>NC_081292.1:52807500-53461666 GCF_030435805.1 Mustela lutreola | reverse complement strand
TTCAGCTGCCATAACATCTTTTCCACGCTTCTCAGTTTTTCTTCCCACCATGGCCGCAAGCCACTTATAAATCATATTTTTTCTACCATAAGAAAAAATGTATTAAAACACTAGGATGTGAGTATAAATTAATTAAAAAATGTCAACCCCCTGAAGATAAACGAAGGACATGTTTTAACAAAAGCACTTCCAAGGAAGAAATAAGCAATTCACCTTCATTTTCATGGGGGAATAATTTCGCTCTTCTATTCATTTTCTCTTAGGCAGCGATTCTACTTCCATAAAAAACAGCTCTTTTCCTTCCAGTTCTTTCCAGAACAGAGTCAACATACTTAAATTCCTGTTAACTTTGTCTTTCCCAAAGCACTTACCATATATTGCCTCATAATGTAGTTATTTGGGTCCTACTTAATGAACTCAGATAGAAAGCTCAGTTAACTGTCTGTTTTTCTTTGTATGCACAATTGCAGACCCTATGCCTGGCTCTACTAGGTGTGTATAAATGAATCTGTGCTGAATGATCTTGAGAAGTCCAACATTCACTACAGAACAGAGAACTTGGCATGGACGGAAGGGATCTCCGGAGTTAATTGCGTCAATGTTAGAGCCTACATTTGAACACAAAAGGGTTTCCTTATATTTTTGTGGTTCTCAACCTTTTATGTTTATTCATGCTTTAAATTTTTAAGTTTTCGGTGACCACTTTCAAAGGATTCACAAAACAAATCAAGCTAAACATTTCAGCACTGAATACAACCTTAGCTAGTATTTTGTAGTCAAGGACCCAGGGCAAGCTCCCTTGGATGGCATTGGCTCAGAAGTACTTGACTCCGCCCCTTGCCCCGTAATCTTCATCAGTGTCCCCCTTTGCTGCAAGCCACCCCAAACAACACACAGTTGAAATAAAAGATGGATCCCGCTAAGCAAACTCCGTTTGTTGTCTACTATCTCTTCCTTCTAAGTAGACAGCCAACCTACTTAAGAAATTCAGTAGTCACTATTGGTAATTAATTAATTTAATTTTTATTATCTTAAATTTAATTTTTATTTTATTGTAATAATTAATTATTATAATATTTACTATTTATTATTTTTATTATTTTTTATTATTATGTCCAATGTACATCACCAGTTTTTGATGTAGTGGTCAATGATTCATTAGTTGCGTATAATACTCAGTGCTCACCATAATACATGCCCTCCTTAATGCCCATCACCTGGTTACCCCATCTCCCCAGGCCCCTTTCCTCTGCAACCCTCAGTTTGGTTTCCGGAGTCCAGAGTCTCTCGTGGTTTGTCTCCCTGTCTGATTTCTTCCCATTCAGTTTTCCCTCCCTTCCCCTGTGGTCCTCCATGCTATTCCATATGCGTGAAACCATATAATTGTCTTTCTCTGCCTGACTTATTCATTCAACATAATCCCCTCCAGTTCCATCCATGTTAATGTAAATGGTAAGATTTCATCCTTTTGATCCCTAAGTAACATTCTATTGTATATATGAACCACATCTTCTTTATCCATTCATCTACTGAAGGGCATCTTGGTTCATTCCACTGTTTGGCTCTTGTGGACAATGCTTTTATGAATGTGGGGGTGCAGGTGCCCCTTCTTTTCACTATGTCTGTATCATTGGGGTAAATACCACTTGTTAATCTTAGATACACTGCTGCCTATTTAATAATGCTTTATCTGCCCTACCCAAGCTCTTCTCTATATTCAAAAGGCAATATGCTCTCACATTCCACTAAACATTCTTTCATGGCACTGATGATCATGCCTACCTTTTACCTTTGGCCAAGTACCCCTATTCTACCCATGTTACACACTCAATGCAGGGTTCTGGGGGACAGTCATCGCTCTAACAACATTACTAATTATAGCAAAAATGCAAGAAAAGCAGGGAACCCGTGAAAGGTTCACAGTTCTCCACTGATCCAGTGGGCCACAGAAGCTGGGTCAGTCACTGTGAAGAGGAGTCAGCTGGCATCTAAGACTCCCCTCAGAACGGAATCCCTTTGATTTCCTTGTCTTGATTCTTCATACTGCTCTACTCAGGGGCAGACCCAGATTCTGTGGGCTTGAACCTTAAATAATCTGGGACTTCTTTATGAAAAACAATAAAAATAACAAGTACAGAATTAGTTACAAAATAAATACTGATTTCCTTTGAAAAAAATCACAACAAATGACACACTCTAAAAAGTTCACATATACCCCAAACATCACAAAACCTACAAAAATAATAAAAGTTTTCAAATTAATTAAGTGTTGGATGCAACTTTGTGATAATGCTTTCCTACTATTTTGGGCCGCCTACTCTCTGGTTACCTCTTTATATGACATATGGCGAGGTTTCTGGGCATTTCCATTTTACTCAAGCAGGGCCAATTTCAAATACTCATGCGTTGACAATACTCATTACCCAGTTAGCTGTCACTAACAGTCTTACAGTAGCATATTATGAATCTCAGTGTTAGTTATTCTCCATCAAATCAGCAAGAAAGTTATCTTTTATTGGTGTGTTGATATAATTTACTACTCTTTTTAATTTGCTGATCAAATAATTGAAAAACTTACTCATTTCTTTTCAAAATTGATCTATTTATTTTAGTTAATTGTGGCTTTTGATATGATCTGAAATTTTATCGACTTTTTAATAAATTAATTGAGTTGAAATTTTTTTCTGTCTTTGAACACATACCATAGATTCTTTTTTTTTTTGACAGAGAAAGAGAGAGCACAAGTAGGCAGAGGGCAGACAGAGGGAGAGGGAGAAGCAGACTCTCCACTGAGCAGGGAGCCTAGATGTGAGGCTTGATCCCAGAACCCTGGGATCATGACCCGATCCAAAGGCTAAGCCACCCAGTCACCCCCATACTGTAGATTCTTAAAGTATTATTGTTCCCATGCTCTATGTCTTGAATAGCTTTCTAATGAAGTTATTATTCCACATCCAGGGTTGTTAAAGAAAGTCACAAACTTAAAGAAAAATCCAAGTTACTTGCATTTTTACAATGCTTCATCTACAAAACAAGAATGTGTTGCAAAATTTGAAGTAGTCAACAATCCCAGGTACTGCAGATGGAGGGTTTTTTTCCCCTCTATCAATGAGCTTAAGTGAAAGAGCTGCATACCGCACATATTCTGCAATTAATTAATCTCTTAAAGAGCACTTACAGCCATTTGTCTTCACCAATGTCATATGCTAATCTCCATATAAAGTATTTTATGTGCAGTACTTCTTTTTATGTCCACCGCTATCCTATTAGTTGTGAATATAATAACTATTATCATCTCCACTTTACAGGTGAAACTGTGAGGCTTGAATGTATAGCTAGCAAGTGATTGAGCCAGAAGTCATGCTTGGAAACTGAATCTAGGGCTCAAGCTCTTAACCCACTTACGATCAGATTTCTTTCTTGCTTTCTTTGATTGCTGTATTGATAGAAGTGAGAAGATTTGGCAGGAGGAAATGTGTGCCCTGAAATACCTGAAATATTGGCATTGCCTTAGCTTAAGGCTATGTATGGCAAGAAAAACATACTTAGCAAAGCTAAAAGGGTGCATATTTCCCCCTCCCCTTGTTCTAATGATTTATTGGATCATGGCAGCCATTTTTAGCCTCTGAGACGGGCAGAGGGAGCAAGGAGGCTCTAAGTTCTCACCACTTTTGCTAGCTATACAAGATTAGCCTGGTGTAAGGAAGGCAGAATCTTGGATCTTCCCCCTGGCTGTGACCTCTGTTAGACTCTGTCACCAGACTGGGGTACAGCTTCCTTCTCTCTAAAATGACAGAGAACTACACTAAGTGGTCTCTTAGGTCTTTTCCAACTCTAAAATTCCATGAAGCTCAAATGCAGTGCCAGTTTAAGTGGGAGCAGTGGGTGTACCTACTACCAAAGACATTTATTTTTTCATTTATTTTTTTGAGAGAGAGAGTGTGTGTACAAGCACGGAGAGGGGCAGAGGGAGAGAGAGAAGCAAACTCCTGGCGGAGCAAGGGAGTCCAATGTGGGACTCAATCCCAGGACCCCAGGGTCATGACATGAGGCAAAGGCAGATGCTTAACTAACTGAGCCACCCAGGTGCCCCTATTTTTTTGTCTTTAGTTGCTAAACTCATACTATTTAGATATGGATATTTAGATACAGATATTTTCATATACTGAAAGACAAACCAAACTATTCTCTCTTCTTAAATATTCTGATTTATCAATTACCCACAAAATTAAAATGAAGGGGCTTTGATATTAATAAACTGTATTGTGCATAAGTAAGGATATTATGGGAGGTGATCCACTGATAAAACAACAACAATAATAATAATGATAATGATGATGGCCTCACTTGAGTTCATATTGGTTTATGGCAATCTGTAAATCCAATTTGGAAAATCAGTCATATTGAGACATGTTTACAAATAAATGCTCCTGACAAAAATTATAAATGATCAATAAGCTCATGAAAAAGTACCAATATCTCTGAGAATCAAGGAAGTGAAAATTAAATCAAAGAAATATAATTTTCTATCCCCCAAACGAATAAAGATGGAATGGAAATGTAATTTGACTTTCCTAAGAGAAAATTTGATAATATATTTGGAATTCCTTTTAATTAAAAAAAAAAAACTTTATGAAAGCAGCTAAACTGAGCCCGACAACACTTTTTCCCCCAAGGGTACACCTGAAGCAAGAGTTAAATGTAAGAGGAGTCTAATTTTGTGCATTTCTGACTAATTATGACAATTCTAAGTTGTCCACTTCTTTTCCACTCATAATTCAAAGAGACAAGCCCTTGTCGTGTTTTGTGCCCCTCACTCCTTAACTGGACATCACGCTGACCCTGCCTCCTGCACCAGGTGGGAGGACCCCAGCTGAAGGTGCTCTCAGCTCTAGGTCTGCAGACCCTCCTACCACCGACTGAGGGCTCTGACTGGAGTCCTGGGCTCTGACTGGAGTCCTAGACTCTCTCTCCTCCCACAGTGGGATGTGTGCAGGGTTGTATCCAGCAGCCAGCATCAACCATCCTTTCAGATCTTCTTCCCACCTGGGACAAGCTGGGAATCTAGTGTTGTTTGGTCTGAACAGATTTAAGGAGATTTTCTCAGGAAAACCTGAAAACTACCCGAGCCTGCCCTCATCCTACAGAGTCCCTTCAGTTGAGGGCCGTGGTCATCCAGAAAAGGCAGAGGCGTCCTTAGTCTCTCTTACCTCCTAGAGCAAGGAGCTTCCCTGGGCGGGTGTGGGTGAGCGTGGACACTACTCGGGATTCCAGCTTTGCTCCATCCAGGGGCAAAGGGGTGGGGGGGATGGGGAGAAACTACTTAATGGGTGAGATGTTTTACTTTGGAGGGATGGAAATGTTTTGAAATGAAATAAAGGTAGTTGTTACATAACATTGGGGATGTACTAAATGCCACTGAATTGTTCACTTTGAAACAGTTAATTTTATGTTATCTAAATTTCACCTCAAAAAAATTTTTTTGGGGGGACACCTGGGTGGCTCAGTTGGTTGGACGACTGCCTTCGGCTCAGGTCATGATCCCAGAGCCCCGGGATCGAGTCCCGCATCGGGCTCCCAGCTCCATGGGGAGTCTGCTTCTCCCTCTGACCTTCTCTCTCATGCTCTCTCTCACTGTCTCTCTCAAATAAATAAATAAAATCTTAAAAAAAATTTTTTTTATTTGAGTAGAGACTATCTTTGAGTAGCAGCATTATGCATGATTTCTCTTATCTTATTTGCATTTAAAAATTGTCAATTGGGAATGACATTGTTAGTAATTAGGAAAGAATTGTAAAAAAAAAAAAATGAACCTCCAAGAAACTTAAATTTAAAACTACAGTTGAAGGCAGCTGACAAAAAGGCTAAGAAAAATCTAGATAGACATCATTCCACATACTTTGAGAAAAATACATCTTCAAAAAATATATGAAAAACATAATATATGTACCATTTTCACCTCTGTTCATTAACAAATTTTTTCCCATGTATGGCTTCCCAGAACTCTTTTTAGCAAAGAAGAATGACAACAGGAAAGTTCATAGACTTAATTTAGAGCAAGTGTCTTTTGGGAAAAGGAGAGGTGGTGAGAAGGGATGGGATTATTGGGGTAAAAAGGTTAATTCAAATCTACTTTTAAGAAAGAAACAACTAGCCATTTGGAGGATGAGAACAAAGTTCACTTTTACAGCTGTGTTTGTTTTCCCTCTCTTTCTCTGCCAGATAGAGGATTGAGAGAAAGTAAATGCACGATACTTTTTTGCTTGCTTGTTTTAATCATAAAACTATTCCCTGAAGACTTTAGCTAGAGCAGTGGAGTTTTGGTTTGGAAAAATTAAAGCAATAAAGGAGAAGGAACTGCACTTCTCGCTGCCTCTAATTTTCTTCTGTAATGAGTTTCCTGCTTAAATGTGCATGCAATTTGTCCTTTTTTCCTTACGGGAAAATATGCGCAGTAGCAAAGCTTTCAGAGGGCTACTTTCCTCGTAGAGCTCATTTTGACCCATTGGGGGAAAACCCTTACAATTAGTGCCAGTCCAGCCCTACTGTGGGAAACATTTGCAAGAACATGGAAGGTGTTGTTGAAAAGAATAATAGATCAAGGCCTTTTATTTTTCTATGATCTACTTATAAGAAAACCATAGATATCTAACATGCAAAGAAAAATGATGGCTGAAAGTGTTTCTCAAAGTGTTTGTGGACTGCCTGAATCAAAATGTCCTCATTATTGCCCAAAATACAAATAGTTGGTTTAATCCTAGAACTACTGAAACAGAAACTGTTGGAGGTGAGACTACATTAAAAAAAAAAAAAAAATACACATAGGGACATCTTGGTGGCTCAGTGTGTTAAGTGTCTGTCTTTGGCTCAGGTCATAATCCTGGGGTCCTAGAACCAAGCCCACATAAGGCTCCCTGCTCAGCCAGGAGTCTGCTTCTCCTTCTCTCTCTGCGCTCTCTCACCCCTCCTCAGGCTCTTGTTCTCTCTTTTTCACATTCTCCTTCTCTCTCTCTCTCTCTCTCTCAAATAAATGAATAAAATCTTTTAAACAAATACTTGTAAATACATTCTAAGTCAGAGGTCGATGAAGCATGAGCAGAGGACCAAATCCAGCCCACTGCCTGTTTTTATAAATAAAGCTTTATTAGCACACAGCTACACTCTGTTGCTGTTTTCATATGAAGATGGCAGAGATAAGCAGTTGTGGCAGAAGCTCTATGGGCCTGTAAATCTTAACTGTTTACTATCTAGCCCTTTGGTGAAAAAGTTCACCACCCCTACTCTAAGCTACTGCCTCTCAAACTTTCATGTGCATAGGAATCTCTCAGAAATCATTTGAGAAAGATTTTGACTCAGTAGGTCTGCCTGAGGGCCCGAGATTCTTTTTCTCTCAAATCTCCTATGTGATGCTGATGTTGCTGTTTTGTAGATCACATTTAGTACCATGGTCTAGAGTAGCTGTTCCCAGAATATGACAAATGTAAATTCTTAACTCCAGCATAAGTCTACCAGGTCAGAAATGCTGAATCATGAGAGACTATGGACTCTGAAAAACAATCTGAGGGGTTTGAAGTGGCAGGGGGGTGGGAGTTGGGGTACCAGGTAGTGGGTATAATAGAGGGCATGGATTGCATGGAGCACTGGGTGTGGTGAAAAAATAATGAATACTGTTTTTCTGAAAATAAATAAATTAATTAATTTTTTAAAATGCTGTGGTTTGGACTCAGCAATCCATGTTTTATCAAGCCTTCCAGGGGATTTCTGATGCATTCCAAAGCTTGAGAACCACTTGTCTGGATTATCCTTATGTAAACTAAAACTATCTTCAAAGAGCCTGAAATTACATGTTTATGTTAGACTCCATTGTCTAACATACACGTCATTGATTTTCCTAAACATTGTATATATTTGTTGATCATAATAATCAGCAGGGAAGGAGACATGCTGTATGAAATTGCCGTTTAATAATCTGATTTATTTCTTCCTTGTGTATCCAGAATGGCAGCTTCAAGTAACTAAAATTTTAAATATGACTTCTTTGATTTATTCTAGTTTAATTAATAATTGCTTTCAGAGGAGTTTTTTATTTTTGTGCCTGCTCAAAATAGCTTCAAACGGCATATGTCATCTCTAAAGTGAACAACAGAGGGAGCTGGTGTTATAATACTAATCCATGAGAATTAGGGGCATTTCCCCTCTTTATTAGCTGAATCAAAGGAAGAACAGCCTCTTGACTCATTCTTGAATAAAATGTTCTTGTGTAGATGCGTAGGGCCCATTATAGACAGCCCTTCTAATGCCAAAGCAGCTATATGGTATGTTCGAAATGAGTGTAACATGTAAGTAATTCCATACGATTACTTTGTTCTTTTTTAAGATTTTATTTATTTATTTATTTGACAGAGAGAGACAGTGAGCAAGGGGCCATGAGCAGGGGAAGTGGGAGAGGGAAAAGCAGGCTTCCTGCCAAGCAGGGAGCCCGATGCAAGGCTTGATCCTAGAACCCTGGGATCATGACCTGAGCTGAAGGCAGACGCTTAATAACTGAGCCACCCAGGTGCCCCTCTATTCAATTACTTTCAACACTCACAGACCCAATATGTTCAAACAGTATTGAAGGTACAAGAGATTACTAGAACACAGAACCTGTTCTCATTAAACATAAGGATCTGGGGAGAAGGAGTATTAATAGAGACATGTAAATAAAATTAATAATATAGAATACAACCCCCTACTAAGATCAGAGAGGAACAGAGAGCTGCTTTGGCTGGAAGTGTCTTTTGGGTTCATGACATGAGTGGTCACAGGAAAAGCTGAGCCATGTGGCACTGTACTAAAGGAACCCTCCCCACAGCAATAGAAGTACAAACTGGTCATCATAACCATCCAGTTTGTCGACAGGAGAGAAATGTTTACAAAATGCAATGGAATTTATTCCCTGGGATGAGGGACTAGCACACAGGAGACAAATGGACTATATTAGATCCTTGCCTTCAGCACCACAAAGATTTAAATGGGTTTGATTGGCATGGATTCAAGATTTGGCTTAGCGTATCCAGTCAAACAAATTAATGTTAATACAGCTAAAGGACTGAAATGAACGATGCTGTGTCATTTTGTCCTACCAAGTGACTTTTTGTCTGATCAAGAACATCATTTTATGGAACATTTTGTATAATACTTAGAAGTACTTGGTGGATTAGAGACTAAGTAAATATTTGCTGATATATGAAGAGGTAGATGGAGAAGAAAATGGCAGATTAGATAGAATAAAGAGATGGTTGAAGTCTGATGAGAGTGTTGTCAGTGAGAATGAAAGAGAAAGGAAAACTGGAGAAATGTTGTTTAGGTAGACTCTCAGGGGTTTGATAATTATTTGGATACAGAGACATAGAAGTCAGTGCGTATGAAAATGACTGGTGACCAAGTGATGATAAGGTCTTGAGCATTAATAAAAAAAATTGGAAAGCTATTTGAGTTTGGATGTGTGTCTGAGGATGAGCTTAGCGTTTAACTCTTTGAACTGGAGGGACTACAGTGCCGAGGGTGTGATAAACAAGAGGCTGTTGGCATCACAACTTTGAGGTCTGGAAGAAAGTTTTGAAATAGAAGTAGGGATTGCAGTTATCTTTATAGAGATTTTAGGACAGCTTAAGTTATGATAAAAAGAAAATATATCTAGTTGCAAGTGTACTGATCTGTCCAATAACATTTATCAAAGATGTAGCATGTTCTATGCTCTGGGCTACAGGCTGATGCATATATCGGCCCATGTTTTTGGAGGACTGATTATAGCATAGGTACTGCCTGGTGATAAGACAGGGGCAGCAAGCTTAGATGAAATTTACATCCTAGTGGGAAGAGATAGAAAATAAAATGAAGACGGAAAATGTATACTGTTAGACATGATATGGAGAAAAGTAAGGCCTGAAAGCAAGATGGAGACTGCTAGAGCTAGGGGCTTTCACTTTTGAGCAGGGTGATCAGGGAAGGCCTTGCTGAAAAAATAGCATTTGCACAAAGACCAGAAGTGGGTAAAGGGGCAAGGATGCATGGGAAACACATGCTCCAGGCAGAGCAGCATGTAGCAACAAGAATACTCGATACAAATGCAAGGGGCGGGGGGGGGGAACATGCCTGCAACACTGGAATAATGCCAAAAAGGTCAGGGTTTCAGCAGCGGAGTAGAGTAATAGGAGATAAGGTCAAGGAGGTGACAGGGAACAGTTCATGTGGGAAGGACTTATAGGCTGCTGAAATGACTTTGGCTTTCATTAAGAAAGAGAGGAGAGGGTGCCTGGGTGGCTCAGTGGGTTAAGCCTCTCCTTCCGCTCTGGTCATGATCTTGAGCCCCGCATCAGGCTCTCTGCTCAGCAGGGAGTCTGCTCCCAACCCCCACCCCTGCCTGCCTTTCTGCTTACTTGTGATCTCTCTCTGTCAAATAAATAAATAAAATCTTAAAAAAAAAAAAAAAAGGAGAGGAGAACCTATCAGAGGGATTTTCATGGAGGAGTGACAGGATCAGACTTATATTCCATAGTATCACTTGGGCTTTCACTGGGAAAAATAACTAAAGAGGCAAGAACAGAAGCAGTTAGAAGACTAATTTAGGTAAGAAATGACAGTGGCTTAGACCAGGTTAACAGCAGCAAAAGTGGAGAAGGGCTGCATTCTGGATATATTTCGAAAAAAGAGCTGATAGGACTTGACTGGTTGATTATGGAGTGGGAGAGAAAAGGGGGGGAATAAAAGATCACTCCACCATGTTTTTCTCTGAGCAATTGGAAGTGGGGCATTATCATTGTCTAGGATGGAGAACTCTGAGATAAAGTTGGTGTTAGGAAGGAAAGATCAGAATTTTGTCTGAACATGTGAATGGTGAGATACCCTTTAGACAACCAGGTGAAGTCATGGAAGAGGCTGTTTTCTATATGACCCTGGAGTTTGGGACAGAATTGTAAGCAGGAGATATGAATGTGGCAGTTGTCCTGTCCAGATGGCATTTGCAGCCTGAAGCAGATGAAGTGCCCAAAAGAACGAGTGCAGACAGAGAGAAAAAGAGCTCAAAGGCTAAATTAAAACGAAAATCCTGGAACATTCAATATTTAGAGTCAGAGAAAACTACAAGAACTAGTCAAAGAGAGGCAATCAAGGAGTTTATACTAAAGAAAGACAGAAATAAGTGTAAGTATTTTTGTACTTATTACAGAGGGGGTTCAACGGAGGAAAAAGATTGAGTCTATCAAACTAGTGAAGGATCAAAAAAGATTTGATAGACAAGGACCTGGAAGTGGGTGAGGATGTTCCAGGCTCAGAGAAACAAGGTTCACCAATCCAGCTCAGTGTGATAGGGTGTGGTCAATGAAAATGACTTTGAAGCCAGACTGCCTGGATTTGAATCCTGGCTCTGCATTTACTAGCTGTGTGACATTGGCCAAATTACTTCAACTCTGTGGGCTTCAGTTTCCTCATCTATAAAGTGAAGATAATAATAGTACATACATCATAGGGTTGTTATGAGGATTAAATAATTTAATATTTGTAAAATTCTTCAGTTACATAGTATGCTATGTGCTATATAGAAGTATTAGTTAAACAAATCAACACATGGAGATTTGCAGTTCTGTGGAATAATTCAGGAATTTTAATGCTCAGAGTACAGAGAGGGTGGGTGGGGAGGAGAAACAGTGAGTCATAAGTCTGGAGAGACCAGCGGGGGCCGCTCATTGGAGCTCTTCATATGGTAGTAGGGTATTTGAGCTTTTCCTCTAAGCAACTGATCAGATTCACGTTTTTGAAATGCCATCCTAGAATCAGGGTGAAGGTTCCTGAGTGATGAGGTAAGGTTAAAGGCAAAACGTGAGTAAGGAGAAAGAAATGAGATGATGTGAAGAGGAGGAGTGAGTGAACTGGAGAGCATTAAGAGGTCAAAATCAGCAGTGATTGGTCATGACTTGGATATGAAGAGTAAGACAAAAGGGAAGAACTCGAATGACTCCCGGGTTCTCTACTGTGTTACTGATTAGTTGAGAAGGAATATAAGAGGAAGAACATGTGTCTTTAAGGGAAGATAATTCTTCTGTTTTGTAAGTGCTGGAATTGAGTACTTCTGAGACTCAGGCTAAGAGGATCAGACCCTCTGGGCAGCAGAAGCATGGGATACAATCTGATGCATGGCCATGACCTCAAGAGAAGAGTCTAGGTCGGACATGCAGATTCAGAAGTCAACATCGCGTAAGTGGTTGTGGGAGTCATAGAATTAGAAGAGATGCCTAAGGAATAGCATGCGCATGAGAAATCCTAAGCAGAGCCCTGTGCAGCATCAGCACGTGGTGAAGAGACACCTTCTTCACACAGAGGTGGAAGAAGCAAGGAAGAGTGGCTTCTTAAAAGCCAAGAAAAGGAAAATATCTAGGAGGATGATGACTGAAGCCCCAAATGTTGCCTATAGTGAGGGCAAGGACGAGAACAAAAGAAATTTCATTAAGTTTGACTATTACGAGATCGTTGGTTCCTCACCATAAAATGAAGTGGTAAAAACTGGAGGCTAATTACAGTGGGCGTAGTAGACACAGTTTGTGCTCCTCCCATATCTTTCCAGCATTCGCCATTCCCATACCTGCTCATGGGCTCCTACTACAAACACCTGCCACTTTCTGCCCTTGTGGCCAGCAGGAGCTCAGCTTTGTCTTGGAGCTGGCCAGAATGGCTAGAGTGTCAATGTTACCAGGAGCAACCTCAGTGATCTGAGATGAGAGTTGATGGGTAAGTACCCCAGGATTCCCACCTCCAAAGAGGGTAAACTCTCCGACATGTTCTGCATAATTTCTCAAATGTCCTCAGTGAGATTCAAATCTCAGTAGCACCCTATCCATTGACACACCCTATCTTGACTCTTCCTTCTCTAAGTCACCTCCCCCTGGCTGGGATTACCTCCCAAATAAGCCACTCCTATCAAATTCTCATCAGAGGCTAACACGGAGTTGCCCAACTTAAGATATTAGGTAATAAAAGTTATAAAGAGACAAAGACTAAAATAAGTAGAATATTGAAGCAAGATTGTGGATGAAAAAAACATATAGGGCTGTGGCTAAAGGATGGCATAAGGTCTAGAGATTTTTTTTTCTCTCTTTATATCATAGGAGAAAATCAAGCAAGTTTACATTCTGAGAGGAAAGAGCCTCTAGGAAGGGGCTGAGAGTGTAGGACAAAGGACAGTGTCCCTGGGATAGTTAGAAGGCAGGTGATTGCACAAGGAGGGATTGTGAATTGAGGAAAAAGGGCACATTTTCTTTGAGTAAGAGGAAAGGAGAGTGCAGTTGAGTGTTTATGTTTTGGTAGCTGGAAAGCAGAAAAAGAGCTCATTCTCTTAGGGTGAAGAAGATTAAGGTCCAAGTATAAATCTATTGAGCAAGAAAAAGGATAAAAGTTGAGACTAATAGAATGCCTTCATTTAGGCGTCGAATAGAAAAGAGAAAAATTTAGAAAGGTAAGTCACAAAACGAGTAATACAGTGACATGGACATGAAAGAAGAAACACGCTGAAAGGAGAAAATGATCAAATTGGCCAAGATTGTAGACTGGCTGAGGTGATAGGAAAAGGTTTTTGGATTTTTCCATTTCCTACATAATTATCAGTGATTTTGGTGAGAGGATAGAATAGAAGCTATTTGCTTAAAGGAAAAAGGAGTAAGTGGAAAGGGAAACAATAGAGAATAGTAAACAGAAGAGCCCTTGATCAACTAATAATTCCAAAATATATATTCATATCAGTTTAATGGAGAATGATATTTCCAGGGACACCAAAGGCTTATACTCAAAACTCATCAGCTATTTGGTTCTATTATATGAAATTGCCTAGATTTGACAATTTTTAATTACAAATAGGATAATTTCATATGACTTAACCCAATACCCTAAAATGTCACCTAACCCATCTTGTCTTACTGACAAGAAATCAGATTCTCTGGTCCTGTGGGCTAAGTTTACACAGAATACCTAAGCCATAAAATTGCCAAGAATCCTTTATAACTCATGAGACACATGGGTGGGGGATAATGAAAATTGACAAATTATAATTTCATTGTAATTTCAGAGTAAAGTAAAGAGTAATTTCATTACTCTTTGCTAATAATGTATACTCGACAATAAAGAATAATAATTTCTATAACACAGTATTAGAAATAAGCAGTTTGCTTCTTGCTATATTTTCACAAATATTCTGAAAATAAAAATCTTTCTCTAGATCCCTCAGCTTTTTTTCTAAGTATTTTTGAGAGTAAAAAAGCTATAGTAGAATGAAACTATGAATGGTAATTTATCTGCTAGAGACACTATTAAATGAAAGCAACTTTAGTGAACTTGATTATTTTGGACCTTACTCCTTGCTTCAATAATTTTTCTCAAATTTAATTGCTTGAAGGCCAATGATGAAGGGCATGTAAAATGCAATTAACAGACGAAAAATCTCTCTTGCGATTTGATATTAAGCAGAAGTGATGGAGTGTGACATTAAAAAAATGGTATCAGAGGTGTACACTTTGCATTTCACTTTAATTATATCAATTTCAGATTCTGGAACACTGCGGTTTCACACATGCTTAATTAAATTATGTCAGTACCAAGACTTTTAGGTTAAAAAAATTTTTTTGGAGGAAGTTTCAAAGACAGATAAGATGAGGACAGTGGCTTTCTGGCTACTGGGTCAGAATAAGCTCTTGATTATCTCTTTTTACCTGTAATGATCTAAGGTTGTAGTAGAAAATGACTTGAATGGAATTCAAAGCCCTGAAGACAACTGATATGATTTTCAGTAGACTTTGGGCTCACAGGAAGGACAGTGGTCTATTAATTTCACTCACTAATTCCCTCTTATAAGTAGTTTCAAACTGATCTACTTTTTGCAGATGTAAAAAACAAACAACAGAGAGACTGATAAAAACCTTTTTTTTTTTAATTAAAGAATTAAATCATTCATTTTACTTCAAAGAATTTAAAAGGTTGGGGCTCCTGGTTGGCTCAGTCGGCTGCCTTTGGCTCAGGTCATGATGCCAGGGTCCTGGGATTGAGCCTCCTGTGGGGCTCCCTGCTCAGTGGGGATTCTGCTTCTCCTTCTTCCCACTGCTTTTGCTCTCTTTCTCTCTCGCTATCTCTCTCCCTCTCAAATAAATAAATAAAATCCTTTTTTCCTTTTTTTAATTAAAAGCTCTAATTTATACCCATTTTACAAACCAGAAACTAAAACTTAAAGATACTACTGTTTAGGTTGTGTCCTGCTGGTTGTATTGTTGATGTACAAGTTTCCCTATGACATATCATGTACAGCATTCCTGATCTACATGTTCCTTTCAAGGGATTCTGTGAATATGCAGGAATTACATATTTCCTTCTCTTGCCCCTATTTATGTTAATAATGATGTTCTTTTTGCCCTTCCAGTGCTCATATCCTATCTTCTTTTCCATTCTACCCTTTTCCTAGAAGCATTCCACGATAAAAGTTCAAGTGAAAGTCGTTGATGGAGGCCTGAAGTCCTCATGCGGGGGACACTAGCTAAACCGTAGTACCAAGTAAGTCTTAGGGGCACATTCGCTAGCTTAGATTCTGAAGAAAGTATCTGAAGCCACAGAGAATACCCGCTCGTGCTCCAGACATTTTGAGATAGACCAGTTATTTTCTGGGGCCAGGATTGTACTTTTGGAATGTTTTATTTATTTACTTACTTATTTATTTAGAGAGTGAGAGTGAGATCACAGCGGAAGAGGGAGATTGGAGAAGGAGAAGCAAACTCACCACTGAGCAGGGAGCCAACCGCAGGGCTCCATCCCAAAACTCTGGGATCATGACCTGAGCTGAAGGCAGTTATTGTGTGATCCCCTCAAAATCTACTTCCTTAACTGCCAACTTTAACCAACTCTAGCTGTACTCAGCTAGACAGGTTAAAATTGACAGAGTGAAAACCTACAAGTTAGGTATCCCCTAACTAATTAAAATAATTTAAGAGACTCTGATAAGCTAAGATTAATAATACATGTAGAATTTTATTGAACCATTGATCGTTTTTTCCCTGAGACATTTAAGATTTTTCAAAGATATTTCACTAACACTTACATCTTCTTTTTAAAACTAAACATCTCGGGGCGCCTGGGTGGCTCAGTGGGTTGAGCCGCTGCCTTCGGCTCGGGTCGTGATCTCAGGGTCCTGGGATCGAGTCCCACATTGGACTCTCTGCTCCATGGGGAGCCTGCTTCCCTCTCTCTCTCTGCCTGCCTCTCCATCTACTTGTGATTTCTCTCTGTCAAATAAATAAAATCTTTAAAAAAAAAAAAAAAAAAAAACTAAACATCTCTAGTTAAAGCCCAACACTAGATAGGGACAAGCGCACAAATCCTATGTGTACAGGTTGATAAAATATCACAACATGAACTCACCCATGTAACTGTCTTCCAGGTAGAAAACCTTGCCAGTACTCTGAAGCCCCCTCATGCCCTTCCCAATGGCTCCTCCTTCTCTCCTTCCTAAAAGAAACCATTGTCTTGACTTCTAACACCACAGATAATTTTTACAAATTTTTAAGTGTTTTTATAAGAAGAATATTCAGGTTTTTAATCTATGCAAATTCTTTCAGTCAACATTATATTTAAGAAATGTCATCCAAATGGTTTCAAGTAACTGTGATTTTATTTCCATCACTGATTGCTGCTCCATTGTATGAATATACCACTCTAAAAAATCAGTCTGCTATTCATAAAAATCTGAGTTATTTCTATATGGGGGGTCTAACAAATATCACTACCATGAACAGTTTTGCCCTTGTCTCTTGGTAGAAATGTTCGACTTCAGTAGGTAATTACAAATTTTCAAAGTGGTTGTATTAATTTACAATCTTACCAGCTGTGAATGAGGAATCCTACTTCACATTTTAGCCCTAATTTTTAATGTTTGTTAATAAGGTTGGGAGCCCAGAGGAAGCATCATCCTTGTCCAAATGCAGCATTGGGATTTTATATATTTTACCCCAGGTAAGTAAGCTGTCATCTTGGTCTCTTGTCATTGTGATCTATTCCTGAGCTGTAACTGTTCACACTCTAACTGAAAGTGTATCCTGTGAACCAAGACAATTTAATAGCATATGGCAGGGTACCAGTATGATGATCTCATGTATGAGTAACCATTTTAAAATCATCTTAGTAAATTGTTGATTCATTGGCCTGAAAAGAACTATGTCAAAGTAAGCCCATTCAGAGGGTGAGGCATTAAGCCTGCACATTGTGCTTAGATGAACACTGAGGTCTTCCTAATGTATCTTATGCTTATCACAAATGTTTGAATGAAAGTTCTGAAGATACCAGAACTTTTGCACTACACTACTCTAGAAGGTAGTGTTAATTAAACTGACAACAGACGCCTAAAACTTCTGATCCATTCCTTTTAAATAGGTCAAAACCTTCTATTAAAGTTCCTTATAAATCCTAATAGTCTTATTTCAGAAAGTCTTAGAAACTATACCTAGTTTTTACTCAGTTAAGAGAAAACTTGTGAGAGAGAGATGATCATTTACCTTAAATGATCCTGGGGCTGGAAACAATTTGAGAAATACATTTGCAAAATGAAATGTCTATTATTTAGCTTGTCTTTGAAAAGCTGAGTGAGACTTTGGAGTTGCTGTGGAGAAGAAAAGAGAATCACATTCTTGAATTTATTTATTTATTTTAAAGATTTTTATTTATTTATTTGACAGAGAGAGACCACAAGTAGGCAGAGAGGCAGGCTGAGTGAGAGAGAGGGAAGCGGGCTTCCTGCTGAGCAGAGAGCCCAATGCGGGGCTTGATCCCAGGACCCTGAGACCATGACCTGAGCTGAAGGCAGAGGCTTTAACTCACCGAGCCACCCAGGTGCCCCTCTTTAATTTATTTGTAAGTAATGTATATGCATCCATGGTAAAAAAGAAACTGAACTAACAGGTTAAACTTGTAGCCTTCAAAGAGAACCTCCTCTCCTTGCCTCATACACCTTAAGTAGGTGAAGAAGAAAAGATGTCATCTCTGAATAATAAAGGGAAGATTAAGAGAGGCTTAATCTCCGTGGTATTTCCAGTACCCAAAGTTTCTTTAACTACAAAGTCCATCTCCAATGTCTTGTCTTTTTTTTTTTTTTTTAAATTACATGCATTGTCACTAATTTCCAATACATCATCAATGTTCTTCATTACCTTTTCTTCAGCCCATGGAGTCATGTGAAGAATGATGCAATCATGAAGTATCTGGTGAAAGTTAAAAAAAAAAAAAAAAACTAAACACACCTAGTAACCTAGAAGTAAGGTGTTCATGTTCAAACCTACTCCTGCTGTCTTTGTGCCGTTTGCTTCCAGTGACATCCAGTTAACTGAATTGGTTTAGATAAAAGATTTAGCATAGACCCCGACAATTTTTTCAAGAAATAGCAGAAATCCTTTGCAGATGATAATAAAAAAGAAAAACAAGAGTGGGGTTAAGGAAGGAGGAGGAAATGTGGGGCAAAAGAGAGTGCCTTGTGCACCTTTTCACAGGCCTAGGTCAGTAAGGGTGTGGCTGGTAAGTTTTAAGAGGGGCCGCCTTCTTCAGGCAGGGAGCAGCTTGCTCCTGTCCCTCAGCTTCTCTGCAGATTGAAAAACCTCCATCAGGGAAGGGTGGAGACTCCTCAGCTATCCTCCTGCCTCTGAGAGACTACTCTGAATGCTCTAGAGTTGGGGAAAAAAGAAAAAAGAAAGGGTAGACAAAATCTTATTTGACTGGAGTGGTTCGAGCTGAAACTTATTTACATCTGAATAGTAAAGTGAAATATACCTGAAATTTATTTTGCACTCAGTAGATATTTAAAGCTGACTTGTGCGTGTGTGTGTGTGTCTGTGTGTGTGTGTGTGTGTGAGAGAGAGAGAGACAGACAGACAGAGAGGTTACTATGGATCTCATGTGTGAATAACCACCCCTTCTCCACCCTCCCAGTCACTGAAAATTTCTCCCTGGCAGTTACTGCCACTGCAGGAACTCTTCCATCTCTCTATTTATAAACACCCCCTTCAGGAAGAGCTTGCTGGGCAGAAGGGGGCTGGGCCGTAAGAATAAAGGTTATATTATGAAATTTGCTCAGGAATCTAAGTCTAAGAACAGTCACTAGCATAAATTTCAATTTGCAACCCTTATATTATACCCTTAAATTAGATGACAAATGATTAAAAGACACAATGAGGATTTTTTATTGCTGTTGTCAAAGCAGCTTTCTTTCTAGATTGCTAAAGATATGCATATTAATATATATATGTCCTTGAAACTTGATTTACTCTCTTCTCATTTTACAGTGAAAAAAAAATCAGCCACATATACATATAAGTTTATCCAGTTATTTTGTAGCAGAGTAAATTCTAGAAAGAGAGTCTCCTACATCCTATGCCACTATTCTTTCAACCTTGTGCCTTTAGGGTGAATACTTAGTAAAATGATTATTTTAGGAGAGATGCTAGTGTTCCTTTGCCTGGCATATCTTAAAGTATTGAAGGGTGGTTATGATAGAGACTGAAGCTACCATAACTCAATTCTTAAATAATCTTTTTAAGATAATCTTTTTTCAGTTTAAGTGAAGACAAATGACAATTGAGGCTACAGAGATCGTGGCATTTTTTAAAGAAGTTTAACTAAAGAGCCTAAAAGTCCCTGTTACCGTTTAGATAGTGAGCAAATTGTGCCCATCTATTTATATGACATGTATAGTCATGATATATGGTTTTCCTGAGGCACAAAAGTAGAGGCCAAGCATCTGCATAATTATAGTGTTAAATTCTCCATAGCTGCTTAAAATCCATATACTAACAATACTTTAATCATCAATTCATAGGCCAAATATGACTGATAGAAATAATTTTTTAGGCCCATCCTCTTGCCTTACTTTTCATTTTAACATTTATTCCTATAAAGTATTTTTAAATGCTTAAATAACTATAGAATATATTTGGCATAATTGGTATACCTTTTATTTGGGATTATGTTATTTCTTACTCTGGAAAGACTTCATTCAGTCACCAATCTGCAATTAGATTATACAAATATTCTAATTAAGTTGAGTGGAAATTATTCTTTTTCAGAATGTTTTATGATAGTCCTGTTAAACAACTTTTATTTGGTCCTTCCTAGCCTCTAAGCTTATTCAAAATTGAAAATGAAATTATTCTTCTTTTTCACTCTTATTTTTGCTATAATGCATACCTCTCTCCCTCTCTCCCTTTCTCTCCCTCTATGTCTCTTTCTTTCCTTCTCTCTTTCTCTATCTCTCTCTCTACACAAACACACACACACACATATGCACACATATACATATAAGTATACATATACATATACATACACACTTTATAGAGTTCTATTTATAGCTCTCTCAGATCTTTTATATATAGTACACTTGGGTATACAGATGAAAAGTCATCATCAAATATTTCTAGGCCTTATAAACCTATGGAAGTATAAATGAGCCAACATTCTGTTATTCCAGAGGGTTGAGCTAAAACCAATAGCTAGAAATTACTGGAAGCAGATTTCAGCCCAATAGAGATTATGGCTTTCTCCCGATCAGAGCTATTAGAACATAGAAAGGGCTTCTCGGGGAGGAAGTGAGGCCTCTATCATCAGAATGATTTAAGTAGAGACTGGTTTTATTTATACTGAGAGAAACTTAATAGGCTTTAGTTGAAGTAGAAGACCTCCAAACTCTAGGATTTTAAGATTCCTCTTTAGTTTTGAGTCCAAGTCACAAATGTATATTCAGAAATGAAACTATATAACTTTAAAGGATTTGCTAATAATATGTATGCTCAAGCGACAACCAATTGGGCCCAGATCAGGTCTGACCAGGAATTACTGCCAAGTGTGCAATTAAAAATTATACAACTTGGGTGTGGGCACCAGAGTTCAAGTTTTACTTCTGAATACGTAAGTGCTAGTGACTTGAACTAGCTAGGTTCCCTAGGAGCACTGAGGACTTAAGGCTTTGGGTTGAGAAAGATCAGTGTGTGAGAAAGAACTAGAGCCTTGCCCTGTGAAATGAGAGGTTGCAGCCATTAGCTCAGGAAAGCTTAAAGGGAAACCTGGTAACATTTTTCACAAGACTTAGTATCACTGCTCATGTTTATTGGAAAGTGATAAAGGTTTATTGAATTCTTAAGGGATTTTTTATTTTAATTATGATTTATACCCCCACCTGCTTTCAAGTGAAATAATAAATAGTTATGATCTTCTGTTCCATAATGGAACCAAACTTTCATTTCAGTAAATATACATCAGGAATGGTTATGCCAATCAAAATGCAAAACTATAATACAATGGAAAGGCAATTAAAACAACACTTTTTTTTCATATAGTAAATGACATAAATAACTTTCATATAGTAAGTAATGTTCAAAGGGACACTAGAAATGACACTCTTTCCTGTTTTGAGAAGCTGGTATTATTCTAGAGTAGTAGAAGAAAAGAGACTTTCAGGATATATTTCATTGTAAGGCATTCTTTGCAAGACTGGTTTGGGTCTTCAGCTTCTAAGGGGAATCATTATGATTCCTCTATCAGGTTTGTTTGTTTGTTTGTTTGTTTTGGACCGACTAGAGTTTTAAATACTGTACATGATATATTGATAACATAGCTGCAGACGTGATACTATTTTATACCATGCAACAAATACAATTGAACTTGTCACAACAGAGTCACATGCCTCCCCCAGGAACCACTTATACCTATAGTTTCTAACGAAAGATAAGGGCATCAGAACATGTGTGGTAAAATCATTAAGCTTTGCTCTGAGCCTCTTCTCTCCAAAGACCATATCAATGACATGAGAAGGGGGTGCACAGCAGCATCTTCTGGTCCTTACTCATCTGGTACAGGGTGGTGCAGAATCCCTGTTTTGACTTGTACACTGGCAAATTTTATTTTGCAAGTGTGTATCTCAGCATGAGCCACAACCTTGGGGACAGCCAAGTGTCAGTTTATTCCCAAGTTCATGGGGAGGAACTCACTTGAAAACACAGGGCAAGCTGGGTAGCGATGTGGGTTGCATCATAGTCTCTAACCCAGTATTTCTCAGATAAGATCTTTCTAATCTGCCGATTAGACGGTGGCTTTGTGGCATTTGGCACATTTGTTTTAAACAGGATGTATCCATTTTGTACACCCACCTGGTTCCTGCCAAAAAGATGACCTGTTGAGACAAACAAAACTCGAGAGTTTCCAGGATACAACTGAAAGCAGTCCGACTAGGTATCCCCTCCCCACCCAAAAGACTATGTGGAATCTTCCTGGAAAATTAACTGAACATTATAAAGATAAAATGAGTTTTTCTGACATTTTCAGAGACATTTAATACTTGAGAATTTCCAGAATGTGCTGAACAAAAACAGCCTTTTAAATAAGTGTTGGTTAAATGGCGGGGGTGGTGGTGGGGGGGAGCAGTTCCTTAGCTGGTATAAGCTTAGGTTAACAAACTCCTTGAAGACGCAGGCTAAAAGTCGTTCCACATAATTATTAGGTGATCTAAAATTGCAGTCTGACTTGAATCAAAGCAATCTGTCTTGTGTTGACAGCTCCGCTGGCCCTTCCAGAGTAGTCCACACATGACATATTTGCATAATGCCATGAGAGTAGGGACAGACTGACTATGGCCCTATAGCACCTTTTCCTTCTTGTAGAGCAAATGTCAGTCTTTTTCATTAGATGATACTAGAGTGCCATGATAATGCTGTACTTGCAATTTAGGCTTTGGAGCCGCCTGATATATAAGAATTAAATCTCACTGCTCTTCACCCAACATCATTCATTCTGAGATACTTGGAGTGAAAGAGAGCGCTATTCATAATGACACCAGGACAACGCCATGTCTTGGCAATGCAAAAACCAGAGCACTCAGTCCTGCTAGCCTACCAGTGCAGAAAGGCCATTAGGAACCCCAGCTTTGTTCTGAGAAATTAATTATGTATTTTGAGGCTGAAAAATAGGTGACAAAATTTGAGATTGTAGCACAGATATTCTTTATCCCACCTTCTCAATTAGACCCAAACCAAGATCATGGTTGCCCTCGATGGTAAAACCCACCTGGCCTTCCAGTCCTGTATGAAGAAAAGCCACAGTGTTTAGCCAACCCAGAAAGCAGAATGTGGTTCACTGGAAACTCAGTTTGGTTTCTCATTATTTGTTAATTTGTGAGTCACTTAATTGAGAAACTCTTGCTGTAGAAGGAGGAATACAGGAATAGACAAGGCAGGACAGCATGCGGACGTGCATGGAAGAAAATAAACCTTTCACTACACACTGTTGAATTTATATCTTTCAGTGTTGGTCAATGCAGAAGTGAGACAGTGAACAAAAGGTGTCCTACAGTGTTTGTAGGTGGATGAGCAAAGGGATCTGTCCTGCCTCTTGGCTCCTTTAGAGGAGTGCACAGAATCAGCTTGAGGCTGTTTTCATAATACCGTGCATGTCTCTAAGGGATTTAGAGTAGTTCTTTCCACCACCAGGTAAAGAGGATGAGGGTTAGGATTGAGAAAGTGTCCTCGGCCAGAGTTAGGTAGGTTACTAAATTCTGATGATTCCTCTTAAGAGCTCATTCGGACAAAAGAAAGCGATGAGCCTGACCTATCAGGATAAACAACTTAGAAAAAAGCAACCCTATAATTTTCTAGATTTGACTTAAAAATCTAGTCTTATGGGTAAATATTAATGAAGAGAACTGATCAAATGGTGTTAAGAGCCTGGAGGGAGAAACCTTAAATCACAAAATATCACAGGGACAGTGAGACTGAAAAATGGGAAAGTATAATCTGCAAGAAAAGAATTTGGCCTCTTCCAGTAGGAAAAAATCAAATTTGGAGAATTTTTGCTTTTGCAATTTTTAAAGGGCAGAAGTACCCTTTATGAATTTGTCTGTGTGCTTAGAGCTGGGGTAGCCTCAGACTTTGTACACAATATAATGTATATTGGGAAAGGCAGTTTTGTTGGAGGTGGGCTTGAGGAAATTGAGGTTGCTAGGGGATTTGTTTTGAGACAGATCTGGTTGTCTGGTAAGCACATTGTTTTTACTAACATTTTGTGCTTATTGGGGGCGGCTTCACAAGTCTCTTCCTGTTCTATTTCAAGATGCCCCCTTACATCTTGTTTTAGACCTGGAACACTTTGAATACCACCCACATGAGGCATAAAATGGCTACATATTTCTGCAATCTGTTGTCATGAGCTAATGACAAATGTAATACTGAATACTATATAAGTCTGGACTATAGGGAGAGCTATGTTGGCAAGAGAAATGGATTGATCTTATAATAAGATGAACCATTTTACCCTCTGCCTTATTTAAAATCAAATACCTTTATCATAACATTTTAAAATTATAACTTTCATTGTCACTTTTGCAATGTCTCATTTTCTCTCTATTCTCACATCCAGTTAATTTATCAAGCACATACTTATGATGAATTATTTAGGCAACGGGAAAGTTTTTTTGGTTTGTTTGTTTTTTAAGATTTTACTTATTTATTTGAAAGAGAGAGAGGAGATAGCAAGCACAGAAGAGAGGGAGAAGTAGGCTCCCTATTGAGCAAGGAGCCCAATGCAGGGCTCAATCCCAGTACCCCGAGATCATGACCTGAGCCAAAGGCAGCTGATTAACTGACTGAGCCACCCAGGTGCCCCAGCAATTAGAAAGTTTTAATGGCTATCCATTTGCAGATATGTTGGGGAGGAATCAAACTGTTTGAAGTAAAAGGACAAAATGCATAAAATAACTCCATTTTTAGAAATGCTTTAATGAGAAATAATATTACCAAAAACAGAAGAAAACAATCTTCCATTAATGAATGGTAGCTTGTTGTGGCTGGATACACTGAAGGATTTAAAACTTCAGGGTGTGGTAGAAGCTGCTGAGCTTCCTGACTTCTCATCTGGGAAGCTTTGCTGCTACACACAACTGACAAGATGCAGATTCGTGCTCTATCCACTTATTAGGATTTTCTTTTGGAACGGATTCCAAATGGGATTTTCTCAAGGAAGATGTGGTTTTAAGGGTTGTACACAGCATGAGTAAGCAAGACATGGAAGAACCAGGGTCAAGAAACCTGGTTATAATATTTAAGAGAGAAACTAATTTCAAAATAACGGAATGTCCACCCTCCTTACCCCATTTGACGCCTTCTGTCACACTTTCTGGTGAATGGACAGAAAAAGAGCTGCCTCAGGTTAATTAGAAAGTAGTCCAAAGGTTGTGTAAGGTAATTTTTGGAACGAGTTTGTTCAGTTTCCTGTCTTTTCTATATATTTTTTTACATTTTTATGGGGATATAATCAGACATCCTTATGCAGGGAAGCGAAAGTCCCCCTGATGTGTCAAAGCCATATGCAAGTTCTTACTTCACAGCTTTGCTATTCAAAGCATGGTTCCCAAACCAGCAACACTAGCTTCACCTGGGAGTTCCTTAGAAATGCTTGGTCTTATGCCTGCTATGGAAACTACTGAATCTGCATTTTAACAAGATCCCCAGGTAATTGTTTGCACACTAAACTTTGAGAGGTATGGCTTTATAGTGTTCACTCTGTCCTCCCCCGCCTGTTTTTACTTAATCTGCACATGTACTAAGAAAAGACTCCATTGTTTGAACATGGATTGCTTTGTGTATTCTCTCCAATGATTAATTTAATGTGGTGCTCTTTCTCTGCCAGCTGCTTACTTTCCAGCCACCAATGCTCAAGGTCCTTAGGAAATGATTATGTACTACGGTCAACTTTACGGAAGACACATTTATCTACACAAACTGTAACAAGGAAGTTGTCTTTAAATAAAACCACACTATACATGCCAAACTTATGTGTGAGTTTGTGGAATATGAAGCGGACCAACTACTAACATTCATCAAAGGAAAGTGAAGAGAAATATTCCGCTTTACCACTAGGTGGAAACAGAGTAATTTTGAGTATACTTTTCAGAGCCATGAACTACTACCACAGGAGATAAGCTCAAAAGGACCTAAGAAACCATTTGCTGTAATTCTTATTGATGAGAAAACTGCGTTTCTGGAGATGTTAAGTAAAATTGCATGTGTCTTACAGATGGTGGTCTTCTAGAGCTATGGAGGGGGAGAACTACTGGTAAGTTTTGATCTTCAACCATTTTCATCTATACGAATAACATGTCATTATCCTCTAGCATGAAGGGAAGACAGGATGTAACACCTACATTGCCTCTGTGTTACTGCTAAAACTAATGACGAGCACAGTCACTTAAATTTGTGAGGATAGGTTTAGAATAAAATGATTTTTCCTCATCCCTGTATTATAATTAATCTCAATCAAGTAATAATTCTCCCTTTTTGTAATAAAGAGATATTCAACCAACCCATAAAGTCACACAAGATTTTAATCAGATTTGTTTTCACGAACATTTTTGGTTTTTAAATTTCGTATTGGGTTCAAATTAAGTAGCCTAGAACAGAGCTTCTGTTAGCGGGTTAAGTACTTTGTTTTTCAGAACGTGAAATCTATTCCCATTATTTTTAAGAAAGGAAGGAAATCTGAATTCAGGCCTTGAGGGACATTAGGAAAAATTTACTCCAATCTCTTTCCATATCTATATATCTTACAGATGAGAAGTACCAGAGAACCAGGGATGAAGTGTGTTGCCCACAGAAGCAAAGCCATCACATGCCCTTCTTCTTTGTTCTAGGACAGACTCTAGCACATATTTTGGTCTATATCTTTCTGTTGTTCATTGGTGTGTGTTAACCACAAAAGGATTATTTCCATTCATTACATCAAAAAGTGTGTTTAAAAGTTAACTTTTAGTTAACTATTCCTAAGTACTATTTGCTAAGTTCTTATGTATTTAGTACCATAGTGTCATTTTCCTTTTGATATTTCTGTGACATGGTTGATTATGATCATCTAAAAATTAGCATTCCAGTCCAGAGTCTTGGCTGTCATTACCATGTTCCATACGAACATGGATAAAGCATGTTGAATTAGCATATTAAGTATGCAAGTCCAAGCACACAGGAGGAGCTGCCTCTCTAGGAGGCAGGGGCAGCAGCCTGTCCTAAGTGTATAGAAGCCAGCACTTGCATCACTGAGCAAATGACATACTTAGCTGCCTTCAGAACTTGAGTATTTTCTCAGCAGTAGAGCCTCAAGTGTGGGACATCCGGGCTCTTAATGGCACAACTACATGGTCCAAGTCCCTTGGTATTAAAATGGTACCATAAGAAAAAACAAAAAAACAAAAAACCTGGGAGTGACCTTAAAATTAGGGCAGGAATTTGAAATAAAAAAAAAAAAAAAAAGGATTCAGTGCAGGGGAATAAATGTCCTGAGGTATGATGGGAAATGACCAACCCAAGATTCCAGTTTGTAGAGGATGGAACATGAACCCATGTCTGGTATGGTTCAGGAGACTGTAGCCTCTACTCTTAGCCCCTTGAGTGCAGTGAGCTAGAGGCAACCAGGTGTGGTCCTGTTTCACAAGCTCTGAAGTGAGGACTGGACAGGGATTCTGGTTCTACCACTTTGCAAACGTTCTCTGCCTCATGTCCTCTTGCAGAAAATGGGGACAACACTAGCAAAAATTTAGTGGAGCTCAGAGTTAATGGATAGAAAGTGCACAGGAAGTACGGCACCTAGCACAATAAATGGAGCTCCTCTCCATCCAGGCAGCTGGCCTGTGTGGCAACTTTCTCACCTCGTCCCAAACCCAGAATCACCTGGTAAGATACTATGATAAGTAGTACACTTTGAAAAGTACAATACTCTACACAACAAACAGAGGATATCATTATCATTAAAGGCAAAGAGGAAAGCTCTGGAGTCTAAATACTTGGGAGTCTGAGAAGAAACTATGAAAGGCTCACGTAGCTAAGAACATAAACAGATTCTTGATGGGTACATTTAATTGCAACGGCGGTCACTTAAACTGAAACTTAAGGGGTTTTAGTTCGGAAACTGCCTACACTGTACCTTCCGATAACTCAAACCAGGTATAGGCTAGCCCTGAGGCCCTAACTGGGCAGGGGTGGAGGAGGGAGTTGAGGGGAGAGGTAGGGGTGTCCTGAAGGTGGGGAGAACAGGTTCTCTCAGGAGGGGTCCACTGACCAGGAGCGGGGATGAGGGAGGCGAAGAAGTTTATCCATCAATCAGCCAAACCACCACAGATAAATCAAGTCCTGCCCCCAAGCCCTAGAAGGGCTAGTGGATTCATCGCGGGTATTTCGAGGGAAAGAGAGCGGCAGCTGGGAGGTAAAACGGTGGGGGGCTGGAGAGGTGGGGCGGGGCTCCTCACAGGCCCCTCCGGCGTCCCTGCTTGGCGGAGGCGCTGGAACGTGCAGGCGCTGGCGTCCGGGGCGGCATGGGGCGCGCCGGGCGAGTCCCCGCTTGCAGGAAGCGCGGGGGGAGCCCCTCAACCTTCCTCCGTCCCCGGGCAGGTGGAACGGGTTCGCGCCTCGCGACCCGGGGAGAGAGGCCCTAGGGGCGAGCGGGGGGGCGGGGCGGGGGGCCGGGCTCGACGCGTCTGTCATTGGCCTCTCGGAGCCGCCCCGGCGCGCGCCGCTTTTATAAAGCAACCACGCTAGCCCGCAGGTCTCCAGCCAAGCTCCCAACTGCCCGCTCTGCTCAGCTCGCTCGGCCCGCCCGCCCGCGCCCACCATGGCCACCATTCAGCAGCTGGTAGGAAGATGGCGCTTAGTGGAGAGCAAAGGCTTTGACGAATACATGAAGGAAGTAGGTGAGGCTCCCGGCCAGGCGGCGCCTGTAACGTGGCGAGTGTGTGTCTGTTCCTGGGTCCCCTTCAGCGTGCCGAGCTCCGCGGCGGGGCATGCCCGGCTGTCCGCCGCCAACCCCTGTACCCCCATCCATCTCCCATCCCCCCACCAGCACGTGGGCAAGCAGCGGGCAGAGCAGCGCGCGCCTGCCGCCCGCCTGCGGATTCTGAGCTGTTCCGTCTCCGGGTTCCCGCAGCTCTCTCTCTTCCACTTTCCCCTAGCCCACGCGGCCGCCACCCGCACTGCTTCCTGGCCTTTAGCTCGCTCCTCTTCCGCCCCAAGCTTCACTTCTTTCGACCTCCTCAGACAGCCCCCGTAACTCTCCCTCTTTTTCTTTTCCCACTGCTCGTCTTCCTTCCTCGTGCCGCCGTCCCGCCGTCCGGCCGTCCGGCCGTCCAGCCATCCTGCCATTCCCACTCGCCCCATCGTGGCCGCACCCACTCCCTCTTCCCCACCTTGCTCCCGCCTTGCCTCAGCTTTTGTTCCTGGATGGCGCACGGGTCCCCTCTTCTCCACAGGGCGCGGTTTCCAGCAGAAACCCTTCCGAAGGTCCGAATGGGGCGACAGCTTCGGCCCTCGTTCTGCGGCTCGGCCGCCTCTGCCCCAACCCGCAGGCGCTCTGCCCGCCCTCACCGGGTGAACCCGGGCCCTTTGGTTTGGAGCGGCTCCCGGCGGAGCGTCGGGTTATCCTTGCCTCCCGGCCGCAGAGCGGCGCTCTGAGGCGTGGCGCTGCCGGCGCCGACCGTCTGGCACTGCCAACCCTGAGCCCTAAGCCCTGAGCGCCGCGGTGGCAAGGGCATCGGGCGCGGGGCCCGCTGTGCCCACGGAGGGCGACGCGCTGCTGCCCTGCCCTCTGTGCCTGCAGGATGGGGGGCGTAGAGGCGGGGAGTGGGTTTATTGGAAAGCAGCCGTCAGAAGCTGCGGAGCCCTCCAGAGGCTGCTTTCCAGCCGTTTGCAAGATGGGTGTGGCCCTGCAGGAGGTCGTTTGCCCCACTCCACCCCAAAGCCTTTCAAGGCAATGTGAGTCTCTGTAGGAAGATTCCAGTTCACCCTCTCAAAATAGTACCTGAGTCTCTGTTACTGTCCTTTTCTAAACCAGTGACAACCATTGTATGCTGGTTGACCCATCGGGTGGATTAGCAAACAAAAGTGGACCTTTGTCACAGGCCACTTTCCCACAGGAAGTGGGACGGAGGACTATAGCATGGATCTTCTCAGAAAAGGGGCTTCCAGCCCTAAGACAACTGCTGGAACCCTGAGGGTGCTTTAGAAGCTGCCCATCCACAAATGTTAGCATGACTGCTTTCTGGGGCGGACTTTACTACAAAGACCCTCTACAGAAACCTAGTCCCTGTGGCACTTCAGAAACCCACCTTCATTGGCCTTTATCCAATGAAGGTTATTGGATATAACCTGGTTATTCTCTGAGTAAAAGTAGAACTCAATCTTTTTTTTTTTTTTTTTTTTTTTTTTGCTCTATAAGTCCAGATCAAGGTAACTCTGGAAGAAGCCAGTTTTGCACTCATAGGCAATAATTGTCAGTGTGTGTTCACTTGTGTGAGGACCAAATAAAGAACGCTGTTTTGCTGCCCTTTGAAATGAATGTGCTCATTGGGTGGTTTGTTTCCAGGGTTCTAGAATCATGAAAGTTGTGGGGCTCAATTCATTAGAGAGCAATCAAGGTGTGGGAAGAGCAGAGCCCTATATTTGTCCAAAGTGAGAATTAATAATGACTCATCTAACAACACGAGGCACTAGTCCCCGCACTAGCAAAAGAGAAGGCACCCAGGGGACATTGCAAGCCTAGCTGAGTTTTTATTATCAAGCTAGTTACTCAGCTTAGGTTTAGTCTCCTCTGTGAAACCAGGATTTGGCCTAGATCTAAGTTTCCTTATAAATGTTAACATTAGGGACAAATAGATTATAAATTAAATGAGATATCAATATAGTAAATGAGTTACACAGCTCTGAAATGCTTACTGTTTTTGAAGATAAAATTTCCCCAATTTATCTGTATCACGATTGTGCAGTTAACTCTTAAAATACCATGCTCTCTGAACAGAATTGATTTGGATCTTGTGTAGCTATTAATCAGATATTTATCAAGAGCTTTGCATGTGTCGGACTGTGTGCTAAAGTCATATAATACAGTGTTGGGCAGAATTGAGTAAATCCATTTTGGAAGTCCAGATTTCTTCCCTAACTTTCTGAAGGCCAGCATACCATGGTGGCCAAGAGCTTAAGATTTGGAGCCAAACTGCCTGCTCTGTTGGTTCCAGCTCCTTCATTTCCTAGCTGAATGAGCTTGGGTAAGTTACTTCAGTGCCTCATTTTCTCATCTTGTAAAATGGAGACAGGACTCTCCACCTCTCACACAGTTGTTGCAAGACTTCCATTAATTCATATATGTTAAGTGCTGGCACATTGTGGTAAACGCTGGATATGTGTTTACACTTGTTATTGAGAAGTGAATAAGTGGAAATATGTACCACACAGTAACTGCAATTAAATTACTGCATTTATTATGTAAACCAAAGCCTTGGTCTTCCGGTTATTTAACATGATAAAACATTCTACAGGAGTGGGAATGGCTCTGCGAAAAGTGGGTGCAATGGCCAAACCAGATTGTATCATCTCTTCTGATGGCAAAAACCTCACCATAAAAACTGAGAGCACTTTGAAAACAACCCAGTTTTCATGTAACCTGGGAGAGAAGTTTGAAGAAACTACAGCTGATGGCAGAAAAACTCAGGTCAGTCATCATTGAACAAAATCACAGAGACTTGTCAAATGATAGATTGTATTAATAATAGTCTTACTGGTTATAGACAAAACTTAATGAAAAAGTTAAAGTATTTTATGAATTGAGTTTGACCAATTAGTGAAAGTACAAGCTTCATATCTTAGTCAATTTTGGAAAAATAGTTTAAGGAATATGAGAGAGAGCAAGTGTCTCTTACAGGGAATATGAGAGAGAATAAGTGTCTCTTACAGGGATCTAGAATTGAAAAGCATAAACGGTATTATTAATAATATTGGTATGGCTTAATGAAGTGGGTTCAGAAAGAAAAAGATGAAAAAATGTCGATTAAGAAAGTTATGAGCGGGGCACCTGGGTGGCTCAGTGGGTTAAAGCCTCTGCCTTCGGCTCAGGTCGTGATCTCAGGGTCCTGGGATCGAGCCCCGCATCGGGCTCTCTGCTCAGTGGGGAGCCTGCTTCCTCCTCTCTCTCTCTGCCTACTTGTGATCTCTGTCTGCCAAATAAATAAATAAATAAAATCTTTAAAAAAAAAAATAAAGAAAGTTATGAGCATCTCTCCGATAACATACTTTGGAAGATTAAAAAGTGTATTTTTGCAGACGGTCTGCAACTTCACAGACGGCGCATTGGTTCAACATCAGGAATGGGATGGGAAGGAAAGCACAATCACAAGAAAATTGGAAAATGGGAAATTAGTGGTGGTAAGTGCCAACATTCTTGTGTCTTATTAGGCTTCTTGTTTGCATTCAAAGTTCCTACAACTGTTCAATACTGATGATGAACATGAAAACTAGGTTTGGGTAGGAAAAAATTGCAAAATAACAAGGTAAAGACTAATTACCTAAGAGAGCCCTTTGTGGGAGTAGAAGACATAAGATGACAGCAGAGGATGTACCTGGAGCTAGGTTTAGTCTATGCTTACTGTGGCGTTACAGTAAAATCTTGGGAAAGCCATCAAACTCCCCTCCTGGCATACATCTTTCCACTTCTTTAAAATAAGGAACAACATTTGCCAAGATCATATGAATACTTTAGACTTTGCAAATCAATACTTTAGTTTGTAGTAAAGCATACACATGTCATAAGCAAAATAACAGGTTCTAGTTTTTCAAACTCAAGAATTCTAAAATTCAGTTTCTCCATCTATGAAGTAAATTACAAAGTTTTGTAGAATGTCGATCCTTGTATTTAACTACCATTGCTCTGTGATGCAAGACTGACCTAATCCTTTAATATCTTTCTTTCTTCTAGGAATGTGTCATGAACAATGTCACCTGTACTCGGGTCTATGAAAAAGTAGAGTAAAAATTCCATCATCATTTTGGATAGGAATTAGCTGTGAGGATGAACAAGCTCAGTTCAATGAGCAAATCTCCATATTGCTTTTTTTTTTTTTTTTCCATTACTGTGTTCAGTTATCTTTATCACAAACATTTTACATGCAACTATTTTGAAGTGTTGATTTAATTAGGACCATCCCTTTGGTTAGTAAATAAATGTGTTTGTGCTATGCCAGTGTCGTATGCCTTTTTTTTTAACATCATATGAAATTAGTGGTGAATTTAAGTATGAATTCATTAAATTCTCAGGTAGTCTTGAGAGTACTATATTGAGATCTTTTTTTTTTTTAAAGATTTATTTATTTATTTATTTGAGAAAGAGAGAGAATGAGAGAGAGTGAAAATGAGAGGAGGAAGGTCAGAGGGAGAAGCAAACCCCCTGCTGCTCAGGGAGCCTGATGTGGGATTACGATCCCAGGACTCCAGGTTCATGACCTGAGCTGAAGGCAGTTGCTCAACCAACTGAGCCACCCAGGTGCCAGAGATCATATTTTAGTAACTTATGTGTAGAGCTACTGCTATGGAAAATACAGTACCAATTATTTCAACTTCCCCTATACTATTTGAACTCTGTATCAACTGAAGAATCTTAAATTTCTGGCAAAAGACTATTCTCATTAAAAAAGAGCTACATAAACATTATAATGTAAATAATTAGAATAAAAGTTAAATGACCATCATTGACCAATGATCATACTTTAATAGTGCACTTATAACTATCATTCATGAATTCTACAACCCCAAATTCCTTTAATTAGCTTTCTGAGGACCTACCATGTACCAGGCAGTGTTCTAGAGGTTGAGGCATATCTGAACACAAGGTCAAATCATTGCCCTTGCCATGAGAAGAAACACCAGCTTTAGAAGAACACAGTGGATTCCTTAACAAAAGCCAAGAAATAATACAGTTCTCAAATACTTCCTATGTGCATATATGAAAAGTAACTAGGATTCTAATGAACACCTGTTCTGCTTCTCAAACCCAAATATAAACACTTGCAGTTTACATTTGGAGAAATAGCTTGTAGACACTGAGCTCAAGACTTGTGTGCAAGATCACCAGAGCAGTGCTTAGGGGATCTCGAACATTATCCCTATTCAGCAAGTAAGAAAACAGGTTTTGAGTAGTTAACCTGTTGAAGGTTACAGAAATGAGAAGAGCTGGATTGGGAACCTACATCTCCCAGAGTCCACTCAGTGACTGTTTGTCATTCTATAACACTGCCTCTCATCAACTTGTATTAAGATCCTAAGTCTAGGGCGCCTGGGTGGCTCAGTAGGTTAAGCCGCTCCCTTCTGCTCAGGTCATGATCTCAGGGTCCTGGGATCGAGGCCCGAGTTGGGCTCTCTGCTCAGCAGGGAGCCTGCTTCCTCCTCTCTCTCTCTCTGCCTGCCTCTCTGCCTACTTATGATCTCTCTCTGTCATATAAATAAATAAAATCTTAAAAAAAAAAATCCCAAGTCTATAATGTTCCTCAGAGTAATAATTGAGGTTTTTGTGAAACCACTCTGAAATGTTAGCTGGTAAGACTCTTAAGGATTACTGAAAGCTTGGGGTGCCTGAGTGGCTCAGTGGGTTAAAGCCTCTGCCTTCGGCTCAGGTCATGATCCCAGGGTCCTGCGATTGAGCCCTGCATCAGGCTCTCTGCTCAGCAGGGAGCCTGCTTCCTCCTCTCTCTGCCTGCCTTTCTGCCTACTTGTGATCTCTGTCTGGCAAATAAATAAATAAGATCTTTAAAAAAAAAAAGTATTACTGAAAGCTAGCAGTCAGGGAAAGAGCTCAGCTCACTGACACCCCAGGCCTATGTTGTCCAGTATGTAGCCATGAGCCCCAGGTGGCTACTGAACACTTGAAATGTGGCTCATTGACTTAGATGTGTTGAAAGCAAAATACACACAGGATTTCAAAAACAGGTAAAATGTCTCTCTCTTTTTTTTTTTTAAAGATTTTATTTATTTATTTGACAGAGAGAAATCACAAGTAGATGGAGAGGCAGGCAGAGAGAGAGAGAGGAGGAAGCAGGCTTCCTGCTGAGCAGAGAGCCCGACTCGGGCCTCGATCCCAGGACCCTGAGATCATGACCTGAGCCGAAGGCAGCGGCTTAACCCACTGAGCCACCCAGGCGCCTGGTAAAATGTCTCTTTTTAAAAATATTGATTACATGTTGGGATGCCTGGTGGCTCAGTCGGTTAGATGAATGCCTTCGGCTCAGGCCATGGTACTAGGGTCCTGGGATTGAGTACCACATCGGGCTTCTTGCTCAGCGGTGAGCCTGCTTCTCTCTCTGCCTCTGCCTGCCACTCTGCCTACTTGTTCTCTCTCTCTCTCTGACAAAAAATAAATAAAATTTTTTTTTAAAAAAAGTGGAAAAAATAATGATTATATGTTGAAATAACATTTCTGGATATAGTTGGTTACTTAAACATTATATATTTAAAATGATTTTCCTGATTCTTTTTTTTTATGTGGCTAGGGCAAATTTTTAAATAACATGTGCCACCATTTTTGTGTCCATGTCTTTTATTGGACGGTGCTGCTCTAAACTTCCTTTTCTATTTGGATTTCCATCTTATTTTAGTCTTCATGCTAGAGTTCCTCTTTCATCCTCTTTTTTCACTTTGATCCTCTTTTTTCACACTGAAAACAACGTTCCTTGGACCAAATACTGGGCCAAGTATTTCAAGAGTTTTGTAATCCTCAGAACCACCCTGGATTATGTGCATTAACTATTGTTTTCTGCCTTGTTTAGATGACGAAACTAAGGCTCAGAGTCTAGGTAATGGGGTTGCAAGCCATACAGTGACTGTAAGTCAGAGAAGAGATTGGAACACAAGTTCATCTGATGTTCAGGCCTGTGCTATTAATAACTATCATTCAGGATTTCTGCCACTTTGTTCTAATGCCTGTATTGCCTCGGTTTATGGATTGCAAGTGTTGCTTAAGGAATAGTAGGCTCGTGTTTCTCATATAGGAACCGTTGACATTTTGGGTAAGAGAATTTTTCACTGTGCTGGAGCATGGCAAGCATCATAAGACTGTTTGCATCCTAAGATCATGGCCACACAATGCACATGGTTCCCATCAGTCTACCCCCAATACCTCCTATATTTCCATATATCCTATAAGGATATGGTATCATACCCATTTGAGAACCTTGGGTAGAACAAATGTATCTCAACTCTGTTACCGGATGTCAGTTAAGGCCTTCTTTCTGCTAAGCGATCTTTTAATGTCAATTGACCTCTAGCAAAAGATATAAGGAAGTCTCTTCATTGAATATTTTTGTTTTCTCTGGTGGTATGCTGGAATGTATTCTGTTTAGTTCTACAACACACAGGATCTCTTGAGAGATTCACTTTGACCCCAGATCTATCAGATCTCCTATTTTCTTTTCTATGTGTCAACACTATGTTGCCAGTAACCTATTGGACATTTCCCTATGGATGCCATGTTTAATTTCAAACTAGTTAAATCTTCCTAAAATATAATGTGCTAATGTAAGTGCTTGAGCTTTGGAAGCTGAAGGACCTATAATCCAGTTCTGGCTCTCTACCCTTTAAGAACTCTGTAACTTGGGACAAGTTACCTGACTTCTGATCCCCAGCTACCTCCTTTGTAAAAAGATACTACATTACCTGATTCATAGAATTGTTTTAAATATTAAATGAGATAATGCATGTAAGGCACTTAGCCCAGGGCAGAGCACATAGTAAAGGCCCAAATGTCTCTCCAGTACTGCTCAATAGAACTTTCTGCCATGAAACAGACTAGAACAGCCACACAATCCAATACAGTGGCCACTGTTTGTGGGTATTGAGCACTTGGAATGCAGCAAGTGTTGTTGAGTAATTAAATTTATTGTTAAAATTTAATCAATTAAAATGTAAATTTAAGTTACCCATGATGCTAAACTCCTGTTTTCCAAAATCAAGTTTCTTACTTTTGATCCCAAACCTACTCCTCTTAACAGTATTCTCCATTTTAATACCTGGGAATGGTGTTTTCCAATTCCAACCTTAAAAGACTGAGAATGATCTTTAATTCCTCTCTTTGATACCATATGTAATCCTTTAGCAAATTATTTCAGTTTTACCTTCAGAATATATTTAGAACTCACTTACTTTTCACTTCTTCGGTAAATACCACCCTGATTCAAATACCACCATCTCTCCTCTGCTCTCCTGTAGGCATTTTTATTCTCCTAGACTATCATTTAAAAAAAAAACAGTTTTAAAATATATACTACTCTGTTAAGAAGCTAAAGTCTTTACAGTGATCCTATCCAGTCTTGTCTGTGTCTCCAAACTTCCCAACATTCCCTCCTGATTTCTTTTTCTACCACTCTCCTCTCCCAACCTTTCCCTTTAACCACTGACTCTTGTTGACACAAGATTGCTGCCTCAGGATGTTTGCACTTGTTGCCTCTGCCTATAACCATATTTCGTGAGGAATCTGCAGCCCAGGCCTCTCAGCTTTCTCACTTCCTTCAGGTTTCTTCTCAAATGTCATCCTAGCAATGAGTCATTCCCAGATCACACTGTATGTAAGAGCTGTCACCCCTCCCCCGGACTCTCTATTCCTTCACACTGTCTTTGCCCTTACCACCAGTGCTGACTAACAATATACTTACTTAAAAAAATGGGGCGGAATTATTACCTGTCTCTCCCACTGGAAAGTAAGCTCCATGAAGAAGGGACTTTGTTTTTACAGTGTTCTCTTTAGTACTCAATTAGGAAGCAACTTGGCACACAGAAGGTACTCAATAAATATTTGTTGAATGATTAAACTATTTTTTCAAAAAGACGTTATTTATTTATTTGTCAGAGGGAGAGAGAGAGAGACTGAGCACAAGCTGGGGGAGTGGCAGCCAGAGGGAGAAGCAGGCTCCCTGCTGAGCAAGGAGCCTGAGGCTTAGGACCCTGGGATCATGACCTGAGCTGAAGACGCTTACCTCATTAAACTACCCAGGCGTCCCAAATTCTTTAATTAATGACTTCTTTGTACCTGGTTACATATTTTAATATTACTTAAGACCCTTTATGATTTTGCTTTAATTTATTTTTGAAAACTGTATTTCTTACCCTTCATTACATCATTCAAATTTCATCAGGTCTTTTACTTACCCTAGAAGTAATGTGCTTGAAGACTATAGAATATGAGTGAAGTAGAGAAAAAGGAATTCATGCCTTCATTTTCCTGAACTGGTGTGTCATAACATTCTGCTCTACCAGGAAATAGGCTGCCCAATTTTGGTCAACATTGAAGATTTATTTTACTACAGCTGAGTACTGCCAGTAGTAGGCAATGTCTATCAGAGAGCTTCACCTGAGTTGTTTGTGGAACACAGTACAAATTAGATACAATTTACTACAAATAAAGTGGTTTCACATAAATCAAACCCTCATCAAAGAAAAGTATACAGGCAAGAGATGACTTTGCTTTTGGATTATGTCCTTGAGTGCTAGAAGGCCTACAAGTTCATACGTTTCCTTCAAACAGAATTTGAGTGCCTAAGGATGAATGGTTATGTGAATCACGACCGTGTGATCTTTGTAGGCAATGTGAGGCTTTGTTATATGCAAGCCTAATTATGTCGCATTTATTAACTTATTCTGTGGTTTCTTGAGTCTTAATCTCAGCTGTTTTCTCAAAATCTGGTGTTTGTGCTATAATCAAAAAAAGGTTGGGAACCATGTGTTTAGTGTCTAGATTTTAATGCTGCCTATGCAACTTATGTTACCACTCAATACCTGCTGCTTATTGATCAATGATTATTAGTGTTTGTTGTATTTTATTTTATTTTATTCTTTAAAGATTTTATTTATTTATTTGACAGACAGAGATCACAAGTATGCAGAAAGGCAGGCAGAGAGAGAGGAGGAAGCAGGCTCCCCACTGAGCAGAGAGCCTGATGGGGGCCTCAATCCCAGGACCCTGAGATCATGACTTGAGCTGAAGGCAGAGGCCTTAACCCACTGAGCCACCCAGGTGCCCCTGTTTGTTATATTTTAAATTCACTTTCAAGTTTATGGGAATGACGGTGCTTTTCTCTGGGTTTCATGTACTCACTATTCTCCTTTCTTAGTGTTACCCTCTTAGAATTCACTGCCGTTTGGTGGGTCACGTGCCCTGTGGGTTTGTAGGAAGAAATGATGAAACGGATAGACAGGTTTAAAAAGCTGGGTGGCACATGTTTTGAAATATTGTGAAAGACAGGGTGGTATGACTCCTCACTAGTCCCACAGCCACTGGAAAGTAACTTGAGTCTTATGACAACTGGTCTGTCAGGACCAGTCACCAGATCATATGTGAATATTTACTTGGGATCAAGCCCATCTCCTCCTCCCATACCTCCTTCTTCCACTCTGTATACTTTGAAAATGTCTGAGAAAAGAATAATAATATTTTGAAGAGTCTTTACTATGGTGTTGGTGCCACATGATATGGTGAAGAAGATAGGGTCAGAGTCCTTCTTCATGGAACTGACATTCTAGTGTAAGAAGATAGAACACAGACAATTATAACAAATGACAGAGAGTGATAAATGCAGCAAGAAAAATATGAAAACAGTAAGCACTGAGTAGGGTTGAAGCTACTTTATTTGGGATGGTCAGGGAAGGTAATGTTTGAACTGAGACATGAATAAGGAGCAGAAAGTAAGCAAGTAAGTCTCTGGGTACATAGCATTCTAGGCAGAGATATTAGCATTTACAATAGCCCTGAGTGGGGACTAACCAAGTGGGAGAGTGACAAAAGTTTATTGAAAGAGAAGCAGTGATGGATAAAATGTAATCTAATATTTAGGTGGGAGACTGAGCATGTGGGATCTGGTAGCTGCTGGTGAGGGATCTGCATTATCTGAGGGTCACGAGAAACCACTGAGGGTCTTGAATAGAAAACAACAGAAGACCTAAAAACAAAAACAAAAACAAAACCAACCTAGTTTCACTTCCAGTAATGGAAAACCTGATATTTAGCAATAACTCTCCCATGAGAAGCAACTGAAAATACTGGGCAAGATATTTTTAAAAATTTCTATACAGTGACAAAGAAATAATAAAACAGTGAGGAATTATTTGGCATAGATCTGGGAATCAAGACACACAAGTTCAACTCACAAGGCTAGTTTTTCCATGGATCATTTATTTGTGGATCCAGCACTGGCTGAGAGGCTGAACTGTACTTTTGGCAATAAAGGAAATAATCAGTCTTTGTCTGATGGTAGATGAGCTACCTTCATCTTCTACTGAATTAGAAAAAGAGTTCCTAATACTTGAAGATTTAGATATGAGGGTGTTCATCAGAGTGTTGTTTACTCTAGCAGAGGACTAAAAAGCACAGAACTTTCTAGAAATGGGTGATTGCTTAAATAATAATGGTATGAGCATATGAAAAGTAATAAGAGGCCTTAAAAAAAGACTACAAAGATCTTGGAAAAAAGTCTCATAATACACTGTAAAGTGAAAAAAATTCTGACTATATTATGTACATATCACATTTGTGTAATAATACATGCATATATGTAGAAAAGTATAGAAAAATTACAACAGTGGTAATCTCTTGGGATTGGGTGATATTTACTTATTTACTTGCTTATCTGTTATAAGAAAAATGTGAAAGCATTTTAATAAAATAGCTTTATTCATATTTTTAATGTTAAATAGTTTACTAGAAAATATTACAGAGAATACTACAGAAGAGTACAAAGAAGAAAATAAAGAGCCCTGGAAGTCTCACTTCCATAGACTATCAATGTTCATATCTGCTTATGGATATTCAAGTAATTCTTTATACATTTATGTGCATATCGACCCCAGACATTTTATATATGGGATCATACAAACCAATATTCTATTGGCAATACTTGTTTTTTAACTCAAATATTTATTTAAGTGATTATAATTGACATACATTAGTTTCAGTTGTACAGTGTAATGATTTGATATTTGTATGCATCAGGAAGTGATCACCACAATAAGCCTAGTTACCATCTGTCCTCATACAAGGTCACAATGATGAGAACTTTCAAGATCTCTTAACAACTTTTAAATATATAATACAATGTTATTGACTGTAGTCATCATGCTGTACATTACATCCTCATGACTTACTTGTTTTATGACTGGAAGTTAGTACTTCTTGATCCCCTTCATCCATTTCACCTACTCCCCAACATCTCTCCCCACTAGCAACCACCATTCTATTCTCCGTATCTTTGAGTTTTGTTTTTTCATTTGTTGTCATTTTTTAAAAATTCCATATATAAGTGAAATCATACAATATTTGTCTTTCCTGTTTTATTTGTTTCATTTAGCATAATGCCCTCCAGGTCCATCCATGTTGTTACAAATATCAAGATTTTATTCTTTTTATGGCTGAATAGTATTCTACTTTATAGGTATATCACATCTTTTATATCCATTCATCCATTGATAAACATGTAGGTTGTTTCCCTGTCTTGGCCATTGTAAACAATGCTTCAGTGAACATGGAGATGCATAAGTCTTTTTGAATTAATGTTCTTGTTTTCTTCAGAGAACTACCCCAAAGTGGAATTGCTGGATCATATGACAGTTCTATTTTTCATTTTTGAGGAATAATCTCCATTGTGGTTTCACCATAGTTTCCATAGTGGTTACTCCAATTTACATTTCTATCAACAGGGTACAAGGGTTCCCTATAATTACAATCCATGCCAGCATTTGTTATTTTTTATATTTTTGGTAATAGCCATTCTGACAGATATGAAATTATATGTCATTGCGGTTTTGATTTGCATCCCCCTGATAATGAGTAATGTTGAGCATCTTTTCATGTGCCTATTTAGCCATGTGAATGTCTTCCTTGGAAAAAATCTGTATTCAGGTCCTTTGTCTATCTTAAATTGGATTATGTATTTTTTTAGTTATTGAGTTGAATGAATTCTTTATATACTTTGGATATTAACCACTTCTCAAATATATGACTAGCAAATATGTTCTCCCATTCAGTAGGTAGCATTTTCATGTTGTTAAGTGTTTCCTTTACCATGCAGAAGCTTTTAAGTTTGATGTAGTTCCACCTGTATATTTTTGCTTTTGTCACCATTGCCTCTGGAGTAGAGCTGAAAAAATATAAGCAAGAGCAATATTAAGGAAATTACCCTCAGTGATTTCTTTTAGGAGTCTTATGGTTTCTGTTCTTACAGTAAGTCTAAACCATTTGGAGTTGATTTTTGTGTCTGGTAGAAGATGATGGTACAGTTTCATTCTTTTGCATGTGGCTCTTCAGTTTTCCCACCACCATTCATTGCAAAGACTGTGCTTTCTCCACTGTATATTCTTGCCTCTTTTGTTGTAAATCAATTGATTATATATGCAGTAGTTCATTTGTGGACTCTATTCTGTTCTGCTGATCTATGAGTGTTTTTTTATGCAAGTACCGCACTCTTTGGATTCCTATAGTTTCGTCATATAGTTTGAAATCTGGGAGTGTGATGTCTCCAGCTTTGTTCTTCTTTCTCAGGATCCTGAGAGACTACTTAGGATCTTCTGTGGTTCCATACAAATTTTAGAGCTGTTTGTTCTATTTCTGTGAAAAATACCTTTGGAGTCTTGATAGGGTTTGTATTAAACCTACCAATTGCATTGGGTAAGATGGGCATCTTAATGATACTAAGTCTTCCAGTCCACGAGTACAAAATATCTTTGCAATTTCTTTCATCAATGTCTTATACTTTTCAGAGTACAGGTCTTTCACCTCCTTGCTTAAATTTATTCCTAGATATCTTATGCTGTTTGATACAATTGTAATTGGGGTAGTTTTCTTAAATTCTCTTTCTGAGAGTTCACTGTTAGTATATAAAAATGCGGAAGTGGCGTAGAGGTTGGAGTGCCCACCTGCTGACCCTAAGCGAGAATTCAAAAATGGCGCCGGCCACGCCTGCACCCGCAAGGCAGAGGGAGAATGCAAAGATGGGGCCTGCCTTTGCCGTTGCTGCACGGGAGAGAAAATGCAAAAACAGTGCCTGCCTGTGCCTCCAGTCCGAGAGAGTCCCAACAAGCTTCTGCAACCCCCAGATTACTTAAGGTTAGTAAGTGAATTTCCCTTACATATATATGATCTAGGTGCTTTTCAATCTGCGGCTTTTGCGCTGCTTCCCGAGCAACTGAGTCTGCTTGTGAGTGGACTCTAAGAGTGGACGCTCTGTTCCCTACCATCCTATGTTTCTCCTGGAATGCAAGCCACACTGGTTTTCAAAACCAGAGATTTTGAGGGCTCATCTGTCTGGTGCAAGGCTGAAGAGTTGGGGTGCCAGATGTGGGCATGTACCCTCAGGGTGAAGCTCAGTATTTGTGACGTTCCTCCTGGCTTCTCCCGACTGTGGATTGCTGCGCTGGAGGTGGGGTTTTAGAGAAACATGTCTTTGCTTCCCCTGTTAGTATTGATGTGGCCTTTTTAATCTTTTGCTGTAAGAGAATCTGTTCAGCTGTTTTTCAAGGTTGGTTGTTTTGTTTCAGAGAGAATTGCTGCATATGTGGCTCTATTTGTTGTGCCCTGGGTGGAGGGCAGTTTAGAGTCATTCCTGGACCGCTGTCTTTTACCAGCGTATCCCACGTTTTTTTCACTTCATAGTATTTAACTTTACCTCAACTCTATTATTTATTTTATTAATTGCTTATTGATAACTGTTAAAGCTTTTGGAAAATTTTCAGTTATTAACTGGTTCAATAAGTATTTTTATACATTAATGTAATAAAATCTTTAAAAAATATTTAAAAAGTATTTACCCTTCAGCTAGGTCCCCAGAGCCCTTACTCAGCTTTCTTCATAACATAGGCCAAGTATTGCCAGGTTGCAACACAGCTGACCTCAAAAAGTTGTAGAATGTACCTGATTAAGGAGACTTCTACCTGGCAAAATAGTTTTCCTACTGGAGGCACTTAAACTACTTTAACAAGGAACACGTTTCCCTTATACAATTTAATAACTGAAGGTAGAAAAATCTTTAGTCCAAAGTCAACCCTCGTGGACAAGTGTTTTATTTATGATGGGACAATTTTATTCTTTCTCATCTGATGGGCTTTAAGCAAGGCTGTGGTATTTACTTGAGCACAACTCCAACGACCTGTCTTCTCATTCATGTCTGAGTGGATGGCCGCGCTGGGTCATGTGAAATCTGTGTGGTTATGCCACTGATGTCCTGGTGTTTGGTGTAGTTTGTTTCTTGCTTGGCCTCTTCATTGGTTTATTACTTTCCTAAGAGACATACTAGGGAGAAAATCCCAGTGATATGTTTCAGAATTTCAAAATAGTAGCAATGATGATAGTGTTCATACAGAAGTTTGGAGAAGTTACATGTAAGAGAACAAAGACTTCTTCCCTGATTTAGGCAGAATTGGTTTGACAAAAGCTTTCTGTAAATCACAAGACCAAATATAGAAACTAAGCTTGCTGACTCAGTCTATTGCACTGACCACTAAATTCAGCTTCCTTCCTTAGCCATGCAGGGCAGAAACAAGGGAAAGAACTATGCCACCCTATCTGGAACAGGCAGACTCTGGAAAACTGCCAGTTCTGGAGGTTGACCTGTATAATGCATCATCATTCTACAAAATGCTTACCACACCCAGAAACCTTGGAGAAACCATCATAACATAGATGAGATAATCTCAAAACTTTGATTTCATGTTGAAATGACTAACATGTCTGTGGAAGGTACTTAAATTCTTTAGAAGGAACTTAAATTCTTTATTTTGGAAATAGACAGTAATTTTAGGATCCCAGAACATTTAAATCAGCATTGATTCTGTATGTTTGGGCAGCTGATGGGGAAATAGTGCTATTTCAATTCCACAAATCAGGGGCACAAAGACACATTAAAATAAGAAATAAGACACCAGACCAGAATGAGGCAAAACAATGTTAACAAAGGCAATAAATCCAAGACATGATTTTGTAAAAGTGTCATCAGCGTATTTACCAAGTAGAGAATCACATTATCTCTATCATGTCTCTTATTTCATTATACTTAAATTCTATATACACAGTCATTCTTTCTTGATCTAGGAGAAATACTCTATACCAAGGACAAACTTATAAATATCATATATAAGTCAAGTCTTCCTTATTGTATTAGCTTTGATAAGTTAGCTGATGAGGTCTTTGAGTCCCACCCCAACGTCAGCATGTTTGAGATGGATTAATTGATTGATTCATTCAATTCGATGAATGTGTGTTGAGCTCCCATGATGTACCAGGCATCCTGCTAGGCTGGGCATACAAAACTGATACAAGGTGAAAAGTTCTTGACTTTATGGAGTTTAGAGTCTGGAGGGAGAGATGGACAAAAAACTAGAACTCCTGTAATAATTATAGGTTGACATGATTGCTGTGAAGGGCTAAACAGGATGCTTGATGGAGAATAACAGTGGGAACCCATAGTGGGCAGGCTGGGGATAGCCTCTCTGAGGAGGAGAAATTTAAGTTAAAACCTGAAGGAAGAAAAGGAGCCAGGTAGGAGATGAACAGGAGAGAGTCTTTGCAGCAGAAGGAGTCAATCACTCTCTGTGTCAAATAAATAAATAAGATCTTTAAAAACAAAACAAAACAAAAACCCAAATTGCTTGTACAAAGATTCTTGCCTCTGGGTCTGCTTCTGGAAAACTCAGAGCAGCCTTGCTGAGCCGTGAGGAATTCCTGACCCATGGAAACCATGAGAGATTTAAAAAATGCTTGTTTAAACCGTGATTTGATAATGCAACAATGAATAGTCAGGACTCCCTGCTATGGCGTAGCAGTGTGTAGAGCAGGGAGCTTTCCAGCTTTTTCTCAGAGGCATCTATGGCTAAATTCATCACGACCAGGCAGACATTCCAGATAGAAGCTTTCCCTTCTTGCTGAAGGGTCTCGGCTAACACCACTATCTAAAGGCCCACAGAGTGTCTGGTCTGTGAAACAACATCGCCATGGGTCAGCGCACCCACTTTCTGGTAAATGAGGTGTGACAAAGTGTAATGACCATGGAATTCACTGGTCCTACCACGAACTACCTCACTCAGAAGATTTTTAGCCTGATAGAGTACAGGACATTCTCTTGAAGGCACAGCTACGAGTGGGATATATGACCCCTCAGGATGTGGTTTGTCCCACAGAGCTACGGCCATTACATACTGCTGGCTACCCAACAGGAGGAAGGTAGAGGTTCAGGAACCAGAGGCAGGAATAGGAGTGGCTCTGCTCACCATTACTCCCAGTGACCTATCTCTTGTTCCCTTGGATATGTTTTTATACCTTCTTTTGGCTCTCCCAGCTTGGGTGTACTTCCAGAGCCACAGACGTGGTCCCTCTTGGCCAGGCAGTCCGCACACTGCTGGGTGCTTTCTACTTACAAAGGGCTGAAGGTGCCTGAGAATTTATGCTCCCATCCTTTCCGCACCAGTACCGGAAGTCTGGGTGTGAGGCACACAAACATAGCTCCCTTGCCACAGATTGGGACAACTCTGAGGCTGAGCTAAGTATTAAAGTACAGATCAACAGATTTAACTGCTAAATAGTCCTAATAGGTCTTAGGAGTGATGGGGTTTACTTGGTAATAAGGTAGAACAAATTACAGTGGATGCTTTCTATGCCATCTGACATTTAAATTTATTCTGCCCCCAATTACTGTGCTAGAATTTTTTGGTGGATATAAATACATGTTTGCTCCTGATCCTTTATAATAACTCCCCAAGAAAACGAATAACTATTTACCAATTAAATATCATTATCACTCACAATAGGAGAGGGGATTCATGGCATTGTACTTAATTTCATCTGGGAGTCAGTGCATTTTCTAAGATTAACATACAGTGAGTAGAATGCCTACTGCTAAAATCCAGTAAGACAAGAGTATGTTTTAAAAGCCCTGTTTCAGGGCACCTGGGTGGCTCAGTGGGTTAAGCCTCTGCCTTCGGCTCAGGTCGTGATCTCAGGGTCCTGGGATTGCTTCCTCCTCTCTCTCTGCCTGTCTCTTTGCCTACTTGTGATCTCTGTCTGTCAAATAAATAAATAAAATCTTTAAAAATAAATAAATAAAAGCCCTGTTTCTGGGATAAGCAGAAGGTCCTATGAATCAGTTGTTCTCCTTTCTAGAAAAGCACCATCAGAGAAAGTGGAATAGATGTTAGTAGGTTCCCAGAAGGTTGTTTTGCGAATATGTAACAACAGAAGGGTTGTCATAGGCCCACTTTGCTCAGGGTAGAGCCAAATGATGAATTTAGAGGTTATAGGAGACTGACAAGGGCAGGTGGTCTGGTATATTCTCAAACAGGGAAGTTCTTGCTGGCTGAGAATATGGTGGGGGAAAATGGGGTGATGATGGAATATATATGGATAGTATACGGGAAATTATTATTATAGACTGATATTTATTGGGGGCAATTCACATTGAGTTAGAAATACTCCTAGGGCGCCTGGGCGGCTCAGTTGGTTAAGCATCAGACTCTTAATTTCGGCTCATGTCATAATCTCAGAGTCATGAGGTCGAGTCCCATGTAGGACTCCATGCTGGGTGTGGAGCCTGCTTGAGATTCTCTTCCTCCTTCTCCTTCATCCTTTCCTGAGGCGGGGTACCAAAAAAAAAAAAAAAAAAAAAAAAAACAAAGCAAAACCAAGAAGAAATGCTCCTGCCCTCAGTAGGTTTATAGTACAGTAGCCTGACAAAGAAACAAAAATGCTTTCTAAACACAAGAGTTGTTCTGAATAGAATTCCTAGGTTACAGTATAATAAAAGAAGTAATATGCATAGCTTCGATTTCCTTAATTCCACAATTCTTTGCTAGTCAAGCATTTGCAACTACCCCCTGATCCATAAAGGCAGGCTAACGGAGTAGGAATTTAGTTTAAAGGGAAAGATAAAGCTTCTGCAATCACTATGTATCCTGTTTTTCCTTCCCTCCACAATTAATCTTTTCACTACCTTTAAAAAGATGTTTATTGGGGCGCCTGGGTGGATCAGTGGGTTAAGCCTCTGCCTTCAGCTCAGGTCATGATCTCAGGGTCCTGGGATCCAGCCCCACATCCTCCTCTCTGCTCAGGAGGGGGGCTTCCCCCTCCCCCTCTGCCTGCTTCTCTGCCTACTTGTGATCTCTTTCTTTAAAAAACAAAAACAAAAACATGTTTATTACTTAAGGAAGAAACAGCTTTGAAATGTTAGATGAGTGTGTGGAGTTTTTAGCCTGACTCTATGGTAAACTTCTTATTTGGGAAAGAAACATTAGCAGATTTGACACCATCATTTTGCCTTTTTTTTTTTTTTTTTTTTTTAAACATTCTTACATTGGAATGTCTACTGGTTCAGGGTAGTGGGTAAACCCTGAGGGATGGGCATATGTGTTCGCTCACACTTTATACGTTAAATAAATATCACAGGAACTGAAACAACCCACGTTTCTCAAGCATAGGGATCCTTTCAGCCACAGGATTTACTTGAGCACTTCCCGAGAAGTGCTATTGTAAATACAGGAGCCGTGCCACCCACTTGCAATTTGCACCTGACCACCACGTGAACGTGTCTCTTGAAAGAACACGAAGGGGCTAGGTTGCAAAAAACAGCTTTCCAAAAACAAATGTAAAACACTTATTTCCCACCCACCCCCATCCCCCACGCATTGCCTAGTAATAATAGTTTGTCTACTCCCCTCTTTCTTATTTCTTATTCTTTCTAAGCTACATATATTTCATGATTTCTTTACCAGGTAAATTTGAAAATGGTAAAAACAGTGAAAATGATCTTTATTCTAAAGCATCTTCCCTTCCTGTCTTGACTAGTCCACTAACTGGCTTTCCTGTTCTTGTGGATTGGCAATGGAGAGGTTGAGGGAGGTTTTCCTTTCTACTTTTAGGGTTTCTGGCTGGGTCGGAACATGAACCTGACAGACAGAAGAACAGGCGAAAAGCATGTACGTTTTATTGAATTTTTACACGTATGTGGAGCCTACCCAAGAGAATGTGGACCAGAAGTGACTAGAGCAGGAAGCCTTGATATCTTTTACATAAAGAAATAATAAATTTGTGGAGAATTGACAAAACAAAGGGGTTCAGGCTTAAGGCAGTCAATGGTGAAGAAGTTACTAGGAAGATAAGGGTTTAGTTTAGGAAGGTTTATTTGCAGATTCTTCTGGTGCCTTCTCTGGGCTGATAAGAGCTTATCTCCAGGAAGGGAGACTTATGTCCTGTGTTTAGGCAGAAAAGGGGCAGCTTTGTGTGCAATTACTGCTTAATTGTTTTCAGCCCAAAATAATTTCTGTGGCAAATTTTTTTGGGGTGACATAATCTGGTTTTCTTCAGCAAATAGGAGTCATGGAATCAAATGACTCCAAGTCCAGGGGCACTTGGAAGGGACATCTGGTAGAAAAATCCAGGAGAGATAAATATAGAATCTTAGATTTTCAGAACTGGAAGGAACCTTAAAGAGAAATCAACCTACAATCAGATATTTGAATCTCTCTGGAAATGTGCAGAATTGTTTAAAAAACAATTTCTAGTTTGTGAACGTGCATCCTGAAGCCTACTTCCTTCCCACTTTTGAATAGTAAATTACCAGTTTCTAACTTTCCAACCAGTAATGTTTAAAACTGTCATAAATTATTGTATAAATGACATAAAACTAATATCATGTCATTGCCTAAAGTAAGTTTCTATTTATTTTTCTTTCTTCTTCAAGAAAATCTTCTGATACATTTTTCTATTTTCTCATAGCAGTGAGAATACAGATATTATCACTGTGTTCCTATTCTGAGTTCAAATCTCAAAGAGCATTGAACTGGGAACTTGAGCATAATTAGCAGAGATAATAAAATGAGAAAAAAATAGATACAATAAACTACTTAAAAACTCAAATTCTGAAGCCAAAGGGCACTTTAGTTAGATTTCATTTAGCCGAATATCTTCATTTTAGAAGATGAAGAAAGGAAGACCAAGAATGTTTGGGTGACTTGTCTAGTAACACACAGATGGTTATGGGGCAGCCTCTGCTAGGTCCCATTCTCTTGAATCCCAGAAGGGCTGTAAGGCAGATCTCAAGAGCAACTTCAATGCATGAAAGGTATTCTGGCTTCTCCTTTCGGAAAACTTGTTTACTAGACCTTTGGATTCTGGAAACTTGATTTCTTGTTCTCTTTCTCTCTCTCTTTTTATTTTTTTGCACATCAGCTAACTGCAATTTAAACTTTTAGCCTCAGAGTAATGAGAAATGTGTATCCATTGAGCTGATTAAATTCTCAGAAAATTCTGGGTCTGAAAAAGTTTCCAGAGACTCCCAGTTTGGGCTATTTATAATAATGAAGGGGATCAGTAATATACATGATCTAAAATAATAAATAATTCTTAAGAAATCTTAAATTAATTTAAATACCAAAATTAACTAGGCTAACATATTGAAGGGAAACATACTTCTTAGGCAAAGCACACATATGCAGAATATTTAGAGCTTTGCTTTCAAAAAGGGAGGACTTAACATAACTTCAGTCTACCAGCGTCCCTATGAACTTGTAAGAGAAACTTTGATAAAAGCAGGGATATTCTGGAATATACTTCTGGTAGGAGAGGCCTAAGCAATCAGTTATGGCTTGTTTTCAAGAATGGAATATATTTAATTTATGTGGAGAGAGGGATGGTAGAGCTAATAAACTTTCTATGATAAAATTCCTAGGATGGGTCTCATTGAGAAATGCCATAAAGTTGAGGGAAAAACCAAAAGTGGTCACTTGCAATCAGGTCTAGCAATGTTATTATCAGGACTGTCTGTAAACAGTTGCGTTCATTCCCACCTGCACTGTTGCAGGAAATTGTTTTTTTAAATTCATTCTGTCTCTGTGTATCTTTTCTGTTATTATCATCTTTCTGATTCTCAGTTGTTGTTTTTTTTTAAAATAAAAGAGATAATCTACTACTTTTTTGGGGAAGGAACTCCAGCTTTACATCTCTTCTTGGAGGTTTTGCAAGCTTGATTTAACATGAATAATTGAGAGTTCACTTTTGTTGGAAATACTTTTTTATGTCTGCATCGATATACAGAAAATAAGAAGCTGGCACAAAGTTAAAAAGATATTGACCTGCCGGTTCACCAGTCCTAAAGACCAGTGTGTAACCATGTGTGCTTGGACTGAGCCAAGGCACGCTGCACATGTTCTTGAATGATTGTTTTTCATAATGCTGGATAGGCAGAACACGAATGAAGTTCTTCATTCTCTATAGATATATTTCCAGATTCTTTAGACTTTCTCTTTTTAAAAATCATTTCACACCTTGTGTTTTCTGTTTTCTTCACGTTGTTTTTCTTCTTAAATATGAGCCCTCAGAATTAGGTCCCCCTAGGGATAAATGTTTTTGCTAAAACAGTGTTTCCTTTAATCTATAAGCCTTTCTCCTTCAGGCTATTTCTACTTCCTCTTCCTTAAACAGTCCATTTCCTAGTTTTTGACCACTAGGTGTCATGAGTATTCACACAAATGCCTCAAAGGTGTAAAAATAAACTTTCTCTTTTAAAACAAGCCTCTGAGTATCTTGACTTTCCATATAAGATCTTGTATCACTTGGGCTCACATAGTAGTTCACATTTGTATGTGATTCAGACTCATACTACAAAGTTCAGAAAACTGCCAAACCCAAGGAGAACAAAATGGAAATCTCTGTGGCTCATGAATGCTTTGTCAAAGGGGCAAACATGTTAGCTTTGAACTTTGCAGAACTCATTCCTTCCAGAGCCCCTTCCCCACGGGCTTCTAAAGGTGCCCTTAGACCCACCACGTAAGATTAACAGGCACTTCTTTTAGAAATGGGCTGCACAACACAATAACACGTTGACTAAAATGCCCTTTAGAAATCTTTCCATTACTTTGTAATTGGAATACACATGAGACATCAGGACCCACTATCATTTTACTTATTTGTATTTCAACTGAAATGTCTGATAGATTAAAAAACATTTTCAAATGATGCCTTTTGGGATCGAGAAGGATCTTTCGAATGATCAGTTCTAACTTTTTGATTTTAGGTTGGGGAAATGATGCCTGGAGTGTTTTGCTCATTGTCCCAAAATGGTAGCAGAACCTGACCTTGGACACACATCTTCTGACTCCTACACAGATTTCATCCTCTTTGTATTGATTACTGTTCTTAGGGTATATTCACACATCTGCCTTAGAATTCTGAAGAAAATGTAAATCAAAATTTTTCTTAGCCTATGTTCAGTATTATAAGAAAATCTTAACTCAGTAAGCTTCCTTGGTGGAGATTTGATGTTAAAAAAAAAAAAAAAAACCCAAATCAGTCTATTAGTTAATGTCACGATGACAAGAAACAAATCTTCATTCTCTCATTATCTAAAATTTACAGATCACATCTTAATTCAGAGAGATGAAATGGCTGCTCCATTTAGTAGTTGTATTGCTGCCAGTTCCATACACATCTTTCAAAGAAGTTTTTTTTTTTTCCCTTAAAGGAAGATGACCATGTTTAGTGGAAAGATGTAGTCTATATTGGTATTCTAAGTCTTCAAGAATATTATTGTTGTTGTCACCAAGGTGAAAAGGAAATTAGTTTAGTTACTTAGATATAAATGGAGTGAAACATTTTCTGTTTTTCCAAGTAGATGTATCATAAAACAATTTTGTGTAATGCACATTCTTTTTTTCTTTTTAAAGATTTTATTTATTTATTTGACAGACAGAGATCATAAGTAGGCAGAGAGGAAGGCAGAGAAGGTGGGGGGAAGCAGGCGCCTCGCCAAGCAGGGAGCCCGATGTGGGGCTCGATCCCAGGACCCCGAGATCATGACCTGAGCTGAAGGCAGAGGCTTAACCCACTGAGCCATCCAGGCACTCCAATGCACGTTATTTCTTAAAATAAGCAGGGCCATTCCTGTATGACCAAAAGGTGGAAACAGTCACTTTTTTTGTTTGACTGCATCACAGTCACATGCAAGACTGCATGACGGTTGCAAAAAAAGTATTTACTCACTGTCCAGGTAGAGGATTCTATAGATCCATCTGGTAAATATGGTTCTTTTCATTCTGACTGAGATTTCCATGGTGCAGAAATTTTTGAGTAAAACTTTTCATCTACTTATAATACTAAACAGTTGCTTTGGCTAAATTTTCTTATAAAAAATTGAAACACTAAATTAAAAACTCTGGTGACAACAGTGCCTGGAAACTAGTTACATTGGTCATATCAAACAGTGTTTGAAATATTCTACCAAAAAAGTTAGAGCATAAAACAAGTTAGTGAAATAAGTTTGTATGCTTAAAACCCTTTCTTAGACATTTGCAGTTTTGCTATAGCATATTATAGATTGAAAAATCTTGTAATTCAGAAACTTTTATTGTAAAAGGACAAATAACATCTTGTGAAAAACAGGTTGAGAAATTTTGATTGTCCAAATGACATAAAATACTTCATTGATAAATCAATGACTCTGTGTCTTGTGATGTGCAATTCTTCTATTGGATTTTTATCTCGTTTATTGGCCATATCTTGATAGTATCCCCCTTTGCCTCTATGGTCACTTTCTGGCCAGTAAGCTTCGTAATTGCAACACTGAAGATTCAAACCCTGCCAAATTTATCCACAGAATTTCCTAAGTGTCAATGTCCTGTTGACAGATGGACTATTTTAAAATATTACTTTCATGTGTTATAAAACAGTTGTTTCAATTGATTTCCTCTAACCCACTTATTTCTTTCACTTAATGTAACAAGAGGTCAACCAAGCCTGGACTAAAAATGCAATTGTTTTATTTCCTGGGAGCTGATATTATGGCTGTTGACTGGTAGTAGGAGTAGCTTGTCTAGGTAAGATAAAATACTAATTTGTTAGTGTGGTGTAAAAGGTTGAGCGCATTTGTTTCTGAGGCGGCGCAAAAGTGGTGTGCCAGGTCACCACGGATAACGGAGCTTCAGCATAAGAAATCAAGATAAAACCAGGTAACCTGGGCTCATGTCTTACTTTCTTGTTATAAATTGGCCTTAGGTCCTGATACTTCCATAACTGGGTTGTTCTGTAAGCCTGATGGAAAATTGTAACACTAGTTTTGCACTGTTTTGTTTGTCACCATAGCTTCTGTGATCTGCTTTCCCTGTGTTGTCTATTCCTCCATCCCAAGAGAAAGGATTCATTTGGTTTGTTATCACCTTATATAAAGAATTCTTACTAGGCAGTTTTATTCCAAGCTACTGCAAAAGTCATTGACTACCCCCAAGTTCAAGTTCAATTTGAAATTTAGTGCCTATGGAAATAAACTAATCCCCAACTCTGTTAATTTTGTGCAGAGTCTCAGCATTTCTTTCTGGTACACATGCCATGAATCCTAACAATAAGTTCCCTAAGGAATTATTTGCTCTTTCTGTCCTCGAAGGGGATATTATGAGTGTGGTCGTGGGAACCCAGAAGTTCCCATCTGCTACTTCATCTGATTTCCCTTTGCCCTTCTCCTTTTCTCATGAAAAGTAAATGTATTTCTTTTCTCTGAATATTCTATGCTTCTACTTGCTGCCATGTTTTGTGTATTTACTTCTCATCTATCAGAAAGCCATTCCCTTCCATTATCACACAATAAATTCCTCTCATATTTCTGGGCTTGGTTAAAGCAGTACCTTTTCTAGGCTATCTTTCATGTTTATTCTGAGGCTCAAAAAAACCTTCATTTGCCATGGGGAAAAAAATTAAGATTAAATATTGAATAGTTAGTGCATTACTTATGATAGAAGTAGCTGCTATAACATATATTCCTCAAAATATATAACTGTTTAAAAATATATGATAAAAGTTTCTCCCTCGGGGCTCATTCATTCCGCGCCAGGCCTGCCAGACACCTGCGCTCTCCTTCAGCCGCTCGCGGTCGCCGCCGGCATGTCAGGCCCCGCCGCCGAGACCCCGTCCGCCATCCAGATCTGCCGGATCATGCGGCCAGATGATGCCAATGTGGCTGGCAACATCCACGGTGGGACCATCCTGAAGATGATCGAGGAGGCAGGAGCCATCATCAGGACCCGGCACTGCAACAGCCAGAACGGGGAGCGCTGTGTGGCCGCCCTGGCCCCTGTCGAGCGCACCGACTTCCTGTCCCCCATGTGCATTGGCGAGGTGGCGCACGTCAGCGCGGAGATCACCTATACCTCCAAGCACTCCGTGGAGGTCCAGGTCCATGTGATGTCAGAAAACATCCTCACAGGTACTAAAAAGCTGACCAATAAGGCTACCCTGTGGTATGTGCCCCTGTCACTGAAGAACGTGGACAAGGTCCTGGAGGTGCCTCCAGTCGTGTACTCCCGGCAGGAGCAGGAGGGCCGGAAGCGGTATGAGGCCCAGAAGCTGGCGCGCATGGAGACCAAGTGGAGGAACGGGGACATCGTCCAGCCTGTCCTGAACCCAGAGCCCAACACGGTCAGCTACAGCCAGTCCAGCCTGATTCACCTGGTGGGGCCTTCCGACTGCACCCTGCATGGCTTCGTGCACGGAGATGTCACCATGAAGCTCATGGACGAGGTGGCCGGAATCGTGGCTGCGCGTCATTGCAAGACCAACATAGTCACTGCCTCTGTGGACGCCAACAACTTCCACGACAAGATCAGAAAAGGCTGCGTCATCACCATCTCTGGCCGCATGACCTTCACAAGCAACAAGTCCATGGAGATCGAGGTCCTGGTGGACGCCGACCCCGTGGTGGACAACTCGCAGAAGCGTTACTGGGTGGCCAGTGCCTTCTTCACCTACGTGTCCCTGAGCCAGGAGGGCAAGTCGCTGCCCGTGCCCTAGCTCGTGCCCGAGACCGAGGACGAGAAGAAGCGCTTTGAGGAAGGCAAAGGGCGGTACCTACAGATGAAGGCAAAACGGCAGGGTCAACCAGAGCCCCAGCCCTAGGGGCCGCCCCACGTTGGGCCCGGAGGGGCCCCAGAGTCCAGTCATGTAGAATCCACCCCCTTGGCCAAAAACCCAACCCACACTGAGAGCCAGTGTCGTGTGAAGTGTTCGTCTTACAGTGTTAACCTGTGCCCTCTCCCGAAAACCTACACACCAAAGCTTTATTTCTATGACTCCGGTGTAAGCGCTCCCGTGTTGTCCCTGCCGCCGAGGCGTCCCTCGGGAAGACGCGCGCGCACTACGGCGTGTGTAGAACCCAGCATCACTAATAAAGCTGCTCTTTGGCTGGAAAAAAAAAAAAGTTTCTCCCTCAATCATATTAACTCCCGAAGAGAACGGGGACAATTCTCCTCAAACTAGTGATCCAGGGTGTGAGGCTCATTATGGCTTCTAGATTCACCATCCCTAACACAGCATTATCTGCATCTACTAGCGGAAGAAAAAAAAAAAAAAAGAGGGTGAAAGAGGTGTGACCACTTCTTAACAACCTTGATCTGGAAGTAATATCCATTACTGTCACTCATTTCTATTTGTAAGCACAGCTCAGATGGCCCAACCTAAATGTCTTGAGCTTGGGAAGCGTGGTTCCTGACTAGGTGGCAGTTTCCTGGTGACAAAACCCAGTGTGGGTAGGAAGCATACATGTTGGCGATGACAGCTATCTCTATTACAGTTAATATTCTTTTGTTTGCAAATAACCTAAAACTCAATTTAAGAAAGCTTAGGCAATTAGGTTGTTTAAATGAAGCCATTCAGGGGGCCATTCTGAGACGCCTACGGAGAGCTACAGGGATCGGGCAACCCTGGGGAACTTCAGGTATAGGTCTGGAGACAACAACGCCACCACAATTACCTTTTGTCTTTGTTTTAATTGCTTACTAAATTTGGTGTTTCATAGTGCAGAACAATCACTTCCTACATGTGGTGGGGGAGGGAAATTAGCTCCAGGCTTAGAGTCTCCAAGTTTGGTGACTCCAGGAAAAACTGAGAATGTGTGTGTACCCATTTTGCAATGTAAATATCCAGGAACAGACTGGTCATTTTGGCTCCTGTGTTCCCCCTCTGGACCAATTACTGCGGTTACTGCTAAGAAGTGCTCTGATTGTCTAGGCGAGAGTCATGTGCCCCCCACCCCAATTTTAGCAGTGGCAGGCACTATGATGATTGTTCTACACATGCCAGGGCTAAAATCAAACTCTCTAAAGAAAGGTAGGAGCTGATATTACCAAAGAATGAACAAAGATTTTCTGGGTAGGACAAAAAAAAAAAAAATCTATTATAGAAAAGCTTTAAAAAAACAAACAAACAAATTAAGAATAATGAATTGAGAATCTGAGATTTTGTTCTAAAAATCAGTTTTCTAAAAAAAAATCAGTTTTCTATGTTTCTCTAACTATAATAGTAAAATAACTTAAATTTGATAGTAATCTGAAGAAAACCTTCATTCTTCTCCATATTTATGTTAGTTGCCAAATGTCAAATTTCATTTTATTTGATGTTTCACTTTACCATACCATGAAACTTTTATAAGGGGCCATAATACGAGAATGAGATAAAAAATCTATTGTTCCAACTGCACAAGGGTCAGAATTAGTATAATCATATATTTTGATTTGCTGATGACAGTCATGTTTATATCTGTTGTCTTAGAATGTAAGAAATTTTACAAAAAGTGTATTAGGAAATAATATCACTATTTCATTTAATAGCCACTATTTTAACATTGTGTTCTCTGAATTGCCTTTGTTAAACTATGCCTCTAAGGACTTTGCAAACTTCTATACTGAGAGAAAACAGTGCTTCCTTAGATTCCTTTATTTTATTTAGCCATGTATAGTGGGATCTATGTAATACTTTAGCTTCCTGTTCCTGGAACTTTAGCAAAAGTAAAGGTGAAATGGACCTTTACTTAGACAAGGTAACTGGAAACAATGTATTTCTGGAAATTAAAATTGTGTTGTTTAGTAAATATTTTTCATTAACTAAACTATATATGTATCTATATTCTTGTGCACATTCTTGATTAGATTCTAGTTTTTCTGGTAGGCTAGCTATATTCCCACCTATGAATCGTGCAAGATAAAATGTAGTTATTCTTTAGTTTTATAATGAGCATTTATTATATATTAGTGCCATTTTCTAATTCCTGGGAATAGTCTTAGTTGGGTAGCTTAGTTGGTTGAGTGCCTGACTCAAGTCAAGATCTCAGGGTTGTTCTCTCTCTGCCTGCCTCTCTGCCTACTTGTGATCTCTCTCTGTCAAATAAATAAATAAAATCTTTAAAAAAAAAAAAAAAAGGGGGTGCCTGGGTGGCTCAGTGGGTTAAGCCGCTGCCTTTGGCTCAGGTCATGATCTCAGAGTCCTGGGATCGAGTCCCACATCGGGCTCTCTGCTCAGCAGGGAGCCTGCTTCCTCCTCTCTCTCTGCCTGCCTCTCTGCCTACTTGTGATCTCTCTCTGTCAAATAAATAAATAAAATCTTTTAAAAAAATTTAAAAAAATTAAAAAAAAAAAGATCTCAGGGTTGTGGGACTGAGCCCCACATCAGGCTCCACACTCAGCAGAGAGTCTGCTTGAAATTTTCTTCTTCTCTCTCTGCCCTTCCCCCTCTTGTTCTCTCTTTCTCAAATAAATAAATAAATCTTTAAAAAAACATATGATCTTCTCCATAGATGAAGAACAAGGACTTAACAAAATTCAACATTTTTTCGTGATAAAAAGGCTCAAACAAACTGGGAACAAAGGCAATGTCCCTCAACCTAGTAAAAGGCTATATATCACAAGCCCACAACTAATATCATACTCAATGATGGAAAGAGAAAAGTTTTTTTCTTCAAGATTTGGAACAAGGCAAAGATGCCCACTCTCACCACTTTGTTCATCATAGTAGGAGAAGTCCTAGCCAGAGTCATCAGACAAGATAAAGAAATAAAAGACATCTAAATTGAAAAGGAAGAAATAATACTATCTCTGTTTGCAGATGACATATTATATAGAGAAAACCCTAAAGATTCCAGTAAATAACTGATAGAATGAATAAATTCAGTAAAGTTGTAGAATCTAAAATCAATATATAAAAAAATTTGTTGCATTACTGTATACTAACAAATAAGGATCAGAAAAAGAAGTAAGAAAACAATACCATTTATAATTACATAAAAAATTATAAAATAGGAATAAACCAAGGAGGTGAAAGTTCTATACACTGAAAAATATATCGATGAAAGAAATTGAAGAAGACACAAATAAATGAAAAGATATTTCATGTTCATGGATTGAAAGAATTAATAAAATATACACACAATCCAGAGCAATCTACGGATTCAGTGCCATCTCTATAAAAATTCTAATGGCTTTTTTCACAAAAATAGAAAAAAGAATCCTAAGATTGTATGAAACCACAAATGACCCTAAATTGTCAAAGCATATTTGAGAAAGAACAACCTAGAAGCATCACACTTTCTCAATTCAAATTATATTCCAAGGCTATAGTAATGATAACATATGGTATTTTCATAAAAACAGATATGTAGATCAATGTAACAGAATAGAGAGCCCAGAAAAAAATCCATGTATATATAATCCATTGATTTATGACCGAGTATCCAGGAATAAACAATGGTGAGTGGGTAGTCTTTTCAACAAATGGTACTGGGAAAACAGGACAACCACATGTAAAAAAAAATGAAACAGGACCACTATCTTACACCATGCACAAAAATTAACTCAAAATGGATTAAAGACTTGAATTAAATTGATTAAAAATGGGTTAAAACAAAAATAAACAAGCGGGGCTAAAACTAAAAAGCTTCTGTACAGCAGAAGAAATCATCAAGAGTATAAAAAAGCAACCTATAGATGGGAGAAAATATTTGCAAACCACCTATTCAGTAATAGGTTAATATCTATAATATACAAAGAACTCTCCAAAATCAGATAACTCAATTCAAAAATGGGCAAAGGAACTGAAGAGATATTTTTCCAAAGAAGATGTACAAATCGCCAACAAACACATGATCAACATCATTAATTATCAGAATTACCAGAACCTTAATGAGATATCACCAACCACCTGTTAGCATGGCTATTATCAAAAAGACTAGAGATAACATATTTTGGCAAGGATAGGGAGAAAGGAAACCCTTGGGCATTGTTGGTGAAAACATTAGGGAGTTTCCTCAAAAAATAATAATAAAACTACCATATGCTCCAACAATCCCTCTCCTGATGTACAAAGGAAATAAAACCATTATCTTGAGAAATATCTCTACTCCCACAATTGTTACAGCATTACTCACAATAACCAAAGCATAGAAACAACCTAACTGTCTGTCATTAGATGAATGGATAAAGTGGATGTAATATATAATATATAGATAGATATAATAATATAGATATGTAATTATTTATATCAGAAAGAATATTATATAGAGAAGAATAGTATATATAACTTAGCCTTAAAAAGAAGCAAATCTTTTCATTTTTGATAACATGAGTCTGAAGGGCATTATACTAAGCCAAATAAGCCAGACAGAGAAACAAATGCTGAGTAATATCATTTATATGTGGAACTGGAAGGAAAGAAGGAAGAAAGGCAAGGGAATGAAAGGAAGGAAGGAAGCAAGGAAAAGAAAAAAGACAAGAAATGGAAAAAAAAAAAAAGAAATAAAAGGAAAGAAAAGAGAAAGTTAACTCACAGAAACAGAGAGTGAAAAAGTGGTTGCCAGGGGCCAGAGTGGGGGAAATAGAGAGGTAAAAGTGTACAAACTTTGTTATGAGTAAGGTCTGAGAATTTAATGTATAACATGGTGACTATCATTGTTATTATTGTATAACTGTATTTGTATTGTATCATTGAAATTTGCTAAGAGTAGAACATGAATGTTCTCACCAAAAAAGGGGTAAATATGTGAGATGATATATGTGTGAATTAACCTGATAAGGAAAATCTTTTATAGTACATATGTGTATCAGATCATCATGTTGTACACTTCAAATATATTCCAGTGATAACGTTAGTAAAGCCGAGAAAAGAAAAGGAAAAAAAGTGATGCCAGTTTTTCTCAACCTTCTTTTCATTATCACCCCTAACAAAACATTCTGGACATTTTTTTTCCTTCTTACCTGTACCCTCTATGAAATTTTAATATCACAGGTATTCTTTCTATATATTTTTTCATGTTCTGTGGCTCTTCAGAGGGCCATAAACCATTGTACTAACTAACAAACTGTCTTACACCCCCAAGGACTAGTTTTTTGCTAGTGAGCTCTGCCTTCAATGTCCTCATAATTAGTGGAATAGTGAAGAGAACATTTAATTTATAGTCGATTGCAGATTATGAAGGATGAGAATGCCAACTCCACTTTATACTATCACCCTTATTTTAGCAAAAACATTCGAATTCCTTGAATGTTGAATGCTTCATGTGTAAAATAGGGTAAGGTAAAATAATAAGCAAAGAAGGAAACAAGATGGAAAATAAGAATAAAAATAAGATAAGAATCTGCCTAATATCACACAGTTGTTGGGAGAGCAACTTTTCCTGAGATAAGTTTATTTATCAAGATGGGACTCATCAGAAGATGGCCTATCGGCATTTTCTTAACAAAACCAGAGTCTTGACGTAACTGACATAGGGAGAACCTCAGATGTGTGCACAGTAGTGACGGGAACGTGGCCAGAAGCTCTGCATTTCAGTTGAGCGTGCAACCAGATGACAAGGGTCTTATGTGGAATTTGTTGAGATATAAAGGAGTACTCATGCCTAATGGAGTAAAAAGTCTCAAAGGGAAATCTTGGAATATTTTCTATTTGGGAACTTTGAAAACAAATCATTGTTTGTCCTCAGTGAATTATTTGCAGTCAAGCACCAGATGGGATGATTGCAAATCATTCCTTCTAATAGCTAATTCATTGCTTTTCTATGACGAGTGTACTTATCTTTTGGCAACCTGAGATATCAATGTAAATTTTTATTTCTAACCATAGTTTGTTAAGTATGACATCTGTTCTTATAAAATTAGTTGAATTGGTCTAAAATAATTAAGTTGGTCTTACAAAGTTTAACTTTTAACTCCACAACTTCTGAAATAAACAATTTGTTGAAAAATAATAATATGGGGGAGGTGCCTATGTCTGTGTTGGTTGAACAATTGATTCGTGTGGATTTGGCTCAAGCCCGGGTCTCAGGATGGTCAGATCGAGCCTCGCCTCCAACTACGTGCTGAGTGCAGTCTGCTTGAGATTCTCTCTTCTTCTCTGTCTGCCCTTCTCCACCTGCCCTCGCTCTCGCTCACTCACGTGCGCTCTCTCTCTCTCTCAAATAAATAAATAAATAAATAAATCTTTGAAAAAAATAAAAAACCCAATAAGATGTGTAACATATATTGAGCTCATGGTGTATGCCAGGCCCCGGACTAGGTATGTTACAATCATGGTTTCTGATCCCTGCAGCAACATGAAGAATTAATAATACATGCTGTACCAGTAAGCTACCGTAGCGATAGTTATTTTATTGACTCCCAGTTCTTTGTGTCACCTAGGTTATGCTTGCTTAGGGTCACTCATGTGGACACAGTTGGTGAGCAGGTTGCCTGGGAGCTCTTTGGTCTCGGGTGCCTGGGAGCTCTTTGGTCTAGGGAAGCCCAGCTGGGATGCCTTGTCTCAGCTCCACATGGTCTCTCTTCCTCCAGTAGGTCGGCCTGGGCGATCGTGTCCCAAGAAGGCAAGAATGGAAGCCTGGGGGTTCCTGAGACCCAGACTCAGAATTCCCACCTCACTTCTCTTGCATTCTGCTGGTCATGGCAAGTCACAAGACTAGCCCGGATTCAGGTAATGTGGAACTAGATTCCACCTCTAGGCAGGAGAAATCTCCTAGTAAACTCTTAATCATTTATTATTTATTATTTATTATTTATCTTCAACATCATCAACAGAGCATGACAAAGAAGTAGGGTAAAGAAATAAAAACTTGGTAACAATGCTTTGCATGCTGTGACCCAAACAGAAGAAAACAATTCTTAATGCTGAAATCTCCATGAGCTCTGAGTTTTAGAGATAAGTTCAACAAATATATTTGAGGTATGGACACTTCCCCCAAATGTTGCTTCTGTAATGGCTTATCCTATCAGGGGCAGTGAATAAGGCTAGACCCAGGGCCCCATGGAGGTTTAGGCAATGCTGGGTGCTCTGGAGCCTTGCTTGCCCCTGAGCCGGGGCTGTGTAGTGGGCCTACCTATGAACAGGAAACTACTGGGTGAGCCTGTCATGGGCCTATTACTTTGGAACAGTCCCCTTACCTCCTCTTTGTTTCCAGAGCTGGTAAATTATGGGATTTAAACAAGAGCATGGAAGATCAAATGAGCTTGGTACTATAGGGGTGAGGACATCTTCCTTCATAGAGGAAGGACGGAACAGAGAACAGTAGAATCTAAGAACTGCAAAAGTTCATGTGCTTTCTGCTCTATCATTTTTTTTTTTAATTCTAATTTTGGGGCTCTGGAAAAATTGATCCCCCTGATCGTCAGCTTCCTCGTTTTCAGAAATAACACATACTTCATGGGATTTTTGTGACCACTAAATAATGAATGAGATGAAAGTATCAAGCACAGTTCATGGCATTACCTGGTAATTGCTTTGACATGGTAATTATGAGTAGAATTAAATTAAGTTGAATCTTACTTTTCATAGATAGCTTAGACTGTCTCATGGAGCCATGGATGATATTATTATTAGTTCATTTATTCAAAAAATATTTATGATGCCACTTCTGCATGCTGCAGACACTGTCAGATGTTGGGAAGACCAAGGTCTGTGATCTCAGGTTTGAGTGTGAAGCCTCATTTGCACAAGTTTGGCCACACAATTCCTGTGCGCATTAATATGCAAGAAGCACAGCTGTACGGAATGTTAAGTGGCATCTACGGCATTCTACTCCATTCCGTACCTAAAGGTGTCAGGGGAGTGTCCTTGCACTTAAGAAGATGGTACATCTGGGGCGCCTGGGTGGCTCAGTGGTTTAAGTCTCTGCCTTCAGCTCAGGTCATGATCTCGGAATCCTGGGATCAAGTCCTACATCGGGCTCTCTGCTCAGAGGGGAGTCAGCTTCCTTCTCTCTCTCTCTGCCTGCCTCTCTGCCTACTTGTGATCTCTCTCTCTGTCAAATAAATACTTTGAAAAAAAAAAAAGGAGGTGGTACATCTGAGATCCAGAACTGAAAATGCAGAGGGAACCAGCTGCAGAGAGTTTGGTTTTAACTTCCTTAATCCAGCAGAAAGAAATTAGGTAAGACACACAGGCCAAAGTATTGAAGAGAAAATAATGAGAGAAAAGCAATATGCAAAAATGCATATTCTTGAATTCTTTCTCTCATCCTCATTTCCTCATTTGTGCAGGATATGGTGCAAGCTTTCACATTACCAACCCCACCCTGTCCTACAGTCCCCACCCCCGAGCCCAGCCTTGCCGTATTTAGGGAACTTGTTGAATGAGTGATGTGGTTAAACACTTTTCACTGTTGGACATGGGAGGAGCTCTCACTTGCTGAATGTGCCTCTGTGGGTCCTCTTAAAAGATTTTTATCAATGACGTGAATGAAGTCATAGAAAGGAAGCTTTCACATTTGCGAAGAACACAAACCTGGGAGGGGGTGACAGACACTGTTAGTTCTCCCTGAGTACCTGTTCCTCACCCTCTTACTTAATAATAGGATGTTTCTGGGGACACCTGGGTGGCTCAGTTGTTAAGCATCTGCCTTCGGCTCAGGTCATGATTCCAGGGTCCTGGCATTGAGTCCTGCATTGGGTTTCCCGCTCAGCAGAAAGCCCGCTTCTTTCTCCCACTCCCCCTGCTTGTGTTCCCTCTCTCGCTCTCTGTCAAATAAATAAAATCTTTACAAATGATAATGATAAAATGGTTCTTTTTATCCCAAGACACAGCTGCCCAGAATAGAGAGAGCATTTTTTTCCAGCCTCTTTTGTAGGTAGTTTTGACCAAATGGCTACATTCTAAGCAATGAATAAAAGGTATGAGAGGCAAAATTCTCTCCATAAAAAAATTGTTTCTCAAGCATTTATAAACCAAAGTGTTATATGGAATGGCACTTTGGGGCAGTCATCTTAGGCTGGAAACAAACTTCTTGGCTCTTTCTCACTTCCTGTTGGCTGGAGAGTAGATAGGACAGCCAAATCCTAGCGTTCATCTTGAACTATGAAGTGTTTAAGATGGTAAAACCAAGTTGAAGGGACCAGGGTCCCTGACCATGGTAGGATTATCACTGCAGGGCTGAAGTGTTTATCTGTGGTCTTTATTCACATAAGACAGGACTGTATTTCTCTGTTGTTTACAGTATGGTATCTCAGTGTCCTGTTACTCATAGCCAAATCATTACCCAGCTAATCCAGAGAGCTTGCTTTCATACTAAACAATGAAATCAAGATCAAAAAGCTCTTGACGGACTGAAATGATAGTCGAAAGTATTGTGAAATAAAATAGAAATGCCAACACTTAAAGAACTAAAAAAACTGAGAAGAACTGGCTCAACAGTAATTCATATATACAAGGCATGAGTGTGTGTTAGGGGAGGGAAGCTGGCGGACACAAAGTCGGTACGAGTGGACAGTGTAATGAGACTTTTAAAGCTAAAGCTGTTAGGCTCAGTTAAATTGTAGAGACCAAGAGAGGTTAAGACTTTATTTTTTTTTAATTAACACATTTATTGATGCAAACATAGATTTAACCTATTCATGAATAGACAAACATATGGCTCATTTGCATACAGATAAAAACAACTACCTCATTTTTATATTATTTTCCTAATTATATTTTTTATTATTTTTTTTAATTTTTAAATTTCTTTTCAGCGTAGCAGTATTCATTATTTTTGCACCAGCGTATTATGTCTCCATCAGAAAGGATGAATACCCAACTTTTGTAGCAACATGGACGGGACTGGAAGAGATTATGCTGAGTGAAATAAGTCCAGGTTAAGACTTTCAATCTTCTGTGTTGGCTATAGCATGTCTGGGGTATTGTGCTCACTTCTGAGCCCCACATTGTTCACAGTGATAAACTAGAGAGGGCCTAAAGGACAAACAACTGCATAGGGTCTGACAATCCTATCACAGCCAATCAAAGGGCTTGCGAAGAATTAGCCCAGAGAATAGGCAGTGTAGGGAAATGGCTTCAGATATTCAAAGGGTTTTCACCCGGCAGGACAGAGTACAGTTGTTTGTTTTTTGCCCGCAGGACAGAGTACAGTTGTTTGGTTTTTTTTTTCCCAGAAGGCATACTTATGACCAATGAATGAAAAGTACTAGAGGCAAAATTCTGTTCTGTATAAGAAGTAATTTCTCAATAACTAAAGCTGTCTTAAATGAGAATGCACTGCTTTGTGAGGTGTTAAGTGTGATCATTCTAGAATCCTGAGTGCTAACCTTTATTTAGTGCATCCATGAGGCAAAAACCTTTGTATGTGTTATTTCATTTCGTCCTCACAAACCTGTGAGGCAGATGCTACTTTTACCTCTGTTTTAAAAATTTGTGAGTTGAGGCTTAGAAAAATCAAGTAACCCACCCAGCGTTATCTGCCTGGTGAAAGGAAGAGATGGGCTCTGATGTTGGTTTGCCCTCCCCTTCTTGTCCATTCATGGCCATGGTCAGGCAGGCGTGGACTGGGAGAAAAGGAGCTTAGGCTGGCAGGACTATGAAATTCCTGAGTTAAGCCACATCTGGAAAAGTCTCCATTTCTTTATCTTGAAAACATTTTCTTTTCTTTTTTTTTTTTTTAAGGTTTTATTTATGTATTTGGGAGAGGGAGAGAGATCACAAGCAGTGGGGAGGGGTAGAGAGATCCCCTGAGCAGGAAGCGCTATGTGGGGACCTGAGCTGAAGGCAGATAGATGCTTACCTGACAGAGCCATCCAGGCATCCAGGTGCCCTTTGAAAACATTATCTTAACTTTTAGTAGCAGTAATGAGACTCCCATGTGGTATGGCAGAAGGAAACCCCACTGGCTTTGTCTCAGAGCCTATAGGTGAAAAGGGGAAATCATGAAACAAGTAGGGGAATGGATCAATACATGTAAATTTCAGTCCTGACTCTTCTACTATCTAGTTGTATAGTTTTGGATAAGACATGTAATCTCTCTGAACCTTAGTTTCTTCCTGAGTAGAATGCAAGTAATTACACGTGACTTGCAGGGTTGCTGTGATAGTGAAACATAAAGTGATCAGCTCAGGGCATATTGCAGGACAGATTCTCATAACTGGTCCTTTGTTGTCGCTGCCACTGGCATACAGGTGTCAGTATTCGCTGTAACTTGTGGTTAGAAAAAAATCAGATACTGGAGGTCCTCCAAGACTTAAGTTTAAGCTCTTTAGACTACATAATATTTATAATGCATTAATCACTACTTGTCTAGAAATTTGGAACTTTATTCTTTTTTTCGAAAGAGAGGGGGAAGCAGACTCCCTGCTGAGCAGGGAGCCCTACATGGGGCTCAACCCCAGGACCTTGAGATCATGACCCGAAGGCAGATGCCTAACTGACTGAGCCACCCAGGTGCCCCTGGAACTTTATTCTTTGGGATGAAACTACATTTCCCAGGTTCACTCAAAATTAGGGTTCTGTTTGCGATTTAGGTTTTGTCTATTAGATGTCCTCATGCAAGACTTGAATTAGTGAGAAAATAAGTGGGGACAGATGAAAGACCCGCCGATCCCCTTACCCAAGAATCCAACACTGCCACTGGATGCAATCAGCAAGAGGTTCTTTATTGTTACGCAGGCGCCTGCGGGTGGTCAGCAGCTCCTGCTAGCTGAGCACACCCGGCTGGGGTGGTGCCGGGTTTTTATAGACAGGTACAAACAAGTTTTGGGTGGGGTGCAACTGATTGGTTGACAGTTTGAACTTTTGAAAAAGGCATACTTGGTGTTAGCGGATTGGCTTTGGAAGACCCCCTCCCGCGAAGAGAAAGGCGGGAAGGGGAAACAAAGAGGGGAAGTTTAACCTTATTACTCAGCAGAAAGGCATCCTGTCTACGTGACCTATGTGACCATGCAGCCCCCTTGCCTACATGACCATGCCCCTGCTATTAGGAGAGGGTATCTTGTTCAAACAGGAGTCAAGTGTCATGCCCTAAAAGCCAAGCGGTTACAGAAAAGCAAAAGAGCAGTTACATTGAATTCAACCCTGGGGGAAGGGTCTTTTCACTGCAAGGGGAGGAGGGGTACTTTTACACAACAAAAGAGCAGTTAATTAGTTAACGACGGGGGGGGGGGGGGGGGGGAGGGGGGTCTTTCACAGAGACGCAGAGCAAGGACATGTCAGTGTTGTGGAAATATAAAAACAAAACCTCCTGCCAACTCAGAAAACCTCTCCACAAAGTTCTAAAGGAAAGAAGACAGAATTATTTTTTTTTTAATTTTTATTTTTTATTAACATATAATGTATTATTAGAGACAGTTTTATGATTGAGTAAGCATAAGCCAGGATGTGGTGTGAATTATAGACAATCCACTAAGAAATTGCAGACAAAAAGCAATTTTACCCTTCTATTGCCAAGCAGACACAATCCATGCCATCCATGTTTTCAAGGTAAACAGTAACTAGTCCTTAAGTAAGAGGACTGCATAGCACTGTTCATTATACACAGCTGATCCTAAATTCACCTGGTAATTCGGGCAGCCACCTGGGGTTTGCCCATTGCCTTAACCCAAAGGGAAAGTAATCTCTTATATCCTTAAGATAGGAGGTAAGTTTGCAACTCTGAGCCAGGCACCACCTGAAATTAGGCTCCTCCCCTTCCCCAGAAACTGGAAGATAGGGACACTGTCTTCCCTGATGATTATATTTCAAAGAATTGGTTTCCAAGTCCTTAAGGAAATAGTCCTGGGTTATAAAATTAACTAGAGAGATATTTTATTTTTAAAAAGAATACATACATTTTATTTTATTTATTTTTTTAAGATTTTATTTATTTGAAAGAGAGAGAATGAGAGAGACAGAGGGAGCACGAGAAGGGGAGTGGGAGAGGGAGAAGCAGACTCCCCCTGAGCAGAGAGCCTGATGCGGGACTCAATCCCAGGACTCCAGGATCATGACCTGAGCCGAAGGCAGTCGCTTAACTAACTGAGCCACCCAGGAGTCCCGGATACCTACATTTTAAAGAAGCAGAGAAGTTACAAATTTTCTAGAGCAAGGTCTCTAAGAAAAGGGAGAGGGAGAAGTGCTTCACTTTTTTCAATAAGAAGAATTAAATTTGTTTTTTCTTGTTTTTAATTTGCATCTGGCCTAAAACAGGTTGCCATGCAAGCATGGTCAAGTCAACAGTTCAACTGATCTCAGTCAACAATTGTAGGAAATAGTTGTTCTTGCCCTACAGCATGACCCAAACGGTGGTCGAGTTGAGACTGCAGCTCCCTGACTTGCCGACTTCCTAATTATGACAGCAGAGCTCTGGTGGGCTATTTCTGCAGTGCTGATCTGTAGCATCCCAGATCTTGCCCCCCAAGGAGTTCATATTGCCCCTAACGCACTATATTAACTCCCTTTCTTCTTAAGTACCTGCTGTGTTATCTGTTTTTTTTTTTCTATAACTGAACTCCATCTAATAAAGCATCTAATAAAAATGATCATCTAAATGAGCCACAACTCTGTTTTAGACGAAGTTTCTTGGACAGTATTAGTATACATAGAAGATGTCTAGAATTTGATACTTCTGATGATTTTGCTAATGAGATAAATATTCTAACAGGCAGAAGTGGAAAAATTAGTATTACTTGTCTGTATTAATACATAAAGTTGTGGCAAATCTTCAGCTTTTAACATATTAGCATCTCCAAATAGGCATAAAATTTCCTTAGTGGCAACCAAGTACAGGCTGATGAGAGTGGTCCATTCTTAGTGCAGGCAATAAATGGGTGTGTGGCTGCAGAGAATTTAAAAATGATCATGAAATCAGCCAAATGGTCTGCTTTTGAAAATCACTATGTACAGGCAATTTGAACAGACTTCATGACAAACTACTCTTCCCAGAAAAACCCGTTTGTTGGTCTAGGTTTAAACAATTGTGGTTATTGGGGAACTATAATAATTTATGTAAGTGTCAGGGTGGCTCATTTTTAAAAAGATTGTGTTTATTTATTTGACAGAGAGAGCACAAGCAGAGGGAGCAGGAAGGAGGAGAACCAGGCTCCTGCTGAGCAGGGAGCCTGCTCTGGGACTTGATCCCAGGACACTGGGATCATGACCTGAGCTGAAGGCAGATGCTTAGCCAACAGAGCCACCCAGATGCCCTCAAATTAGCTCATTTTTATTACTTACCCCTTCACAAACATTGAATTCTGGGCAGGAGTGTTTGAAGAATTCCTCCGTTGTATACTTGGTCTCCAACACACATGTAGATTCAACTTTGAATCTTGGCGGGAAGGTTGTAACATTTTGAGCTAATTTGAGTACAGTGTCTCGCTCTCCATACCATTGAGTGAATCATGAAAAATGATGTAATTTTTCTTTTATATGTTAAAATCAAGGAAATGCAAATTAAAACTATAAGGAGGTAACAGTAAACCCCACCAGAATATCTAGTTTTTAAAGTAACTTATAGGGGCGCCTGGGTGGCTAAGTGGGTTAAAGCCTCTGCCTTCAGCTCAAGTCATGATCCCAGGATTCTGGGATCGAGCACCGCATCGGGCTCTCTGCTCAGCAGGGAGTCTGCTTCGCCCTCTCTCTCTCTCTCTCTCTCTCTCTGCCTGCCTCTCTGCCTACTTGTGATCTCTGTCAAATAAATAAAATCTTTTAAAAAAAAATAAAGAAATTAGAGTGCCAAGTGTTGACAAAGATGCAGAGCATTGCTGGTGATCTCTACCTATTTGGGAAAATTGTTCTGTATCTACAAAATTTGAATATATTCATTCCTTATGACCCAGCAATTACTTTCCCAAGCAGATATCCAACAGAAACACATGTGTACACCAAACGAGAGTGAAGGATATTCGAAACAATGTCATTTGTGACTGCCTCATACTAGAAACATTTCAAACTTCTGTAAAGAGTTGAATGAATAAATCAATTGATTTATACAATGGAATAGTCCACAGTAATGAAGGAAATACTAGTGTACCCAGCCTGGAGGGATCTCATAAATGCAATGTTGACCCATAGAAGCCTTAATCAAAATGATACCCATTCATTTACATAAAATCCAAAAGCAGGAAAAACCCTTCTGCAGTATTAAAATTCAGGGCCATTCAAGCAGTTAAAATATGGCCTAGGAGGGCATGAAGATGTTTTCTGGGGTGGTTAGAATGCTCAATTTCTTGACCTAGCTGGGGTTTATATAGGTGTGTTCCCTTTGTGATAATTCAATAAACTGTACCTTTATGACTTTTATACCTTTCTGAATGTATAATTCAACAAAATGTTTATTGAAAAAAACATAGCCAACCATTAAGGTATAAATAAAAGATGTCATAGGTATTGCATTTTGGGGCTATATTATACAATCTGATATGGATGGGTTCATGGGTTTAGCTGTATACATACAGACAGAATTTCCCTTAAGAAAATCTGAAACAAAGAAATCCACATTTACAAGACAAATAAACCAGGAGGAATGTTATTTATGTAGTGGTAAATGCATATTTTAAGAAACATTCTTTTATTGTGCATGAAAATGTAATGTGATTTTTAAATACTTTATTCCAATCCTCAGAAAGAATTCTATTACATTATTTTTCAAGTAAATTAAGTATTCTGCCTTATACCTCACCTCTATTTTTGTTTTACTGGCATATTTATTTTATGAGACTCTAATGAAACATCATCACCATCTTTAGTATCATCGTCATCATTATCCCACTTCATTTTCATCATGCCCAACAGTAACAAAGAGCTTTCTCTGATTGCACAAGAAGCCTTAGAGGTTAGGGAGGCAAGTATCAGACTCACATGCTGCATTACCAAACAGGCTTGGACTGGCTGAATTTTTTTTTCATATCTCACTGCTTGTATGAGGTGAAATTGTACCCTATCAGGGTAGTCTCTCTTCATTAGCTCTTGAATCTGTTAGGTTTATTGATTTCAAGCTCAGAGAGCAACTCCAGTCATCTTAAGTCAGGGAAGGAAGGAAGGAAGGAAGGAAGGAAGGAAGGAAGGAAGACAGGCCAGAATATATTGGACGCATATCAGGGGCTCAAGTATTAACAAGAGGCTGAAGCACCCATCTTGGAAAACTGGTGGTTCCAGCCAGCTCCAGAGGCTTGGCAGCAGGAACCATGATGCAGAAACCATCTTAGTCTTTGGGTTGCTGCTGGGATGACTCCAAGATCCAAAAATATTGCTGTTCAGGATTCCACATCCCAGGAAGGTGACTTGATGGTCTCTTTTGATTTTATGCCTACTCCCTGAATATCCTATGGGACCAGGAAGGATCTGAATCCCTTCATTCCTGAGAGAAGGCAATCAGCATTGGGGAATTTCCCAAAAGGGACATTAGAGTTAAGAGCTTCCCCTAATGGGACATTAGGGTGCTGATGATGATCAAAGTGAAAGGAAGTTTGAGGGATGATGTAGGTAAATCAGACACTAGGTTATAATTAACTTGCCTTCACAGACATTCAAGGTTGCTTTCTGGACTAAGCTGATTTGCAGTTTTAACTAATGAAATACAATATATGTCTATATGTCAATTATTTTCCAGATTTAACAGGCTGAAAAGTAAACAGAACAACAGATAACAACAGAAAAGCTAATGGATATCTAAGAGAATATAAAATAACAATCAATAATTAAGTGGCTACTGGGTGTTTACACAAAGAATACCAAAACACTAATTCAAAAAGATGGATGTGTCCCTATGTTTACTGCAACATTAGTTACAATAGCCAAGATATGGAAGCAACCTAAGTGTCCACTGATAGATGAATGGAGAAAGAAGATGTGGTATATATAGTGGAATACTACTCAGCCATAATAAAGGATGAGATCTTGCCATTTGGGACAACATGGATGGACCAAGAGCATTATGCTAAGTGAAATAAGTCAGATAGAGAAAGACAAATACCAGATGATTTCATTCATATGTGGACTCTAAACAACAACAACAACAACAAAAAAAAACAAAAAACAAATGAATAGGCAAACAAAAAAGTGGAATCAGACCTATACACACAGAGAGCAAGAGGGCTTGGGAATGGACAATATAGACTCAGAGGGCTAAGAGCTACAGGCTTCCAGTTACGGAATGAGTAAGTCATGGAAATAAAAGGTACCACTACATAGGGAATACAGTCAATTATGGTGACAGATGGGAGCTATACTTGTCCTGAGCATAGTGTAACATATAGAGATGTTGAATCTCTCTTGTACACCTGAAACTAATGTAACATTGTGTGACAACCATATATATTCAAAAAAATTTAAAAATGACAAAGCACATCACAAGAAATTAATGCAGTGGGGCACCTGGGTGGCTCAGTGGGTTAAAGCCTCTACCTTCGGCCCAGGACATGATCCCAGGGTCCTGGGATGCAGCCCCACATTGGGCTCTCTGCTCAGCAGGGAGCCTGCTTCCCTTCCTCTCTCTCTGCCTGCCTCTTTGCCTACTTGTGATCTCTGTCTGTCAAATAAATAAATAAAATCTTAAAAAAAAAAAAGGAAATTAATGCAGTGGCTAGGATGCCTGGGTGACTCAGTGAGTTAAGTGTCTGCCTTTGATTCAGGTCATGATCTCAGGGTCCTGGGATCAAGCCCCATGTCAGGCTCCCTGCTCAGTGGGGAGTCTGCTACTCCCTCTCCCTCTGCCTCTCTCTCCACTCATGCTCTCTCTCTCCCTCAAAAAAATAAAATCTTAAAAATCTTAAAAAAAAAAAAAGAAATTAATGCAGTGGCTACCATAGAGGCCAAGGCTGCTGCAGTGTAGCAGTTACAATGGTTCAAGAAAACAACTGGAATTTTAAAAGTGTGTATTTATTTGTTTGTATTTAGGGCTGGGAATTTGTGAGACTTCAACATAATATTCAATATGATCAAAATATTTTTCAGTATAATCATGGTTGAGATAATCATGTCTATTATTTTGCTAGGGCTGTCGTGACAAAGTACTTAAACAATGGAAATGTATACGCTCACAGTTCAGGAGACCAGATGTCCAGGATCAAGGTGTTGGCAGTGTTGGTTCCTTTCCAGGGCTCCAAGGAAGAATGACTTCCTTGCATCTCTGCTAGCTTTCCTGGCTATCTTTGGCATTCTGTGGCTTGTAGGTATATCACTGGATCTCTGTCTTCGTGTTCATATGGGGTTCTCTATGTATTCATGTCTGTCTCTGTCCAAATTGCCCCTGTATGTAAGTACAAAATTCAGGTACATGGATCGAAACCCTAACGACCTTATTATAATTTATCTTTATAAAGACCCTATTTCCAAATAAGGTCACATCCTGACATACTGGGGGTTAGGGTTTAATTCTATCTTTTAGGGGGATGTTGTTCAACCCTAAACATGGAGGATGCTTGTTATCAATCAAGAGCAATACATCATTTACAGTATCTCTTTCTGGGGACCAAAAAGCATGTTCAGCACTGTTTCATATTTAGGAATAGCTTGGTTTGTGAGAAGGTCAATGATTTTCCTAGGCACAAATGACAATGCTAAGGCTGCAGATAATATGTCCTGAGGTCTGACCTGGGTTGATTCTGCTAAGTTCCTAGTTTCATGTTTACTGGAAAATATGAAGTCCTCCCATAGAAAAATATTGGCTTTGTCACATGCTATTTAACACCTTTATCTTTGTGTCTATGTGTGGCACAAAGAAACCCAACTCATTTTTAAAATTTTTTAATTTAAATTAATTCACATATATTGTATTATTAGCTTAGGAGGTAGAGGTCAGTTGTTCATCATTCTTATATAACCCCCAGTGCTCATTACATCACATACCCTCCTTAACGTCTATCACCCAGGCACTCCACACCCCTACTCCCCTTCCCTCCAGCAACCCTCAGTCTGTTCCCCATGATTAAGTGTCTCTTATGGTTTGTCTCCCTCTCTGATTTCCTCTTGTTTTATTTTTCCCTCTCTTCCTTTGTAATCCTCTGTTTTGTTTCTTAAATTCCACATATGCATGAGATCATAATTTCTTTTCTCTAATTGATTTAGCTTAGCATAATACCCTCTACTTCCATCAATGTTGCTGCAAATGGCAAGATTTCATTTTTTGATGGCTGAGTAGTATTCCACTGTCTATATATACCACATCTTCTTTATCCTTTCATTTGTCAGTAGACATCTGGGTACTTTCCATAGTTTTAACACCTTTACCTTATTTAGAGACTACATTTCCTCGATATTTTAAAATATTTTATTTATTCATTTGACACAGAGAGAGAGAGAGTGAGCACAAGTAGGCAGAGAGGCGGGCAGAGGAAGAGAGAGAGGGAGTAGCAGGCTCCTGGCTGAGCAGGGAGCCAGATGCAGGGCTCAATCTCAAGACCCTGGGATCATGACCTGAGCTAAAGGCAGACACTTAACTGAGCCACCCAGGCTCCCCCATTTCTTCAATTTTAATCTCAGTTGTCCAAGACTTCTTGCGTATTTTGCTCTTGTTAATAATTTTTTGGTCCTTAAATATATTATTGGTAGGAAGGATTCATAGGTTTAGAATTTAACAATGACAACTAGCATGTATTAAACCATTATTATGTGTCAGGAACAGAATAAGATGTTTATACAGATTATCTCATTTAATTCTTGACTTATTCTCAGTTTACACATGAAGAAGCTGAGGCTGTGGAAGGTTCCATGAAAGTCAAGATCTGAGGCTACTAATAGTGAGAGAGAATGTGGACTCAGGCTGATTCTGAAGTCCAGCTGTCATCATGCTACAGGACTGCTAATTAAACAGTTTAAGTAAATTGAGATTAGCCCCAAATTAGTCTTTCAGTTCCTTGCTCACAAAGGAGCAAGTTTTATTTATAGCCAGAAATTATCTGAAATGGTTGCTGGGCAGTAACAGCAATATTGCAATCAACTGTTGTGTGTATCTTCTGGAAAAGAGCTAGAGGAAAGGGAAGAAGGATGGGGAACGGAAGGATGGAGGGAGTCTAGCCTGTCACTGGGAAGTTTTTCAGCATACAAGGGACAGCATTGAGAGCACTTTTTTCCTCTTCTTCCCAGAAACTCAGGCAGAATGGGAGGACTCTTCCTCTCAGAGAGGGATTAGAATACCAAGCCCAGTGGCTAAACCTAACCAGCTGACAGCTGGCTAGAGGAAGTAAGAACAAATAAACCTCGGGGTAGAATATAACTATTATGTCAGAAGAACATTCTTGGGGTGCCTGGATGGTTCAGTGGGTTAAGCCTCTGCCTTTGGCTCAGGTCATGGTCTCAGGGTCCTGGGATCGAGCCCCACATTGAGCTCTCTGCTCAGCAGGGAGCCCACTTCCCCCTTTCTTTCTGCCTGCCTTTCTGCCTACTTGTGATCTCTCTCTCTCCTTTCTCTCTGTCAAATAAATAAATAAAATCTAAAAAAAAAAAAAAAGGAGAACATTCTTTAGGTGCAGTCACTTTACTGTAAAATGGATTATTTTTTTTCTTTGGACCCAGATTAGCACTTCTCTGGGCTATTTCCTAGATGTTCAATGCTGAGAGATGAAGTTATCTCTGCCCTATGCCTGCATCTCTCTAAGCTTCTGTTGATTTAAAGGGGGAAGATATGAGTGCCTCAAATAAACTGTTACCTTCTATAGCTGGTAATGGATGGGAGAGAAAAAAAAAAAAAAGAAAAGAAAAGAAACTGAATCCTTTTCTTTCCAAAGGCTGGAGAGGATGGGGGAGGGAAGGCAGGCTATCATAAAGTATTAGGTGAGCTTCAGCTGTGGAGTCAGCCCCAGGCTTTACCCAGGAAATGTGACACATCAAGAATGCAAGGGAATGCAAGAACTTCATCTCTCCATCAGGAGCACTTGGTGTTTAGAAATTCTCTATTTCAAAAAGCATCAGCTTAGGAGAGGCCTGGCTGCTTTCTTCATTATCTTTGCAACACAGCACATAATTTCCCTCCTATCCTTAAGGGAAGGTGAGGTGACTTGCTCTTTCTCTCTCTTTCTCCCTGATAGTGTGCCAATACTCTGGCCTTCAGTAGATGGGCTTGAGGGCTATACAAAAAAATCCCTAACGAACTTTCAAACTTGTTTTTTTTCTCCTGGAATGTGCTGAGGTGTCCACGGCTGCATGCCATGTCAGATAGTAGAAGTGATGTGATGATGACCTAGTTGGGTAGTGAATGGAGGATTCTCCACACCAGGTACCTGCCAGCCAACAGGACAGCAGGCTTGTCCCAGGGCAGCAGCAAGTTGCTCTGTAGGCCAATAGCAAGGCTGCAAAGTGGCCTGATGGGAACAGGAGCCAGTCCCAACCGCACCCCAGAGCTGCCAGGCCTGCCAGGCCAGGGAGGCAGAACCCGCCCTCATTGCTGACATTGCAGGGCGGTCCTCACAAAGCCCTGCCTGTTGGCTCTGGCTCCAGGCAGAGACCTCCCACACCTACAGATACAACAGAGGGACATGAACATGCATTAGAAACTAAGCAAATAACTTAAGGGATTTTTTTTTTTTTTAACCCTTGTAGATCTAGACCCTGACCTCCTTTTATTCAACTTCAAGGTATGCAAATAGGACAGACACCTTGCGATACTTTTCGGTCCTGGGCAATGTGTGCTAAAATAGCTCCCGGCGTCTGTGGCTTTTGTGGTCTGAATCTTATTCAACTGTCAGTCAGTGAGCAGGAAGTACGCAAAATAACTTTTATGTGGAGTCAGGAGGGTGTGTGTGTGTGTGTGTGTGTGTGTGTGTGGCTTTCACTGCCAGGAAGGGCATTATGGATGAGTGCTCGCAGACTGAAGCCTGGGCTTCTCCCTTGCCTCCTGGCGCCCTTGACCTTATGCAAGCCTGAAGCCGGAAGTATCCTCGTAACAACCGCCAAACGGATACAGTGTGGCCCAACAGGGTTTCTTATGAATTGTCATTTTTACATCTTTAATTTGGAAATGCCTCTTAAATCTGTTAGGCTAACTGAAAAGCCATGACACATTCACGTCATGATATCTAAAGCAAGTACTTCGCGATTGGATGCAAAGTGCTGAGTACTTACAGCGCGTCATTGGTATTCAGTAAGCGCTGTTGAATTTTCCAGCAGATCCTTTTCTTACTCTCACATGCTGACTTTACATTTATTCCCTCCTCCCTCCCAAAAAAAAAGAAAGAAAGAAAAAGAAAAAAAAACAGAAACAAAACCAGGACTGAATGTTTGAGTTACTATCATGTCATACTTCCAAACCTAAACTATTGGAATGGCTGCCTTTGCTGTGAGTGTTAAGAGGGAAGCAAAGGTAGCGTCCATGTTCCTGTGTTCTCCCTCGGGGAAAGGGTATTTAACATCTCATATTAACCAGCTGGTTCCAATCTACTTTGGAAGCCAATTTGTAGAAATAACCTCCACAAGTATTCATATATTCAGAAAACAAGTTTCTCTTTACCTTGGAAAATGAGAGCAGCCAAAAAAGAGTGGCTTTTGGACTGCTTCTTTCTCCTCTGTGTTAATGTTTCGATGGAGGAACCACATGACTCCCCAGAAGCTGGTGCAGAAAACAGCACAAGCAAGTGTTGGGACAGGGAAGCATGCAGCGAAGTATGGCTGGGAAAATGCTGGTCACCGACTGCTGTTCTTTGTCCCAGCTCCTGACTCCCTGATCCCTGGTGGGAAGGCACTCTCTCTCTCTAACTTCCTTATTGTTGTTTTGTTTTGTTTAAATCACAGAAAGGGCTTTTTCCATCATGGTTTGCACATGGCATCTCAAAAACACCTTGTCTGGGTTCTCAGTATTCTGAAAGAGTAAGCATTCTGATCCCTTCATTCTCTAAGCAGATGTTCTCCAGTGTCTCCAGTCTCCAGACTCACTTCGTAGAGGTCCTAGATGTTGGACAATCTCTTGTATAGTGTTTAGGTTGAGGGACCACATTACTCTGAGAGGAGTGTCCTGATCACAGCCTTTGGTACACATTGCCCAACACAGTTCACCTTCGGCATGGCGGGGCCTGAGGCACTGTAGCTGTTGCACTGGGAGACAGTCACACACATGCCATGTGGACCGAGGAGCTTTCCCAAGGAGTCCTTGTTTCTAGGTTAGAGATCATAACTAAGTACTGAAACCAAAGGCTAGACAGACACAAGGGAAAGAAGCTTCCAGGAAATTTTTTAGAGAATAATTCTTGACAAATTCCTATCAGAGTAGCTATCAAATTCATAATGGTTTCATCACAAATCTTGTCTCTGGCTCCAAATGTTTCAGAAATGCAACTCCTTTAGCAGCATCAGGGGCCTGGGCACTTGGCAGTGATTTGTTTATTTTTTCAATGTGCCCCCCACCATAAGAATTTGCCATTGCTAATAATTATAAACCATAAGATATCAGTCACAGAGCAATTATAAGTAATAGCCCAGAAGCTAGTTTTTATGTTGTCAGAAGAAGCAAGGAAATGTTAAAGCTTAATCTATCTGTGTGTAAGAAAGTCAGTGGCAGAACACACAAGTAAAAATGACTCAGGTAAAGCAGCAAACCACAAGCACTCAATCATGTACAGTGTGTAAAACTCAACCCTAGTGTTTCACTTCTTAGTCTGAGATCAAGTTTCTTAAAGGAAATGTTCAGATACATGAAGGGTAAGAAAGAAAGTCATCCCAGGCAGGAGGGTGGTTTTTATAGGCAAGAGGGTTGCTACCAGTATTATTAAGCAGCTGCTACTTAACAAGTCTTGTTCCTAGCACTTTGCATATCTGATTTGGCACACTCATCTCAGTAACTCTATAAAGTTGGTATAATTATCTCTGGATTTCAGATGCCTACCATGGGGGAAGTTAGGTAAATTTTGCCAAGTTTCACGTGTAGTAAATACCTTTGGAGAGGCCCAGACCATTCTGATTCCAGATCCCAGAGTGCATGCTTGTGTGGCTCCTCTTCTAGGTGAAGGTCAAAGGCACTCAATAAAGGGGAAATGAGATCCATGTAGGACTGCCGGGCAGCTTCTTGAATGAATGGAGGGAAAATCTCACTGCTGGGCTACACATGAATTCTATTCACCTTTAAGCCAAGCCAATCCCCTGCAAAAAAACCACAAAACAAACAAACAAACAAACCCAAAACACCTTACTGCTGAGTATTCATACACCCAGTCCTGAAGTTCATGCAAACTCCAATTTCGTCTTGTTTCACTGACCTTGCTTAGCTTCCTGTCACTGTCTTTTGCTTCCTTCCATTCCATGGCTCCTGTCACACCTTTCCAGTTTCTCCAACCATGCCTTCCCTTATTAGGAGTTTTGTGATTCTGATTTTTGTGTTTCAGCTTCTGCCTTTCATTCTTAGATGTATGGAATCTGTAAGACAGGCCTGCTTACCACACAGATCTCTGTCATGGGAAAGACACTGTACTATGTTCAGAAAAGTATATTTAAGTCATTAGTAACTATCTGTACATTTTCCTAAAAGTTATTAAGCCATTGCTTTTAAACTTAGTAAAATCAAGGGCGCCTGGGGGCTCAGATGGTTAAGCGTCTGCCCTGAGTTCAGGTCATGATCTCTGGGGCTCTGGCCCCACCTGGAGCCCCACATCAAGTTCCAAGTGGAGTCCCACTTGGGGCACTGGCTCAACTGGGAGCCTGCTTCTCCCTCTGCCTCTCCCTCCTGCTCATACTCTCTCTCTGTCTCTCTCTCCCAGATGAAGAAATAAAATCTTTTAAAATATTAAAAAATAAATGTGGTAAAATCATCATATTTAATTTTATTGATCTTATTATTATTATTTTTTTGGAAATCAGTAAATTTGATTCCTTGTCAGTTTGATCACTTGGCAACTCAATTCTTTCCTCATTTCCCAGCTAGCAACTGAGAAGTGATGGCTAAACCAGACTCAGCCCCAGTGGCTTCCTTCTAAATGTTAGACTGATTTCCAGGAGGTGGAAGAGGAATTCCTGCCCCTGGGGACACCATGGCAGAGGCAAGGGACACAAAGAGGCATTCCATCAGGTAGCTAGGAAGAGTGGGTCTAATTTTCTACAGGTCAGCAGGCTCTGAATAGTCTTGTTATTTTAGGAGAGCCCTCAGGATGCTTTCATTCAGAAAGAGGCAGAATTTAGAGGCATTTAAATCACTGATTTTCCTTTCCTTACAGGGGTCCTAGATGAATATGCTGGAAAGTAACAGTTTTAAAAGGAATGGTTTAACAACTTTTTTTTCTTTTTTCTTTCTTTCTTTCTTGTTTTTTTTTTTTTTTTTTTTTGTTTTTTTTTTTTTTTTTTTTTTTAGAGGGGTAGAGAGAGAAAGAGAGAGCACAAGCATGGGGAAAGGCAGAGGGAGAAGAAGAGGGAATCTCAAGCCAACTCTGCCTTGATCTCATGACCCTGAGTTCACGATCCGGGCTGAAATCAAGAATAAAACACTCAACAAACTGAGCCACACAGGAGCCCCAGGAATGGCTTAACAATTTTTGAAAAATGTCCAAACATAGTTAGGATGATTAAGTCTACTTTTCTGAACACAGTTAATATTTTGCATTTCAAATGGAAAATTTCAGTGTATACTGATTTTTGTTTCAAAATTTTATTAAAATTTTTTTTAAGATTTTATTTATTTGACAGAGAGATAGAGTACACAAGTAGGCAAAGCAGCAGGCAGAGAGAGAGGGAGAAGCAGCTCCCTGCTGAACAGAGAGCCTGATGTGGGGCTCAATCTTGGACAGAAATCATGAACTTAGCAGAAGGTAGACGCTTAACTGACTGAGCCACCCAGGTGCCCCTCAAAATTTTAAATATCTTGTTGCATTACTATATTGTACACCTGAAACAAATGTAACACTGTATGTTAATGACACTGGAATTAAAATGTTTAAAAATTTAAAATGTTTTCAGTTTGTTAACATTTCAGCACCTAAATTTTAATATTCTTCAGATTTCTAACTTGTTTTCTTATCTTTCTTTTATAATTTTACACCATGATTAAATATCAAATTAATTTAAACATAAATTAATCACAAATCATCCAATCCATTAAAGTATTCCCTTCTAAATATCCTTGTTTCCTTCCTGTTGATTCAAGAAGTTTCACATTTTTAAACTGATACTTTCTGCAATCTGCTACCCAAATTTCTGTTTCTGAAATTCTTGTTAGATACCAATATGTCAGCATTTTATCTCTGGTAGGACTCGTGGCTAATTCTGAGTTATTTCATATGATCTGTAAATTAAATTTAAAATTTTAATTTAATGAAAATTCAACTTAATTCTAATTGGGAAATCAATTTTAGTTAAACTCAGAATTTTCTGTGTTTTAAAATTTAAACTAGTCAAACTAAAAATCACTTGCTAGAAATGTAAAGGTTGTCATGTCATTTGAGGAATTGGCAGAAAAAATACTAAATGTGCTTAAATTTTCAAAAAATAGTCACATACTGAGTGCCAAAATTGTTGATGGAAAAAGTGGTTCATATTGATACTTCCAGTGAATTCAAGATTTGCCACCCTTTAGCAAAGTATTAGGATTACTTTATCAAGTGGCCAGCCAACTTTAGTTTAACCAATACACAAAAGAATATATTCGATGATAGGCAATCAAAATCAAATATTTTTATTAAAACTGGTAAAAACCGCAGTTTCTAAATTTTGGTCATTCTACAAATTGATTCTTTCAAGAACAGGTTTCTAGTGGGTTTGCATGCCTTCATCTCCAAGATCCTGTAGTTAAAAATACAAACCAGAACCTCAATTATAATGGCAACATTCATTGTAAATAAACAGTGAGCCAACGTTGTGCCAGAAACTCCGCAGTAGTTGTCTTCCTTTGACCCAAACCACATTTTGAATTAGGTATTATCATTATTATTCTCATTTTACACAGAAGAGATCTGAGGTTCGAAGAGATTAGTCACATAAATTGCCCAAGGGAGGCAGGATTCGGACTACTTGTCTCAGAGGGCAGGTTGTGAAGCTGTGAAATGCAGGATGGAAACCATCCACCTCTGCCCTCGATCTGCAAGTTGGAGAGGAGGAAAGAGGCTGCTCCTACGTCACTGCCTATGTAGAAAGAGCTCAGCATCTGTGCAGATGCAGCATTGGGGGCAGATAGCAATGGGGCTGGGAAGATTTTCAGCCACCTGTTGAGGGAGGAGGAGTGGCTATAGAAGTGACACAGGTGATGGGCGAGGCCAAGGCATCCAGCTGGCATGGGTGCAGCTAGGCCCTGAATACAGTCACCTGACTGCTGGCCCCTGCCTCCATTTCCCTCGTGAGGCCAGTATGTCTACTGGACACACAGGAGTGGGCTATCACTCCCGAGGGCAGCCTGAAACTGGTTGCTTTCCGGAATCATGCCTGTTAGCCCTGCACAGCTGTCAGGAAAGTAAGAAGTTTTCTTGTCCTATAACCTAAGAACATACGACCGAAGGGCGTGTACAGGTCTAGCTCAGGAGATACAGCTCTAGGGGTCATCAGAACAAGAGGGATGTACATGGAATGGTTTTGACTGTCATCTAGCGAGCATTTCTTTGGGTAGAGCAGGATGAGATGTGTACGGGTTAACCTGTTGTGTGAGCCTTAGCACTTAATTTATTTATTTATTATTTATTTATTTATTATTTATTAAAGCTTTCACTCATTTATTTGACAGACAGAGATCACAAGTAGGCAGAGAGGCAGGCAGAGAGAGAGGAGGAAGCAGACTCCCCGCTGAGCAGAGAGCCTGATGCGGGCTCGATCCCAGGACCCTGAGACCATGACCTGAGCCGAAGACAGAGCCACCAAGGCGCCCCAGCATGTTATTTATACAAACTAGCAAATACCAATCCTTCTCCTCTTCCTGGCACCTTCTATAACTTTCCCTAACCAGCCTGGAGTGAATATCCTGAATTTTTCTACTCCAGTGACAGACCTGGGTGTAACCAGGGGGTTGTCACCTACTCTGTCATACTCGCCACACACATACTACTTCCTCTTTCCAATTGCAGCTTCTGGAAGAACAGGTCTGGAGAAGGAAGAGAAAGGGGACTAGGAAGATTTCCTTTTCTTTCTCCTTGAGATGACATGATACCATATCTACCAGATTATTTTTCTTTTCCAATCTTTCATCTCCTATCCTTCTCAGATTGAATGTCTCTCGTTAATGAGATGGCAAGTTTATATAGTTTATTTTTTAAAGTTTACAATTCAGGGGTTTTTAATACATTTACAAAGTTGTATAACCATTGCCACTATCTAAAAACAGAATATTATCACAACCTAAAAAGAAATTCTGTTTCTAGAAGTTCACGTTCTCCTCCCCTCCCAAGCCCCAAGTAATGACTCATCTCTTTTCTGTTGCTATATATTTGCCTTATTCTGGACATTTCATAAAAATAGGATCATAACATGTGACCCTTTGTATCTGGCTTCTTTTACTTGGCATGATGTTTTCTATGTTCATCTATGTTGTAGCCTGTGTCAGTATTTTATTCCTTTGTATGGCTAAATGATATTCCACTGTATGAATACACAGTGTACAGTGTTTATCCATTTATCAGTTAATGGAAATTTTAGTTTCCACCTTTTGGCTACTGCTGCTATAATCCTTCATGTACGGGATTGTGTGGATGTGATTTCATCTCTCTTGGGTAGCACCTAGGAGTGGGATCGTTGGGTCATATGGCACTCCATGTTTAAGTTTCTGAGGAACTACAAAATTATTTTCCCCAGAAGCTACACCATCTTGCATTCCCCCTAACAATGGTAACAATGGTAACTAACAATCATTAGTGTGTTATATAAAAAATGAAAAGAAACTCTGTTAGTGACTATAAGACCAAAAATGAGACGGTGTTGCTTAAAAGGTGATGTAAGAAAGCATTTCAATTAATTGCATCTAAGTGTACAAAGTGTGATTTATACAGGCAACACTGAGCTAGGACATCCAAGAACAAAAAACTAAAATAAAGGATATCCTGAAATATTCAAGGAAGCTTCCTATCAACCTGAAAGATGACAATAGGGGGTTGCAAGGAAGAGAGAATTTAAATGCTTGTAAACTATTTTTGTTTTGTCAAAGTTCCTTGGGTTAATAAAGGAAATCTATGTAAATGATGGAGATCTCTGATCCATTTAGGAAATGGAAAACAATGTCCAATGATAAGAGTTGTGCAGATCCAAATTGACACAGAAGTGTTGGAAAATTCCATCACCATCTGAATTTTTACCCTCTCTAAGACTGTGGCAGAACATCTACTGCTAACATTTAGTCAGTGGAACACTGAATTGGAATGATGTAATCAAATACCATTACTCAAATTTTTACCCCCATACCCAGGAGGAACAGTCTTTCAGAGGTATTTTATTCATAGATAGAATTACCTGGAAAAAAAAAGGTTTCTGAGGTAACTATGAAGAGGCTTGTTTTGATTACAATTACTTATTTGGGCAGCTCCGGGGCATTAATCTTGCTCTCAGGATATTCAGCATAAAGTCCCCAGAAGTTTGTAAGAATTAAGTCAGACGTATGATCACCCAGAACAGAATTAGGCCCCCAGTTAAGACCAGGGATGGTCTATAGGATGGCAGTTGGGTTTCTGGCTCTCAACCATGAAGATGAGGAACAACTTGGAAGACTTTCTAGTTATTTTCTGAGCCTGTTTTAGATCTGTCACACCAGCTTTATATAAGACTTTTATAAAAGTCCATTATATTTTGACTCACTACCCACATTTGTTGAGATTGGATTTCACTACATGTTAGGGTCCTAGAATACCAATGGCTTAAACAAGATTGAACTTTCTTTCAAGTAAAGTTCAGAAGTGTGCAATGCAGGGTTCATAAGGCAGCAGTGATCCATGGTGAGCCCACTGATCAGGGACACAGCCTTATCCCAGCTCACCAGGTTACCTTCACGTGCATGTGCCCTTCTCATCAGGTGCTGATGTCACATCTGTGCTCCAGGAAACAGTAAGGAGGAAGGGTGAAAGACACCAGCAGGTGTGCCGGAGCTCATTCATAAGGAGTATGAGAGAAGCTGTCAGAGGAAATGTCCACTTACATATCATTGGCCAAAACACCATCGTAAGCATATGACCACCCCAAACCACAACGGAGTCTGGGAAATGCAGTTTTGATGTCCTAAACCATTTTCCCAGCAAAGAAATGGATGTTTCCATTTTTGGTAATTTATCTCAATTACCATGAAGTAAAGGGAGAACACATATTGGAGGCAGACTACAATAACTGTCATGCCACATTTTGGAAGTAAAGTGTTAGTCTGGGTTGTGTAATGTAATTCTTCCTCACGTCCCTACATTTGAGCTCCAGTGTTGCCTCCTGCTTCCATTGTAACTGGCTTCATATTGGTTAGGGAGTAACTTGAAGATCCTGAGGGCTCTGGCTGTGGAGTCCGGAACTAGAGAGGGGTGCACTAAATGGAATGATCTCCGTGTAATGAGGTTCCTGCTCGGTATCACACTACTAGTTTTGAATGGTTGTGCTCACCACCTGTGTACTCTTCCTGTGATTATGGGCTTTAGTTATTGAACCTTAAACAAATTACAAATCTAACTACTCACAAATCATCTTTCCACATAGATTCCTAACTTTGTTTTTTGTATTTACATGACAGTCATTTCTACATCACTGTTAATACTTGGGCTACTCCGCTCTGGACCTTTTGAAGCAGAAATGGTTCTTTTTTGGTAGATGTTAGAACTGAGTGAATAAGCCTTCCTCAGTGGAGAGAGGGAGAGAAACTTTCAATCATTAAAATTCACCAATGGTTTAATGGATCATTAAAAGGAAGTCTCTGTGGCCAGAGAGTTGGAAATAGATAATGTCGTTTAAAATAAGGGACTATAGGGGCGCCTGGGTGGCTTGGTGGGTTAAAGCCTCTGCCTTCGGCTCAAGTCATGATCCCAGGGTCCTGGGATTGAGCCCCAAGTCGGGCTCTCTGCTCGGCAGGGAGCCTCCTTCCTCCTCTCTCTCTGCCTGCCTCTCTGCCTACTTGTGATCTCTGTCAAATAGAGAAATACAATCTTTAAAAAAATAAAATATGGGACTATAGCTAAAAATACTGTATGGTATATTTTAGAGTTGTTAAAAGAATAGATCTTAAAAGTTCTCATCACAAGAAAAAAGAAGTATATATGGCGATGGATATTAATGATATATTATGGTGGTCATTTTGCAATACATGTACATACCAAATGACTATGTTGTACATCTAAGACTAATGGAGTGTTATATGCCAATTATATCTAAATCAAAAAGAAATGAAATGAAATGTGGGAACATAATTACAGGAAATATGATAGTGAAACATCATAAATGTTGAAAGGAAATCTTGCTTCAGGTGCAGATTAAAGTAGGCCACCAAGCTAAAGAGAAGAAAAATAGTCCATTTAAACTATATAAATGTAAGAAAGATATTTTAGGAGCAGAATTATCCTTAAAAGTTATCCATCCAAATCTTTCTATTTTATCAGGTCACTGAGATGCAGGGAAGTGAGCTGGAAACACTCATGAAATTAATTACAAACCTCTTGAGAAAATGATTTCAATTTTTGCCACTATTGAATAAGAGCCACCTATAAAGGTAAGATTTTGGTCAGATTCTCACAAAGAGATACAAATAATTTAAAATAATGTAAATTATTCATAAATGGGGAAAGTTATTAATGTAAATCTTGGAGCAAATCCTTAAACTCCTAAAAAGGAGGGGAAAGAATTATTCATCAAAATGACATAGTTCAGAGGATGAAATTAACATTTAAATATAATATTATCTTATTTGTGTATTCAAAAGAGCCAGTCAGTATTCAAGTATGGCTACCTGACTACTTAAATTTAAATACAAAACAAAACAAAAACAAATTTTACCTTCATCATTTATTCCTTACACTTTCAGTTTTCCATGTTTTGTTGGGAAAGATATCAATTTTGGGGTTAAAATCAAATGAGGAAACACCAACCTGGCCACCAGGACATCTATATTTAACAATTATAGGTTGTATTTAGTTCCATTTTCTTTCCATTAGCTGCTTCTTTTCAATATATTTTCCCAAAAGAGCACTTTAAAAATATTTCTTCTGCTTCTCGCTTTGATTGGGTGAGAGAAGAAAGCAATCACTGTGATTTACTTAAACAGACCACAGAAAATTTAACCATGAAGGAAAAATAATCGCTGACTTTTTATCATTTCTGCATCTTCCACAAAACGTAGAGAAAGTCAATACTGATTCCTGTCATTGCTTTTTATCCCTGATCATTATGCTCAGAAAACTTAAGCCAGAGCACTGAAGAGGTAGTTCCCGGTTCTTTTGAAAGGCGCTTCTGTCATTTTGCTGCTGTGGATATTGATCTGACCTTTAAATTTCTAAGTTGAAATGGAAGCCTTTATCAAGAGTTATTACTATAAGGTGATATTAAGACATAATAGCCTTTAAAATGCATTACCACTTTCTTAACAAATGTTACCAGGATGGGAAAATAAAAGAAGAAACAAACACATTAGAAAAAAAAAAAAAAGAACAGAGGGCATTCTCTAGGATTTGTGGCTGGTTCGTTCATTCCCCCCCCCTTTTTTCCTTCCTTCCTTCTTTCCTTCCTTCCTTGTAATTAATTACTGAAAATCTATTACTTAATGATTTTATAATATCAGTACATGCTCTGGCACCATCTTAAATGCTTGAAAGGATTAACATGAAGAACGGGCTGGCAACTTGCTTAACTCATTTAAAAGACAGCAAGTGCTATAGGGAAAAAAACCACAAAAATGAACGTTAACTGGTTTTTAAAGTTAAATTTCTGCTGAGCTATTATAAATTAGTTGAGCTAATTCTTCAATAGAGAAGGGCCATCCATCTTCACGTGGCTAAGTTCAGAGAGAAAAGTTGAGTTATATTGATTTTTGCAATAGTTGTGTGTAGAGGAGGCTTATTTTACTTTGTTTTGAGAACCTTTTCCACAGACTCATCATGAGAACTCAGAATTAAAATCCAGTCTGTCCATTACACATAGATGAAAAAAAAATCACAAAATCTCTGTTATCAATTAGATTTGGGGTACATATGTTTCATTGTAAGCATCCTGGACCCAGAACCTTTCTAGACACTTTGGGTAAAACCTTCTCAGCTGGCTTACTCGTTGACTTTATATACAAAAATGCAAGAAATGCGACATTCTTTGCGGATGGGTTCAATTATCTCCTTTAAACTTGTTCTTTCCCACTGACTCTGTTCTAACAGGTGTTTTTGTCTTTATTATTTATGAATGAGGTTATATGGCGTCATGGATATTGAGTCTCTCTCTCTCCCTCTCTCTGGAGCTTGAATTATTGCCTAATAGGGAATTATGAAATCATATGGATTGTTTCAGGTCTCAGAGATGTTTCTCCCTGAGCTCACTTGCTTCTTCCTCCATCTGTGCCTTACACAAAAGAAGAAACAGCCCAGAGGATTTCAGACTTAAACTGTCTCTCTGAAACATTCCTATGGCAGTCTCTTCAAGTTGGAAAAAATATGAATCTTTTAACTGGAGTTTGCCCTCACTGATAAACACAGGATTCTTCGTTTTTCCTTTGTGGGGGTTGCTGCTCAGATAAATCTTTCTTTGTTGCATTGGTTTTAATGACTAATTTTTGTTTGAATCTTTTTCTCTCTAAAAAGCAATCAATGCATAGGATAAAAACTTCAAGCACTATATAGTTTGTTCCCTTCTACTCCCTGAGATTCAGTCCTTTAGCTCATTCCCTGAGAAGGATGTGTCTAAATCTTCCTATTACATGGAGAAAAAATTCCATTTCTCTGGAGTGCCTGAGTGACTCAGCTGGCTAAGCATCCGACTCTTGATATCAGCTCAAGTATTGACCTCAGTGTCCTGAGTACAAGCCCTGCGTTGGGCTCCATGCTGGGCACGGAGCCTACTTAAAAAACAACTCTCATGATCTCTACCCTATCTCTTTTATTTGTTTTTTCTTCCTGCTCCAGGCACACATCTTCTTCTCCAGCCATACCCACTATCTAATTTCTTTCTTTTTAAAAATATATCAGGTATCTTTGACATATAAAAATTAAAAATAATTCAGGTGTACAACTTGATTTTTTTTTAAAGGAAGTTCTACATTCAACATGAGGCTTGAACTCACAACCCTAAGCAAGAGTCCCATGATCTACCAGCTGAGCCAGCCAGATGTCTCTCAGTGCCTTGATATCAAGGATGCATTGTGAAAAGATCACCACAATCAAGCTAAATAACCTATCCATCACCTCTACATAGTAACCATTTTGTGCGCAGGGGGAGGGGGTGTGATTTAATTCAAGATCTACCTTCTTAGCAAATTTCAAGTGTATTATATAGTATTGTTAACTATGGTCACTATGCTGTATGTTGTATCTCCAGTACTCTTTCATCTTGCATAACTGAAACTTTGTACCCTCTGACCAATACCTCCTCATTTCTTTCACTCCTGGCAACAGCCATTCTACTGTCTGCTTCCCTGAATTTGACTACATTAGACTGCACATAGAAGTGAGATCATGCAGTGCTTGTGTTTCTGTGCTGGCTTATTTTACTTAGCACAATGCTCTCCAACTTCTGGATTGAGTCCTGGGACATTGCTTCTGGGTACTCTGCCCCTTGGGTCTTTGCTCTGGTGGTCACCTCTGGTGGGAAGCCCTTCATTCTCCTGCAAAGTTTGCTTAGCCTTCCAGGCCCTGCTCAGGTTTTCATTACCACTTCTTTGTATTTGCCTCACCTATCAGTCTCCACCACTAAACTGTAAGATCTAAGAAGGAGGAAGTTGAGAAACCCAGGCTCAGCTCAGCCATCAATAGCTGTGTGTAGCAGGGAAAAATGGTAAGCCTCTCAGTGCCTCCATTTTCTCAACTGCTACATTTTTGGGGGAGTCATCCTTGTGCAAGGGCCATGCTAATCTTCACTGTATCATCCCAGTGTTAGTATATGTGCTGCTGAATGGAGCACTGATTGACTACATTTTTTTTTAATTTTTTAAAAAGATTTTTATTTATTTATTTGACAGAGATGACAAGTAGGCGGAGAAGCAGGCAGAGAGAGAGAGAGGAGGAAGCAGGCTCCCCACCGAGCATAGAGCCCAATGTGGGGCTCGATGCCAGGACACTGGGATCATGATCTGAGCTGAAGGCAGAGGCTTTAACCCACTGAGCCACCCAGGCACCCCTTCACTACATTTTTAAAAACAAGCAGCCACATGTTAAAAGACGGGAAGAAAGAGCAAATCTTTCTGACTCTGTGTTCTTAAAGTAGGGAGACAGATCTCTCTTCCTCTGTAAATGAAAAGAAATATTCCAAGTAAATATGATGATTGTCCCCTAAGAAATGTAAGTTTAGTAGAAAAATAATGTTTATTGAAATATATGAACACTGGAAACTATAGATCTAAGTGATTAATATGAAATCCCAAGTTTCGTGGGCTATTTAGTTAATGGACTAAGACCTTCCATTCAAGCAGATGACTTGTAAGTTGATTGAATTCATGAACTTTTATTGGTAGTCTTTCAAGTTCAGTAAAATCCTTTAAAATTTCTTAAATGAAGTCCTTAAAAATATTGTTTATAATATGAGCTATGTTTCATGCCCTCTTAAGGAGAGATTATGAGGAGCTTGTGACCTTATTTGAACAGTTAAAATACTCAGTATATAATCATCAAGATGCCTTTCTAGGAAAGAATTTCACTTAAATCCAGTTAAAGTAGACTTTAATATTCATAAGAGGATAGAATTATTATCCAGATAAATCTATTATGCAGAGTGTGGTGGCAAGAATTAAATAAAGCCCAGGAGAATAATATTTTAATGGAAAATTTTCCTTCAAGAACTGGAAATAAAAATAGGAATAATTTAACCTTTCAGGTCATGGAAGTGAGTTTATAAAATTCTCAGGCCACAAATGTTAAGGTAATTCACAGAGCAAGATAAAATTAAAAGAATCATTAAAGTTTTTATACAAATAATTTTGAAACCCTAAATAAATTCTGAAAAATATACCACAATTCATCAAAAAGATTCAAAAAAAATTAGCAGACAGATTTCCAATGAAGAAATAGAAAACATACAAAGTTGCTTCTGTTCCTTCTTATGCTTTCCCAGGGGAATTCCACAAAACCTTTAGAGAGCATGTAATTCAATGTTATTTAAATGGTTTTAGATCATAGGGGGAAAAAGTCCCTAAGTACATTTTATGAAACAAATATAATATTCAATATTATAAACTGTTAGGTCATCATTTGATAGATTCAAGGGGAAACAGCATATGATCATTATTAATAATCCCCCCCCAAAAAACACTGAGCTGGCAGCATATTTTATGGGAAAACTCAAGAAGCATTCCATTGACATCAAGAAAAATTAAATAATGTTCACTGTCGCATTACAGTGGGCTAAAACATCAACCACTGAGCTTTTAAGAAAGTAAAAAGAAATGAGAGGTTTTGACATTAAAAGGCATTGAGAGGCAGAGAGAAAGAGTGAGCGGGAGCAGTGGTAGGGGCAGAGGGAGAATCAGACTCCTTGCTGAGCAGGGAGACAGACTCAGGGCTTCACCAGGACCCTGGGATCATGACCTGAGTTGAAGGCAGATGTTTAACTGGCTGAGCACCCCAGGTGCCCCTATCCGGTTGATTTTGAAAAATGAACATACCTCAAGCATATACTAAGACAAATTATTCCAAATGAATAGTATTTAAATGTAAAAAATAAAACAATAAAAATACAATATAAAAACTTGAGTAAACTCCTATAAAGAAGGGAGATCTAATTACAGACTCAAATCCATAAACCATAAAAGAAGAATATAAAATCCAGCCACATTAAAAAATAACTTCTGCATGAGGTAAAATATTATAAACAAATATTAAAGACAAGTGATAAACTGGGAAAAATTACTTGTAACTCACATTACAAAGGAAAGGCTCGCCTTCCTTTTACATAAAAACATCCTTGAAATAAATAAGAAAAAAAAAATAGACCAGGGAGGGGATGAACAAAGTTCAAAATAGGCAATATAAACAACATTTAGATTTGTGAAAAGATACTCATCAGCACTCATAATAAGAAAAATGCTAATTCAAACATTGCCACATTTGTAGTTTCAAAACATGGCCCCAGAATTATCGAGTATTCCCCCCATGAACAGGTGCACATTCCTTTGAATCTGATGTCTGTAATTTTCTGACCTACAGACTCTAGCCTATATGAGAAACAGAGCAGACTGTGTAACAGAAGTGTTGCTGTGATAATATGGTGGTTTGTACTACCTGTCTCTTTCTCAGAGAACCCAACCACCATATTTTGAGGAAGGACAAGCCCCCCAGCAGACAGGAAGCAACAGCTAGCACCAAACTGCCAGTGAGTATGCCAATGTGGAGAGAGACTCTTCAGCTTTAGGTGAGCTGTCCTAGATAACACTGCATGGAGAAGACACGAGTTGTCTTTATGAAGTTCTGCCGAGATTAAAGATTTGTGAGCAGATTAAATGATTGTTTCATTTTAAGCCATTAAGGACTAATTCAGGATGGTCTTTTGAAATTGGTAAGGAAGAAGTAAAACTTTCACTATTTGAAGATAACATGATACTATATATAGTAAACCATAAAGGCTCCACCAGAAAACCACTAGAACTGAATTTAAGAACTTACTAGAACTTACTGAATGAATTCAGTAAGGTCACAGGATACAAAATCAATATACAGAAATATATTGCACTTTATATACGAACAATGGAGTAGCACAAAGATAAATTAAGAAAACAATACCATTTCTAATTTTGCCAAAAATAATAAAATGCTTAGGAATAAATGTAACTGAGGAGATGAAAGACTTGTACTATGAAATACCAAAACTCTAAAATTATATTGATGAAAGAAATTGAAGATGACACAAACAAATGGAAAGATATCCCCTACTCATGGATTGTAAGAACAAATATAGTTAAAATGTCCATACTACCCAAGGCAATCTACAAATTCAACGCAATCCCTATCAAAATACCAGCAGCATTTTTCACAGAACTAAAACAAATAATGCTATAACTGGTGTGGAAACACAAAAGACTCCCAAATAGCCACAGCAATCTCGAAAAAGAAGAAGAAAACTAGAAATATGATAATCCCAGATTCCAACATATACTATAAAGCTATAGTAATCAAAAGAGTATGCTACTGGCCCCAAAATAGAAACATAGATCAATGGAAAAGAATAGAGATCCCAGAAATAAACCCATGATTATACGGTCAATTAATCTTTGACAAAATAGGCAGGAATATGCAATGGGAAAAAGACGGTCTCTTCAGCAAATGGTGTCAATATCAATATGTCAGTAGATAATATCTATAATATCAATAGAGTCAGATGTCAATATATAATATATATTATATATATATAAACAGAATCAGATGTCAATAGAAAATATCAAAAATTGGAAAATCTAGAACTGACTGCATAAGGCTATTATTTAGAGATAATAGCATTTAGAGAAGTAACTACTACAAGAAATAGGAAAATAATTAAAGGATGATTGTGGAGACAGGAGAGAGGACAGAAAAGATTAGTGAAGGATCCTCTGTTTTAGATTTCAGTATTTAGGTAGCTCAGTTGATAAAAGGGTCACAATCAGGAAGGAAATTCTCCGGATTTCACTTCAGGAGGCTGAAAGTCTTTCTTGAGGCTTAACGGTGAGAATTACCGCCTCCACCCTGATCAGCAGCTGGGTACTTCCAATCACCTGGTGCAATCAGTCTTCTCTGTGCAGCTGTGAAAGGCAGTCTGAGGAACGCTGTGTATGCTGGCTTCCTGGGTCATAAACTGCTGAGTAACTTCCTTCACTGCTAAATTTTTTAATTCTTCTCTCTTTCTTTCCCTGATATCCCTCTCTCCAGGTTCTTGTTCTGTTATCTCTTTATAACTCCCAATTTATAAACCTGAAACTCACCAGTGATTTTTCTTGTGAAAGAGTTCTGTGTGTTTCTGAAGGAAAACACTGGAACAATTTGGATTGAATTCTTGGAATTCTTGGAATCTGGTATTGATTCTTGGAATCTCTTGCCCTAGTGTGTAGTGGAATATTTGGCAAAGTCCAGGGATATCTCCAGAACAGCAAAGTTCTTCAGAGTGGGTTTTGTCTTCTGAAAGGAGATACTAAGTGATGTCCCTACATGATGGACATTCTGGAATGATGATAGTGGACCAGAGACATCCGAGACTCGTATGTTCTATCCAGCTATGTGGGTCCACTGTTTGGATCTACAAGTATCAGCCATCAGCCTGACATATCATGCTGTTCAAGGGGGGAAAGACATAAACTTATTTTGCAGAACATTGTGGCAGTTTTAGTGTGATCAATCATCTTGGTGTTCCTGGGACCATAATAGTTTTAATGTTGAGAACCCTACATTCCATGAGGCCTCTCAGTCCCCCAAACACTGGGGTAGTTGATCACATTATGGTTAAGGGGTCTAGGGTAAAGCCAACTGCCTTGAATAAAATCTCAGCTCCATCACTTACTAGCTGTGTGACTTTGTCAAAATCACTTACTCCCACTTTTTCTTAATTGCCTTATATGAAAATAGGGATAACATTAGTACCTAATTGCTGGGATTATAATAGTAAATAACTTAGGACATGTAAAGGACTCAAAATGGTGCCCGGCCTGTGGCAAGCATTCAGTAAATATCACCTAGTAGCACTCAATAGATATATATTATTTTAATTCTTTATAAAAGATTTTATTTATTTATTTATTTATTTATCAGAGAGAGAGAGAAGAGAGCACAAGCAGGGGGAGCAGCAGGCAGAGGGAGGGGGAGAAGCAGACTCCCCACTGAACAGAGAGCCCAATGCAAGACTCAATCCCAGGACCCTAAGATCATGACCTGAGCCAAGGCAGATCCTTAACCAACCAAGCCACTCAGGTGTCCCTAAATATTTTTTTAATAATAAAACCAGTAATAATATTACTATTTTTCAAGTAGAAAGATGCTTTATTGTAAGACAAAGTGAAAAGAGTTGTGTAAATAATGTTTTTTTTGGAGGCTGATAAGGCTGAATGGGACCAATGGGTGTTTTGAAGTATCTGCTCAGTCAAAGTCAAGTATTTTCATGGTTACTCTTACAACGTTCACAGAAAGAGCTGTCAGGAAAAGCAGTACCCTTTAGTCATTCGAGCTGTAGACAAAACTTTCATCAATAGATGATATTAAAACTGCAAAAATAAAAATGACTTTCATATCTGATCTTAAGCTGTGAGGGCATGTTCCTGTTGTTGAAATTGGAGTGGACATCAGGTATTTGCTGTTGTCAGGAGAGGTAATAAAATATGGAATGCAGTGACATTGGGCTGGGTATCTTTGAGTTTGAATTTTCTCATATTTATCTTTTGGATATCAGGTACATCTATAGCCTTCTTGAAATTGAGGATTTTTTTTTTAAGATTTTATTTATTTATTTGACAGACAGAGATCACAAGTAGGCAGAGAGGCAGGCAGAGAGAGGGGGGAAACAGGCTCCCTGCTGAGCAGAGAGCCCAGTGTGGGGGTGTGGGGCTGGATCCCAGGACCCTGAGATCATGACCTGAGCCGAAGGCAGAGGTGTTAACCCACTGAGCCACCCAGGTGCCCCTGAAATTGAGGATTGTTAAAAAAAAAAAAAGGGTACTATAGGCACATGATTCTTTTTGTTGGGTGGATTTGTTTCTTTAATATTCAATATCTGAACATCCTTCCTTTCTTTTGTGTGTTCTCTATTCAACATCTGGACATCCTTCTCCTCTTTTGCTAATCCCCAGCATGGGGGCTTTGGTCCCACTCTTGATGTGAAGAAGCCAAACATTGTTTCCTCCTGCCCTGTTGTAGTGACAACGGCAGTTACCAAACCTTAGCCTACATGCATCAGGATCACAGAGAAAGCTTTTTTCCACAAGGAAGTAGATTGCCAGGCCCTACCTCTTGGGTTTAAGAACTTGCATTTCTAGTAAGTACCCTGTGTTATTGATATTTTTCAGGTAGGGATTAAAGAAGATCACACTTAAAGAACCAGTGAGCTAGAATGTGAGCACATGACTTAGGTCAAACAAAGAGATGCATCTGGTTGGGACTTGAGACAATAATATAAGTACAAGGTCAGCTGTGAAATTTTCTGTGAGCAGAGCAGGCATATCAGGAATCCCACTCTGGCAACACCATGTGTTCAACAGCAGATATCAGAGTGGGTAAGAAGATAGTTCCCGGGAGTGACCTTGGCTGTCCAGCCTTCCTTGATTCTTGCCTGTTTCCTAATTCTCTCACCTTTCTGTCATTTCTGTGAGCTGTCCTGTCCTTTCAATGAATCAGCCCTCTGGTAAGTTCACTGGTGCCAGTTTCTGTTGGATGCATCTAGAGACAAGAAACAAGGACAGAAATAGCATGACTGTCAATGAGCAACAGGGATTTGAACTCTTGTCTGTCAGGGCAAGTGATAATTGACTCTAACTGAATCAGTGCAGTGACCCAAGAATGTTCTGAGCACAACATGAGCACAGAGGAGAGAATTGGACTTAGCACTAAGTGCTGGGTAATTGTGGGATGGAAAGTAAGAAAATATGTTTGGAGAGGGTGTTTAAGACAGGAAATAGCAGGACAACACTGAAGACGTAAGTAGGAACGAGGTATTGGAGAATTCTGCATGCCCTACAAGGTGCATTTAGGCATTATTTGGCAATATTTAATTGTGAACATTTTCCTAGACTTCTCTGATCATATGAATTACTCTGGAGATTCTAGAGTTGGGACACATAATTCAAATGTTTTATGTTCTACCAAGAGAAAGATCAAGCATGCTCAAGAAATGTTGCCACAGACTATGAGAGTCATTCAAGAATTTTCATATGGAAGTAACATGGCTTTCTAGACTATATTCTAACAGCATGAAGAGATAGCCTTGAGGAGTAGAAGATGGGAAACAGGCAGACCAATTAGGATGTGGTCCCAGTTATTGGGACAAGAAATGATTTTGGTCTCCACAAATGCAGTCCTAAGAAGGAAACGGATTCAAAACCTCTTAGGAAAAAAAAAAAAAAATACAACAAACAGGCTTCGTTGATGGGATAATACTCAGTTGATGATGGGATTCAGGGTAAGAGTGGGGAAAGAGTCTACCCGGACCACTCCCAGGACTTCGATTTAGGTCATGGATTGACATGTAAGTGTTGCCTTTTTTTTTTAAATGTTCAGTTAGTCAATATATAGTACATCATTAGTTTTTGAGGTAGTGTTCAAAGATTATAAATGTTGCTTTTTAAAATGCTGGAGGCAAAACTAAGGTGTAGGGCAGAGCAGGGGAGAAAGACAGGGTCCAAGAAAGGCACTGGTTTCTTTCTGGTAATAATAATGGTTTGTAGAAGGAGTGGGTGCTGGGATCCTAGAAATGTACGAATACGGTTGCATAGACTTGTGCCAGTGTGAGTGTGTGCACGTGCGTGTGCATGCTGGGGCAGATATTTCTTAATATGAGTTCACAACACAATCCAAAGTTTCTATATGTGTCCTTTGTAGTAACACTGCAGTCAGGAAAAAGGAGCGAGATGTGGTCGCCGTGGAAAGTTTAGATGTGGGAGAAGACACTGCTGTGTGTGCAGCCCAGAGGGGTGATGACGATATTGCTAAAGTCCCCATGGAAAGACTGTGGCTCAAGTGCTTGACCCCACCACAAGCTCTGTTGGCCCTGTGGGGCTCCTATGTGATACAGTGTGACTCATCTGACTTTCAGTTCCTTGATCTGTTAAGAGGACTAATAAAGGAGGTAGTGATTCTGTTGTAACATATAATAAATTAGAATAAAAATTTACATGCACAATAAAGTAGAATATTCTTGTTGAGAGGGCTACAGGGTTGGCATATATAACATAAAAAAATAGTGCTCATCAGTATTGCCCTAGGTATTTAAGATCTATTTTCTAAACTTTGTTCTTCATTTCATGTTGTTTTATTCAAGCACTGATTTGGTACTGATGCATGTTATTATATTATATTATTATTCCTTAAAAGTTCTAATTCAAGAGATTCACACTTCCTTCTAAAATCCATACCAGAGAATTGAATAATTGGATGCTAGTCATTTAGTCTTCCTATACCTTTTACTATAAATAAGTAAATATTGAGGAAATAGCAAAAACAGTAAACATACTTGTATGGGGCTCTCTCTCCTTTGACCTTCATATTCTTTTACAGAAGATTTTATCCTTCAACACACAATAACAGGCACCCATACAGCTAAAATGTGTTAAATGATAAAATATGAACACTGATTGTACATGGATTATACTTATTTAATGCTGACAAGATCCCTTTCAGGTTATTATCATCATGATTCCAGTTTCACAAATGAAGAAACCATGACTCGGTGAATTTAAGTCACTGGGACAAGGCTACACAGTTAACTACAATTTATAACCAGCTTTTAAATCCTCATCTGATTTCTACCAAGAGAAAGAAGAAAATAATAACCTGAGAAGATTTGCATGCGTATCTTCCTGGTAACCAGCTCGCCGCATAGCTAAGCATGTGCCCATAAGGAATGCTCTTCATTCCAGATATTACCTAAAACATTAGAAAGATTTTTTTTTCTTAGAGATAGAAAGGACTTGAAAAAAATGTTTTCTAAATCAGCTGTTATATATTTGCTACAAAGAGGAGTGCTGATACACACCCATTTCATATTACCATTAAATCTTAAGTCCCCTGTTTGGAATTGGGAAGAATTGCTCTGTTCTGACATTTCTGGTCGTGAGAAAGCAGTGAGCTCATGGAGCATCTTCCACCTGCCTCCCTGGTCCAGATGCTTCTGTTCTGCCATACATTTCCACTATCTTCCCTCACTCGACACACAGCCGGCCTCCCGTGCTTCCGACACCCTTGCTGTCACCTCAACACACTTAAAGAAGGTTCACTCCTTTCAATCCATTCTACCTTTTTCTGCCAATGTCTCCCCTTCCCCTGCTCCCAAATGTTAACTTGGTCATGTTATACTTCTTCTTGGAAGAAGCAATTTATTTCTGAGAATATAAACTCTTTAACATGACTGGATACTGATAGATTAACCTATCAACCGAGAAATATCTATGATTTTTCCATTTCTTAGTTTCTCTTAAAACATTCCTATAAAGAAGATAGATGTCAGATATCCCCCCAGTTGTAAATTGGAGAACAGAGGTGAATTGCTTTCCAAATGTGATGGAACCAAAGGCAAATTATATTTCTTAGTCTCTTGTTTTGCCTCAAAAAAGCCAGATGTTTTTAGTCATTTTTTTAATCATTTTGACACATACAATAAATAACTCTCACATGTGCCACATACCCCCACATGCATACTTGTAACATGTCGAATTGGTGGCTTTTTATGAAGTGTCCCTTTTCTCTCCTATTCATGAAATTCTCTCAGAGCATGCATTGAGTGAGAGGTGGTGTCCAGGAAAAGAGGGCAAACTTTACAGATACAGAGGTAGACATCTGTCTAGGTTCTGACACCTATAGTTGTAAGACTCTGACACAAATTATTTAACCTCCTCAAGGCTTAATTTTCTTATCTTAAAAATGAGGACAATAAAACATGGGTCTTAGGGATTTAATGAGAATGCAACAAAATGTAAAGTTCTTAGCACATTTGACACATAATAAGTGTTCAATAAAGGGTAGACTTAAAATGGGCTGTTCTAGTTTATTTAGAAATTTCTTGTCGGAGGCTTTGGACTCTACTGGAGGAATAGTTTCCTCACAACACAACTTCCTCATAGACCATGACGTAGCCATGTGTGATGGGATCACTTTCTACACAATACATCATTAAAAGACTTAAGTGGATGGGGGTACCATCTGAGTCATATCATATAGACTGGCCTCCTCCAGACTCAGGCGAGCCCAGAAAAGAGGTGCAGAGTGCAGTAAAGATGTGGTGTAGCCCCTCTGCTGTATAGCACCCCACCCCCAGACTGCTAAAAACAGAAATGTGACGTCAACCTGGATGGTGAATCACTGCAGTGAGAGGTTCCTTTGAATAAAGCTTTTGATAAGAACATTCTCTTATATTAGGACTTCATTCTGGGGCTCATAGATATTATACAAGCATCTAAGAAATTCTTGCATTTGCTTGTGCACTTCCTGAAATGTCACAGATTCTGGAATTAGTAAGAACAATACTCAAAACTGTGAACCAACATTTGGCATCATCTAGAGGCAGATTCAAGTCTCCACTGCTTCACTTACTAGCCATGTATCCTCGAGTGAATTCTTTGACTTCTCTGAATCTCTTTCCATAGCTGTACAGTGAGAATAATAATAGCACCAACTTCAAAGGCAGGGAGTTTGAGAATTCCATGAGGCAATAGACATAAAATGTTTAGTGCAGTACCTGGCATATTCAACAAACTCAAATAATATAAACCCTCATCTTTTTCCCATTTGAACTCACTTTTCTTATTTCCTATATGATCTCACTTGGAGACATTCTTATTTTTGTACCCACACTTATCCTCCATTTCGTCTCCATACCACACTCACTCTTTCTGATCGCTTGTGTTCAGAGAAGCTGTATCTACAGCAAAGAAAATTCAGCTGTGGGATGAAATGGAGTGGGAAGGATGACAGAGGACCTAGTATTTGGATTTCTTGGATGAGACCTAACTGGGAGGTTAGTTGGGAAATGTAACCAACACAATTTGTTATGCTAGGAAGAGATCTGGCCAAATGGAAGGGACCACAGGGACCAGGACAGGGGAGGAAAAGCCATTCTGGCTGGTTCTCAATTCAGAGTTCTCACAATGATCATCAGGAGCAAACACTGTGTTCTCACCGCATTCTGAGAACCTTCTAGTATGTATGAGAGAAAGATTCTCTGAGTGCTGCTGCTTGAGCCTTCCTTCCATGCCTGGGAATGTCAGCAGGCTATTTGGTATGATCTAAACCTGATTATAATTTGGCATGTATAAACCACCATCTGCCCACATGATTTATCTTAGACTTTGCAGTGATATGGATTTAATAATAACATGGGGATGTTTCTAGGTGAGACAGGAGGTAAGAGTAAATGACTTGTTTAAATTAAAGAACATATGTTATGAAGATTATGAGTACCAAGCAATTTATAATGTATCTGGTATAGAAAGGAAAATCCTATGGAAATTTTAATCCTCAATTACAGTGAATTCAGTATACCACTAAGAGGGCCTCACTCCTCCCTTTTTCTAAATTAATTAATGCTGTCCTCGTTTTCCATAGAACTGAGTGGCCGTATTTTGTTCAGCTTGCCTAACAAAGCAGTTGCAGACCTAACCAGTGCCTAGAGGAATCCAGCCAGCTGCTGGAAAACTCTGTGATGTTGCAGGATATTGGACACAAAACCTGTGATTTCTGGGACCATCAGGAGAGATGCCAAAAGATGTAACAGCAGATTGTGGCCGAAATGGCTACTCAGCACCATGCCTTTCTAGCCTCTCCTAACATATTCATCTTTTCCCTTCCACTGACATCCTCCCAAATGCCTCAGAAAAAGACACTCGCATACATACATTCACCTTAATATTTACACACTTACTGTGTTTCTCTACCCCTTCTTTAGTCACCTCTTTTGCTTAAAAAAAAAAAAAAAAAGTAAGCTTTAGGTACCAGATCCCTATAATATTATTTTTTTCTTCTGATATCTAAACTTATTAACAGATAACTATGTATGAATTAGTAGTTCAGGAAACTAGAAACTTCATATGTAAGAAGTTACTCTCTTGGGTTAATAAAGATTATATAAGGCAGAGAAATCGCCATGAAGCTGAAGAGATACTTGTTTCTTTAGAATGGTTGTCTATTATAATTCTCCCTAAGCCATAAGCCCAGTGAAGGTGAGGATTGTGACTACTTTTTCACCATTGTATTGTCAACATTTAACGTAGTGCCCAGTGGGGCATCTGGGTGGTTCAATGGGTTAAGTTTCTGCCTTCGGCTCAGGTCATGATACCAGGATCCTGGGATTGAGCCCCACATTGGGCTCTCTGCTCAGCAGGGAGCCTGCTTCCTCCTCTCTCTGCCTGCTTCTCTGCCTACTTGTGATCTCTGTCTGTCCAATGAATAAATAAAATATTTTTTAAAAAATAAAAAATAAAAATAAAATAAAATAGTGCCCAGTGGGGACACCTGGGTGGCTTAGTAGGTTAAGCCTCTGCCTTTGGCTCAGGACATGATCTCAGGGTCCTGGGATTGAGCCCCGCATTGGGCTCTCTGCTCAGCAGGGAGCCTGCTTTCCTTCTTCTTTCTGCCTACTTGTGATCTCTGTCTGTCAAATAAATAAATAAAATATTTTTAAAAAATAGTGCCCACTAGATGGTGAGCACTCAATATATATTTGCAAATGGCTCATTTCAGGGAGCACCTGCTGCATGACAAGCATTGACTTAGGTCCTGAATAAGATGAAGCCTCAGTATTAAAGGTCTTCATGGCATATAATGAGCTGTGGGAATACAGATGAGGAACAATGGCCTCTGCTCTTGAGGTGGTAGTGGAAGACACAGGAAATAATATGAAAAGGATTTAAATTTTGAGCTAGACCTGGACGCGTAAGTAGGAGTCCCCCAGAGAAAGTGGGAGAGTGGAGAGAATACTCTAGGCAAAGAGAATGCTTGATAATGCATTTGGGAACCATATGTGAAAAGTGTGGTTAGAGGACAGGCTCTATGTGAATAAAGCTTTGAATGGTGACCAGAATTTGAATTCCATCCAGTAGAGGGAGCCATTTAGGATTTTTGTCAGAGAATCGTACTTCTGGACTCAATGTGAGTGAATGGATGAACAATGGAGAAGCTGGAACAACGGTGCCTTGTTTGGTAGATATTTCAAATGTGTTTGAGGGAGGAGAGGAGGGCCTGAATGAGAAGCCAGTTGATAGGATTGGTTGGACAGGATAGTTACAGGTCATGGTGTGGAGCTAGGATTAACAAAATTCAGCTACTAATTGAAGCACAAAAATAAAATAACTCTCTCACTTAAAAGTTTCTCTATGGAGGGGCAGCTGGGTGGCTCAGTCGTTAAGCATCTGCCTTCAGCTCAGGTCATGATCCCATGGTCCTGGGATTGAGCCCCACATCGGGATCCCTGCTCAGCAGGAAGCCTGCTTCTCTCTCTCCCACTCCCCCTGCTTATGTCCTCTCTTTCACTGTGTCTCTCTCTGTCACATGAATAAATAAAACTCTTAAAAAAAAAAAGTTTCTCTATGGAGTGATGTGCTTAGTCAAGGGACATTTATCAAGACAGCAAATGGAAAAGTAGAAACAGTTGGGAAAATGAGTACAGTTTAGGTTTATTGATGGTGCCAGCTTTGAGAGTTTCATGATGACGAACAATAAGCAATTGGAATGTGGGTCAGATCTCAGAAGAAATGTCGTGTAACAGACAAAGTCAAGAGTGATTGGCTTTAGGGATGCCTGGGTAGCTCAGTCCACTAAGCATCTGCCTTTGACTCAGGGTCCTAGGGTCCAGCCCTGTATCATTGGACTTCCGGCTCAGTGGGGAGCCTCCTTTTCCCTCTCCTTCTGCCCCCTGCCCTCCCCACTTTTTATCTCTCTTGTGCATGTGTTCGCTCGCGCTCTCTCTCTAATAAATAAATAAATAAATAAAATCTAAAAAAAAAAAAAGATTTGCTCTAGAGGTGACAGTTGAACTCTTTGATGAGGTCACCAAGGTAGAATTAGCAGATAAATAGGCAAGGAGACTAAAGATGAAATCTTGGGAGAATGTCTCCATTTAAGAGTTAATAGAGAAAGGAAAATGAATGAAAGAATAAAGAAGAAACTGTCAGGAAAAAAAACCAAAAAAACCAAAAAACAATAGTACACAGTAATGGAAACAGGAAATTTCAAAAAAAAGAGGGAAAATCAAGTGTCAAATGTTGAAGAAGCCTGAAGACTTAATAGCACGAGTCTGGTAATTAGAAAGTTTTAAATGGGTAACTTTGGAAAGTATAGTTAATTGGTGATGTGGAATTCAAATTAATGGGAGTTAAGAAACAGCTATGAGGTGAGGAATGAAGGTGTTGAGTGTTTTGACTATTCAATGAAAATTTTAGTAATGGAAGGAAAGAAAGATCTGTCAAAAGCCCAATAAGGTAGCCATGTCTGAGAAGGTTTTATTAAGACTACAGAGAAAATTAGCTAGGAAAACTAATTGTCAGAGAGGAAAAATTTGAAGATTCCAGAGAGGAAACATCATTCGGGGAACCATCCAGAGGAAAGAAATAAGGAATTGGAGTCTATTGCTTGGGCCTTCAAATGATTAAATTCATTCTCTCACTGTTTTTAGATGATGGAAATTGTGAATTCTCTGAGGTCCAGAAATAGTAAAACTTCTCTAGGGAATACTCATTAGGTTACAATTATAAAAGAACCATGCCATTTTAAGGATTTGGAGGTGGGGGGCTGTGGCTGAAATTTCAGAATACATGGGAATGCACTCAGTCTATCTTGACCTGAGAAGCTGGCGGCCAGGACTTGAGTGAGCACCTCTGCTCTGACTAGCTTTCCTTAGCCTTCCCTGTGGCCACTCCACTTCTTAGACTAAGGAAAATAGCTATTTATAATACAGCCTGTTCAATTGGGATCTGCAGTAGAATAAAGCTAATTCTTGGCTAGTGTAGTTGCAAAAAAAAAAAAAAAAAAAAATAGCCATGTATAATGGGCATAGGGCGGACTGAAAGATTAAAAAAATCCTGAACATGTTTCTTCTGGGTCTGTGAATAGAGCTTGGCATGGTAATACTGGAGAACAAATGAAAGCTGTGTTTCAAAAATTAATCACTGGACCAAGAAATGCATTCGTCTGGCTTGCAGGTAATGTTGAAATACATGGCATTTTCCCTTCCAACACTCTTCCTAGGAGAAATGAACAAAGAGAGGGTGCTGATATTTGCATTCAGTTAATGTGTTTGGCTGTAGGGAACTCATGAACTCAAAGACAGTAATAGCTTTAGCAACAACCAGATAAAGAATGGGTTTGGACAGTTATCTGATGGGCTTCCCACTGGATTAGACTTTGTTTTTCAGAGCAACTGCTGCATTCTCATGGAATATATTTCGTGATGCTTCTCTAAGTGAAGCTCTTTGTAGAAATAATCACTTTCAGTAATTAAAATACCTGATGAATATCAAAACCATCAGGGCAGCAACTTGTACAAACAAAACAGGGAGGTCTAAGAAGGTACAAGTTTTTCTACTTATAAGCCAAAGGGAAAGTTTCAGATGTATCAGAATTAAACCCCTGGCTGTTTGAACAAGCTCGATGTTGCCTAGGTTGCTAAGTAAAGAATGTCCTGAAGGAGAAAAGGAAGGAATGAGTGCCTTGCTAAGAAAAGTATTTTGAATCTGTTTAAAAAAAAAAAAGTGGCCAGCATTTCTAAAGGTAAGCAGGGGGGGAAATCAGTAAGTAGAAAATCAATAACATAGGGTTCTTGGTGTTATGTTTTTTTGGTTTTCTTTTTTTTTTTTTTTTAGTTTACATTATACAGGGCTGGCCTCTAATTTCAGACTCCATGAGGTATGGCTTGTGAGTTACAGCAGGGTGGGCCATACAAATTTGCACCTGAAATTAGACCCTCATCTTTAAAGATGAACAGAGCTGTTCAGAAAGAACTAAAGATCTAAGCTAAAAGGCAATGCCAGGTATCAAAGCAATAAGAGCGCCCAGATATCTGAGGGTTGTGTCCTCTTTATCTTTATGTCCCTAGAATGTTGTATAATTTTCAGTCAATATAGAAGCCACTGAAAAATGATTTGTTGGCTGAATGAAGACCAGGTAACAATGATGCTATAAACAAGAATGCTATAATGTAATGATGGGGAAGTCCAGGAAAAGAAGTGCTCAGAAATTTAGGCAGATGGTATTAGGGAAAAGTCTGTTAGGAGACAATGGAAAACAAACCTAGGTAAGGGCTCAGATTTAGGACCTAAGTCCTATGAAAACAGGACTAGTCCTAGAGGTGCTGATATTAAAAAGTTGCCCAAGTTGCCAAAACAAGATCCAGGTCTAGGCAATAACACAAAACACCTGCATAACTAAATTGTAAATTCATTCAACAATTGATTATTGAGTTACTTTTTCTGTGACATGTATACTACTAGGTCCCAGGAATAAAGCAAAAAGAGTCAAAGATTCCTATTTTCATGTAGCTAAAAAGAGGAGATGAATAAAAATAGGCAAGAAAAGTATATAGTATGCTAGCTGATGTTAAACACTTTAAAGAAAAATAAAGCAAAAAGTGTGGATAGTAAGCATTAGAAGGATTGTGATTTTAAATAGGGTGGTTGGGGAAGACTTAGATAAAGTGGCATTTGGATAAAGACAAAGAAAATAAATGTTAATGGAATGATTCACCTCAAATCTGAAAGACGAGTAGCCCAGGGGAAGGACACAGAAGGAATAGCAGGTGTAAAGGCTCTGAGACTCAGAGGCTGGAGTAGATCCGGAATTTTCTAGAAAGCAGGGAGGCTTGTGTGGCTTGAGGGAAGCAATCAAGTGGGAAAGTAGTTGGTGATGAGTTCAGAGAGGCAAAGGGAGGGCCAGATGAGGGCACACCATGTAGGACTTTGTGGAATTGGCCTAGATGTGCTGAAATCGTGCATCCCCAAGATCAGAACTGTTCCTCAAGACCAAGGTCAAGTTGAGTCTACTGAGATCTTCAAATGAAAAGCACTTCTATGAGGTGTGAACAGGGATGAAACAGGTGGGTCCCAACAACTAATTTTCAGGGGGAAAAATGCACTAGAAGCAATATATGTCATCAACAATCTCCTCTTCTGGGGACCTCTCCTGTTGTCCTCTGACCAGTCCCCAAAGGAAACATTTTTTATCTTCTTTCTGTAGAAAATTAAAGAATTATCCTTACTGACTTAATATCAAGCAAGGGTCATTTAAGTTTGGGCAGACTATTGATCTGGTTATCCTTAGGTAGTTCCCTATTGGCAGCTACCTTTGTGAGCAGTTACTGATGTCTAAGCAAAGCTCCCCTTTCTAGAGTCTTTCCCCCTTTGTGTATGTAAGTATAGGCAGTTTATTATACACATATTTATAGTTAATTGTTTGTTGAAATTAAATTCCTAGTATAATTTAACCTTTAAATAAAGATAATAAAAGCAAAATGAAGTCTAAATTTAAGAAACTTAAGTGATTTCCTAATTTCCAACTCTGTGTCGTCCACCTCTCACTATTATCCATTGACTAAATCAGTTGCCAGGCAAGACCTGACCTCTACCTGCTGGAAAAGGGACGAAGGGAGTTTACAAAACTGGATGCCCATTGGAGGTATTTTTAGACCCATTTCTACTTGCATAAACTTACTGGGCTGGTTCATTTTTAACTATTTCAAAATCCTGAGCACCCTTGCTTCCATCTGGAACACATTTCTGTTTCTTTACATAAATGATAAACAGCGAGGGAGTGGTATAGATGGTACAAATTGTTTTGTTCCTGACCCCTCTCCCCCACCCCCAGAAAACAATACCTTTTGGGCTGGGGAGGACTCAGAACTCTCTAGGAATTAAGTTGTATCCTATTTCATATTCATCATAAGCCAAATTCGGGCTTCCATGAGGCTAAAGCTAGTTGTTCAGCCGCTGCTTAGCTCAGCTAGTTTATCAAACCGGGTATTGTGCAGTCTAAATAGAAACAAAAAGCTTTTTTATTTGGGCAGTTCTCATGGGAGCTCATTGAATTTATTGTGATATTTCTCTTTATACAGAGAGGGACCAGCTTAGTATCTGATAATAGATCAGCACATTTATAAATGCTGAATGCTGAGCTGTGGGCCACGTGAGAGTGGATACAGAATTTGTAATTATTTGGCTTTATTAGCCTTCTGCAAGGATGGAGACGGAGTAATGAGGCTTTGATCTCTTCCCCAGGGGCCTGGAATAGCTGTGACAGGCAAAGGTAGGCCAGTCCCTGGGGGTGCCAGCCAGAGAAGCAGTTGCTAAGGGGCTGTGCGGGCAGGTGTTAGCACTAAATGTGTGGATTCAGAATGGAAGACAGAGCATGGAGGACACAGGTCCCCTAGTGGATGTATCTGCACTTGAGCTGACAGATGTCCCCATCACTCTTGGGGCAACATATCAATATGGCGGGAGAGGTGGTGGTGAAGATACAGCTACAGTTGGAGAGGAAGGCAGAGATGTGGGAATTGTTCAGGAATCAAGAGTCAAGGCAACTGACTCTTTACCTGAATGATGAGACTGAAAATCAGGGAGAGTTAAGAGATCAAGAGACAAAGTGCTAGTCACTCAGAGGCAAGAGGAGATTCACTTCCCTGGAAGTGTCATACCAATCGACAGTATAAAGTCATACTTTTTGGCTATTAGTTGTAAAACCAAACCAAAACAAAGTACACACATATACAAATTTGTTTAGTGAGGTATAATTTACATACAGAAAAGTGCACATGTCTTAAGTGTACAGTGTGAGGAATATTTTTAAACTAAACCATTCATGTAACTAGTACCCAGACCAAGAAATATCAGGATATTCCCTTGGGCCCCCTTCCAGTCATTCTAACTCCCATTGGAGAGTGTCTATCTGTTCTACTGGTTTCGCATCTAATGTAAATGGTAGTATGCTGTATGTGACCTTTTGTGTGTGGTTGCTTTCACTCAACATTATCTTTCTGAGATTCACCCATATTGTTGCATGTCCTTTGTTCTTGTTGCTGTAGGGTATGCCATCATATGAATATATCACAATTTTTTAAATCTATTCTACTCTTTAGTAATGTTTGCACAGTTTCTAATCTTTAATTATTAATAGAGCTTTCATGAGCATTCTAGTACATTCTTTTGGAAATATGTGTGTGTTTTTGTTGGGTGTATACCTAGAAGTGGAATTATGAGGTCATAAGAAAGTATATGTTCAACTTTGATAAATACTGCCAGTCCTTTAAAGTGTGGTTGTACCAATTTTTGTCTGTTTTTTTAACTGTAGATGGCACAAAAATTTCCACTTAGCCTCTACCTGAAGTACTTCTTTTCTTCCTTCTTGTCTGAAAGTGCCTATGTTTTGAGTAACAGCAAGGCTTTTTGCCAAGTCCCAAGAAGTGAAGACCATAGAATAAAAGAAAAGGGGAAATTAGGGAATAGGCCTGAGCATTAGAAAATTACCTGAAATTGTCATACAAACCTGGGCTCTGAAGGCTCTTTAGCTTTTATCTCTATCCAAGTAGGAGCCCCTATTTAACTCTTATAACCACCTAAGAATTTGACCCATGGGGCACCTGGGTGGATCAGTCAGTTAAGCCTCTGCCTTTGGCTCAGGTCACGATCCCAGGGTTCTGGGATGGAGCCCCACATTGGGCTCCCTGCTCAACAGGTAGTCTGCTTTTCTGTCTGCCCCTCACCTAGCTCTCAAGTTCTTTCTCACACTCTCTCTTAAATAAACAAATAAAATCTTGGAAAAAAAAAAAAAGAATTTACTGTAGTTCTCACTCTCCCCAAAGTTCCCAACTCTTTAATGTTCCTTCCCCTAGTCATAGAAGATGGATCTCAGAACCCCCTTTTTTTTTCTGTTTTGTTTTTTTAAAGATTTTATTTCTTTATTTGACAGACAGAGATCACAAGTAGGCAGAGAGGCAGGCAGAGAGAGAGGAGGAAGCAGACTCTCTGGGGAACAGAGAGCCCGATTCGGGGCTCGATCCCAGGACCCTGGGATCATGACCTTAGCCGAAGGCAGAGGCTTTAACCCATTGAGCCACCCAGGCTCCCCTCTCAGAACGCTTTGCGCATTAGGATTTGCACATGCAGCCTCTGAAGTTAGCCTTCTTGTCATATTTTTTCAAGGTAGGTGACTGGTTTGAATTCTACAGTTGAGTTAGGGACACGTTGGTTAATGAGCCTTATAGGGCTGTCTGTAATATAACTTGCAAGAACATCACATCGCACTTATAAGAGAAGCAATTGCAATAACTCACTGTTTTTTAAGTGCTGGGAATCTAGATGGATAATAAATTGAGAACCCCTTGCATTTGTGGTTGTACAACAAGATTCAGTATTCTTGGTTTCAAATCACTAGAAACCACAAAATGAATTCATGGTCTGCTGGATGCTGTCTAAGGGGCCAACTGTATGAAAGGTAGAGTGATCAGGTATGAAAACACATTCCCAGAGCCCTCAGAAAAGAAGGCAATGTTGATAGTGTCTGCAATTGGCTGTTGAGCAGGGAGCCGAAAAAGCCCTTAGGCTAGTCTCTGATTGTACAGATTTATCTATTAGCCTCCTACACTTTATCTCATTTCTCACAGAGAAGGGAGCTCCACTGTATAATCTTCAACTGTTTTTCTGGAAAAAGCAGTCCTTTATGACTTTGAGTAATGCATGCCTTTGCCAAGGCTGGAGCTCCCTGCTGAATATGGGGACAGTACACATGTCAGGTTTGTTTGATAAACCCCAGAGTATTGAAGGGGCAACTATCATATTAAATGTTTATTTTACTAAAACCTCCACTGCTGTTGCCCCTGTTATATTACCCTCATGTTCAAAGTTACACAATACAATTACCTACTGACCTGCAACTATTAAAAAAAAAAAAGAAAGAAAGAAACTTACTAAATAGAACTAAATAGACCTGCAACTATTAAAAAAGAAAGAAAGAAAGAAAGAAAGAAAGAAAGAAAGAAAGAAAGAAAGAAAGAAACTTACTAAATAGAACTAAATACAAATGTGTCTCCATTGGATAGACCCCTAACCACTTCTGAGTTATTGGAGAAGACTGCTGACTGGGAATCTATATGTGCTTGGGAACAAATGCTTGAAATAATATAATCTTTTGTTCAAATTTTATATACTATATTCCCTGCGATTTGTTCTATTTATACCCATCTATCTTGCATTAAAAGACACTCTCTGGGGATAGGATTCTAGGAAGATGGTGGAGTAGGAAGCATCAGGATTCCATGCACCCACCCAGACAATAACACTGGCAGAGTATGTCTAATGCAAATATTTTGGAATTCTGGAGTCTACTGAAGGCTTAGCTTGGTAGCAGTTACCCAGCCCCAAGCCCTCAGCTCCCAACCCAGGGGCAGGCAGGTATACATGTGCTCCTGGAGCAGCCTGCATAGAGTTTTCACGAGCCTGGCTAGGAATTAAGACCTTGTCCTCCAAATACAGGAAATCTGATTATTGGCTGCTCCTTCTGACCTTAGTGTCCCAGAAGCAGTCGGCCATTGCTGTTGCACCTCTTCACGTGGATGCAAACCTCACCCCCTCAGGCCAAAATGACTTCCAGGGGATTTAAAAGACCAGAACCTTCCTCCCCTATCCTTTCATTTTTCTCTTTTTCTCCTTTGGGAGCCAGACAGGAAAGATACTCAAGAGAAACTGCATATATGAGAGAAATTAGAAAGTTACCACTTACGCCCAGAGAAAGGCACAGGTTCAGAAAAAAAATGAAGAGACCTTAAATTTACACCTTAGACTGATCTGTGGTACAGAAACACCCTACAATAATCTAAACAAAACAACTACTCCCCTTGAAAAGGAGAGGAATCAGATTTCCAAAGGTACTGGTCCACTAGATTCAGGTGTTCAGTTTTCAACAAAAAAACTATAAGGCACACAAAGGAATAAGAAAGTATGTCCCATTCAAAGGGAAAAAAATACATCAATGGAAACTTTTTCTGAGAAAAGCTTGATGGCGGATTTAATAGATACTAGATAAATTTGCTTACTGAAAGCTGTCTAAAAGATGCTCAACTATGGAAGACATGCAGAAAGTAAAGAAAAGCAATGTATAAACAAAATAAAAGACAGAAATAAAAATAAGATAAAAAGATAGAAAATCTAAGAAGAATCCAAAAAAGAAATTCTGGAATTTCACTGAGTTGAAATGAAATAACTGAAATGAAAATTTCACTAGAAGAATTCATAGGCATATTTGAGCAAGCTGAAGGAAGAACCAGTGAACTTGAAGATAGGACAACAGAAGTTATCAAATCTGAGGAAAAGAAAGACAAATGATTGAAGAAAAGTGAAAGAGCCTGAGGGACTTGTGGGACACCTTCAGGTGAACCAATATGTACATCTTTGGAGTCCTGGGAAGAGAAGAGAAAGACAAAAAGTCAGGGAGAATATTTGAAGAAATAATGGCTGAAAACTTCCCAAGTTTGATGAAATACATGAATATAAATGTCTAAGACTCTCAAGAAACTCCAGGTACGATGAACTAAAAGAGACCCACACATTATAATCAAACTGTCAAAAGTCAAACACAAAGAAAGAATCCTTAAACTGTCAAGAAATGACTCTTCAGGGCGCCTGGGTGGCTCAGTGGTTAAGCCGCTGCCTTCGGCTCAGGTCATGATCTCAGGGTCCTGGGATCGAGTCCCGCATCGGGCTCTCTGCTCAGCAGGGAGCCTGCTTCCTCCTCTCTCTCTCTCTGCCTGCCTCTCTGCCTGCTTGTGATTTCTCTCTGTCAAATAAATAAATAAAATCTTAAAAAAAAAAATTAAAAAAAAAAGACTCTTCATATACAAGGGATTTTTTTTTAAAAAATTAACATATAATGCATTATTTGTTTCAGGGGTATGGGTCTGTGATTCATCAGTCTTACACAATTCACAGCACTCGCCATAGCACACACCATCCCCAATGTCCATCACCCAGCCACCCCATCCCTCTCACCCCCCTTAATGAGAGAGTGAGAGAGAGAAAAAGAGAGAGTGTGAGCACTAGCAGGGGGAGTGACAGGGAGAGAGAGAAGCAGGCTCCCCACTGAGCAAGGAGCCTAATATAGGACTCGATCCCAGGACCTTAGGACAATGACCCAAGCCAAAGGCAGTTGCTTAACTGGCCAAGAGTCCCACAGGGGACTCTTAAAAAGATATTCATTTTATTTCTCATTATTTGGCAGCCAGAAGGCAATGGGCTGATATATTTAAAGTGCTAAAAGGTTAAAAAAACAGCAAATAACTTTCCACCAAGAATCATATACCTATCAAAACTGTCCTTCAAGAGTGAAGGAGAAATTAAAACATTCCCAGATAAACAAAAGCTGAGGAGGTTTATTACCACTAGACCTGACCTAAAAAATCCTCAATGGAGTCCTGCAGGGTGAAAAACAAAATACAAAACATATGGCACGTTAGACTATAACTTGAAGCTGCATGAAGAAATAAAGATTGCCATAAAAGTTAAAAATGGACAGTTATAAAAGCTAGCATTATTGTAACTTAGGTTTATAACTTTACATTTTATTTTTTACATAATTTAAAATATTAATACAATAAAAAATCATTTGCTTTTGGGCACACAATATATAAAGATGTAATTTTGTGATATCAACAACTGAAGGGTTGGGAACAGAGTTGTAAAGAAACAGAGTTCTGGGGCACCTGGGTGGCTCAGCAGGTTAAATGTCCAACTCTTGGTTGCAGCTCAGATCATGGTCTCAGGGTCATGAGATTGAGTCCTGCATCAGGCTCAATGTTCAGCAGGTAATCTGCCCGAGATTCTCTCTCTCTTTCTCTGCCCCTCCTCTGCTCATGCACACATGTACACTCTCTCACTCTAAAATACATAAATCTCTTTAAGTATTTATGCTTGTATCCCAAGCAGAGTTTTTGAATGTTACTGAACTTAAGATAAATTCAGATTGGACTTCTAACATTAGAATGTTAAATGTAATCCCCATGGTAACCACAAAGAAAATAGCTTTAAAATATACACAAAAGAAAATGAGAAGGAAATTAAAATCTTTCTCTATAAAACAACTAATCATAAAAGAAGATAGTGGTGCAGGAAATGTAGAGAAAATGCTATAAGGGATATAGAAAACAAATAGTAAAATGACAGAAATAAGTCTCTTCCTAGTAATCAATTTAAATGTAAATGAATTAAGCTCTCCAACTGAAAGAAATTTTCAGAGTGGATTAAAATAAATAAATAGCCATGATTCAATTATATATTGTCTATGTGAAATTCACTTTAAAACCAAGGAAACAAATAGGTTAAAATTGGAATAATATGAAAAGATATTTTGCACAAATGATAATCGAAAGAAAGTTACATGCAACAGAACATTTTTCAGCATTAAAAAGGAAGGAAATTCGGACACATGCTACAATATGGATGAATCTTAAGGACATTTTGCTAAATGAAATAAGCTAATCAGAGAAAGACAAATATTGTGTAAATCCACTTAGGGAGGTACTTCAAGAAGTCAAAATTAGAGACAGAAAGTAGAATTATGGAAGGAGGGAGGAATGGTGAGTTATTATTTAATGAGTATAGAGTTTCACTTCTGCAAGATTACAGGAGTTCCGGAGATCGATGATAGTGGTGTTGCACAACAATATGAATGTGGTTAATGCCACTAAATTGTCCATTTAAAAATGGTTAAGATGGGGGCTCTTGGGTGGCTCAGTCAGTTAAGCATCTGCCTTCAGCTCTGGTCATGATCCCAGGGTCCTGGGGTCGAGCCCTGCATCAGGCTCCCCGCTCAGCTGGAAGTTTGCTTTTCCCTCTGCCCTTCTCCCCTGCTCTGATCTCTCTCGCTTTCTCAAAAAAGTAAATTTAATCTTTAAAAAAATGGCTAAAATGGTTAATATTATATGTATTTTACCACAATGAAAAAATGAAAAAAAAAGTTACTCTGATTTTTCTCTTAACTTTTAAGTAATGGATATAATTAGCCCTTTTGCAGATAACTTGTTGTACTGAAGAGTTTAGTGGTAGATGTAGTAGCAGGCTGAACGGATTGTGTACTGACCCCAAGATGAATTTGTATAGAAGCTTTTATGAACATATCTTGTCATCAGCTTTTCGAGTGAATATTTTGCTCTTTTCCATAAATTGTGAGGTCCCAAGGGGAAAATAGTTTATATTTCTGGTTAACCATAACTCTCATTTTCTTGCTTCTTGAAAAAATTGCTAGAATTAATAGTCAAAATATGCTTTTAAAAACCAACCATGGAACTTTTGCTGTGTACTTTATATGCAAAGAATGGAATTAAGGAAATAACCAGAGACAGAATCCTTGACCTTGGGGAACTCATATTGAGCTGGTGCATGGTTTTAATCAGAGGTCTTCAGTTTCAGTGACAGAAACCCAATTGAAGCAGACTTAAGGAAAATAAGGAATTGATTGTTCAGCTCCCTGTGGACATCCCCTCGGCTCTTAAACCTCCCATTCTCACTGGCTTGACGGCTGATTTCTACCACCTGTGACTCTGCCTGCAGGCTTTTTTGGCCTTTTATAGAATAGGCTAGAAGTGCCCTAGAATTAACAATTAGAAGCATTCATCAACCTGCGGTGGAAGTTGGTGAATGAACACGCCAGCCCCCTGCTTGTCAGGCAGTAAAGGGAAGCATGTGTTCTCTCTCAGTCCCAGAGTGCTCCGATAGGATGAGTTCCAGCTGCCCAAAATGGCGGCTGGCTTGATAATACACACTTTATTGACTTTTTCTCTTCCCTATCTCACTTCCCTACCCCCCTACTAGTATTTTCTGGGATCCATCCCTAAGTAAATCATTTAATAATCCCTACCTCAGACTAGTTCTGGGTGAACTCACACTAAAATAATTGGCTTTTCTAAGTGAGAAGACTCATTGTAAACTTCAGACAGTCCTGGATCCAGGGGTTTGAATGATGTCAATGAGAGTTATTTCTCTCGTTTGGCTCATAAGTCCTTTTCCTTATTCTTACCCACTGCCTTCTATGAAAGGGATTGAATTGTTTCTGAAAGCCCAGATGTAGGCCATATTCTCTCAGACACACTAACCAAAGAAGAGGTATGCTTCCTTTTTTCTGATGTACCTGAATTCATTGCCCTGAAATTAGTCCATACATAATCCTAATTTAATCGTAATGGGGAAAGGAATGAGATACACTGACTAGATTACACCCGGGCGAGTATCTACCTCTGGAGCTGGAATGGAGTCAGGGCAAGGTATATCGTATTCCCTGCAAATGGAGAGGGGTTTTCCAAGGGAAAACCAGGTCGTTGTTTACAGAAGAAAAAGATAATGGATGATAGAAAGATAAAAATTACAAAGAGGCAAGATATTTATATTTAATGATAAAGTACAAAGCAAATATGGATCTCAAATATGTGACCTTAACAGGGAGGATTATTAGTCAGGGTTTGGGAATGGCACCGGGCAGGGGAAGGGAGCGTGTGCTAATGCTTCTCAACCAGTTGCTGTGGACTGAAGTGTATCCTGCTCCTCTGATTGCCAGTTCTTATTTTGAAACCTATTCCCATTGTGATGGTATTTGCAGATGGGGCCTTTGGGAGATAATTAGGTTTAGATAAGTTCAAGAGGTTGAGGCCCTCATGATGTGATTGGTGCCTTTATAAGAAAAGATACCAGAATCTTCTCTCACTCTTTCCCTTTCTCTCTCTCAGTCTTGTTCCTGCTCTCTCTTTCTCAATGTTTAAAATACTTTTAAGGTGATGAGATGGAGATTGTGGAATCCACAAAATACTTTGATGTACTTCTTATCTCTCCCTGTCCTATGTATGGAAATGAAAAACTGAAGGCTGTTTCCCCTAACAACCTGATGACTCCCTTTGGTGCCTGTCCCTCTTGATTTCTCAGGTCAATATCTTTGCTGAAAGTGTTATGATAGGAATGTTTGTGTACCCCCAAAGTCCATATGCTGAAATCCTAACCCCCAAGGTGATGGTATTAGGAGATGAGGCCTTTGTGAGGTGAATAAGTTATGAGGGCAGAGATCTCATGGATGACCTTGTGTCTTTATAAAAGAAGCCTGAGAAAGCCCCCAGAACCTTTTTGCCATGGAGGCCACGGTGAGAAGACATTGGTCCATGAGTAAGGGGGAGCTCCGAAGACACAATATCTGCCTGTGCCGTGATCTTGGACTTCCAGCCTCCAGAACTGTGAGAAATAAATGTTTCCTGTTTATAAGCTACCCATTTTATAGTATTTTGTCATAGCAGCCTGAGCAGACTAAGACAGAAAGTATATCAAATTTCCTAGCATCAGAAACTGTTCAGTCACTCATCTGTTAAATGGGGAAACTAATACCACCTGATAAATCTATTGTAATACATATTAAATTATCTTATATATTTGTAGCTCATTTTCACTGGAGAGTTGTCATGCCCTGTATCGAAAAACACAAGTAGAAAATCTGTTTCAAGGCAAAAGTAGACATAAAATATGCTTACAAACAAGAGTAAAATCAATTGCCATGATATGAATTCGCACTTGACTTTGAACTTCTTGGTTGTCAGGGCAAATGGGGAAGTCAGTGGAGATTTAATATAGTATTTTTAATCAAGTGATCTTCAAGGGAGATTTTATGTCTGGGTATTTGGTTTGTGCTTCTGTTTCCTAAGCCCTGAGTCGGTTTTGTGTGCTGAGCAACTGGACAATGTTCTTACTGTTTATCATCAGTTTTTACAAATTTGGTTTTATATATTCAAACTATATTCCTGCATTATCTTTGAGCCATAGTCCCATTCTTTTACAGTCCATACGCATCCATATTAATGTGGTTGATTACTTGGGTCTTTTCACAAGTGCAGAAATATGTGTTACTTGGCTATTCTGTGTTAGCGCAAAAGGTAATTTGGACCAAGTATTAGAGATAGCCAGTAGTCTATTTAGATCCAAAGAGACACATTAGGATAATCAGAAAAGTAGATATTCATGGTCTAAGTACCATTCAGTATAATTGCATTCATATAGACCTTTTTTGTTTTTAAGTATGGTATAGCTAAAATGCCATAACAGAAGACTATAAAATCTCAAGTTATAGTCTGAAATACTGATCTTTTGTACCGGTATATCTATCTACTTTGTGTGTATAAGGAGGACAAATTATGTATTGGAAAAGGAAAGGATCTGGAATTGGACAGACCTGCATTTAAGTCGTGGCTCTGTCATTTATGAACTATATAAACTTAGGATGTGTAACATTCTCAGATCTCTGAGCCTCAGTAGTCTGCCTTGTCAAGATGGTTTGACAACACCTCTCACAAATTTGCAGGGATTAAATGAGATAATGAATTTTTAGCACCTGATAGTACACAGCTCAATAAATATTTTTAAGTGAATAAATGAACGGGCCCTACTAGAATATAATTGTGATGGTAGCTATGATGCTTTTTTAAGAGACAAATATTGGCTAAGGAGTAGAAACAGGTAGAGAATGGCAATTAAATAATATAATTTCAATAGATCCATAAGAAATTAGTTTGTTATTGTCAAAAATATCTTTAAGAAGAGACTACAAGAAGCCTAATTTAACTCAAAATGCTTGGCATAGCCCCCACTAGTAAAAATTAGTCTGACAATTCATTTGCTACTTTGCAGCAATTAAAAGGAGTTAGAACAATTGATTTTGCTCAAAAAGAAATAAACACACAATCATAAAGAAAGTTTCCTTTGTGGGAAAAAAGTGTAATCTTTTGCTTCCCTGTCCCTCTTGGGTATAGAAAATATGTTTTTGGTGGCTCTGGGCCATTTTACTTTATTCCTTATAGGGAAGAAATGAACTAGAAAAATTTTTCAAAAATTCTGGCTTTTCTTTTAGTAGCTAAAACACACTTGTGGTTTATTTCTTCTCAAGTATCTGATATATATATAGATATCTATATCTATATATATATTAGGCAAATCCACTGCTTTAAGAAGTAACAAAGTCATTCAGGAAAGTTTGATAGTAAAAGACTAAAGGCAACCCAAACAAATACAAAAGACAAAAACTAAAAAAGAAAGAAAGGAGTGTCATATTTATAAGTCAAATGAATTAAATAAGGCAATGGAGGGAATTTTATAGTGATAAACATTATGATACACAATAAAGATTTGTATGCACCAGTTAACATAGCATTGCACAAATCAGAAGTTTAATACTATCAGAACTGCATGGAGAAATAGACAGAGACACAGTAGCAGTAGGCTCCTGTAGCACATGGCCAATCAATGCCTCAAAAAACTCATAACGATATGAAAAACCTAAGTCCGTGAAACAATTGCAAAAGTTAACCATCAGTTTTACTACAGAGAAAATCAGGATAAATTCCCAAAGGTAGAAAGAACACAGAGAACATTAATTGATCAGACTGTAATAAAATAAGAAATTAATCCCAAAAAAATACTAATACAATAATCTGCATAGTCTGATATTAATATAATATTCAGACAAAAAAAGAAATCAAACCTCACACTAAAGAATCTCTATAAAATATTGTTAGTAAAACTATATGCACACGAAACTGTAGGATAATTCTAAAGTGTTTAGGGAAAAATTGCCTTAACAGTGAAATGGGTAAGCAACAATAAGTTAAAATGAACAAATGAATCATATAGCCAATTTGAGAAATTTTAAAAATAAAGGAAACTTGGAACAAGCAGAAAAAAATTATTAATAATAAATGTGAAATTTTAAAAATACTTGAAAGTGGGAAAATTAACAAGTTAAAGCTCTGGTTATTTCCAAAAATAGGACAAACTAGTACTTAACATGTTTAATAGTTGGATTAAAAATGCATAAGATAAGAAGTAAAAATGGCAATATAGGTGCACTTGGGTGGCTCGGTTGGTTGTGTCTGACCCTTAGTTTCAGCTCAAGCCCTGATCTCAGGGTCATGAGACAGAGCCCAGTATCGAGCCCTGCATCAGTCGCCACACTCAGTGTGGAGTCTGCTGAGGACTCTCTCTTCCCCCACCCCCACCAAAATAAATAAACCTTTAGAAAAAGAGAGAATAAAATACAAACACAAAAGAATAAATAATTTTGTAAAATTAAGTGGGTAAACAAGGAAACTAGGAACTACTAGAACTGGACCCCATAAAAAAAGAATATCTAAAAGACCAGATAGACAAAACAGAGAAAATTGTCAAAAAGTGATACCTTACCTCACACCCTTCTAATGTGCAAAATGTTATTAGGTCCAGACATTTAGGAAACAGATATCCCCAAAGACAGGAAAAGTGTTTTGGAACATGGGAAAAAGATGGAACACCTCCAAAATCTTTTCATAAAGTCAACATAATGCTTACAATCTGACAAAGAAAGATCTGAATAATCTCATAATTATTAAATGGAAAAATCTATTTACAAGTCTTCCATAAAATTTCCCATAAAGAAAAATTTCAGTTTCAAATAGTTCCACTGGCAAGTTCTACCAACTACTCAAGCACATGACAAACATCTAACAAAAACATTTGTAGAGCATGAGAAATAGGGAACATCTCCCAATTTGTGCGATTAGCATATCCTTTACGCAAAACCTCAGAGAGTATAAGAGATATGTATTTTAGATCAATGTCACTCATGAGTTCACATGTATAACCTCAAACAATTTAAATAAAGCAACATGTCTCTCTCTATGTGTATGGGAAACACTCCTACCCTCCCCTCTGGTGCTTGTCAAAAGTTTGTGTTAGAATGCTTCACTTTTATGAAAGACCTGCATTAGTACCTGTTTTCCCAAAACGAAATAAAACCAAAGAGGACTTTTTTCTTTTTCTTAAAAAGGTGAAAAGTGAAAGTAGCACTCAGACTTTGTTTTGCAGTGAGCCATTATAGAGAGCTTGCACTGGGGCAGCAAGAGTGACCTGCCAATGTCCTTTCCTGGGAACAGACTCATCATCTCAGCATCAAGCTGCCATCGCTTTGAACTAGGTCTGCGGGCATCTGTGCTTTATTTTGATGTATTTTATACATTCTTTAGCAAAAAAGCCTGAGAGAGGCTATTCTGGGGATCTGGGAATGCTCAAACATTTTTCCATATGAATTTCTGGTAATTGCTTCTTTGCTTTAGACCATTTTGACTTGCAAGGGTTTCATAGGAATCTTTGACTCTCAGATAGCAGGGGGAAGCCATATATAAACCATATATACAAATGCAAACAGTTGACCATTGAACAGCTTGAGGGTTAGGGGCACCAAACCCTTGTGCAATAAAAAATCTGCATATAATTCTTGACTCTCTAAAAACTACTAATAACATACTGTTGACCTGTGGCCTCATTGATACCATAAACAACTGACATATATTTTGTATGTTGTATGTATTACATACTGTATTCTTACAATAAAAAAGGCTAGAGACAAGAAAGTGTTATTGGGGTACCTGGGAGGCTCAGTCTATTAAGTATCTGATTCTTGATTTTGGCTCGGGTCATGATCTCATGGTGGTGGGATCAAGCCCCGGGGTTGGCCTCCACACTCAGTGGAGGCCATTCACTCTCCTCTTCCTCTGCCCCTTCCCCTGCTCATGTACACTCTCTCTCTCAATAAACAAATATTTTTTAAAAAGAAAATGTTTTTTAAAGAAAATCACAAGGAAGAGAAAAAAACACAGTACTGTATTTATTGGAAAAATTCATGTATAAAATGGACCCACACAGTTCAAATCCATGTTGTTCAAGAACCAACTATATTTAAAGCATTGCTGATCGGTCAGTTTCATTCAAGGAATGCAAAGTTGTTTAACATTAGAAAATTCATTGATCTAATTCACACTTTAGTAGATGATCATCTCACCCTATACAAAAAATATGTCTAATAAAATTCAATGTCCAGTCATGATTACAAAAAAAAAAAAAAAAGGAAAAAGGGAAAAGCTCTTAGTAAGCCAGGAATGGGGAGGAAACTTTCTTAACCAAATAAAGGGTTTCCAGAAAACCTATAGCCGACTCCCTACATAATGGTGACATATTGAAATCACTCCCTTTAACAAAAAGAATAAAGTAAGGATACCTTTTACTACTATTCTTCCTCAACATTCTCTGCTGGTTGTCCCAGTTAATGCAGAGTGATAAGAAAAAGATATTAACAAACACGCAGATTAGAAAGATTGGCCCCTTGTACTTAGTGTGGCGTCTGCTTGAGATTCTCTCTCATTCTCCTCTGTCCCTTCTCATCCCTGGTCTCTCTCTCTGTCTCTCTTTCAAATAAATAAACCTCTAAAAAACAAAACAAAACACTTTGAAGCTATTATAATTAAGGCAGTATGATACCAGTCAGATAAGGGAGAGGCGAATAGAAAAACAGAGCTGAGGAGAGCTCACACATATTTAGAAAATGGATTTATGATGGTGTGGCTAATGTAGATCAATGAGTCAAGGATGTACTCGATTTTAATGTAGTTGAGTTTATCAATATTTTTCTGATAATGTTTGTGCTTCTGGTTTCTAGTTAAGGAAATCCTTTAAGACTGTAATAATAATATTCTATATTATCTTCTATAAGTTTTATAGTTTTCCCTTATATTTATGTCCTGAGCCTATTTGAAACACATTTTGCGCATGATGTAAGATAGGGTCCTAGTTAAGGAAATCCTTTAAGACTGTAATAATAATATTCTATATTATCTTCTATAAGTTTTATAGTTTTCCCTTATATTTATGTCCTGAGCCTATTTGAAACACATTTTGCGCATGATGTAAGATAGGGTCCATTGTTCATTTGTTTGTTTTTCTGCAAGGGAGAATTAATTGTTCCAGTCTGTCTTTGCCTCACTGATTTGCAATGCCCATTCTATCATAATTAAGGTTTCCACATATGTGTGGGGCTCTTCCCTGGGCTCTCCATTCTGGTTTACAGATATACCATAGACGAAGGACCTATAGGGTTTTATACTAAGTGAAATAAGTCAGACAGAGAGAGACAAATATTATATGACTTCACTTATACGTGGAATCTAAAAAACAAAACAAACGTACAAACAAACCAAACAGAAACAGACCCATAATTACAGAGAACAAACTGGGGACTGCTAGAAAGGGGTGTGGTGGGGGCATGGCAAAATAGGAAAAGGGGATGAAGAGATAAGAAGAAGAAAAAATGTAAAGATTCCTTACACAATTAGTCATAGAAATGCAAATTAAAACTATTTCCTGCCCACTAAGTTGTCAAAATTAAAAAGGCAGATAGTATCAGGTGTTTACACAGATATGAAACAACAGATGTTCACCCATTGCTGGTGAGGCTGTAAACTGATAAAATTATTTTTAGAGAAGTTTGGCACTGCCTAGTAATTTTGAAATTTCTGACCCAGCAATTCAATCCCTAGGCATATTCTTCAGAAGAACTCTCCCACATATACTCCAGGAGGCATCTACAAGAATGTTCACGGCAACATTAATTGTTGACTAAAAACCTGGAAATAAATCAAACACCTGTTCCCCGATAGCCTAAGTAAGCTACGTTAGATTCACACCATGGGAGACACATAGTGTAGCGAAACCAGGTTAACTCCAGTTACGTGTATCAATGGGGAGAAATCTCAGAAATGCACCATGAGTGAAAGAAACAGTCACCAAAGAATACATAAAGTATGAAGAATAGATTATTTAGGGATATAGACAGTAGTGATGAAACTATAAGGAAAAGCAAGGGAGTGATTACTTTTTAAAATGCAGACTGGTGTTCTCTGGGTGGATTGAGATGAATCAGAGATGAGATCACGGGGGTTTAACCTGTATGATGGGAACATGGCTTTTTGTCAATTGCTTATTCTTTGTACCTATAAATTATATGATTTTTCATATAGATATGATACATTTGACAATAACAACACTTTCAAAAAGGCAATAACTATAATAGAATATGATAAATGTTACCTCACAATTATTTTAAAAGGTATCATGGAAGGAAATTAGAATAATGGAACAGCCACTAAGAAAGAAAATCAAGGTTTGCAGCAAGCATGGTCAGCCAGGGCTATCAGGGCAAAGGGAGTTGGATGGCTTTGTGGTCTGTGCAGGGACACTGGGAGAGTCAAGTGACCCGCCCTGCTCACAGAACAACAGACTATATGATCAGAGGACACAGGACCGCAAGTAGTCCTAATGATGCTCTGACGATTTTGTTACCTAATTTTTGCGTGTGTGGCCTTCCTGAGGAAGACCTTCAGAGTGCACTTACTAAACTATCACTCTTCCTTTATTTCAACAGAATTTCAAAACAAGTTAAAAGTCTCACGTTCACAGAATCATTTTTTCTTTTTTTTTTTTTAAGATTTTATTTATTTATTCGACAGAGATCACAGAGTTAGGCAGAGAGTTAGGCAGAGAGAAAGGGGGGAAAGCAGGGTCCCTGCCAAACAGAGAGCCCGGCATGGGGCTCAATCCCAGGACCCCGAGACCATGACCTAAGCCAAAGGCAGAGGCCCAACCCACTGAACCACCCAGGCGCCCCTCATTTTCATTGGTTACATTTTCACTGGACGGTTTTAGATAAAGCCACCTCAAATTTTCCAACAAACATCTCCAAAGTATATCATAAAATCGGTTCTTTCTTATATTTCCCCAAGTGTGGAGACTCTTCATTTTGTTGTTGTTGTTGTTGTTGTTGCTGACGCAAAGTTACTCCCTCATCATTCCTATATTTAGTCATTTATCTCCAGGGCTCTCAGCTTGGTTTAGTTTTTGCAGGAAGTAAAGTCAGCTCCTCCCCATTTCCTTGAGATTGCAGTAAACTTAGTTTGATCTGTATCAGAGGAATATTTAACTGAAAAATTTCCTTCTCAAATTAAAACAAAAAAAGAAGTTTATAAAATCTCAGTTGTTTTTCTTTTTCCAAAGACAGGTTCAATTTGGTACAGGATTTGTTTTTTGTTTTTGTTTTTGTTTTCTTGTAAACAATCTGTGTGCCTCAACACTATCAGTGAAGACATGTAGTTACTAGTCTTCACACAGCAGCTTCTCAAGGATTCTCCAACACTGTGCCCTGAAGAAGAGGGTATGAATCATAGTTCTATCTCCCTCTGTCCTGGCAAGCTATCGCTCTCATCCAAATCATTTGGTACAAGGCAGTCCATCTGACTTCACTTATCCATCATCTACTGTCTGTGGCAATAGCCTGATTGTCTTGGACTCCATTTATGAACCATGGGTTCTCATGATACTGGAACCATCCTGGTGATTCAGCATCAGGCCTTTGTTGTGTCCTTAATTTCATTCAGAAGCAGGGTACAGATGCTGTGCATACTGACTGTCAACTCCTTAGAGCCTTTTTTTTTTTTTTTTCCCCTTAATTCACTTAGTCTTAGCCTCTTACTTTTCTGGGAACTCTTTTGAGATACAATGAGCAGAGTAAACAACAAGGAATGGAACTAAGCCCACATTCTGATTCTGAGAAAACCCCTCCCCCGTGGCAAGAATTCAAGCATGGGGGTGGAGTGGGGAGGAGAAAGAAAGAAGCAAATTGTTCCACCAGCTCTACAATTTTGAAGAAAATTAGACATTAGCAATAGAGATTCTTTTAGCCCATTGGGTCCACATAGACACACACTTCCTTTTCAGTGGAGGATTCAGGCTGTCTCTTCAGGGCAGATTAGCTGACGTACTTACTAAATCTCCAGCATCCATACTTAGTCACTAACAATTGTCTTTGTAGCATGGACATCATCACTGTCCCAGGAAAATCTGTCAGGAAAGCTTGAATTGGTCAAAAAGGAAAACTTCTCTTCATGATTTCCTTCATTTGATGCTAAAAACATGAATAGGTGATTTTAGTCTCTGGGGCTATTTACAAATAGCCCATGTCCAAAGCACTTAAGAAACAATGCGTAGTTATCAGGAGTCCCATCATGCTGGTCATAGAAATACACTTAAAATAGTCTCTGTTATTGTGTTGCTAGGAATCCTACCAAAAATTATTATGAACTAATGCAATGGAAAAAATGTAAACCAGACACGAGAAATAAATTCATTCCATTGGTAGGCCATATGTTAAATCCGGAGAAGTCTAAATAAAATCAGGCAATGAATGTGATGAAAAATGAAATTTATCCAATGCATAAGAACCAAACTACAAACTTCCAAGTAGAAATCTTAGAATATGAAAGTCAGTGCCTTACTTTCTTAAAGCTCAGTTTTTGGAGCTATTAAAATAATAAAATATAAAGACTGATTTTGTTAACTTATACTCTATTAAATTAAAAAACACAGCTCTTTGCCATATTTCTTAAATGAACAAAACCAATGTCATACTTATTACCCCATGCTGTTATATGGAATACCTTAAAGATTCCAGTTTTAAAGTGTTTTTAATTCCTTTTTGGTTCAGTTTTGAGTTTCTACTTGGGGGAGAATGTAAGACAGGAAACGTTTAGGAAACATTTGCTGAGTGGCACCAGTTAAATGCAATCACAGGTTCCAATGCTAGATTAGACATGGAGGTTAGAGACCAGGGGGCAGGAAGAGAGAGTAGAAAGGAATGGATGTGGTTAGAAAGGGGAGGGGACACTGAAAAGTATGGGCCCAGAGATGTAAGCATTATGAGGCAGTGATCATTTTCGAAGGTTATTTAAATTCCTAAAAAGTTGATCAGGAACTGTATGAGGCTGCCTGTGCAATTACACTGCCAGACTTCCCTTCTCCCCTGATAAATTATGGGATGCACAGTCTTTTTTTTGCATTTTACTATTTTTGGACAATAACAACACTGGGGGTGTGTTTTGATTCTGCAGCTGTGGGACCATTGTTCTTGTCCACTCGATGTGATGATGGATACGGAGTTCAATTGCCATGATCGTGATGACATCTGGCAGGCAGCTTTAGAGAGACCTCTGGGGTATGCGTGACACAGGACATGTTTTTCTGAACCAAAGGGAAGCACGTCAAGTTTTTGTTACCTCATCTTTTGAAAAAATGGTCTGTAGGGATCCAGAGAGTGACTATAACTAAAAAAAAATGTATATTGAAAGAGCTATGGGCTGTTTGATTACCAGACACAGAGTAGAGGAGTGTATTTGCCATAGGGAAACAGAGAAACTGTGGCATTACTGCAAAAAAAAAAAAAAAAAAAAATCCAAAAGAAATGGAAATACTTGCTAGTGTTGCTTAAAAATACTTAATAAAGTGAAAGAACTTGAGGCTTATTTTTCATTTGGGAAGGCACTATTGATCTATTTGTTTGAAATGTTAGGAAAAGAATAAGGACCCCAAACTTCTATTTCCAGTTTCCTGGATTCATACTTGGTACTGGCATGGAAATCAGCCAATCCACAGCTTTAACCCCATCTGAACTGAGACATTCTAGATAGAGCTGGCAGGAGCGAGGACTCACTTCACATATGGGACTGCTAAATGGATTTTTACAAATGTCTGATATCTCATCTGCCCCCCAAAGACCTCTCCTACCTAATATAAATCCCCAATATTCGTATTAATAATGAATTAGGTAGGCACATTCCCTCTATACCGTCACTTGACCCTCTCTTATCAGTTTATCACAGAAAATACTTTCTAGGAGAAAACAGGATCTTATCCAGCCCTGTTGGAAAGGTTGGGCCCTGGGCCAAAGGGTGATCTCAGTGCATGCCTAGGAGGAGAACAGGGGTTCCAGAAGTCCTGGGTGCTGAGATCCTAAATGCTACCAATCGTGTTTTGCATAGTTCCAGTTCCTCCATTGCACTTTAGTAAACTATAAATTTTGAAATTCTGTATTATTCCAGTCTTTTTTTTAGTTATAGATATGGATTTTTCTTTTTAAAAAAAAATTTTATTTGATTATAGTTGACGAGCAATGTCACATTAATCTCGGGTGTACAATATAGTGTTTCAATACTTCTACACATTATGCTATGCTCACACGTGTCGCTACCATCTGTCCTCACACAACAGTCTTACATGATTATCGATTATATTGCTTACGCTGTGGCTTTTATTCCCATGACTTACTCATTCCATAACAGGAAGCTTGTATCTCCCACTCCCCTTTACCCATTTTGCCCATCCTCCACCCACCTCCTTTCTGGTAACCATCAGCTTGTTCTGATAAGTCTGAATAAGTCTGATTCTGCTTTTTGTTTGTTTATTCATTTGCTTTATAGATTCCACAGAGCAGTGAAATCATATAGTATTTGTCTTTCTCACTCCGACCTGTTTCACTTAGCTAGGTCTATCCATGTTGTTGCAAATGGCACAGTCTCATCCTTTTTTATGGCTGTGCAATATTCCTCTGTGTGTGTGTGTGTACACCATATGTATACCATATACATCCACCTTATCCATTCATTGTTGATGAACACTGAGGTTGCTTCCATATCTTGGCTATGATAAATAATGCTGTCATAAACAAAGGGGTGCATATATCTTTTCAAATTGGTGTTTTCATTTTCTTTGGTGAAATACCTATTAGTGGAATTATTGAGCCTTTATCAAGGCTTTCTATTTTTTTTTCTTTTTCTATTTTTTATTTTTTGAGGAACTTCCTACTGTTTTCTACAGTGGCTGTACCAATGTGTATTCCCACCAACCGTTTATGAGGATTCCTTTTTTTCCCACATCCTCAGCAACACTTGTTATTTTTTGACTTTTTAAATGTTAGCTACTCTTGCAAGTATAAGGTGATACCTTGTTCTGGCTTTTATTTGCATCTCCCTGATGGTTACTGATGCTGAATATCTTTTCATGTGTCTATTTGTCATCTGTATGTCTTCTTTGAAAAAATGTCTATTCAGGTCCTATGCCTATTTTTTTCTTTTTATTAACATATAATGTATCGTTTGTTTTAGGGATACAATTATTTGGGTTTTTTTGATGTAGAATTCTATAAGTTCTTTATATATTTTGAATATTAACCCCTTATCCAATGTATCATTTGCAAATATCTTCCTTCATTCAGTAAGTTGTCTTTTAGTTTTGTTGATGGTTCCTTCACTATGCAAAAGCTTTTTATTTTTATGAGTTCTCAACAATTTGCTTTTGCCTTAGGAGACATACCTAGAAAAATGTTGTGAAGGCAGTCTGCCTGTGTTCTGTTCTTCTATGGTTTCAGGTCTCATATTTAGGTCTTTAATCCTTTTTGAGTTTATTTTTGTATAAGTCGTAAGAAAGTGATCCAGTTCCATTCCTTTGGATATAGCTGTCCATTTTTCCCAGCACCATTTAATGAAGATACTTTTCCCCATTGTATATTTATTCCTCCTTTGTCAGAGATTAATTGACCATATACTTGTGGGTTTATTTCTGGGTTTTCCATTCTGTTCTATTGATCTTTGTGTCTGTTTTTGTGCCAGAACCATACTGTTTTGATTACTGCAGCTTTGTAGTGTATCTTGAAATCTGGAATTGTGATTGTGGTACCTTCAGTTTTTTCTTCCTTAAGATAGCTTTGGCTATTTGAGGTCTTGGATTATTTGTTCTAATTTTGGGGAAAAAAAAGCCTTTGATATTTTGATCAGGATTGCATGGACAGTACTATGGACATTTTACCAATATTTACCAATATTCTCTAATCCATGAGTATGGAATTTCCGTTTGTTTCCTCTTCGATTTCTATCATCATTGTTGTATAGCTTTCAGAGTACAGGCCTTTCACCTCTTTGGTTAAATTTATTTCTAGGTATTTGGTGGGGGTGAGTGGGAGGAGACACCAATTGTAAACAGAACTGTTTTCTTAATTTCTCTTTATGCTACTTCGCTGCTAGTATATGGAAATACTACCATATATTACTCCAGTCTAAGAAGGGGAAATTTCTCATCAAGTTTTGCCCCTGGGAAATGAAATCTAGTCATTATTGGGGGGAGATAGTAAAGAAACCACACAGTACTATTTTAGTTCCTGAAAAAGCATTCCTGAGCTTGAGTTTCCATTCTGATAAGAAGTAGCCAAGAGCCAGTTTATTGGTTCTACACTAGAAACTCCCAGGTCATGGAAAAATTCCAGAAATGACAGTTTCTTCCTGCACATTATCAGGTATGGGCTCCACCCTGCTTTCTGTTCAAAGGATTTAGTTACTGAAAACACACACAAACACACTCACACCCAAAACAAAACAAAAACTGAGAACAGCATTTGCTTGCCTTCTCACTAGGCCTTAATTGTATATCTAAATGGAGCCAGGGCATGAAATTCCCCCAGGTGGAAGCATCATAGTGGAGCTAGAGGGTGAGGTATTGAACAGGTGCATAAGCGAGGCATTGAAATGGTATTGAGAATTTTGTGAGTATAAATAAATATATATATATATCCACAAACATACATGTATATATGTATATACATAGGTACATATAGTATGCGCTCTTTCTGTGGGAATGAGTTCCTATTTTTCGTCAGCTTCTCAAATAGAACCATTATCCTAGGAAGGTTAAGAACTGTAGATTTAAAATTTTGACAAGTGACTGCTCTGAAGAGAAAGGACTGTAAAGGGAAAATTTATAATGGAGAGTTTAATAATGTCATCTGGTGCAATACTGAATAAAATGACACTAAAATGTACAGTCATCATTAGTTTGTGGCACCTCGCCAACACACATGGCCCCTTCAATCCTGTGTGGTATATGCAACTATGTGTTGATGTAATTTGCACAATCTGGGGCATTTAGGAGATGGATGCTGACCAGCTGCCTTTCCGAAGGTCACTTCTCTAGCAGGTGTCAGGAGTGTTTTTAAAGATCATAGCATGACTTAAGGGAAGAATTTTGGATGAAATAAAATTCCCACTCATTTCATGTTCGTTTAAATGACCACCTAATACCTTGCATTAAAACATGAATGAATTATTCTAGCAACTTAACGCCTCCCAGACCTGTTCACTTGTGTTGGTTTTGATGATTAAAAGAGAGCTGGTAGGGTTTGAGCAGAGGTGCAATGAGGATATTGATGAAGCCCTGAATAAAGTTACTTTATGATATCACCCTCCCATCTTTCCCCAACGTAACATTCAGTATTCTAACATAACATTTCATGATTATTAGACCCTTGAACTGAGGTTAAATGGGAAAATAGTATGAAGACAGGAAATAACTTATTATCTATGTTTGTAAAACTACTTAATGGAAAACGCCAGCACCACCAACTATTTTTCATTTAAAAAGGAAAAAATAAAATTTCAGAAATTAACAATTACTTATTAATATAAGCTTTATTGTAAGTAAAAATTTCCTACTAAATCCTTCTATACATGTGAAATAAAACATAGCTTCTGTAGGTAGCATAAATGTTAGAAACTTCAAAATATACAAGTTTGAAAAGAAAATCATTTTTTTCCAGATGGTCAACTTTGACCTATCGGGGTTTGTTGACTATTGGTAGATAAGCCAGAAGCATTAAAAAATAACAATATTTGGGGCACCTGGGTGGCTCAGTGGGTTAAGCTTCTGCCTTTAGCTCAGGTCATGATCCCAGGGTCCTGAGATCAAGCCCCACATCGGGCTCTCTGCTCAGCACAGAGCCTGCTTCTCCCTCCCTCCTTTCTGCCTGCCTCTCTGCCTACTTGTGATCTCTGTATGTCAAATAAATAAATAAAACCTTTAAAAAAAAATAACAATATTTTGAACATTTCACTCTAATGCTGTCTGTTATTCAATAATTAGAAGCATCACTAATGTGGAATGGTTATTTTCAACAATTGTATTTAATAAACATTCCCTTATCAGAAAATATAGCTTCGTTTCTCCAACTACTTTTTTTTTTAAGATTTCACTTATTTATTTGACAGAGATCACAAATAGGCAGAGAGGCAGGCAAAGAGAGAAAGAGAGATGGGGGGAAGCAGGCTCCCCTCTGAGCAGAAAGCCAGGTGCAGGTCTCGATCCCAGGACCCTGGGATCATAACCTGAACTGAAGGCAGAGGATTTAACCCACTAAGCCACCCAGGCACCCCACTCTCCAACTACTTTTATCAAAGGCTTTACATCCTAAATACTGTGTAGATAAAAATGTTTACTCAGCAGTTATTATGTGATGTTATGCACTACCCTTCAATGGCAACATACCTTAGCTACTTAGTTTCCCAAGATAAATGTGTTTTCCTGACAATTCTTCATTTAAAGAAAATCCACAAAAGATAAGCAAGAAGCCAATTATGATCATTATTGTTACTGTGTTTGGCTCTCAAATTGTATCCTGTGTGCAGAATGAATAGAGTAATATGTTTGAATAAAATGCTAAATAAGTAACAAGTTGTTAAAGAATGGGGATTGCATGGCTGAGATGACATTAAGATAAAGGTATTAGAGCTTAAAGAATTGAGGGGGAAAATGCCTCTTGTCTAGTAAAAAGCAGCAGTAGGTTTCTAAGAGTTTCTAAGCTTTGCAAGATCTGGGTCAGACGTAAGACAAAACTCCCACATACTTGTAGTTTCAAATGTAGGAATAATGATATATAGTACTTTAAAGTTTACAGAATGCTGTCAAGCACATTTTTGTATTTGACCCTCACTACTGGCTTTAGACGTTTTGAGGACAGCATTTCTATTTCAGTCACTGTTGTTTTCCCTGTGCCTCCTAGAAGCTAAGCACTCCGTAATTTCTGCACAGATAAATGAAAGAAAGGTCAGGCGATTGGTGAAAACCGCCCGTGTGTAGAGGAACTTGGGTTCACTCTTGACTTTCTGATTCCAAATCCCTTGTGCTTTTATAATTTTAGCTTTCTTTCTTTTCTACTGAGAACTAGTCAAATCTGTCTTGTACATTTTCCTTAGATTTCAAAACAAAATCTTCTGAGTTCTTTAGAATTCATAACCTCTCATATTATTTAACAGTGAAGTTAATAATTTAAATGCAGTGTCACCAAACTTTCTCCATAAAGGGCCTGTTAGTATTTTTAATCTTTTGTGCCATATGTTCTTTGTTGCAATGCTTCAGCTCGACTCTTGCGGGATGTAAATAATCATAGACAAAAAAGTGAATAGGGTGGTAGGGTATGGTTGTGTTCCAATAAAACTTTATTTATGAACACTAATATTTTAATTTCATAGAATTTTCTGAGTCACAAAACATTATTCTTCTTTTGATTTTGAAAAGCTATTTGAAAGCGCCGAAGCTATTCTTGGCCCGTGGGACCAGAAAAACAGGCAGCCGGCTAGGTTTGGTTCCCAGTTCTGAGTTTGCCCATTCCTGGTTTAAATAATGGTGGGAAGAAGGGTTCAACTTCCCTGTAGAGAAGTTAATTAAAATCAGTCTGACCATGCCTATGTTTGGGAATTTGTGTATTAAGGAAAAGGATATTTATTTTCATTTTCTCAGTGGTTTCTATTTAATGCTAACTCACTGGCAGCAAGTTGTAAAGCTCTTAATGGTACAGCATTATATCCTTTGGGACTGAGTGACAAACAGTGAGTAGCAGAGTGATCGTGAGAAAAAGAATTTTCAAAGTATGCTTCTGTCCATTTCTACCATTTGGGGATTTGAACTTGGTTCAAGATGCTGTCAATGTTGAATCTATCCAGGACTATAGGAAAGGAATGGCTGAAGGTACAAAAGGAGGGAGCCTGGCTGGCTCAGTTGGTTAAGCAACTGCTTTTGTCTCAGGTCCCAGAATTGAGTCCCACATCTGGTTCCCTGCTTAGCAGGGACTCTACTTCTCATTTTGACCATCCGCCATGCCATGCTCTTTCTCTCTCAAATAAATAAGTAAATAAAATCTTTAAAAATAAAGAAAAAATAGAGGTACAAAAGGAAAGTTTTCCTACATAAAAACACAAAACATACTATGTTTATTATTATTTTTGTTTTTTAAAAGATTTTATTAATGTATGTGACAGAAAGAGAGAGGAAGAGAGAGCACAAGCAGGGGGAGCAGCAGGCAGAAGGAGGGGGAGAAGCAGGCTCCCCGCTAAGCAGGGAGTCTGAAGTGGGGTTCATCCCAGGATCCTGGGATCAGGACCTTAGCTGCTTAACCACCTAAGCCACCCAGGCACCCCAGAAAATACTATGTTTAAAAAACAAAATATTTTTTTATTTGAAAACGAATGGGTCTATCCTGGCATGTTTACAATCAACACTAAGAACAAGTCACAAAAACTAATATATGCTTAGGAAAACATGTTCTGTTTCTAGAGGGCAATGAGGAGTCTATTCACTGAAAAGGATACCACATGCTGCCGAGGGGAGGAAGGAGTGGTGGAAGAAGAGAGAGATTTCTGAAGTTAAAGGGACAAGGAGACCAGGCTTACCTGATGAAGAAAGAAAGGTGCTGGTTTTTTCCTGGGCTGTGAATTGCAGCTGTACTGTTAGACATGCTTGTTAAAATGCTAATGCCCTGTCAGGGCATGACTATAAAATAACCTGTGTGAAATTGCATGAAAAATGGAAACTGAGGAGAAGAATCTTTGCATTCACAGTTCTCTGTGGTTAGAGGAAAGCGGAGAAGAGAGCGAGAAAATTAAACTCCCAATCATTTCATTAGGAGATCCCGACTTCTTGTCAGTTTCAGGTATGTTTTCAGTCCTATTCATTCACTGCAACTTGCAAGGAGCATAAATTTCTGTTATCTTGGTGAGGAAAATTAGAATCTGAAAAGCCGGAGGCCTCAGTTTTCAATTATTTTCCTGGTTCCAGGGAGAACACAGCTTTTAGATTAAATAACAAGCTGCTAACTTGACAATGACTTGTTATCCTGTTGAAATAAAGAATTGTTCTACACATGGAATGGTAGTACTATGTTCCAGTAAAGACCTAGTTAGCCATTCTTGTGGAAAACCTACATCTTGTGTGGGAAACCAGCAGACATCCCCTTCAGACTGACCTTTGAGCTCATGTAAAGACTGCCTTCATTCCTGTCCACATGTCAGGGCAGGCTGAGCTCTCCCAAACATTCCTGCTCGTCTGACCGCAAACCTTTGTAGTGGTTTCACTCGATAGGAGGTAAGAGATGAAAACATGGCAAGACACAAGGACTTTTGAAACACTCAGCAGAGTCTGAAAAGCTGCTTGCTCAGTACAAGGTTGATATTTAATTTTTGAGTGTTTACTTGGTTCCTGTATGTAAAGCCTCCCCCCTTCAGTGTTGATTTTGGAAGCCATAGACATAGTTCAGATTAGTTCAGATTTCTTCTTGCCATTTGCAGATGTTCATTTCTGAAGAATTAATGAAGGCATATTTCCTGTGTGTGTGGTAAAGGTTTCTGTTGTGTCCCCTTTCTCCTTGAACTAGAATATTAGGCTCTGACTCCTGGGCTTTGTCTTCTCGAGCAAGTTCTGCGTCTCCTCAGGAAAGACTTCATGAGCCAAAGAGCATTCTCTCCATTTTTGCGCAAGTTCTGAAATGGGTTAAAGGAGAACCATCTATTTGGAGAATGTCCTATTCAGTGCTCAGAAGGCCACACACTGGGTCACAATGACAAAACACGATGGTTTATGTTGGCTTTACCTTTAATTGCTTTGACACATTGACCCACCAAATATCTTTCAGCTTTTTCACCTGTTCAGTGAGCTGCGTTTCTATCAGAATAGGCTTGGTTTTGCTGAGGTAACCAATATGCCCCCAATTTTAATTTATAGAAGAGTGGAGGTTTTTACATGTCTCTCATGGATTAGCAGGAGACTTGGGTCCCAGTAGTCAGCCCCTTAGCAATTTAGACTTATTGCTTCATGAGATGCTACCTAAAGCAACCAACCCCTGCTACTAGTATTCAGTTTTTAAGCTTCTTCCCAAGACCTCAAGTTGATTAAGTACATCGTTAGCTTCCAATTTACGTCAGGTAAGGATTTACTAAATGTTTTGCTGCTGAAAAACACAACAGAATGCCATCCTTTAGGCCTCCACTCTAGTTTCCTTATGAAACACTTCTTGCTTCCTAAACCAAAGGTATATATTTCAGTATGGCACACTATCCAAGTTGTATGTACTAACTTCTACATTCATCAGGTTAGTATGAATCATGCTGTGACAGTGAATAAGAACCAAAAAAGTTAAGGGATTGAAAACAGTAAAAGGTTAGTTCTCACTCAGGGCACATGCCTTAAAGTGCTGGTTGGCCATTTACTCACTGCAATCCTCAAGGATCCAAGCTCAATGAAACCCAGCCACTATGCTAACCACTTGGTTGCTGCTGTACCAATGAGCAAAAAGAACTCTGGAGACTCTCACACCAGCAATGAAGCACACATCCTGAGAGAATCGCATGTTCTTTCTCTTCAGAACTCAGTGACAAAAAAAAAGTCCCACTCCCTCAGCAAAATGCTTGTTGTGGGCCCAGATGGAGCAACGCTCAAATATCTGTTGAAAAGCCCCGATGGCGATCACAAGCTGGTCCCTTCTGGTCATAAAAGTACATGATGATATTATTTCCAACTATGGTTCCAGGAAATCTTTGGGTGATAACCCTATGCCGTGGAATGATAGTCGTTATGCATGCATAAAACATTTTCACATTTAAGGAAATATTCCTGGCTCTGTAAAGGCTGTGTAAGTTTCAGCACCTGAGTAAATGAAGATAGCTAATCGTGACTCTCCCAGAAAGTATACTAACTCTGTTTGCATTCAGCTCATACCTCCCTAGGTACTCCTTTTATGGCGTGCCTTCTCTGGGACAAAGATAGTGAGTTCCAGGGAAGCCTGAAGTCAGGCCTAGAAAAGTTACAGCACTTTCAGATATTCTTCATCCAGTGGGTTGGCTCGCATTGACAGCAGTGAATTTGCCAGCAGCCAGTTTTCCACTTAGCTCCGTTTCCCAGAAGTTCCGAGGGGATTGCTGAGTCAGCTCTCAAGAACAGAGGGAGCTCTGTTTGGCCATAGTGTCAGTTTCTCTGATTGATGTCCAACCCGGAAAACAATATACCTTTGTTGTGCAAAAGTTTGGAGGCCCATAGTTTGAAGCCAAAGATGGCTAGTATAATGGATAGCTAGGGATATTCTCCAGTTCTGTCATCCTGCTGTCCTTGCGTTGCAGGGAAATGGACATGAACAAGAAATGAGATAAAATAAATGTCACATGCAGGTGGTAATAGTTATTAAATTTCAGGTAAAAATTGAAAATTTCTTCCCCAGATGTGTCTCCCCAAGCTTGCAGGCAAAAATAATGCAGTTAATCGCTTTCAAAAGGACAAAACACAGCCTCAAAATTGGGGGAAAGGACAGACCAGGTTGTAGTAATGTGTTTGATGTCCCTGGGGCCAGAGCTGTGACCTGTTTTGGAATCTTCAGGATCCTGAAATCTAACACATTCCTGCCTTATGATCACCTCTCACAGAAATTTAGTCTTCCAGACTAGGAGCTCTAGAGTCATCTTCGACAGCCTGACTCTACAGCCTTTCAGCTATAGAACCGTGGGTAATTATTTAATCTCTCTGTGCCTGCGTTTCCCCATAAATAAACACGTTATTAAAGCACCTAGTCCATAGTAAGTACCTAAACCACCTTAGCTTGTGGGTTCAGAGATCATTAGTTTCTGAGGGATGATAATATCTAGAGCAACATTACTTCTAAATTGTAAATAAAGGAAAGTTCTCATTCATTTAAAGATGTCCTTGGAACAGATAACCGCTCCTCAAGAGCTTTCTGCAAAGGTTTGACTTTGAGTCTCAGTATATTTCTGTGTTCCGAAACTTAGAAGGTGTGATCACAAAGAATCACGTTCAGAATTCTCTGTATCCCAGAATATTCCAAAACACAGAAGTCATGTTTCAAATACTTGTCTCAATATTTTTCTCAACCTTCTTTAGGAGAAAAGAATTTTCCATTACTGAAGAGCTGCCCTCCACATTGAAACAACTCCTCATAATGAAGTCTAATCTAACTTAGAATATGCTGTCTTAAACTATTTTCCAGATCTTATGAAGTAACTCCATGGCTGAATCAGAGATATCTCTCATTCCAAGACATAATCAGTTATTGTCTTTTTAGAAATACCCACAGAATTCCAGGGAGAATAGAAGATTGGGGGGGGGGGGGCGAGAGCAATTTGAACTTAAAATCAAGTAATCTCTTTTGCTTAAAGTTTTGTAAAAAAGAATCCTGTGTAGGCATATTTTGTGAGAGAATCCTGTGTAGGCATGTTACTTAGAATGTAGATTTGGCAGCTGTGATAAAGAAGATGGACATTTAACATTAACTCTTGTTAAAGTCTAAGCTACACGGCAGCTTTCTCCACAAAGTCAGCGGGAGCACCAGGTCCCTTCCTCTCCTGGTTCCTTTATCTGTAAGAGCTTGCCCTCATCGCTATGGTATAAAACAATGCACTGCCAAGTCCTCATTTCAGATACCAGGAGAGAGTTAAAAGAGAAGGGAGGGCACACCCCACCTCTTAATGATGTGTCCCCATTAGAGAAGATGGACTACTCTCACTCCCACCCCTGTTGGCCCGCACTGGGTCACGTAAACATGGGAGCCGGCAAATGTGATCTTTATTCTTGCAGGTCAAGTGCTCAAACTAGGAACTGAAAGAAAAGAACATATACTGGAGGAAAAGGAATAGCCTCTGCATGGGTAGGAGACAGAATGCTGGGCAAAAGCTCTGTACACATCTGATAGCCGCAGTATTTTATGAATTACTCCTTGTATCTATGTGTGCATTATGAATTAGAAAGTTATTCCAGATCCCCTCTGAGGAATCTAGGCTGTCTGTGTCTAAACTTCCATAATTGCAAAATGGAGCGATCACATTAACTATAAAAAGGCTCAAGATATATTTGCTGACTTGATGAATCTTAAGTCAGAATTTAAAAATAAGTGAAATAATCTTTAAATCCAACTTAGTGGGGCACCTACGTGGTTCAGTGGGTTAAGCACCTGCTTCTTGATTTCAGCTGAGGTCATGATCTCAAGGTCATGAGATGGTGCCCTGCTTGGGTTCCCATGGAGCTCTGTTGGAGATCCTCCCTTTCTCTCCCTCTGCCCTTCCCGCCAACACATGCTCACTCCCTCTCTCTCTGTCTCACTCTTGCTCTCAAAAAAATGAAGGACTAAAATCCTTTTTTAAAGAAAACTCAACAATGGAGTTAATATTATTATTATTTTTTTAAGTGGGCTCCATACTGCCTGGCCTTGAACTCACAACCCTGAGATGGAGACCTGAGTTGCGATCAAGAGTCAGTCACTTAACCAGCTGAGCCATGCAGGTGCCCCAAGTTAATATTTCGGAAAATAGTTGATTTTTTGTTATTGCTTATAGCCAGTGGTTAAAAATTGATTTTTTTTTCTTTACCAATACCTATATCCCTTAAATAAAGGTGTCTTGTTTCCATTTTAAAGTAAGATTTCAGAATCAAGGGGACAATTTATTTCTCAAATTTAGGAAATGCTTCTTAGGCTGTAAAAGCCATGTTGTATGATAATGAGTATGTATAGGTAAAAGAAAGTTTGATGAAAAATTTGGGTTCTGTTTGAATAGTAAAGAAAGTGAAGCCAGAAAATCTTTAAAGTCTTGACATCAGGACTAAACAAATAAGGAAGAGACAAATGTCCAATCACTCACTAAACATATATTTATTGAGCACCTACTTTGTTCTAGATTAGAAGCTGGAAATACAAGGATAATAAAGGTAGACGAGATTCCTGCCTTCAAGCTTTTGCATGCTGGTAAGAGAGACAGGGAATAAACAAATAAACATAGCATGTAATAATCAATAAGATAATGATAAGTACTTACAGAATAAATAATTAGTGTATTTTGATAAATAATGGGGCATCTCCTTTAGATAGAGTAGTTGAGGAAGGTCTTTCTAAGAAGGTAACATTAAAGAAGAGGCCAGGAGGATAAGCCACCAGATTTGGAAAGTGGAGGGAGAAGAAAATTTCAGACAAAGAGAACAAAGATCTGGAACAGAAAATATGTTGGCATGTTCAGTATAAATCATAAGGCTAATAATAAGTGCCAATATATTTGTTTGCAGTGTGAGTCTCTGATAAGTATCCATGGTTAGAATTGTTACCTATACCACTTCATAGTTAATTCTTTTTATTACTTAAATAATAAAATTTAAAAATAAACGTGATGTGATGAGCACTGGGTGTTCTACGCAACTGATAAATTATTCAACACTACATCTGAAACGAATAATGTACTATATGTTGGCTGATTGAATTTAAAAAAGATAAAAAATAAAAATCTTTTTATCTTTAAAAAAGATAAAAATAAAAATAAAAAAATAAAAGATAAACCAATAGGTATTTATTATGGGTATTTAGGTATTGAAGTTTGATGGCCAAGAGATAATATATGCAAGTAGAAGCCACTACAATGAAGTATTCCAGAAATGAATAGAACAAATTACTAAAAAGAAAAGAGCAAAATACTAGAACACGATTAATTTTAAGTTTATTTGCGAACTCCGGGCTGTTGCCAGTTTTTAATTGAGTACTCCTAAAAACAGATCTCACTTGAATTTTATGGACATGCTGTCACTCCCATATTTAGCTGGGGATGTGTTTACTTTGTAATTGGAAGAATTATCCATTCCTAGCTCTGCTGGATTTAAAGCAGGGTTGTTTTCTCCATCTTGAACACAGGGCTCTTGTCCAGCTCGAATCCCCAGGGGGAGGCGCACATCTATATCGGGAAATCCCATCAAGCTGAGCACATCGCCCTGGCCTCAGCCCTTCCGTTCTTTCAATACATCCCCCCTCACTTACAGAACAGAGGCTTGAGATATGGTTTGCAATCATGACCACCCCTTTTGTGTGCTGACCCTTTCTTTAAATATAGAGGAAAACATTTTGCAATTTGTTATCAAGAAGGTTTGCATTCCCAAATTTACTCAGGAACATCCTAAGTTGCCAAATCATCTTTTTCCCTGAAAATCTTCAAAAGGAAAACCTATAGAGATTTGGGGATGAAATTTTTTTTTCCCAAAGATGTTCTAATTCTTTTGCCTTTTAATGGATGATCTGCCCAAGACATGCATAAAGAACTCCTGGGCACAAGCGCTATGGCCCATGGAGAAGATATTTGACTTTCCTGGCAGCTCTGTCCACAGTGGCACATGTGCCATAAGCACAAGATCAGGGACCAGAACCAGCAGTGGCTTTGGCAAAGAAATTTTCTTAGAAAAACTTGCCTATCTTTTCCTAATGAGGAAATTTTTTTTAAAAAAAGTGAAATTTTTCTGTTTTGGAATCATAATATATAAGCTTTGGGGGGGGGAAAATTACACAGAAGCAGAAAGGTACTTGTAATGCAAATGTGGCTTCTGCTTGGAAAGAAATCTTTTTAAAAACCACAATGGTCGTGTCACATCTGATTGACTGATGTGAGTAGTACGTGGACCAGGTGTAAAGGGGTGCCACACGTTTCCTGGGGGACCTATGTTGGGGCTGTGACTCGCTGGCTGCCTCCCACTGGTTCCTGCTGCAGAGTTTGTGAGAATCACTGGCCCGGAGGGTGCTCTCCCAGCACAGACTGTCCTCCTCGCTATGATTATGTTTAGCTCCTAATCAGGAAGGGACTGAATATCTTTTAAAAAGACAGTCGATGTGTTTGTATACCCTGGTGGTCAAGGAATGAAATTTTAGATAAGGAGGTTATGGATTACATAATGGATTTTCCACCAACTTTTTCCAGCGATTTCCAGTGATTTCCACTTCTATTATGTGTGATTTCCACTTCTATTATTATTCCAGTGATTTCCACTTCTATTATGTGTCCTGAATTTATTTTCCCCCCCTGCCGTTTCTGTTTTTAGATCTTCTGTCCGCTCATCCTGGTGCAGTAGCAAAGGATCAGTAGACTTGGAGTCAGAACACTAATATGTGTGATTTGGAACAGGTCGCTCGACATCCATCAACCATAATTGTCTAAATTATAGAATGAATTCTAACACTCGCTGACCTCTCAAGGATACTGCCAGTATCAAGTGGATTTGATTATGAAAGCCTGTTGTAAATTGTAAAGAGTTAAACAAATGTTAGTTTTTTTCTCAGTTGTCTTACTTTGGCTTGGGGGAAGAGGGTTCATTCTTGATTGTGGATTTTTTAGGATGATATTGAAGATAATAAACATGAAAACATCGAAAGATATCCATGTCCTGTTTCCCCATCAGCAGGACAAAGTCTGGATTTAAGAGGATGCCCGATATACTTTCATGTGCACAGGAATCACCCAGACAGTCTTGTCAAATACAGATTCTAATGTGCAGATCCGAGTGTGGCAGGAGACTCTGCATGTCTTCTGTCTCCCAAGGGAAGCTCATGTTGCTGGTCCCTCCACTGCACTTTGAGGACCAGTGGATCGGAGAAGGGGGTGAAGGGAGTAGGTGATACAGGTAAAGGGAGTGATGAAGACAGAGCCTACCTCTTGGTAACGTATCAGTGAAATGAGTTAGCATAATAGTCACTTGCTAAGAGATCTTTCTGTTAATACCGTTAAGGATCTGAACATGACTTGTTCTGAACCAACCACATTTCTTGGGGAGTAATTCTAGTGGAAGAGATACAGGTAAGAAACTGTGGCCCCACTCAGAACATGCCAGCCCTGCTCAGGATCTTCTACTTACATGGTAAGAAACTAGAGAAATTCAGTTTGTAAAAGAAGTCATCCGTATTCTGCCAACTGGGAACCGATCCAATGCTGATAAGATCATTAGCTCCTGTGACCCTAGCCGTATTTAAAGAGTATTCTCTTGGGACCCTAGTATAACATGTCTTGATTGGACATTGTAAACTAACATCCTTGTCATTCACATTTAGAAGCAAATGACTTCCTTCTAGCATTTTCACAGCCATTTGGTAGCCTGCCATGATATTATGCATTGTTCAGAATAATTTTCCATGTTACTGAGGTTGATTCCCCTGATTTATAGCTATTTGTGAAAGTTGGCTCTCCAAAGGGGTAGAAAAGTCAGGAAGAAAATAACTTTATAATAAGCCACTCCAAACAAAGAGCAGATGTGAAGTTCTTGAAATACGTTAGAATTCCATAAGGAAAAGGCTTATGATATATTGCTCTTGCTGACCCAATTCAAATATATAACTATTGAGCTTCTCTTTCTTGACACACAGCGATATCTTGACTCCTTGTTAGTTACTAAAATAATCACTCCTGGAAATGTGCTGTTGTGATTTGCAAGAAAGGTACATAGGCATAACCTTTGTTAGGCACTATTCTCAGAGCTTTGCTGCTTACCTCGTCACTCCACTTACATTAGCAGAATCTTGGTTAAAATTACCTATAGAGGAAATACAGAGAAATATCTGTTTATACCAATGGAATAATACACCAATATTACCAAAGATCTGGGAAGCCACTTAATCACAGATTCAGAAGGACAGCAAAGTCCTATTATAGGGTAATATACCAATAATACCAATGGAATAGTGAGCATCCTTTAGTAGAATTGTGAAATTCTACACTGAAAAAAGAAAATCAGGGAAGAACTAATTTTGTTGAGTGAATCTCAACTATATAATGAGAACTCTAACTTAGTTCTCTACTTTTGTTTATTGTAGAGTTTTTAAGATCATTAATATGTAGAGTCAAAGAAAGCAGAAATACTCAATGGTTTGGTTCCATCATTTATTTCCTATTTCCTTTAAAAAGATTTCCTGGGTGGCCTCAGTTGGTTAAGTATCTGCCTTTAGCTTGGGTCATGATCCCAGGGTCCTGGGATTGAGCCCCACATCAGGTTCCCTGCTTGGTGTGGAGCCTGTTTCTCCCTCTCCCTCTGCCCTTCCCCACTACTCGCTTACTCTCCTGTGCTCGCTCTCTCAAGCAAAATAAATAAAATCTTGAAAAAAAAAAGAAGATTTCTTCAGGTTCTTAGCTAAGTGTGGCTAAAGGGCAAATCTGTGTCATGGTACAAACTATATCCAAAAGAGTAGTTGTTAGTGGTACCCAAATCCATTTCAAGTTCAACATTAGACTTTTATTGCTCTGGAATGATCACTTTCAACTACAAGGATTTTTTTTTAAGATTTTATTTATTTATTTGACAGAGAGGGAGATCACATGCAGGCAGAGAGAGAGGGAGAAGCAGGCTCCCTGCTGAGGAGAGAGCCTGATGCGGGGCTAGATCCCAGGACCCTGAGATCATGACCTGAGCTGAAAAGGCAGAGGCTTTAATCCACTGAGCCACCCAGGTGCCCCCAACTACAAGGATTTTAAAGAAGAGTAACAAATTCTCGGTCTTCTAGCCCGTAATTGCTCAGAGGTCAAGTACTGAGTCTTCACCAAGTATATTTCTATAGTTTTAGCTTTCTTTGTTCTTCACTACACAGAACTTAAAGAGTTCTTATCCCTCCAAAATGCATCTGGGACGCTTGCCAACAACTGTTTTCCAGCAGCGATGGCTTCTCCCTTTCAATGTTTCATCTGACTCCAGGGGCTAGGGACTTTGCTGTCCTTATGAATTTGTAACTAAGTGGCTTCCCATACCAATGCAGTTGGGTAAAAACAGTAAAGACCCATACTGAGTATCATAAGTGTCTGCGCTTTACCCCAAAATAGGGACTGCCTGTTCTTTCCACACAGGCAGATTTCCTATGTACCTATATAACCCTGAACTTGCCAGATCTGTTTGATCAGGACTGGTGACTGGTCAGAGAGCAAGCAAGAGACAGTCCTGAGCACGAAGACTCCCTGACATTCTAGTCTGTGCACAAGGGCAGGGCAAGGAATTCACTCTATTTATTAGGCCCTCCTGGGCCACACAGCTGTCCTAAGGGAAATGTAGATTCAAGTGGTTTTAAGAATGCCCCAGCTATTGAAATGCCAATGAAAGAACCTCTAATGGGTCTCCTTAGCCCTTCGGGTAAAATTCTTTTTTTTTTTTTTTAAGATTTTATTTATTTTTTTGACAAGCAGAGATCACAGGTAAGCAGAGAGGCAGGCAGTGAGAGGAGGAAGCAGGCTCCCTGCTGAGCAGAGAGCCTGATGTGCAACTCGATCCCAGGACCCTGGGATCATGACCTGGGGCAAAGGCAGGGTCTTTAACCCACTTGAGCCACCCAGGCACCGCCCTTCGGGTAAAATTCTTAAGGAAGGAGAATGGATTACATCACATAGCAGGTTCAGTGTTTATGCTTAAGGTTCAGTGTTTATGCTTCCTTAAACCTTATTCAAAGAACAGGACACTCATTACAGTTCTGTTTTGGGTTCTCAGTTAAGCTCCCTCCATGTGTTTCTGTCTTTCCCTCCCATCTAGCTTCCTTCACCCTGAGGAGTTAATTAGCTTCTTGAAGGCTGGGCCTTTTCTCATTCATCTTTCATGTTTGTTGAGTGAGTGACTGACTGCCCATTGAATTAGACTGGGATTTGCAGAGCAGAGTGCTTGTTCAAGGTGGTATCTAATGTGCTGTGATTAACTATTACTGTGTAGAAAAGAAAGTATCCCCCCCCCCCCCCGCCGCCATATTCATTGAGATCAAGAAAGCAGGGTGGGTGGAAGTGTTTGGTATTCTTGTGGCTTATGCACCATACTTTTACTTTCTGGAGTACACACCGCAAATAATTGAATATTCAATATTGCCTGCTTCCTCTTTTCTCCAGAGAGGAGAGAGCCCCCTTTACCAGAATGGAATTATGTTCCTTTCTCTTCATCTGGGAATCAGTTGTTTTTACTGAGGAGTTATTTCAAACACCTTCTCTTTATTGCTCACCCACTGATTCTGATAACAGTATCACCCATTGATACTGTGGTTATCTACTGATAACCACAGAGTTTTGACTGAAAGGAGGAAATGATGCTTCCATTTAGACATTTGCTAATGGTAGAATGATCTACAAGTGATCTCACACATCTACCAGCTGAATCAGCAAAATAGATAGAAAGCAGCAGGAAGACTATGTGGATCTTGTGAATCCTACAGGAATTCTAGATTCAGTGAGTCATAAATACAGTTAACAAATACACAGAGAACCAAAAGTGTTTCCTTCTGTGCTTTTCTTATTCCCCGTGTCTTCTCCACCCAAATGTTTTTACACCCACATCAGTAATTCAAAAATCTAAAATCAACATGAATTTTATACAAGGTAAATACAGTGTGTACAGTTGAAAAATCATGGATCTAATCTATTTTCCATGTTACAACAGAAATAAATCTTAATCATATTACCAATTCATGGACTCACCTATTTTCCATAATTTCTAAATAAGAAAATCCCTCAGCTTTTTTATGGAACCAGGAATTTAATAGGAATCCTGTTAAATCAGGTTTTTAGTCATCCCTGGGTTATGCATGTGACTTATCAGAGAACAGAAAAGCAGACAGATTTCCTGTTTATAGTTTAACATTCCAGACCTAACCATTTCAAGAGGAAAGAAGAGAAAGTTCGACGTGACGGCATATTTTAATGTCATCTCATTGCTTCTCGTTGTCTGTGAAACTCCGAAACTAACTTGTGTGAAACCTAGCCCTCTGTTTTCAAACTCAGCACGGACGGAGGCTGCGTGCACAGGGTAGTATGGCGGAATTGTGAAGTGGGGCTCATTCATGCCTGTATTTACTCAGCAAACGTTTATAAAACTCTTCTAAGAATCACCTTCCACCTTGAGCTGGAAATTTTTTAAATTAAGAAATTCAAATTCCTTCACTTGAGCTTTCAGTCAGAATTAGAGATTTAAGTACATGGTTATATTGTTGTGGAAATACAGTGGAGGGAATTCTTTATTTTTTTTTAATTTTTTAATTTTTAATTTTTTATAAACATATATTTTTATCCCCAGGGGTACAGGTCTGTGAATCACCAGGTTTACACACTTCACAGCACTCACCAAAGCACATAGTGGAGGGAATTCTTAAATTCTTCTCCTTGGAGGTCGGTCAAAGAAGTTAGCATGGGATCCATGTCTCTTGAAGATGATGTTGGGTGGGAAGCAGTGTGAGATGGGGAAGGGAAAAGATATAAATGTGTATCTCTGTCCACATGGAACTTCTAGAAGTTGGGGAAGCAGGTAACTAATTAAAATAGAAAAGTTCACAAACATAGTAAGATTATTTCAATATTAAAGAGCCAGTCCTATTAGATACGATGATATAAAATATAGAAATAAGTGAATTTTTTTAAAAGATTTTATTTATTTATTTCACAGAGAGAGAGATCACAAGTAGGCAGAAAGGCAGACAGATAGAGAAGGGGAAGCAGGCTCCCTGCTGAGCCCAATGCAGGGCTCAATCCCAGGACCCTGAGATCACAACCTGAGCCAAAGGCAGAGGCCCCACCCACAGTGCCACCCGGGTGCCCCCAAATAAGTGAAATCTTAAAGATCATCTAGATCAGTCCCTCCTATTAAAGCTGGAGAAACTGGAGATTTGCAATGGAACTGAACTACAGAAGGTCAACCAGCTACAGAAGGTCAAACAGGATTCAAGCCCATGACTTTAAATGCTGAATAATACACCAATTAACAGCATCTTACAGGATCTGCTTCCTTTTATTAATGGAATGATGCAAGGTTGTAACACATTCAACTTTATTCAATTCTAACATCTAACCATTTAGGAGCCTGATAAGTAATAGGAAAGCTTCCATATAGTCATTATTTGGGATACTTCTCATGCACACACAGACACACACACACACACACACACACAACAAAACAAAAAACCTATATGCTGAATAGAAGGATTTATATGTGTGATATAACAATAGACATAATAATAATATTTTACATATAAATAATGCATTACACTTTACATAGCGCTTTCAGATGCATGAAATATTTCCTCCCGCATCAACTGTGTGAGGTAGCCATTATTGTCCCCCTTATACAAATTAGGACATCACAAGTGGCAAAGCCCGGCTTCAGATCCATGTGTTCTCGCTCTGCTTACAGGATTCTTGCTGTTACACTCCTACTGCCTCTCTAAAACATGAAATAGGCAATAGATGCCTTGCACCTTCCCTTATCAGTCAAGCATTAATTAAAAGTCACTGGGACCTAGCACTTTCCTGGAAGCCTTCATGGACACAAAGCAGTTTTAAGATTTGGTGTCACCTTCAACAGCAAACTCCCACAAGTTCAGAAAAAAACATAAAACCAATGAAGCACTGAACTATTAATTAGTAGAAGTTTATTGTGTACACACCAAAAAGACAGTTTGCAACCAGGGACACCTAAACCAAAACATGGAATGATGCTCAGAGGTATGTTGTTAGAATGCAGTTCACATAATCTGGAGGCAGTAACTGTTTCCTCTTCACAGCAACTGGTTACAATATTAGAATCTTCTTAAATGAAATGGACTTGCTCAGTGGCTATTTCTTATCAGTTTTGGGGTACAATTTAAGTTCTGCTTATAATCATCACAGGCATAAGCTCAAAGCAACCCAGGTCAACTGAGCCTCCCTTGTCTTGCAAAATGAACTAAATTAAATTTTGTTTATATGGCTAAACTGGTTTTGTTTGCTCAGGGAAATTTTGAGTCTGGTCTCTTTTTGTGTTTGATTTTAACATTGCAGTCTAGGGGTGCCTGGGTGACTAAGTCAGTTGGGTGGCCGGACTCTTGGTTTCAGCTCAGGTCATGATCTCATGGGTGTTGGGATCAAGACCCACACTTGTGCTCTGTGGGGAGTCTGCTTGAGATTCTCTCCTCCTGCCCCTCCCTGTGACCCCCTCGCCCCCACCATCACCGTTTGCTCATGCGCACTCTCTCTCACTCTCAAATAAATAAGTCATAAAAAAACAGTGCCATCTAGCTGAGGAAAACAGGATTGAGATGAATGAAATATGGTATAACATAGGATAGGTTTAATAAATATCCAAATTTTTAGGTTTGGCTGGCTTTAAGTGCACTAAGTATTCACCAAATGCCAAATTACATCAAGAAAATACAGTACAAGCCTACCAATGATTTATTTTGGAAGTTTTAAACCTGAACTCTATCATCAATTTCATCTACATTATTTATCTTATTTTTTAAGGTTTTATTTATTTATTTAATGTTAGAGGGAGAGAGCAGGAGGAGGAGCAGAGGGGGAGGAAGAGGGATAAGTAGACTCCGAGGGAAGCTGGGAGACTGACATAGGGCTCCATCCCAGGACCCTGAGATAATGACCTGAGCTGAAATCAAGAGTCAGATGCTAAACTGGGCAAGGAGGCTCCCCTACACTCTTTATCTTACTTAATGTAACTTCCATGCATTGACATTGCATTAATAACTTGAAAACAAATGCAATTATAGAAAATCAAGAATAAGCCTACTATAATGCCAAATTCAGGATTGTGCAAAAATTCTTGTCTATCTTAAATTCCAACAAAAGAATAATATTATTTGGCCATAATGAGTGTGAAACTTAAGACTTTCACATATCTAGTTTTCAAAGCCCTTTAAGTATAGAAGCATCAGTCCTTTGGTGTTGTTGGGACATTCACTTTGCAGCAGCAGACCTATTAGAAGTGTTGCCTAGGGGCCCTTGGGTGGCTTATTGAGTTAAGCATTGACTCTTGATTTCCATTCGGGTCACAGTCTCAGGGTCATGAGATCAAGCCCTGCATTCAGCAGGGAGTCTGCTTAAGACTCTCTCATCCTCTCCCTCTGCCCTGCCCCTCACGCTCTTTTTCTCAAATAAACAAATAAATCTTTAAAAAAAAATCCTGTTGCATTGCAGTTGGTTGCTAAGGGGAAGATTTTAGATAGTGTCCAAATCCCAGTCAGGTAACTGAGATCTAAACACTTGCATGTCATCACTGGTATTTTTAATAGACAGCAAAATATGAAAGTTGCTATTTCAAAAATTAGTCCCGTACTACATTTTCTGAGAGATTTGAACTTCTTTCCTAAATCCTGCTGAAAAAAAAAAATAGTTTCTCTTTTGCAGCAGTTTTAGCATTATTTTATAGCTTTGTTTTCCCTGTTGCTCCACATTTTGCTATTTTGAAAACTCGACTTTTCCATATGTCATGGATAATGGCCAATTGCGTTGCCTTCTGTGGAAATAAAGATAAGAAATAAACAGTTGCTTTCCTAAAAAAAGACTTGATTACATCTGAGTTGATTTTACCATAGTATTTTCACTACGTACTGTTATTTAGTGTCATGTTGGGGACTCCTGACTTTGATGACCTTTCACTCCATTTTAGTGGATGGCAATGTGATAATAGCCTAGCTATTCAGCTAGCTTTGGAAGACTTTGGCACAGTGGTCCCCAAACTGGCCACACATTGGAATCACCTGGAAAAATACCGACACCTGGGTCTCACCCGTCACCCATACACTATGACTTAGTGGGTCTGTGGTACAATCTTGGTATTGGGGTATTTAAAAACTTCCAGATGATTCTAACATGCAGCCACATTTAAAGAGGTACCACTCAGTTTAGAAGAAGTATTCCCAAAAGCTAAGCCAGAGTAACTTAGTAAAAAATTAGAAATATTACAGTTAACACGAAACTAAAAGTGTTATTGGTAAAATCTACATACTATGCTATTTCTAGGCAGTGATATGCTCATAAGTAGGTCTCTTGATTGTTTTTATGCTTGTATAAATAATGTTTTTAATAAATTTAGCCACATGGTCTGTAAATCAATATCAACAGCTCTGAGATCTTGTGAATTCCCTTCATTTTGAGGTGTAACGAAGTAACCTATTTGAGCATCATATATGTTACTAGGTAAATAATAACAAAAGACATTTCCCTAGGGCTTTTCCTATGCCAAGGACATTACATATTTTAATTTATCTATCCCTCACAACTCTTTGAAGAATGTTCTATTATTATCCTTATTCTTACAGCGAAGGAGCTGAGGGGCAGAGAAGTTAAGTAACTTGCCCAATGACACACAGCGAGTAAGCAGCAAATTGGAATCTGAACTAGGTAATCTGACTGCTCTTAGCCTCCATGTTCTCCCAAAAAGAACTTTTTGTTCTATCAAGAAGAATTGAGAATCAAAATTATATTCTAGACTGTTTCTGAATACTGCAGAACACTAGCTCCCTCCCCTACTTCTGGTTGTTCAAAAATCTTTTTCAAATCTAGCAACATGTAGCACCTGCTGAAATGATCATTTTGTCTTTCTCATTATTAGTGCAGTTCCACTTTTCCTGTTCCAAAAACAGAAACTGCTTATGACTTTGGTATAATAGAGCAATTATGTTTATTGAGGAATACATTTTATTGCAAGTCATATTATTACAACCTCTAAAAATAGCACCACAGTTTTAAAACTCTCCTTTTTTATGGGTTTATTTGGCTGGAGCCAAAAAAAATAAATAAAAAAACCACACCTCGGTTATGATGCCTCTCAGACACGTGTTGATCAAATACCCAGGGGCAGAGAGGGACTTGGCCAAGTGGAGCTTAAAAAAATATATTCTTTTTTGGTTGGAAATAACTTTAAACTTGCAGAAAAGTTGCCATACAAAACTCTTACAAAGAAAAGACATATTAGCTTCTAGTCAGATTTGTCTATTAAGTTTTACCCGCGTTTGCTTTATCAATTGCTCTCACTAGTATATATACACGCAGACAAATACACATACATTTTTTTTCAGTTTTTAAAGTAGATTGCATATATTATGGCCTATTACCCCCAAATACTCCAGGGTGTGTTTCCCAAGAATAATGATATTCTCTTGTATAATCCCAGTACACTTCTAACCTAATTTGCCATCTATATTTCAATTTGTTTTTTACTGGATTTAGTCATCACATATTTTGAATGTAACTTAATCTAGAAAATTTCCACAGAGCCTTTCTTTGACTCTTATGACAATTACATTTTTGAAAAATTTTATCAACACCACTCTCCTCCTCTTTTTCAATAGAACATTCTTCATTTGGAATTTGTCTCATGTCTCCCCATGATTAGGGGAATCCATACGCACAGATGGGGGATTCGGGACTGAAAGACTACATAAATGATGTTCCTTCTCAGGGTATCACAATTGAAAACACAGGTTCTTCTGTCCCTCTTTGGAGATGCTAGGGGTGATTCCCCAGTCAAGGAGTTGTCTAGTTTTTCCATGGCATAAACTGTTTTTTCTGCTAATAACTAATGAGCGATCTGTGGAGAGATACTTTAAGACCAAAGGAATATCCTTCTCCTAATCTAAATTTCCCTCCAGATTTAACATCTACTGGCAATTCTTGCCTGAGCCAATATTTACTGTGATAGTTGGAAAATGATGACTTTCCATTTCTAGCACTCCTTCCACATGTACTGGTCAGCCCACAGCATTCTGCTATAAGGAAGACTCTTCTCATTCTCCCTGTTATCGTTATGGATTCATGGATCCTTATTTTTCCTTCCATGGTTTATAAGTTATGATTTTTTTTCTCAATTATTTTACTTTTTAAAACAGTTGCAGTTTTAACTAAGGGAAACACCTCCAAGCTGGCTTCCATATTTTTGGTATTCTTCTATTATTTTTTTAAACACTTCCATCCTTTCTGATGTAATAAGATATTTCAGGCTCATCTTGTAACTACCCTAACCCCACATTAGAATTAGTTGTTTCTCCAAGGAACTCTCAGTCCTTTTAGTGGGTAATGACATTGGACCCCAAAGACTAGGAAGCAGGTGGATTCATTCCTACTGAAGTGTCATTGCTTCTAAGCTCTTTGAGCAGATAGATCTGGGAAATACTTGGGTGTATATACACATACACATAAATACATGTATATATATACCTCATAAATTCATTTGCAGACATGCATGTACAATTACATACACATGTGCACATATATATACACATGCCTTAGAAACCACAAATTTACATCTATCTCAATCCACTCTCACACGATTCATTCTTGCCTCCCTCATTCCATAGTTGCATGTTCCTCTTCCACAGTGAAAATCCTGGCCCCTAAAACACCAGCACATTTGTCATTTGCTCCAACATACATTTCATTATTACTTGGGCACAGTAGTCTCTATTCCTGCCTGTCAAAAATCAACTAGACCCAGTAATTCAATGCCCAGTTATTGACCCAAAAGGAAGGAACTCATATATCCTCCAACAACCTTGTATGAGAATGTTTACAGCAGTTTTATTCATCAAAATATGTTTGGCCAAAACCTGGAAACAGCCCAACTGTCTTAAGAGAAGAATGGAGGAGCAAACGGGGTTATAGTCACGCAACAGAACACTACGTAGCAATCAAAGAGCAAACCGCTGCTGAGTGCAACAATATGGATGAATTTCAGAAACACTGCACTGAGTTTAAAAAGGCAAACAGAAAGAACACATAATGTATGACTCCATTTATATGAAATTCAAGAACTGGCAAAAAAATAATGTCTAATGGTGCACTTTTAGAGATTTTATGAGAAACAGACAAGTTTCTAACAGCCAGGTGTGGCCAAGGAGACAAAATAGAGCAAAGGTTTAGCAAATGACCTTTCTTCATTCTCTACCACTTTGGGGCTTTGCACAAGTTACTCTACACTCTTTCTTCTTTTATAAACTGGAGATAATAATAGTATCTACCTAATAGGGTTGTTATGTGAAATTACATTAAATATGGCAACATGGCACGTAAATCGTCTCGTAGAGAGTCAATGAGCTTGGCACACATAAAACATACAGTAGCTGTTAGCATCGGTATAGCACCTGTGTTTGTACATTGCCCTTCACAGGTATACTGCTGGTACCTCATCACTAACACTCAGGAAAGCAATACAGAAATATACATCGGGTTTTCCATATTCTTTAACTTACTAATCCCTCTCCTAGAAAAAGTATCCAGCACAATCAGGTACATGCATAAAGGTAATTTTTGCACAATAATGTGATAACTCCAAACTGGGTTAACTTAAAAATAAAACCATTACATTATAGAATCATAGTAAATTATTGTATAGCACCTGTTGAAATGTGGAATAATCTTTGTTAAACTCGCAAAAAGCAGAAGATAAAACAATATGAGCTCTGTGGTTGCAGACGAATACGGTATGTTTGCGTGTACAAGTGATGGCTCATACTGTGTGACCTGGGAGCAGTTGACTTCCTCTTTCAGGGTCTAAAAAATTCCCTGGTTGTCTTTTCACTTAAAAAAATGCATACCTTTTTGAATTAAAAATAACCTTTCTTTGTATAAAAACCCACACATTAAAGAAAAGTATAATGGAAAACCCAAATGATAGAAGCCAAATGACTACTTGCTTCTGGTGGCGGTGGGAGAGGGCAGAAACTGACTAGTAAGAAGCCTGAGAAAACTTTCTGGGAGTAAGGAAATGTATCATTATCTGGATCAGGATGTGAGTTATATGGGCGCGTGCATTTGTCACAATAGATTGAACTCTACCCTTAATATCTGTGCATTTCACTGTCCATAGGGAGCGGAGGCTGCCCTCTGCCTGAACTAGAACTTTGATCTAAAACAACCCCTTCTTGTAGTTTCTCTCGCTTCCCATCTTCCTCCCCATTGACTTCCTTTTACGTTACTTGCTTTACTATCCTTTCGATATACCAAGTACAACATAAGTTAGAATTTCACAGCTAATTAAATGACATTATCAACTATTTAGCTGTGGCCAATATACATACTTTAATACAGTAAGGAAATGCATACAAATTGAAAATGTTTAAACAATACTGAATTTTAGATTAATCCTCACTTTAGGCCTTTACCTATCTCATCTATTAAGACAAAAGCAAAAGCAGAGAAACATATTGCAGAGCAGTTGGGGCCTTGCCAATGAAAACCGTTGATTTCCAACATAAAATGATCATATATCACTTCAAGGAGGAAATGATTTTCTCAGACCTTCTCATAAATTCTGGTGCAGACCACGCCCTTCATTTTACATTCCTTGAGAAAAGAGAAAGATTCATTGAGTATCTAAAACTCAAACTAGGGAACGACAAATTTGCACATAGCAACAGAAGATAAAAACAAGCTCATAAGATTAAACTTAGAAAGGAGTAGAACATCAGTATGTCAAGTCTCTGGCAATTTGGAATTATGACCATCGGAACAGGAGAAGCAGTTTTGACATCATTCTATGTTACTATGTGGAAGAATTTTCTTAAAGTGACAAGTTTTAATGCATAATTTGCGTGCATTTAAATTCACTAAAAGTGGATTTCAAAACTATATGCGTATTTGCATCATCTGAGGAACATTTAAAAATACTGATGGTTCCTTCTCTCCCAAGAGATTTGCATTTAATTAATCTGTGTTGAGAGCCCCATACTCGTGTTAACTCCCCATGCAAATCTACTTTGTAGCTAGGGATAAGAACCTCTGAACTAAAGGGAAAAAGAACATTTAAAATGACATGAGTCTATGTTCAGTGTATGTATTAGTAAGCACAGAAGCTAAAACAAGAGAATTACTAGATGCCATTGCAAGTAACCCTGGACATTACTCTTGATCTGCTGACTAAAAGGTCTCCCATGAGCTGAGCTTAAATCACTGACACGGTGGGGTCCAAGTTACTTTGAATTCTTGGAAGCAAAACACTCAGATACCTACAAATATTATGTAATTGAGCCGTTAGGCAGGTTTGTTTTGCATTTATAACTTGGACTTGCTTTTCTCTTTGTGAGTCCAAAATAGGGAGATTCAGCCATTCTTTGACTTACTGTTGTTACTCCTAAAATAACACATGAGCTTTGTTGTTTCTAAAATCTTGGATCTATACTTGAAGTGCTATAGAGGAGTCTTCAGGACTGAAATATTGTCTAACCACTAGCTCTGACTTTATTCTTAGCCATTCTTTTTCATGGGTATTGCAAAGAAAAAAGAATACTTTGAAAACAATGTAACCAATTTCCCTATTTAAATACCATTATTTTTGTATTTAGAAGCAAAAATAATCTTACCACTACCATTTTCCCATCCACCAGCTTTCTTTTTATTGTCGTCTCTTTGCCATCCCATTTCTGCACTTGATTCAACGAGCCTCTTGACAAGGTCACCATGCTCTGCAATGACAAGCTCACATAACCGAGTTGCTTGGACCGTAGTTGATTAAAGAAGCAGTTCGTTTGGTATCGAACTGTTTTCATAATAGATGTCTCATGAAGAACATTCATTTTCTATTCAATTTAATTTAATGTATTTTTTTAGAGGAGGCTCCACACCCAATGTGAGGCTCAAACTCCCAGTCCTGAGATCAAGCAAGGTGTCCCCAAGGCACATTCATTTTTTTTTAAATAAAGATTTTATGTACTTCACAGAGAGAGCACGCACATGCGTGAACACAAGCAGTGGGAGCGTCAGGCAGAGGGAGGAGCAGGTTCCCCACTGAGCAGGGAGCCTGATGAGGGGCTCAAACCCAGGACCCTGGATCATGGCATGAGCCAAAAGCAGATGCTTAACTGACAGAGCCACCCAGGTGCCCCAATTTTCAATAGAATGGCATAGTCTACTCTTTTGAATACTAACAGGAAGTATCTTCTCAAGCCGGAGAATGAGCTAACTTTGAAGAGAAAGATTAAAATTTACCTTTGTTTTCCTGTTGTCGGCTGTGGTTTCTTCAAATTCCTGACCTAACTTAAAGGAGATCTCTGTATTTTTAAATGTACTCTCAGTCCTTATAGTTATAATATCCCCTTTCTTGCTGATGATCACATGGGGTTTGGCCAAATTTCCCAGTTTTCTGGTGGCTAACCCCACACCTGAAAATCAAGAGAATGTTAGAATTATGTTGACAAGGAGATGTATCTGTAGAGACTACACATGGCCACTTTCTATCCTCACTTGTTCATCTGGTGTGGAGACGGTGCGTAGTATCACTGACTACTGAGGATCTCCTCCCATGTTTCACCATCTAACGGAAATGCGTGTCCATCGACTTAAATATTTTAAGTTTATTATTATAAGAGTAATATCTGCAGATTTTAAAGATAAACATGTTTAACTTAAATAGTACAAGTTAACCCCTTTTACATCTAATCCCACAGTCTTTGAAAATCACCAGTGTTTTGTATGAATCACTCCAGAAATTTTAGTTTTTTACATATAAATACTATGGATGTTTTTACAATGCAACTATGACAGATACACACTGTTCTTTGATTTTTTTTCTCTTCAGTAATATACTGTGGATATAGAAAAGAACTCTCCCCACATCCTTAATAGAATCCTATTTCTGCAATTTTATTATGGCCCCTAAATTAACTGGTGGGAAAAATCTATCCATCTCCTTTCAAGATCTCTATCATTACATGTAATTGCAAATAAACTAATTTTTAAAATTTTTCCTTGTTTGAAAAGAAAACAAAATTAAACACTCAAATTTTATTACTACTATTACTAAGACTATATACATGGAAAAGGAGAAATTACTAAGACTAAATACATGGAAAAGGAGAAATGTCAAATGAGAGCAATAAATGAAGGGAAAACTAGTTTCATATAAATATATGAAAATATATATTCTATATAATCTCCGCAGTAGAGCCTGAGAACCTACACTATATCGAATCCTGAGGTGATCTTATGCATTCTAAATTTGAAAATGACAGAATTAGGGAGTCTGTCATTGATGCTCTTGTATTTTCCTTCTTCCTCAGCTGTAAAGTCAAATCCTTAAATCCAACCAATCTCACAGTACGGATCTGTCCCCATAAGTTCTCATAGTTTTCTAGGTAACGTAACATGATTTTGCTCGTTTTACCTAAGAATACAACTCTTCTCATAAGCTTTCTATGCAGGTAAGTAAAATTACAGGCCCTTTGTCAAGCATAGAAACCTGGGTCATTGGCACCACTTTCGATTATATTTATATAGCTCTGGAAATTTCCAAAGACAATTCATACCTGTTGTGCTCATATCATGGAACATTCCTAGAAATAGTGTAAAATAAAGTTGATAAAACTAAGGACTGGATTTTCCATCTTCATCCATCGCTTCAAATACAGGAAATTCTGATGTTAGCCTAACAGAAATTAGTGTAAATGTCTGGTTTAGCTAAACATCAAAATTTTAAATTGAGATTTTCTATTAACTTCAATTCCTTACCTTAAAAGCATTTCAGCTGTTATAAAAGGAACCAGATGATGGGTTGCCTAAGCCTTTAGGATTTCTTTTCTCTGAAAGCAAAGCCCTATTGATACAAAACTACCTTTGAAATCAGTGGGAGCTCCACACAATTAAGCAGCTCTTAGGTTAAAATCTATTACAATTTCCACAAATGAAATGCAGTAAATTATTGGAATGACCAAAGAGATTAATTGCAGGAAAGGATTATAATTCAGCCTGTGCAAACCTCCCCAGAGTCCTGGAAAAAGAGTTAGAAGGAAATAGGCATGCAGCTTTCTGAAAAAAAGGATCTTCTCAACCAGAGCTACAAGAAACATTTCTTACCCAGAGCTTTCATGTAATCATCAAAGTGCTCACTGGAGACAAGTGTCCAGGTGCCCAAGAATTTGTTGCTCATTGTGATGGAGGAGAATTCAACCCAGTTCTAGATGAGATTCAGGAGACTCAGATGCTGAAGGCTCAGAAGATTCTTTTCAAAGATGTCCAAAGCATGTGACTCTCACAGAGACCCAATGGGGAAAAGCAGTATCAGGACTGGGCAATGAATCATCCATTGGGACAAAAGAAACCCCCACATAATGTTTCCTTAGTCTCCAAAAAAAATTTTTTTAAAGATCAATGAAAGCACTATTTGAACCTTCAAAAAAATGTTTGGTCAATCTTACATTTTTAAGAAGTGCTTAGTCTTTAATGCTTTGGAAAAGACTCCATGAATTGAATCCTATACCAAACTAAATTATATTAGCGTGAATGAGAGAGAGAGAGAGAGAGTGTGTGTGTGTGTGTTTAGGCATCTTAGTCACTCTCAATCCTGAGTCTGCACAATTAAGAATTCTTATTGAAAGAGAAGAAAGAAAGGAAAATGTCCATGAGTATTGTGATAACTGCCTCAAATATGTTGTGGGAGAGAAATGCAGGGAAGCAGTGTGAGGAAGTATTCATAGGTAAGGGAGGCTTGGCATAGTTCACATATCCCAGGCAGGCAGAGTAGGCAGACAATACGGTCAGTCTATTACAGCAGAGCACAGAAATTGTATTCATGGGATGGATAAAAAGTAGCGCTAGAACATGATGTGGCTTTGGCACAACAAAGATTTTCATCTAAAAAAAAACCAAAAACTTAAGTCCAAATTGAGCAGGTTCTTAGTTAATACAACAATTTTGAGTTTAAGCCCTTTAAAATAAATCTTCAGTTTTATAAAGAGAAGGATTTTCTATGTAAATAATTCTAATATATACTGAGAGGTCGTTGTGGGCCAGCCACCATGCCAAGTGCTTTTTACGGATTATTTCATTTAATTCTCTCAATATCTCCAAGAGTTAAGTACTATTATTACATCCATTTTACCAATGAGAAGGTTAGGTAACTTGCTCCCAGGACTTGAATGAGGAGAGGCAAGGTTTGGACATGGCCTTGTTCTCTAGCCCGGACTTGGGATTATTATCTTACATTGCTCCCTTTACATCACATATGCGCAGAGGCCTTGGCCAAAGGTCAGATGATACTGACATCACCATGTGACTAAACAGAGATATTCATTTCTGCCCCCAAATCAGGAGAGGTAAAAGTCATGAGGCTACTATGGTACATCAGAGCCCAAGTCTTTGACTAGACGGAGAAGATATAAAACTACTTCAAATGTAGGTGTTGCTCCTCAGAATACCTTCTTACTGCCATAACTTTTCCTACTGGTTTTTTATATTGCCATCAGTCCTGACTGTGAGGTTGTAAATATTTTTACACAGGTTGGCTCTCTTCACAACAATGGAATATTTTCCCATGATCAGTTTGCTCATTAACAGGTAGACCTGCTGGCCTCCTGGGCTTAGGTTACCAATGTCAGAGGTGAGCCACAATGATTGCATTTATATTGTTAGGGTCCAAGGTGGGTCAAAATATGGAAACATACACTGTGAGTCCAAGTATCACCTTATATTACTCATGCATGGATAAATCAAAGTGGGAATGAAACAGTGACTAGAAAATTTCCTCAGTTAAGCAACTAACCCAGTCCTAGGCCCAGGAGAATATAACTGGAGGAAGGACATTATACTCGGATAGAAGAAACAGCTATGAAGAAAAAGGGGCTTTTGATTAGAGAATGTATTATTTTCTTTTTTTAAGATTTTCTTTATTTGAGAGAGAGAGAGAAAGTGGGAGGGAGTGGGAGAGAGAATCTGAAGCAGACTCCACCCTGAGTACATAGCCCGACCCAGGCTCAAACCCACAACTGTGAAATCCTGACTTGAGCCTAAACAGAGTTGGTTGCTTAACTGACTGAGCCACCTTGGTGCCCCAAGAATGTGATATTTTCTTATCCAAAACACTTAATAAAAATGAATGATGATATCATTTTGTCCTCAAAAAAAAATTTTGTGACCCTACTTTATTGAGAAGTATAACATTCAAAATTTAGGAGTTCTGCCTAAATCTGTAAAGGACTCTCAAACCACCCCACTTGAGGTGATCCCTTGTATTCAGAGGGACTGGTAAAGGAGAGTGGTATGAGTTATCAGCAGTCCCTGATTGTTCATGGGCATAGCCGCAGAGTCAAAATATAAACATTGAGGGGCACCTGGGTGGCTCAGTGGGTTAAAGCCTCTGCCTTCGGCTCAGGTCATGATCCCAGGGTCCTGGAATCAAGCCCTGCATTGGGCTCTCTGCTCAGCGGGGAGCCTGCTTCCTCCTCACTCTCTGCCTGCCTCTCTGCCTACTTGTGATCTCTGTCTGTCAAATAAATAAATAAAATCTTTAAAAAAAAAAAATATATATATATATATATATATATATATATATATATATATATATATAAACATTGAGCTATGTATTGGAAGGGCTTTTAACTTTGAAGCAATTTTAAACAAAGAAAAGAATTTCTGTTTTAGCATATCAGCAAGGTACCTGCCTGCTGGAATGAACCAGATGTATCCAGACAAAGATAAAATGCTGAGGCTGGTATGTGAGTCAAAGGCCCAGATCAAAGCAATGAGTGAAGATCCACACTAAAGCCGGCTTGAGACATTAAGTCAATCCTAGCTAAGCAAGTAATTAGTATCCTAGTGAAAAAGAATGGATAATAAACACCAGAACCATACTATCACTAGATAGATTTATTTAGACTTGAACTAAATATTTATAGTAGTAGTAGTCTGTTTATAGCATGGATTCAACCTTTCATAGATTTACTATGTAATTCTCATGTAAATTCTCATGATAAGGCAAGCTACTTGAATCATACACTGAAAAGAGCACCCAGAGGTCCAAACAAAATAAAGAAAGCTTGTTCTTTATCATATATCATGTAAATATTCCTCACACCATTGTCTTCAAGCTACATCCAGTTATATATTCGGAAAAGTGATAACCAGACGTCCTATAGTAAATAAACAAAGAATTCATGATCATTCACTTGAGGGCTAAAGATCTGACTCCATTCCTTTCATTCATTTAATTGCAAAAATATTGAGAGCATACTAAGTTCTAGGCATTGTTCAAGGTTAAACATCATTGAATAAAATTCCATGCTCTTTTTGGAGCTTACTTTCTATAGTAAAAGTATACTTGTAAAATAGTAATACTATGATCATAATTGGTAGTATGAAAAGCACACCAAATAATGTGTTATTATAAATAAAATGGGCATTTTAAAAAATAATTGAATAAACAAAAATGGACTTCAGAATTTTCACTTCCTTATGAGAGATGAATTAATTAAACTAAATTTCCAACTATGACATCTTAGAAAAAACAGATTTTTTTTTTAAATTCTTCAAAGCTCCAGAGAGATAAAAAAGCAGAGAAAAATTAAGGGTCTAGGATTTGGGTGAAAAAGGCAAGGCCAGAGAAACAGTTGCAATATTTAGAGCTACTGGCCCTCTAGGGATTAATGAATTCTGTAAAAGGCAGATGAGAGACAGAAGTGTGAGGAATATTTGTGACCGTGTTATAAAGTGTAGGGGAAAAATGAAGGAGAATCCTGGTTAATCATCATGCTTTGGTTTAGGACTTTGAAAGGGTGCAGCATAGGGAAAAAGGTGAATTAAATAGGCCTGTGCTAATGGCAATTCAATTCTTAAAAATAGTTTAGTGTGATCTGGTTAGCCAGTGAACCTAGCTACCAGTCTGAAACAAACTCTTTCCAAAAGAAGATAATGTCATCATAAATATAAATTATCACCACAACTTTTCATGTACACTGTTAATCAAATCAGAAATAAATAGAAGGACCCCTGAGTAGCTCTGTCAGTTAATCATCAGACTCTTGGTTTTGGCTCAGGTCATGATCTAGGGGTCCTGGGACTGAGAGCCACATAGAGCTCTGCCATCAGCATGGAGTCTGCTGGAGATTACCTCCCTCTTCCTCAAACTCTCCCCCTGTTTATGCATGCTCTCTCTCTCTCTGAAATAAATAAAATCTTAAATACATAAATAGAGCAAAGAGATAGGAAAATATGTTCAAAAAGCAAAAGAAACACGAGTCCACAGAACTAGATGATTGACTGAGAAGATATTAATAAAAACAGGCATATTATGGAAAATATCATCAAAACCAACATTTTTTTAAAAGACTGACAAAATTGAGGGGCACCTGGGTGGCTCAGTCAGTTAAGCATCCAGCTGTTGATTTCAGCTCAAGTCATGATCTCAGGGCCATGAGAGTGAGCTCCCCATCGGGCTCCATGCTTGTGGTGAGTCCACTTAGGATCCTCTCTCTGCCACTGCCCCCCACCACCTGCTTGGACGTGCTCACTCTCCCTCTCTCTCAATAAATAAAAAAAATATTTTAAAAAGAAAAAGACTGATAAAATTGGCAATACATTTAGCAAAATGGACTATAAAAAAAGTCAAAAGTTATTGATTGCAGGAATAAAAAAGGGCATATCAGTGTATCTTAGTTATTAAAAAATTATAGTTACATAACTTACAGTAATTAAAAAGATCATAAGAAAATATGAGCTACTTCATGCCAATAGATTTTAAGATTTAAAAGCAATGTTATAAATTCCTTAGAAAACACAAAATGTAAATACTCCCAAATCCATTATTATTGAATCTATCATTAAAATTTCTCTCACGAAGATACCCCAGGCCCATAAAGTTCACCAAGGAATCCTTACAAATATTTACAGAAAAAAATAACATCAATGTTACACAAAATCTCCCAGAGAATAGAAAAGAAAGTAGTAATTTCCAACTTGCTTCTACCAGGATCTTTGCACATGCTCTTCTCCTTTCCTGGAATGTCTAACCACTCCCATATGGTTAATCCTTAAACCTCAGTTCAATTGTACTTTCCTACCTTTGGGTTGACATCCTTTAGATTTCAACTCAATCATCTTTCTTAACCTTTTTCTAGTATAACATCATTGAACAGTTACTGCAATAGCAATTTTTATTAATTTTGGATATCATTTAATTAATATGTATATCGCCCACTGAAGTCTTGATTCCATATACACAGGGACAACATGTGACTTTCCTCATGTAGTAGCCCAAGTCCATAACACCATACATGGACATGGTCAATAAATATTTGTTCACTGACTAAATGAAGAAAATATAAGATTTTCTACTTATGGGAGTTATTTTTGCATTAACTCATATAATAAATATTATGAAAGCATCTAAAATTTGTGCTTATGATCAATAATATTCTTCTCCTAAACTTCCTTCCCTCTTCTACCTCCCCTGCCTTTTCTTTCTTTCTTTTTTCATACCCACTGGAAGCACAGAAAAGACATTGGCTGTGGGTCATATCTAAGTGTGAAATTTAATTACAACACTCATTCCTACATTTGGTCATGCTTCCGGTCAGTTTTATATATATATATATATATATATTTTTTTTTTAAATTCTTTTCAGCGTAACAGAATTCACTGTTTTTGCACCACACCCAGTGCTCCATGCAATACGTGTCCTCCTCAATACCCACCACCTGGCTCCCCCAACCTTCCCCCCCGCCGCCCAGAGGAGAAGGGAGTTGAGGGAAATTGGAGGGGGAGGTGAACCATGAGAGATTGTGGACTCTGAAAAACAATCTGAGGGTTTTGTCCAGTCAGTTTTTTTAAAAGCAGGTGATTCTTTCCATGTTCAAGGATGACATGATCATAATATACCACTAGGAAAGCATATGTAAGGTAATTCCAAAATTCATTGTACATATTCTCACCTGCATGCATGCAATTAATACAAATTTATTGAACTCAACTAACACGGGAGGGAACATGGTGAGTGAAGCAGCAACAGTTCCTGCCCATATGGGTCTTATATTCTAGTCAGGAAGACAGACATTAAGAAAACATTTAGAGACATATTAGAATATCCAATTATTATTTTCTTTTTTCCCTAATTATTATTCTCTATCACTTGCAGATGGAGTTGGTGAGGATACCATAAAAGAGCCAATGAACCATTATTATGTAGAAAGATCCCTTATGGACTTGTTTAGGCACCAGATGCTATGAGACTGATGATCGGATTTATCGTCAGAACTCAGCCACTGAGGCATCTGGTGACCCTCCTCCCCACCAACCACAAGGAAGCTATTTGACAGAAGGTGACAATGGCACTTCAGGCCAGATATTTCCTATTACAGGTTTTGTGTGTTTTTCTCTACGATGGAGAACACTGAGATTATAGTTGTTTTCTTAATGCAAATCATGTCTCAGTCACCAGTGGATATTTGACCTTTGGGTTGCTATGGTGACAGTTGCTGTGACATTTATGCTGCCCAAAGGTGGTTAACAGCTTTCTTTTGTTGAATGTCAATAAAGAAAGGGAAGTGGTTTTTTATTCCTTCAAACAATGCATTTAGCTTTGTTTTTACTAGACTGCAACAGACATGGCCTCTTTTTCAGAATCTAGTCTAAGATTTCAAATCATTATTCCTAATAGAACACCTGAGAATTAAATTTCCCCATTCACTGGGGAGGAAATAGAAGACAATTTCTGTATTTCCATTTCTTTTGTTAGTCTTTATAGCATATACCAAGCTGGCCACAGTTTTTCTCTTCTATTTGCATTTTTTCCCTCTTAGTGAGAAAGTGACATTCACAGCGTTAAAGAGGCTGTACTTTCCAGGCATTAGCATAAAGAGCCATAGCAAATACTTTTGAGGACTCAGCCATCTGCTCCCTTACATCTGATGGGAGAAAGAAATCCTTGAAAAATAATTCATCACAAAGCATAGTGAGAAGCATTTTTGTGTCTAGCTTTATTTCATAAAGAACAAATATAAACCCATAAGAGTTGAAGTGATTTTCTAGTTGTGTGTTATATAGGTAACCTACTTTGTTTCCTACTGTATTTCTTGATTATATCTTATAAATGTTTTCAATAATTAAGATGGTATAAAGACCTTGATCTCTCATTTACGCACATATGTACACACATATGTACACACACACACAGTATTTTCTCTAAACGTTCAATTTAGAAATCTTAAGACTTTGGGATTAGATTATTTCCTGATATCTTACCCTAATTTTCCATCTACAGAACTCTGTGAAGTAGACAAACTCCCATTTTGCGAAGGAGAAAACCAAAGTAGAAAGCAGCTCGCGCATGCTCACATGGGTGTTCACAGCAGAAGCAAGATTCAAGTCCTACTCTGGACATTTCTCAAAGCCCATTTGTTCCAGGGCACTGAGAGTCATCTCTGGGGTACCAGACAAGTCCCGTTCTAGCATGGGGTGGTGTCTAGATGGTTCCTCCCCAGTCTTATCCCTCTCCAAAAATTACACAGGGTCTAGATATCAAACTTTAAAATGGACAAACTATGCTTTCCCTAAACTTCAGTGTAGAAGTCTTAACCTATAACTTTGAGATTAAGTTATTTCCTGATAGTTCATCCTAATTTTTCATCTACCCTTGGTTATTATCTTTGGAATAGTCACTTATCTTTTTATAGCCAGTGAAGAAAATCATGGACTTTTGTGTGTATTGCATTTTTGTGCAAAAAGTACGAAAATTAAATAGACCAAGAATGTTCAAATAATTTTGCTGGTGATTTACTAAGTAGTTCTAGGTACCAAAAAAGGAAATCTGGTGAATTATTCTTTGGTAGTAGTATTAATCATGATTTTAATATGACTGATCTTTGGGTAATTAATGCTTTTGGACAAACTTCAATGTGGATTTGAAATGTGATGGAATTTGACTTACTACTAAGTCATTTAGGTTAAAAATATTGAAAAATAAAATATATTTCCCTGTGTGGTTTATAAAAACTACTCTCACTTCCTTTTCAAACCCCTTTGGAAAGTGAATAAATAATGGTTTTTTAATCCTCAAGTCACTGTAATGAAAAGTTCCATTATTTCCAGCACAAGTTAACAAATGTGACATGCTATTTTATAATCACAGATAGATAACGATAAAAATCCAGTACAACTTGACAAATATGGCATGTTATAATTTACTTACAGATAGACGATGACTTTTGAAGGCAAGTCAGACATACCAGGAGACTGATCATGTGAAAGTCCTTTGCAAAGACAAATGATTCTAAGTATGAACTTCAGTGAATTTTTTTTTTTTTCTACAGGAATTTTTGACATGAGTTGACTGATAATAAAAGTAAAAGCAACAGGGCTTCAAGATGCTGGGCTATTTAAAACATCAAAAGTTGTGAACTCCAGGCCTAAGATGGTGCTGTGTTCCAGCACCTAACATGGTTTTGAATAGTTGTCAGAGTAAGAATTTGTTGAGTGAATAGATTCCTCAGGAGTGGATACAGATGACAGCTACTTAGTGTATGTTTAATTCAGTCTACTAAAGACTCAACATTGGGCTTTTGATTCATTTTGGCTCCTTGTATCTTGAGCTATGGCATAAAGAGAAGAGAAATAAATCTTGAAAATTCAGAACTATATTATTCTTTTCTAAAGTATGCCTCTGTAAATCCAAAGATTAATTTTTTTTAAAGATTTTATTTATTTATTTGACAGAGACAGAGCTCACAAGTAGGCAGAGAGGCAGGCAGAGAGAGAGGAGGAAGCAGGCTCCCTGCCGAGCAGAGAGCACGATGCGGGCCTCGATCCCAGGACCCTGGGATCACGACCTGAGCCGAAGGCAGAGGCCTCAACCCACTGAGCCACCCAGGTGCCCCCAAAAACTAATTTTTAAGAGTTTATTTATTTATTTGAGAGAGTGCATGTGCAAGTGGTGGGGAGGGGCAGAGGGAGAAGCAGACTCCCCACTGAGTGGGGAGCCTAACACGGAGCTTAGTTGGGCTCAATCAGAGCTCAATCCCAGGACCCTGGGATCATGACCTGAGCCAAAGGCAGATATTATTTAACCAACAGCCACCTAGGCATGCTATAAATCCAAAGATTTAAATGAGTAAGAGCCTAGTGCTTTTTAGAGTAGTGTCTTCTTCCTGAGGGTTGCAAGTTTTCAATCCCTGCTCGGAGGGGCATTGCTAAGTAGCTGTCATCCGTATCCACCTTGCAGACCGTCCTCTGATTAAAGAACCACTGGCCCATGTTCCTCATTGTGCAAGGACACCCTGGGGGCTGAGAGTCTCTGACTTCTGGAGAGCAAGTATGGTTTACATTTTGTATACACTTGATTCCTTTAGGAAGGAGGAACACAAGTCATGTAGGAATGACTGTCACTGCCCATACCCAGCAGCTGGGTGGCCAACACAAAGCCCATCGCTTCAGGTGCACAGCTGTATGTTTCTGGTCTCAATAGGACAACACTAATTCCCTTCCTTGGCCTCCTTACTTGATCCATTTCTTGCCCCAACCCATGCTCAGTGCTTTTGTATGTGACCTTTCAAATTTCATCCTACTAAGGTGGCCATTCCCCCCAGGTTGCCTAGGGCAGTTCCCATTTATGCCTATTATCTGAGTATAATTATTGATACAGCCCTTTTCCACTTTAGACAACAAATTACATGGACATTCTGCTTTAATACATATTAAACATAAGTCTCGGGACTTATTATTTTTTTTAAAGATTTTATTTATTTATCTGACGGAGAGAGAGATCACAAGTAGGCAGAAAGGCAGGCAGAGAGAGAGAGGGAAGCAGGCTCCCTGCTGACCAGAGAGCCCAATGTGGGGCTCGATCCCAGGACCCTGAGATCATGACCTGTGCTGAAGGCAGAGACTTAACCCACTGAGCCACCCAGGCACTCCGCAGGACTTATTTTTGATCAACTACTACCTACTTTCAAATTTAAGGTACAACATGAGATTTACATAATTCTTACTCTTCCTCCTTTTTCCTCGCCTCAGGTTTTCAGACCTTACATTTTAATTTTACCTATATCACGGTGTTTTGCTCTACACCCTGAGTGTACTTCCTAGCAGCAGTCCTGAATGAAATTATAAGGTACTTTGTGTAGCTCTAATAATTATATAGTTACAAGGCATTTAGAAATTCAGGACTGGCATTTAACATAATGTCATTCTGCAAAGACTGAGCTGTAAACAGTGGTGAGAGACGCCCTAGCCTGATTATTTTAAATGGGCTTACCGATATGTAAGACAATAATTGTTTTAAATGTTTTTCCATAATAATTCAACCACAGTGTATGAGGTGCAGGCTCTGTTTGTGATGGACCTATCTCAAGACGTTAAACAGAGCTGCCTTCTGCTAAAATCAAAAGTCAGCAGTGTTGGTTTTCAACATCTGTGTAGCCCAAAGTAGTTTCCAGTGATTGTATCTCCAGTGTATCAAGCCCTCTGTGAGGTCCCAGGAATTTCCACAGAGCGCTCTTTGACAGAAAGTCTTAACCTAAATGGAGTAGGTCCACCGAAGGGAACTCAAGGCTTATGGAAGTAAGGTGGACAGAGGCTTAGGGGGACTTTGGTGCTCTTATCATCACATCGTGAACAAGTAGCTTCTTACTTCACCAGTTAATCCATTTGTCCCCAACCCTCACCATTACAGAGCTCCAAAACTGCACTTAACTTGTTGGTTTTATTGAGCAAATTTATTTTGGACAATTTTTAAATCACCGGCCCTGAGGCATATCTTCTTTAAGTCCCAGCATCCTGTTAGTGAACAAGTTTCCATGATGTAGACACTTCCTTCATACCTTTTCATAAATTCGAGTGCTGACAGTTTTATTCATGATATATTCCTAAAAGCAAAAAGGGATCTATTAGAGTTGGTGGATGACAGTTTCAACTTGCTCTGCCCCTTCTTCCCCAGACTCTCAATTCAGGACGCACAGCCACTGAGGAACTCAAAAGGCATGCATCAAACAGGAGTATCTAAAATATTTGATTTATTGAAAACTCACCACTACCATTTTTCCATCTACAATTTGTCTTTTGATTGTTGTCTCTTTACCAAGCCATTTTTGGACATGAATCATTGCACCATTGTTTAATGTTATGATGCTCTGTAAATGCATAAAGGAATCAGTTAGGGATAGCAATTCACTACACTCCAAGGAGACTAGACCTCTATTTTTCATTTCTATTTTGACATGCTTTTCCTCCCAAATTCATCCCTCAGTTCTTATCATAATTTAATATCATTGAACTAGAGAAGTCTCAAGAGATTATTCAATTAATGCTCTTCTTCTCCAGACAGACAATATCTTTTTTTTTTTAAGATTTTATTTATTTATTTGACAGAGAGAGATCACAAGCAGGCAGAGAGGCAGGCAGAGAGAGAGAGGAGGAAGCAGGTTCCCTGCTGAGCAGAGAGCCCGATGTGGGACTCGATCCCAGGACCCTGAGATCATGACCCTAGCTGAAGGCAGCGGCTTAACCCACTGAGCCACCCAGGGGCCCCAGACAGACAATATCTAAACTGTTTGTGAATGATTGTTCTCTTCTCTATACTCTTTAATACAGTGACAAAGAAAGATCACACACACACACAAAAAAATGAAAACATGTCCAGGTTTTTGGCCCTGTTAACCATCAGCATAATTTGCAAAGGGGTTGGCTTTAGAGCTGTTCAATAGTAATTAACAAAACAAGCCCAAACTGACTTGGTCATTAATCAAGTTAGATATGTATGAACCATGCTCAATGACCTTCTTTTTTTGTTTTGTTTTGTTTTGTTTTGTTTTTCCTGGACTGTAGAATACCAGGAAGACTTAGTGCTCACCTTTACTTGTCTGTTGTCCGCTGTGGTTTCATCAAACTCTTCCCCCAGTTTGAAGGAGATCTCAGTGTTCTTGAAGGAACTTTCTGTTTTGATGTTCACTTCATCCCCATTGGCACTTATACTGATTCTTGGCTTTGCTAACCCCGCCAGGTTCCGGGCTGCTGTGCTCATCCCTGTAAGGCAACATGCCTTCAGAAGACATTTAGGAAGTGCTAACAACCCTTTTGGAAAGCCATTGGAAGAGAATATATTCTTCCTCCATTCAGGTTTTAGGTATTGTGTTATAATTTCTTCAGTGCTCACTGTGATAGTGGGGTTGAGCCAAACAAGCCCATTCAGAAGGTATATCTAGTAACTACACTTGACATTTTGAAAAGCTAAATTCACTTTTTGAATTGTGCCTCATCTAAAATCTTCCAGACTCATGCTTCATCTAAAATGTATATCTGTCTGATACCTTTCAGGGGATCAGACCTCATTCCTTACCTCGTGGGGTGTTCTAACAACAGTGCAGAGGGTGTTATTATCCTCATTTTAAAGATGAGTACACAGTGTCCTAGAGACATAGAGAGGCTTATTCTAGGTGATGTGTCTGTTAATCAGCAGAGCTACAGGTTTTCTAATAGTCTAAAGAATCATAGTGACTTAAAAAAATAAAAGCAAAATAAGAAATGTAATTTTCAGAGTACCTAAACTACTCTAAAAGATAATGACTTATAAAGTCCAAGCTCCAGAGTGTCAGGGTGGCTCCATCAGTTAAGCGTCCAGCTCCTGAGTCAGCTCAGGTCATCACCTCGGGGTCATAGGATTGGGCAGGGTCCCTGCTCAGGATGTCTGCTTGGGAGTCTCTCCCTCTCCCTCAGCCCCCTGCCCTGCTCTCTCATAAATAAATAAATAAATTCCTTAAAAAAGGTAATGAAGTCCAAGCTCCTCTCTTATTTGTGGATTACATTCAGATCTGGCCAAGTAAAGAGGAAGTAGGCAAACTGCACAATTTGGCTTAGAGCCTGGCCCTGTTGTTCAGGCTGGGGATGTCCCACTGCCAAACTTGATTCATGTAATGGATAGACAGAAGAGGTGAGGCCTCTCTCTCTGTATCAATATGGAACGCGATTTTACGTTTACATTGTGGAACTGATAAGACACACCTGACTACAGAAAAGCAGTGATACCTGCAGGTCACAAAAGAGAGAAGAGCCAGACAGTTGCCTGTGCAGGCTTTGTCACCTGTGAGTTCAAGCGTTATTTCCCTTCTCTAACCTTCAGATTTCTCAGTAGCGGAACATGAATGACCATGGTACTTGCCTCCTAGGTGTGCTGGGAGATGAAGTGAAAGGACTTAACATGGCCATGGCACACAGTAGGCTTTCAGCTCTTAGTCTCTGCCTAAGCTCAGCTCCCAATCACAACAGCTCTTGCCATAAGCCCAAAGTTTCTTAGATGCCCCCATATTTAAACTCAAAACAGGAGAGTCTATGAATCCATTGAAAAACAGGGAAACATGTTTCATATGGCTCCCTGGGAAAGTTAATACTGAGTATGAAAAAGGGACAAATGCATAATGTTACATTATGCACACAGTGACTTGTTATGCATTGATTATTTCAGCCAAATTTAAAGAAAAAAAATCTTGGCTTTATATACAGTTTATTATTACAAAGGAGACTTCTTTTCATTAAATATTAAAAATTACTTAACAAATATTAAATAATTACCATTCTTCTAGCATTAGTGAGAACAGTTTAGTTGTTATAGGCCTGAGCCATTGTAATTGATGTTTATTCAACTTGAGTGTAGAGCTAAAGGGTGAACAGGGTTTATACTTCTGAGAAATAGCCAATGGTGAGACATTCAATGAGCAAAAATGTTCCATTTCTCCAATAAAAAATTTGAAATTCTTCAAAATATTTTTAAAATATCTCCCCTATATATGAAGACTTTAAATATTAACCAACTAGAAATTTCATTTGTTGCTATTGTTCTTTTGAAGTCGTGACTTAAAAGAAACCTTGAAACAAATTTAAATGATAAATTTAATTATAGATATTATTAATATCTGTAAATTTGTCTTTTTTTTAGAAGATTTTATTTATTTATTTGACAGAGATCACAGGTAGGCAGAGAGGCAGGCAGAAAGAGAGGGGGAGTCAGGCTCCCTGCTGAGCAGAGAGCCCGATGCAGGCAGGACTTGATCCCAGGACTCTGGGATCATGACCTGAGCCGAAGGCAGAGGCTTTAACCCACTGAGCTACCCAGGAGCCCACTATCTGTAAATTTGAAGCTAGGAAATGTTGTTAGTTGAAATGATGAAGGTAGAGAGGATGAGGAAGTATTTTCAAAAAGAATAAATGGACTTAAATATACAGATAATGACTAGAAGGAAGTTTCTGTGAACCTTGTATTCTACGAAGAGACAGTTACTGCTAGTAACCAAAAAAATCAAAAGCAGACACACAAACCTTGTTAATCTTACATGACTATTTCCTAAGATCACAAAAGAGAGAACTGTAGGAAAATTCATTGTAAAATGCAAACCTAACCACATCACAAAATGTATTGTCACTTTCCAAATCTCGTGATGGTATTTCTTACCCAATTGTTTCATGTATTCCTCAAAGTTTTCACTGGAGATCATCTTCCAGGTTCCCAAGAAGGGCTCAATCATGATGGAAAGCTTGCTGAGCAGAGGCACTCACAACCAAAAGCCAAAGGAACTTAGGGAATGCAATGCTGCCAGTACCTTTATTTAAAAGGCATCTTCATCATGTGACTTTTCTGCAATGACCAATGGGCAGCAGCAAGACCAAAGATTCTAGGTACCAGCATGACTCATTCTGTTTACCTCCAAATTGAGAAACAGAAAATCAACGTGTAAAGTTGAATTTAAGTCGATGATTATAGCTTCTAGGAAAGAGATTTATACCCCCAAGTCACCTGATAAATATTATTTGTGGAATGGAGACAATTTTCAATACATCAGCCCTTTGAAATTTAAATGCTGAGTCAATGCCGAAGGAATATCCCAACAAATGTCCAATAAACTCCTGACTAAGGTTGTTTTCCCACCTGATAATAGAAGCACATTTTTGCTTGGTCCACCTCAGCTGGTTTTTGTTTGGACAAGTCATGGTTCCAGAGTACATTCTTCATTAAAATAATATCCTCCCCTCCCTTCCTTGCAGGCTTGATGAATTGATATTAATGTAACTGAAATGTCTTCAGTTGCTTGGAGTGAGGTATAGAGTATTATTAATATTATCATTGTTGTTCATCAACAGTAATTGCCCACTGGGAAGAAAGGTAAAAATTACCATTGGCTGCTGTTTTGTGACTTAAGCCCTAAAAAGGATATGGAGCTAAGCTTGGAAAATTCATCTTTTAGGCTCACAAGGTAATCTTGAAATACTCCTTGGATTAAAATTAAAGTACTCCTTGGGGGAAAAAAAATTAAAATACTCCTTGGGGGGAAAAAAAAAAAAGCGTGGTGCCTGGGTGGCTCAGTGAGTTGGGCCTCTGCCTTCTGCTCAGGTCATGATCTCAGGTCCTGGGATCGGCTCCCCATCGGGCTCTCTGTTTGGCGGAGAGCCTGCTTCCCCCACCCCCCGCCCCTGCCTGCTGTTCTGCCTACTTGTGATCTCTGTCAATTAAATAAATAAAATAAAAATAAAATAAAATAAGATAAGATATCACTTGAAACTGTGAGGGGAAGTTTTAGAGAGAAAAAGGACATCTTGATATCTGCATCCTAAAAGGCAAAGGCAGTATAATTAAAATCTCTCTACAGTGACTTCTGAAATCATCTTCTGTAATGCACATATATGGGCTTTGCAATTTTGTCTTTACTGAAAAGGATCAGATTCAGAGGCTCGAGATTTATAGCTCAGCTTTGAATTCCAGTAGTTTTGAAGAAGGCTAGAAAATTAGGCACCTGATAAAGAATATTCATATGATATTCTGCCTGGGTCAAATATTTTTTCAATTCTGAGAAGTACTTATTTAAATCATCTGTTTATGGAAAAAACAAACTTTAAAAAAAGATTGACATTTTGGCACCACAGTGTTATAACTTAAGTGGGATAAAGAATTTCTTTTGATGAAAACACATAGAGACGAAATTTACAACGCTGTATCTTTATAGATGTACTATGTGTGTGGGGGGGTGGGCAGAACAGGGGAAGTGAAAATCCCAGAATCAGTTTCAGGAAACTGAGGCCTCTCCCCAAAGTAAGTGCCTTGACAGTTGAAAACATACTCAGAGGTGATGTTCAAATAAAGAACAAATGATCAGCTCTTGCTTTCCTGGTTCTAGATGTGTATTAACATTGTCTGCTTGAAAGATAGCAAGTCATGGTGGCTATATACTCTGCCAGTGGGCTAAGGTGACATTAGTGTGATCATCGTTGTTCCACTTTCCTTTCCACTGATTGATTCAGAAATCAACCCTGTGGTCCAGAATGCAGTTGTCCCATGAGACAAAAGGGAAAGTAAAACTTCTGGCCTCCATAAAAGTCCCTGGCCCCTAAAAGAAAGAGCCAGAGGGACGCTTTCTCTTTTCCTCCGCACATTCTGCTTTTTGTATGATGTGTAAAACTATTCCATCCACTGTGTTGCCAATTCACAGATAAGACCAAACTGAGGATGGCAGTGTGGAAAAGTGGGGCGGAACTAAGACCATTTTATTTCTGGAATTTTGAATATATGGATTAATAAATTTCATTATTGTTAAACAACGTGTGTCTGAGTTTTTGTTACTCGCAGCTTAAGCCTTTGTAATTGATACGCCTAAATAAATAGCTTTGCCTACATGATCAATTTGGACTCTCAAAACAACCAGATACATGTATCATATGATATTGGCCTCATACACTGCAACACCCACCTTTCCAGGTCCAACTCAAACATTTGCTTCTCTGGGAAACTGGCTCAGAGCTAATTGATCCCTAGTATGTAATACAATTATACTCCAAGAGAAGTGTATTAGTGAACATTTCTCATAGTATTGCAACTAGTGATCTTCCAGATGTCTTCTGAATTATTTTACAAGTGCATCAAGGAAAGAAAACATTTCCTGCTCACCTCCAGATGCTTAAGACAGTGCCTGGTATATTATAGGTGTCATTGACTGTTTTATGAATGAGTAACAAAAGAAATAAGCAGTTTTATTTCATTTTAATTGACAGTTCCCCACATTACTGATCTTAATCTCTCTGACAGTGACTATAGGCAAGCTTGTAATATACCGTTCTCTCCCAACTTGCTCATATGATAGGTCTTTCATTACAGTCATCAGATGATGGAGGGATTCTCAGACTCCCTTTGTCTTTGCTCCATGTCTCATTGTTACCATACAAGTCTCCCTTATCAACTAATAAAGTGTTCTGCTGGGTCTGCCGTTGTTACCACTAGTCTTTGGCCTTTTTCTTTGATTGTTAAAACAAAACAAAACAGAATGAAATGAAAAAAACACCATTCCCTCAAATAACAATTTTTCGGTTGAGAATGTTCTTTTTTTTTTTTTTAAAGATTTTATTTATTTATTTGAGAGAGAGACAGTGAGAGAGAGCATGAGCAAGGAGAAGGTCAGAGGGAGAAGCAGACTCCCTGTGGAGCTGGGAGCCTGATGCAGGACTCGATCCCAGGACTCCGGGGTCATGACCTGAGCCGAAGGCAGTTGTCCAACCAACTGAGCCACCCAGGCATCCCGGTTGAGAATGTTCTTAATTGCTAATCCTAGCGAAGGAACTGGAATACAGTAATTTGTTATAGAACAGTCACACATCTTGTTTTCATGACAGTTACAATGCTTCTTTCTCCATTATCTCATTTTTATATGTTTCTCCAACATCTCACCTTCTATATGAACTCTTTTCTTGTGGCATTTTAAAATATTAAGTCGTTTTTGATAAGGCTTAATTTTGAGATGCCACATTCTTCCCTGGTGAGGAGTAGTGGTAAAAAGTAAAAATATACTGGCAGCTACAGCAGTATTCAGAAGTATGGCTCGTAATTTATTGCTGTACAGATACTATTTTAGCTGGTGCCACACTAGATTTATTTTTTGTTGTAAAGTACATGTAGCGTGAAATCATCTGGACCATTTTTAAGTGTGTAGTTCAGTGACATTAAATACTATTCACATTGTTGTATAACCATCACCACCATCATTTTCAGAACTCTTTTCCTCTTGCAAAACTGAAACTCTGTACCTACTAAACAATAACCTGATTGTCCCCTTCTCCCAGCCTCTGGCAACCATTATTCTACTTTCTGTCTCTACAATTTTAACTGCTCTAAGTACCTCACATAAGTCAAATCATACAGTACTTTTTTGGCATATTTCACTCAGCATAAATTCCCTAAGTTTCATTCATGTTGTACCATGTGTCAGAATTTCCTTCCTTTTTAATACTTAATAATATTCCATTGTATGTAAATGCCACATCTTGCTTATCCATCTGTCAGTGGACCTTGAATTGCTTCTACATTTAATTATTGTAAATAATGTTGTTATGAATATGGGTACACAAATAGCTCTTTGAGGCCCTGCAGAATTGCTGGATCACATAATTACATTTTTTATTTTTTGAGGAACAACCATACTGTTTTCTATAGTGGGTATATCATTTTACATTCCCATCAATGGTGCACAAGGGCTCCAATCTCTCAACATTTTCACCAACATGTTGTTTTGTTTTTAAGATTTATTTATTTATTTTAGAGCGAGTGGGTGGAGGGGCAGAGGGAGGAGGAGGAGAGAGAGAATCCCAAACAGATTCTCCACTGAGCAAGGAGCTCAATGCAAGCCTTGATCCCAGGACCCCAAGATCATGACCTGAGCTGAGACCAGATTTGGCTGTCCAACCAACTGAGCCACCCAGGTGTCCCTGGTTTGTTTTTTTTTTAATAGTTGCCATCTTAATGAATGAGACATGATATCTCAACGTAATTTGATTTGCATAAACACTACTGATTGGTAGTGTTGAACATCTTTTCATGTACTTATCGGACATTTGTGTATCTTCTTTGGAAAAATGTCTTTTCAAATCCTTTGCCCATTTTTTAATCAAGTTGCTTGTTTTATTTGTTATTGAGTTTTAGGAGCTCTCTCTACATTCTATATATTAATTCCTTATCAGACATATGATTTGTAAATATTTTCTCCCAGTCTGTGAGTTTTTACTCTGTTAGTAGTATATATCAACACAATAGATGAACACAGAGTTTTAATTTTCATGAAGTCTGATTTGTCTATTTTTTCTTTTGTTGTCTGTGCCATTGGTTTCATGTTCAAGAAATCATTGCCAAATGCAGTGTCATGAAGTTTTACCCTGTTTTCTTCTACGAATTTTATAGTTTAAGGTCTCATATTTAGGTCATGGACCATTTAAGTTCATTTTTGCACAAGGTGTTAAGTAAGTATCCAACTTCATTCTTTTGCATGTGATATCTTTTTCAGCACCCTCTGTTAAATACCATCCTTTACCCTTTGATGGGTACATTCACTGAAAATTATCTGACAATGTCTGTGAGGGTCTATTTCTGAACTTTCTATTCTATTCCATTAGTCTATATGTCTATCGTTATACCAGTACTACACTGTTTTGATTATAGTAGGTTTGTAGTAAGTTTTGAAATCAGGAAGTGTGAGTAAACCATCTTTGTTCTTCTTCTTCAGGATTTGGCTCCTTGTGGTCTCTAGATTCCATATGAATTTAGAATGGGTTTTCTATTTCTGCAAAAAACATGTCATTGGGATTTTGATAGAGATTCCATTAAATCTGTGGATAGCTCTGGGTAATACTAACATCTTAACAATATTAAGTATTCCAATCTATGAACATGGGATATCCTTCCATTTATTTATGTCTTTTAAAAATTTCTTTTAGAAATGTTTTGTAGTTTTTATTGTATTAATATTTACCAAAAGTTAATTCCTTTAATAAGTTAATCCTTACATATTTTATTCTTTTTGCTCCTATTTTAATGAGATGTTTTCTTAATTTACTTCTCAGATTGTTCATCATTAGTGCATAAAGACACACCGTTTTTTGTGTGTTGATGTTGTATCCTACTGCTTCGCTGAATTCATTTATTCTAATAGGTTTTTTCAGGTGGGTGGAATCTCTAGGGTTTTCTTCATATAAGATCTTACCATCTGGGAACAGAAATAATTTTACTTCTTTTCAGCTTGAATATCTTTTTTTCTTGCCTAATTATTCTGACTAGTACTTCCAGTAACCTAGTAAATAGAAATAGAAGAAGCTGACACCTCTGTCTCATTCCTGGTTATAGAGGAAGAGATTTTAGGTTTTACTATTGAGTTTAATATTCAGTGAGGAGTTTTCATACTTGGTTTTTGTTATGTTAAGATAGTATCCTATTGTTCCTAGTCCATTGAATGTTTTTCCATGAAAGAGTACTGAATTTTGTCAAATGCCTTCCCAGAATCACTTGAGATAACCATAGAGTTCTTCCCCCTTCCTGTGATAATGCAGTATATTACAGTGACTGTTGTATGTTGAACCATGCTTGCATCCCCAGAATAAATTCCAATTAGTCATGGTGTATAATCCCTTTAATATGCTGCTGAATTCTGTTTGCTAGAATTTTGTTAAGTATTTTTCCCTCAAAATTTATGTGGGACATTGCTCTCTAATTTTTTTCAAATATCTTGGTCTGAATTTGGTATGTGGGTAATAAGGCTTCACAAAATGAATTAGAGAGTCTTCCTTTTTCTTCAGGTTTTTGCTTTTGTTTCTTTTTGTTGTTGTTGTTTTGTTTTTGGTGTTTTGTTTGTTTGTTTTGAAGAGTTTGAGGAGGATTGGCATTAGTTCTTCTTTAATTTGGTGGAGTTCATCAGGTGAACAATTAGCCTCCAGGACTTTTTTTTTTTTTTTTAAAGATTTTACTTATTTATTTGACAGACAGAGATCACAAGTAGGCAGAGAAGCAGGCAGAGAGAGAGGAGGAAGCAAGCTCCCTGCCAAGCAGAGAGCCGATGCGGGGCTCGATCCCAGGACTCTGGGATCATGACCCGAGCAGAAGGCAGAGGCTTTAACCCACTGGGCCATCCAGGTGCCCTCAGGACTTTTCTTTACCAGATATTTTGTTACATATTCAGTCCCTTTATTAATTACAGGTCTATTCAGATTTCCTACTTCTTCATGGATTAGTCTTAGTAGGTTTTGTATTACCAGGAATTTGTTCATTTCATCTAGGTTATCCAATTTGTTGGTATACAATAGTGTTCTCTAATCTTTTCTATTTCTGTAGAATCAATAGTAATGTCGCTAGTTTCATTTCTGATTTTAGTAATTTGAGTCTCCTTTTTTTCTTAGTCCAGCTAGCTAAATTTTGAAAAACCAAATTTTGGTTTGGTTTATTTTCTCTCTTGTTTTTCTATTTCCTATTTCATTCATCTGCTCTGATCTTTATTACCTCCTTCTGCTAGCTTTGGGTTCTTTTTTTTTCTTGTTTTTCAAATTTCTTATTCAACATCTCACTAGCTAGAGAGATGGCCATTAACAAGCTATCCAAGTGCTGTGCCTCACTCCTTCACCAAGCCATTTCCTGTACCCATACAGTCTGGCTAGGAGTGCTATATAAATACATTGCTTAAGAGCTAGACCCCAAAGATTTAAAAAACAAAACAAAACAACCCCACTACCTGACAGCCATCTTGGAGGTTACACGTTCCAACTCAAGACTTCACAATCTATTTTTCCCTTCAGCAGCAATGTACCTGAGAAATAACTTTCACAACCCTTGAGTAATTTTCATGTACAAGTAATAACCTCTTTCTCTCCCATTCAAGAAAGCAAATAGAAGAACAGTTTGTGGGGGAAAAAAATAATACTTTACAAGTTAATGCTAAATTTAAGTAATTTATTTTTAAAAGCAAAATAATTCATAAATTTTTGTACTTATTATGAGTGGTAACTTATTTTGACCTACCACACAACGGTTCAAGTCACAGTAATGTCTTGGGTGAAAATCACTATTCTAAGCAGACTAGGTCACCTGTTCAAAACTGAGGCATAATTTTCAAAGAAAAATTTAAGTCAGTAATGCTTTGGGCTTTGGAAGAAGCATTTCTAAGCCAGAAATTTTAGTTTAATGATGGTCATGGTGGGAATTGGAGAAAAGAAAGGATACGCTGGCCTATCGTGTTGTCTGAGTCTTGCAATTTCCAAAGACTAAGTGAATAGCTTTTTGAACCTTTCATATCCACTTCAAGATATAGATTGACTCTATATCCACACATCTGTTTTCCTGAGAAATATCCTCTTGATCCTCTCTCTCCTCCTGTAAGTGTAGAATTATCTCTATGTTATATATATATATATATACACACACACACACACACACACACATCATATATATATATACATATATATACAAAAGTAATGTCAGACAATGGAAAATTCTTTGAGCTTCAAAGAAGCCCCAGGCAGGATAAATTTGAGAACTGATACTCAAAGTTTTCTATTGTGTCTGTGGCCTTAGTTTTATGAAAATATAGAAGGAAGAAATCAACTTATCTAGCGAATTCACATTGGACTGGATCTTCTTACTCTATGCTTCCATACCATCTGAAAAATAAGAATTAAACTTGAAGAGGAAATTTTCAAAAATAACTAGATCCACAAATACACATAATTAGAAGTGGCACCAAATGCAACTTTGTGATGGAACCATTAAGGGATGAGAAAGTTTCAGGATGAGGGAAGGGAGAATTCTAGACAGAAAGAAGTCGAACACATATGCAACAAGAGGGAAAAAAAAAAAAAAGGAAGGAAGGAAGGAAGGAAGGAAGGAAGGAAGGAAGGAAGAAAGAAAGAAAGAAAGAAAGAAAGAAAGAAAGAAAGAAGAAGGAAGGAAGAATTGCTTGGTATGATTGAAGCAAGAAGTGTAAAGACAGGAGCAATGATAAAACCAGAGAGATGAGAAAAGGCAGGCGTAAGACAAATATGAATGCCATGTGCGGAGATTGGACCTTCTCTGGCTGCAACAGGAGCCACTTAAAGGCTTTCATCAGTGTGTGTCCAGGTCAAATTTTTATTGTGTAAATATCATTTATGAAGTCTACAGGGCTTGGAAAAGAGAAGAGAGAATGGAGAGTAAAAGGGGGAGATTTATTAGGAGAGCCCTAAAGTAACTTAAAAAAATGTTTGGTGGTATTGGCAATGGGAATGAGAAAAGCAAACATTAAAGAAATTTTAAGTTAATAAATGATTTTAAAAAAATAAAGTAGAGGATGTCGAGTGAAGAAGAAGGCATAGTCAATGATGATTTTAAGATTTATGGAATGGGGGAGGGCGCCTGGGTGGATCAGTGGGTTAAGGCCTCTGCTTTCAGCTTGGGTCATGATCCCAGGGTCCTGGCATCAAGCCCCACATCTGGTTCTCTGCTCAGCGGGGAGCCTGCTTCCCCCTCTCTCTCTGGCTCCCTCTCTGCCTGCTTGTGATCTGTCAAATAAATAAATAAAATCTTAAAAAAAAAAGATTTGTGGAATGGGCAATTAGACAAAACATCCTGATATTCACTGAACTTTGGAAAATAGGATGCTGAACAGGTTTTAGGGAGTAGGTGGAAGGTGGCAACAATAACAAGTTAGTGTCGAACATGTTGAGTTGAGGTGGCTGGGACATCCACTTGGTCGCCTTCAAGTCTTTCTTTTTTCTAAGTCTCCCTTATCCTTGGATAATCTTATCACCATTTATGAATTAAATCACCACTGGGATACTGATATACCTAAATGTATATCCCAACCACCGTAGCATTCTTGAATTTTAGATTCTATGTCTATTCCCTATTTAGCTTTATACACTTAAACTCTAAACCTCCTTTTCCTCATCTGTGAACAGGAATACTAAAATCTCCTTATAGGATTATTTTGATGATAAATGAAGTAAAACATGCAAAGTGCCTGGGACCAAAAAAGTGCTTAATAAATATTGGTTCATTTAAGAATTGTCCTAATCAGTCTCTATAAGTCTTCTCTTTTGGAGTTCTTCAATCTCCAACTAGCCCAAAGTGAAAGTATGACTCTCTGTTTCTGCAAAGAAAGTAAATTCTTAAGATTGTAAACTTATTTCACCTCTTCTGGCCTTTTCATATACTAGTTAGTGTTGTGCATAAAATAACTATTCAGAAAATAACGGACTTATTTTTAAAGGAAGCATAACAAGCAGAATTATAGCAGTTGCAGCACACTAACAGACTCCGGCTAACTTTAAACAAGTATATAGTTTAGAAATTTTGATCTATGTGAGTGGAACTCCGGTAATTTCTAGAGTAGCTTCAAAGTTTCCACAAAGGGCAGAAGAATCCTCTTTCTCTAACACAGACACATAAACACACACACACACACACATACACACACACTCCTCCGTTTGGGAAGCCTCCTTATCATTTTTGTCTGTTTGGTTGTTTGTTTGTTTTTTTAATTTGGGATTTCATGGAGATTTTATTTGAAGAAAAAGTTCTGGAACATACTCAATATTTTCTTTAATAAAAAAGTTCCCTAGTAGAAAAAAAAAAAACATTTGGAAATCACTATAAAAAACATTTGCATCATTACTCATTAAAAGCTGTTCTTTTCTGGAAAGAAAGTTATGGGATTATTTGCACTTAATTTTTGAGAGATTCCAGTGATACCGTGGTTTACCAATAATTTTTCAGACTAAAATTTATTGTTCTGCAACAGTGTATTGCTGCTCCTTTTCTCAGTGCTCCAGGACATGGAGGGGTGAAATGTAATAACAAATGTATCATCTCTTACCTAAGACAGTGGAAAATTCACAAATGTTTATTTTTTGCCTTGGATTACCATGAAAAATCATGAGAAACAAAACAAAAAACACAGTTTTCTATTTCCTTCATTGGATTATGAGTAAGAAATGATCCAGCACAATAAATCATTACATCGCCTTCTAAATCTAAAAAGTTTTATTTAACGAACACATCCACATTGAATAAAATCAGTTTGGGGTAAATTAGTTGCTTGCTAATTAGTAGAAAATAACAATATATGTTTGGACAATATATCCAATGGAAGTTCGATGCAAACTTCAGCTCAATGTTCCTTGAATTATGCTCTCTCATAAATTCTGGTAGAAGTAACACCTTTCATGACACATTCCTAGACACACAAAAAAATTTCTTGGTCAAACACAGGACTAAAACATGGGTTATTTATTGTCTCCTTTAATATTGGGAAGGAAAGTGTTTATTTGAAAATATTCATTCTGGTATCCTATATATACTTGATAGTATAGTAAGTTAGGGAGATATAAAGACCCGAGAAAACACAGTGAGCTTTATAACGTATAAGGTGAGTGAGAAATATAACCAGAAATGCATCATACCATAGAGTGTGTGCTGAGAGCAGTAACAGAATGCATGCCTCGACAGCATGCTTCGACTGAACATAAAAGCATGAAGGGCAATTGCCAGAGTGAAACCATAATCCCAATGGAATCATCTTTTTTGTTCTATGTAAGCAGGCATGACTGTCTGTTTCTTTAGGTAGAATAGTGATTATAAGATGACCTAGCAGTAGAGTCTAGAATTAAGCAACTAGAAGAAACTCACCACCACCAGTTTATCATCCACTCGTTTTCTCTTTATGGTGGTTGATTTCCCATCCCACTTCTGCACCTGTACCAGGACACCTCCATCTAAGGTTATGATGCTCTGTGAACACAATAAAAAATGATTACCACTGATACGTGGTAGAGGAAAACAAAATAAAAAAACACATCACCTTTGAGTGAAGGAATATTTTGAGGTCATTAGTCATTCTAAATTGTAAGGATATATTAAAACAAAAAAAATGAGTGTCAGAAACAATAGCATACAAAGAATACATTTTGATCAGAATATTATATAAAAACACCTACTTGAAATAATATCTATATTAAAAAATATGGATACTAAATTTATGTTGAGATGATAATCTTATAGGTAGTTTTTCTATTTTTGCTTCCACTCTTTCATAAACATTCTCTAACATTGTTATGTTATTTTAATTCACTTCAAATCTATATATTGCATGATGAATTGTATTAATCGCTTTTATAAAAGAATAAAGACAACTTTATAGAAAGGAGAAGATTCACCAACTAAATATCAAAGGCAACATGGTTTAAATCTAGGAAGTCAGGGATCATTGACCTGTGATAGAATAGTTTCTCCTCCTTTTATACAAAATGGCTTCTTATGGGCAGCAGTCTTCTAGAAACCCTGCTTTTATTTTGCTCCAATTCCTTCTTCCTCACCTTGACTTTTCTGTCATCTGCAGTAACTTCCTCAAATTCCTGGCCCAGTTTGAAGGAAATCTCAGTGTTTTTAAAGGTGCTTTCTGATTTAATGGTGATCACATCCCCATTCACACTGATGATCATGTTGGGTTTCGCCATGCCAGCCACTTTTCTAGTGGCAAAGCCCACGCCTACAGTTGGAAAGAGAAAAAACAAAATGTCAAGTTAACAATTTTCCTTTACGTGTTTAATGAAGTCAGAGCTGCAGTTTGTGTGTGTGTGTTTGTGTTTGTGTGTGTGTGTATAGGTGGGTTAGTGTGTACAGGCGGGTGTGTGTGAATAAAAGGAAAAAAGATGCCAGTGAGTTTAGTAAGAGCCTCATAAAATAACAGCTGCGAGTAAGTAAGGCAGGCTAATATTCAAAGAAACCCATGGCATGATTAAGTGTAGGTCTATCTAAATTTCTTCTTCTGGGTTTCAAATACAACTCCATAGAAGACACATCATTAATCTTGAAAAAGATTAAGTCTTCTGGAATGAATGAATATATATATATATATATATATATATATATATATATATATATATATTCCCTGCACTCTCAAACCAACTGGCCATCTCAATCATTAGGGCAGCAACTATCATTTTATTCAACTCATGGAACACTTGGGTAACCTCAACCTTTCCTTTTTAGAAAACAAAAATCCATAGTCAAAGACAGATTTCTCAGTAGGATTTTGAAAATGAATATAGAGTTACTCCATTTAAAAAAATAATCTGTTTGGGTGTACAAAAGTCACATTTCATGGCATGTGTTGCCAAGTCCTATTTTCCTGGCTTTTCCAAATCACTACACAATGAAGAGTTTGATTAATTTCTCCAAAAGGCACAATTTTAAAGAATCACTATTTTAGTAAGTTTCAAATTCAATACTTTGGTTCTCAGTCACCTCAGCTGCAAACCTCTCTTTTAAAAAAGGAAATTTGGGGGATGTAAGTAACGAAAAGGATGAACAATTTACAACTTAATGTAGACAATGGGAACTCACTGTCACTGTGTGTATTATACAGAATTTGTGACAGTTGTGGATATGGTGAATTTTTTAACACATGTATATAAACCTCAGCTACTTATTTTATTAAAGACTACTTATCTGTACCAAAGGTTAGATATAGGGGGTAAGAGGGAGAGAAATACTATACAAGCAAGTGATCCTGAGGCTCTTTTCTAGCTCCCTGTCTGGAAAATGGCTGCAGGTGGAAAGATACATCGTTTCATCAAGTCTTGGCTCTGTTACAAAATATAACTTCACATACAGGGAGTGAGTCAGTATAATGAATGGATGCAACATCAAGTATAATTCCAGACTGGCTGACCTTGGGAAAAATTACATTCTCCACAGTCCTTCTCTGACTGGCGAAACTAATACTTGCTTCCTGATCATCAGTCAGAACAACTAATTCCAGGAGATATCTTAATGTCTTCCATTATCACCAGTGCTTTATAATTTTAAAACATAGTGGCATGAGAATTTAAAGATACATGTTAAAAGTGTAAAATGTTCCTAAGAATCAAAAGCAAAATAGCCTCAAATCCTGACATTTCTGTATCAGCACATATGTATTACTTTATTGAATCACGACTAGTCTATAGTCTAGAAAGTTAGATCTCACTTATGCTGAAGTCCCTAAATGCCCTCCTGTCTATAAACAAGGAAAATAGTAGTACTTACAGAAGAGGGAAAAAATATATACTATGTGATTTAGGGAAAGGTGAAGTCTTAAGACAGATTAAATCCTAACCCCTGTAAGAACACCGCCCCCCCCAAACTGCTACCCCTGGATACCACCTTATCATTCATAGAGGTGTGAGGAAAGAGGCTTTCAAGGTAGAAGCTGTCTCAGTGAGAACCAGTCCTCACCCCCTTGCTTCAGCACAGTGGTTATCCACGGAACGTTCACACAACACAATGGCAATACTAACAGAATCTAGAAACCCGAAAGCCTCCATTATCAAGTAAGAATTATGTTATGGATAGAACATTGTCCTTTTGACTTGATAATCCTATGGCATCCCATGTAATTCCTAAACAAAAAAAAATATTTAACCCCTTAAAGTGACATATTTCCTGAAATTGAGATTTTTGCTCTGATAAAACAACCATACATTTTAACAGATTGACAGTTGAGAAAATAAAATAATTAATAGATGTTTACTTTAAAATTACATTAAAAAGAGAAATACAGTGCTTTCAGCTTCAAATAGAAATTACTGACTCCTAGGAAATAAATATAGTTTTATTTATTTTATATGCAAGAGAGATTAGCAACAGGCAAAGAGCCAAGTAAAATAAAGGTACCCCAGTTTAGCAGTGAAATAAAATCTTATCATTTCTGTGGACCATAAAAATTCTAGTCAGACCCTTTTTAATATTGGCTCACCTATAGGAAAGCATCAGTTGTAACTTTGGTCTCGAAAGTTTCTCCAGACAAATGATTCTCACTTGCTATTTTTATAGCCTCTGTATAGAAAGCAGCATTTCCTATCTGGCTAATACTTCCAGAATGAAAAGCAGCAATAATAAACCTTCTTCCCCCAGAGAAAAAGGTATAAATCCAGTCACCCCACAACAGAGTTTCTTACCCACTTCTTTCATGTAATCATCAAAGTTTTCACTGGAGGTAAGTTTCCAGGTACCCACAAAGGCATCACACATTTTATGAACTTTCTAGGATTATCTTCAAGATGAGGAAAAAAGCTGTAGCTCTCAGGAAGGTGCTGTGACCTTCTTGAATCCAGATAACTTCCTTTTAAAGATGCCCAGATCATGTGATCTTAGGAATAACCAATTGGGGATGGTATCAGATCATTTCCTTCATTACCAGCCTCTGCAATTTTTCCTCTGAGTCATATTTTTAACAGAAATTTCTCAACTTTGGTTCTCTCTGGCAAATGGTCAGACTTAGAGTACAAATTATTTTTCAGCGTTCAAAAAATATTTTCAACATTCCTGTTTTGACTTTACTGCCCAGTGCATTGAATTTGTACCTACTATTTCCATACATATTTATCCCAGGGTAGAGTAAGATAATTATCCTGGAATGAACCTTAACCCTCTTTTCTGGAGTTTCTATTAACATTGCAGTTATGTGGTTCTTTGGAATTGAGGAACATAAGAATTATTTTACGGACTCTTCAGTAATTGCAAAGGCTCTTTGGGACACTACTGTCTTGGGAATTATTTGCCAACTAAAACAAAATAAATAATGGCATCTTAAAGTACCTTAGTTTTCTCATTTCAAATGTTGAGCATGAGTGAAAACGAAATTATCCATCAGGAATCTGTCAGTTTCGTTAATAATGATTTAACCTCATTCTTTCCATCCCTTTAATGAGAACATAGTATTTATTTCCATAGTATTGTGGCCTTAAAAAAAATAAGCCCCCTTCCAAAATATGTTCTTCATACTGAGCACATCCGTCCAGATCCTGAACTATGTTATTAGGAGCTCAAAATTTACCTAGATCTAAATGGTGTTGCTTTATTTGAAAATAATCAGCGGTGGTGGACACACACTATCAAAATTTTATTTCCTTCTTTTATGTAGTGAATATTTCATGAGATTACTTTCTTGTTTTATTTTTAAAGATTTTATTTATTTGACAGACAGAGATCACAAGCAGACAGAGAGGCAGGCAGAGAAAGAGGAGGAAGCAGGCTCCCTGAGAAGCAGAGAGCCCAATGTGGGGCTCAATCCCAGAACCCCGGGATCATGACCTGAGCCGAAGGCAGAGGCCTTAACCCACTGAGCCACCCAGGCGCCCCTCATGAGATTTCTTTCTTAAAGTATTCCTGTCTTTCGGTCTCCTCCTACCCCACACCAGAACAACTGAAGATGTTCATATGTGCATCCAACTGCCATGGACATATACAGATTTTAGAAAAGAAAAAAGCAATAAAAATACTGCATGGTGACGAATCCCTACACTGTATACCTCTCTGAGTAGCAGCTGCGGCACACACGATTGATTCACAGACTCCTGTAGGTATCCTGATGGCTCCCCAGAAATGTTTGAGGTAGAGGATTCTATAAAAGACAGGCTTTTCTGTAGGCAAACAAGTTGCTATAAAGGCCTGATAAAGTCATGTTACAATAGTAAGTGTTAATTGTTGCATTTGTTAATGGCATGGTAATAATGTAATAACGTCCATCCACTCCGGACGGTTGCATAGATACGTGGACTCTGGGTGATGTACCATTCTGGGTAGACTTGCTATTAAAAATTCATCTGTTTCCCACTGAACAAGCAAATAAAAATGATTGAACTCAATACAGTGATAACTTGACAATGTTCTCAATTAATAATGGTTGGTTTTTTGTTTTGTTTTGGGTAGGTTTGGGTTTATCTTTTTTTCCCCCTTTTTTCATTTATTTATTTATTTGTCTATTTATTTATTTATTTATTTTCAGTGTGACAGTATTCATTATTTTTGCACCACACCTAGTGCTCCATGCAATCCGTGTCCTCTCTAATACCCACCATCTGGTACCCCAACCTCCCACCCCCTGCCCCTTCAAAACCCTCAGATTGTTTTTCAGAGTTCATAGTCTCTCATGGTTCACCTCCCCTTCCAATTGGGTTTATCTTTTTAAAGATTTTCTTAAGAGAAGTTTTAGGTTTACAACAAAATTGAGAGGAAGGTACAGAGATTTCTCATGTACCCCCTGCCCCTACACATTCACAGCCTCCCCCATGATCAACATCACTCACATTTTTTTTAACCAAGGATGAACCTACATTGACAGATCATAATCACCCCAAATCTATACTTGATGTTAGGATTCACTTTTGATGTACATTGTGTGTATTTGGACAAAGTATAATGATGTGTATACTTCATTATAATATCATACAGCATTTTCACAGCCCTAAGCATTCTCTGGGCTCTGCCTGTTCACCTCCTTCCCACATTCCTAAGCCCCCAACCTGTGCAAGCACTGTAGTTTTTACTGTCTCCATCGTTCTGCCTTTTCCAGAATATAGTTGTGTATGTGGCCTTTTTAGATCGGTTTCTTTTACTTAGTAATATGCATTTAAGTTTCCTCCATGTCTTTTCATGGCTTCATAACTCATTTCTCATTAGTGCTGAAAAATATCCCATTGTCTAGACATACTATAGTTTATGTCATTCATCTACTGAAGGACATTTTGATTGTTTCCAAGACTTGGCAGTTATGAATAAAGCTGCTATGCATATCCACACGCAGATTCTTTTTTTTTTTTTAAGATTTTATTTATTTATTTGAAAGAGAGACAGTGAGAGAGAGCATGAGTGAAGAGAAGGTCAGAGGGAGAAGCAGACTCCCCGTGGAGCTGGGAGCCTGATGTGGGACTAGATCCTGGGACTCCGGGATCATGACCTGAGCCAAAAGCAATTGTCCAACCAACTGAGCCACCCAGGTGTCCCCACACGCAGATTCTTATATGCACATAATTTTTCAACTTCTTTAGGTAAATACTAAGGAGCATGATATAGTGAGAGTATATTTTATTTTGTAAGGAACCACCAAACTGTCTTTCAAAGTGGCTGTGACATTTTGCATTCCCAAGAGCAATGAATGAGAGCTACATCCTCACTAGTGTTTGATGTTATCAGCGGTCCAGATTTTGGCCATTCTAACAGGTGTGGAGTGTCAACCCACCGCTGTTTTGGTTTGCGTTTTCCTGGTGGCATATGATGGGGAGCATCTTTTCATATGCTTATTTGCCATCCGTACATCTTTTTTTTTTTTTTTTTTTAATTTTTTATTTTTTATAAACATATATTTTTTATAAACATATATTTTTATCCCCAGGTCTGTGAATCACCAGGTTTACACACTTCACAGCACTCACCAAATCACATACCCTCCCCAATGTCCATAATCCCACCCCCTTCGATCCAACCCCCTCCCCCCGGCAACCCTCAGTTTGTTTTGTGAGATTAAGAGTCACTTATGGCCATCCGTACATCTTATATGGTCAGGTGTCTGTTAAGGTGTTTGACTCATTTTTAATTGGGTTGTTTGTTTTCTTATTGTTGAGCTTTAACAGTTCTTTGTATATTTTGGATAATAGTCCCTTATCAGATATATTTTTTGGCAGATATTTTCTCCAGCCTCCTGAATAATGGTTTACTTTTTAAAATATATGTTGAAGATGTCATGAAAAGAGGGGCCGTCTGTACCCCAATGTTTATAGCAGCAATGACCACGGTCGCCAAACTATGGAAAGAACCAAGATGCCCTTCAACGGACTAATGGATAAGGAAGATGTAGTCCATATACACTATGGAGTATTATGCCTCCATCAAAAAGAATGAATACCCAACTTTTGTAGCAACATGGACGAGACTGGAAGAGATTATGCTGAGTGAAGTAAGTCAAGCAGAGAGAGTCAAGTATCATATGGTTTCACTTATTTGTGGAACATAACAAATATGGAGGACATGGGGAGTTAGAGAGGAGAAGGGAGTTGGGGTAAATTAGAAGCGGAGGGGAATCATGAGAGACTATGGACTCTGAAAAACAATCTGAGGGTTTTGAAGAGACGGGGGGGTGGGAGGTTGGGGTACCAGGTGGTGGGTTTTATAGAGGGCACGGATTGCATGGAGCACTGGGTGTGATGAAAAAATAATGAATACTTTCTTTTCTGAAAATAAATTAATTAATTTTTAAAAAAAAGAAAAGAAAAAAAATAAAAAGAAAAATGGGAGTGATCCCTGTGGGGATGGAACCAATAATTATCTTGGTAATAGCACTGGATACCTGTGATAAAATTATACAGAAGAGAATACACAGGGGCACAAGTACACACATGATATGGGTGTCAATATCCTGGATGTGATTACTGTAGTATAGCCGTGCATCATGTTATACCACTGAGAGATTTCTTATAACAGCACGGGAATCTACAGTTATCTCAAAATAAAAAGTTTAATTAAAAAATAAATTAATAAAATAAAATAAAATATATGTTCATGCTTTACCTTTAGTAACAAATTGCTTCACACAGATTTTCAAATGATTATCACTCTTAAACAATATAGCATATATATAGTATAATAACAATATAGTGTATTTTAACACTGCAATTTAAACATTTTTTTTTATAGATGGACTGCCCAAATACTATAGTCTTTAGTCACATGTGGTGCCTGAATACTTGGAATGTGGCTAGTATGACTCAGAAATGGAATTATTAATTTTATTTACTTCTAATTAAAATTTAAGAAATTATCCTCATACAGTTACTGGGAAACTTTTAAAATTTGTGGGAGAACCTGAATATGTGAATCTACTCTTCCAGTTATAGAACCTAAATTTGATGAAATCTAAATGTCAGTCAAGTATTTAAAAAGAAAATTTAAAATCTGAGTTGGGATGTACTAATAGAAAATGCACACTGAACTTTGAGGACAATATAAAAAAGTACAATATCTCATTGAAAATTCTTGCACTGATTATATAAACTATGAAGTGTTGAAATTATGACATTTTTGGTATGTTGAATTACGTGAAAAACATTACTAAAATTATTAAATTATTAAAATTAGTTAAATTAATTAATTTGTTTCTTTGTCACTTTCTTAAGCTGACTATTAGAAAGTTTTAGATTACACATGTGACTCACATTATGTTTCTATTGAGTAGCACTATTTTACACTCCCATAGTGACATCAAAGTTTCTTTGTTTATTCAACATGTGTGTCAAACATGTTGCCAGCCACTGGGGATTCAATATGGGCAACCTTACCAGGCACTTGCTGGCTCTCACAGAGCTTACCTTCTAGTTCTGGAGAAGATAATACACAAGTAAACCAACATCTGGTAGTGATTTTCGAGAAAAAAGAACAAGGATCTGATGTAACAACTGCTCCAAGGGTTGGCAACACTAGATGGGCAGTTCAGGGAGGTCTGTCAAAGGAGGTAGACAATGGAGCTGAAACCTAGAGGGTGAGAAGAAAATAGTCATGGAAAGATGAGACAAAAGATGTTCCAGCCACAGGGAACAGCGGGAGTTTGCGGATTCCATTCTTGTTCGAGACAATTTCACCTCAGCATGACCACAACACTAACCCGTGACACACACAGACATATACCCTATAAAGCCATGACAAAAGTACAGATATATGTTCCTGGTGAAGAGTCCAAGCTCCATTAAGGCAGGAGTTTTCGTGGTGATTATTTACTGGAATATACCCAATAACTGAGTATTCAATAAAATTGAATTGAGAGTCCAATAAAACTCCTGTAAAATTACCTCAGGAGTATTTCCATGGGCCAGTATCCTCATGTTCCTATGTTAACATATTTAATGTCTGAACATTGCTGGAGAAATGGTATATTGAAATTTTTAGAAACAACACTGGCTCCTTTAATAATTTTCTATCAACAAAAATAGTAACCTATAGTATAGGAACTTGATAACTTAAATATCAATGAATTAATATATAAGAAAGTTGTTGGGTTACATGAAAAAATTTCACGTTATCAGTTGTGTAGAGTAACAAAATAAGCTTACCAGACTTATTTAAGGGGATTGTGTCTTTAAAAGCTGCTCAGTTTATATTCCAAACACATGGGCTATCCTGTGGAAGGCTAATATTCTAGGAACAAGTCCACTAAGTTATGTATCATATAAGGCAGAGATTTCCCTCAAACAAGAGGCTTTCCTTAAATTATTTCTATTTTTTTATTTTAATTCCATTGTAGTTAATGGACAGTGTTATATTAGTTTCAGGTGTACAATATAAAGATTTAATAATTCTACACACTACTCAATGCTCATCATGACCAATGGACTCTTTAATCCCCATCACCTATTTCACTCATACACCCCCACCCGTCTCCCCCTCCAGTAACTTTCACTTTGTTCTCTATAGTTAAGAGTCTATTTCTTGGTTTATCTCTTTTTCCATTTGTTCATTTGTTTTGTTTCTTAAATTCCACATATGAGTGAAATCATGTGGTATTTGTCTTTCTCTGACTTATTTTGCTTGGCATTATACCCCTCCCAATTCCATCCATGTTGTTGCAAACAGCAAGATTTCATTCTTTTTTATGGCTGAGTAATATTCCATTATATATACCACATCTTCTCTGTTCCTCTATTGATGGACACTGGGCAACTTCCATAATCTGGCTATTGTAAATAATGCTGCAATAAACATAAGATACATATATTTTTTTAATTAGTGTTTTTATAATTTTTCTGTAAATACCTAGTAGCATGATTTACTGGACCATAGGGTAATTCTATTTATTTTTAATTTTTTGAGCAACCTCCATACTGTTTTCCACAGTGGACAGTGGCTGCACTGGTTTGCATGGCCACCAGCAGTGCACCAGAGTTCCTCCATCTCCATATTCTTACCAACATGTTCTTTCTTGTGGTTTTTGATTTTAACTATTCTGACAGGTGTGGGGTGATATCTCACTGTAGTTTTGACTTGCATTTCCCCAATGATGAATGATGTTGAGCATCTTTTCATGTATTTGTTGGTCAACTGGATGTCTTCTCTGAAGAAATGTCTGTTCATGTCTTCTGCCCATTTTTAAATTGGATTATTTGGGTTTGGGGGGTATGGAGTTATATAAGTTCTTTTTAAATTTTGCATGCTAAACCTTTATCAGACATGAAATTTGCAAATATCTTCTCTCATTCAGTAGGTTGCCTTTCTGTTTTGTTCTTTCCTTTGTTGTGGAGAAGCTTTTTATTTTGATGTAATCCCAGTAGTTTATTTTTGCTTTTGTGCCCCTCGCCTCAGGAAATACACCCAGAAAAATGTTGCTACAGCCAATGTCAGAGATATTACTGCCTGTCTTCTCTTCACAGACTTTTGTGGTTTCAGGTCTCATATTTAGGTCTTTCATCCATTTTGAATTTATTTTTGTGTATGGTTTAAGAAAGTGGTCCAGTTTCATTCTTTTGCATGTAGCAACACCATCTGTTGAAGAAACTGTTCTTTTCCTCATTGTATAACCTTGCTTTTTTTGTCAAAGGTTAATTGACCATATAATCATGGGTTAATTTCTGGGCTTTCTATCCTGTTCTATTGATCTGTGTGTCTATTTTTGTGTCAGGACCATATTGTTTTGATTACTACAGCTTTTTAGTATAACTTGAAATCTGGAATTGTGATTCCTCCAGCATTTTCTTTAAAAAATTTTTTTATCTTAGAGAGAGGGGGAGAGAGAGATCGCAGAAGAGGAGCAGAGGAAGAGGGACAGGGAGATAATCTCCAGCAGACTCTGCACAGAGTGCAGAACCCAATACTGGGCTCTATCCCAGGACTTTGAGATCATGGCCTAAGCTGAAACTAAGAGCTGGACTCTTAACTGACTGAGCCACCCAGAAGCCCCCAGTTTTACTTTTTCAAGATTGTTTTGGCTATTCATGGTCTTTTGTGGTTCCATGTAAATTTTAGAGTTATTTGTTCTAGTTCTGTGATAAATGTTATTGGTATTTTGGTAGATTTTCTTGGGCTAGTATGAACATTTTAACAATATTGGTTCTTACAATCCATGAGTATGGAATGTCTTTCTATTTGTTCTTGTCATCTTCAATTTCTTTCATCAGTGTTTTATAGTTTATGAAATACAGGTCTTTCCCCTCTTTGGTTAAGTTTAGTCCTAGGTATTTTATTATCTGTGGTGCAATTTTAAATGGTATTGCTTTCTTAATTTCTCTTTGTGTTGCTTCACTATTAGTGTATAGAAATGCAACAGATTTCTGTACATTGATTTTGTACCCTGGAACCTTACTGAATTCATTTATCAGTTCTAGAAGTTTTTGAGTCTTTTAGGTTTTCCATATATGGTATCATGTCATTCTACAAATAAGGAAAGACTTACTTCTCCCTTAACAATATGGATGGTTTTATTTCTTTTTGTTGGCTGATTGCTGTAGCTAGGACTTACAGTACTATGTTGAATAAGAGTGGTGAGAGCGGACATCCTTATTCTTTAGGGGGAAAGCTTTCAAATCTTTCCCTTTGAAGATGATATTCACTGTGGGGTTTTCATATATGTCCTTTATTATACTGAGGTGTACTTCCTCTAACCATACTTTTTTGAGAGTTTTTAATCATGAATGGATATTATACTTTGTCAAATATTTTTTCTGTGTCAATTGAAATGATCATATGGTTTTTATCCTTTCTCTTATTGAGGTATCACATTAACTGATTTGTAAATACTGCACTCTACGCTTGCATCTCTGGACTAAATTCCACTTGATTGTGATGAACGATTTTTTAAATTTATTGTTGGAATTAGTTTGCTAATATTCTCTTGAGGATTTTTCCATCTATGTTCATCAGGGACGTTGACCTGTAGCTCTCTTTTTTTGTAGTTTCTTTATCTAGTTTTGGGATCAGGATCATGCTGGCCTCATAGAATGAATTTGGAAGTTTTCCTTCCTCTTCTATTTTTTGGAATGGTTTGAGAAGAATAGGTAATAACTTTCTTTAAATGTTTGGTAGAATTCATCTGTGAAGCCATCTGGTCCTGAACTTTTGTTTGTTAAAAGTTTTTTAATTACTAATTCAATTTCACTGCTGGTAATCAGTCTGTTCAAATTTTCCATTTCTTCCTGATTTAAATTTGGGAGGTTGTATGTTTCTAAGAACTTATCCATTTTTTCTGGGTTGTCCAATTTGTTGGCATGTAATTTTTCATAATACTCTCTTAAAATTCTTTGTATTTCTGTGATGTCAGTTGTTTTTTCTCTTTCATTTCTGATTTTGTTTTGATCCTCTTTTTTTTTTTTTTTTTTTGATGAGTCTGGTTAAAGGTTTGTCAATTTTTCTGATCTTTTCAAAGAATTATAAGCTGTCCAGAACTTAATCCAAAGACCCATATGTCTTATTTCATGTATCTACATTGCAGTATGACTTGGAATATAAGCAACTGCCTTGTACTTCCACAAATCCCCTCCATCTCAGTTCCTAAGACTGAATTTTGCTGCCTAGATAAGACAGAATGTGCTCTTATCAAATAATCACTATCATTCACTATAGTGTTCGTGGATTGTTATATGAACAGATGGAATGCAATAAGGAGAATCACACTAAAAAACAATTCAACATTATAAGACCTTGGATTCAACGTTCCATGAAGAATATCTTCCCCATGTATTAATGAAGAAAATTCAGACTTAACCAAAACTTTTGTGCTCATCCTTTCCTGAAAACTAGTAGAAATTATACCATTCTCATTTTCTAATCTTTTTTCATTGTTTAAAACTCAAACTGGCAAATTTTTTTCACAAAACACTTTTTGGTAATCCTACTATGTCCAAGGCACTGTGCTAGGTGCAATAAGGGAACAAAGTAATATATAAGATCTGATTTCTGGGCTCTTGGATGGCACAGTCAGTTAAGCCTCCAACTCTTGGTTTCATCTCAGGTCATGATCTTAGGGTCATGGGACTAAGTCCCATATTGGGCTCCATGCTCAGCTCCAACTCTGCTTGATATTCTTTCCCTCTCCCTTTCTCTCCCCCTTGCCCTCCCCCCTTGTACACATATCATGTGCACAAGATAAGTGGTATCTTCATCCCATTCCCAGTCTCTCCTCATTCCTGATCTCCCCTCATCATCCTAAAATTCATTTCAATTTTGACTTAAAGTTCCTTGTACTTTACTCACTCACCAAATATTTGCTAGATTAATGCATTAGTTAACAAAAACAATGAGGTTTGTGTTTAGGCTACATAATCATTCTTATCGCTTGTGTATGAGTTTTAAACCAATAAACCATGGGCTCTAATCTGTGCTTTACAAAGTTATGGTAGCACTAGGAAGGGTATATTATAAAGGATAAAGTAAGCAGATGTAATTTCCCTCACAAGACAGGACTTATGGGATGGTGAGGAGTTGAGCAAGGGTAACAGCAGAGAGATGACAGAAAAGCAGTAGAAGAAAGTGAGGAATGACAGAGGGAGGGTTGAGGAAGCTCCTTCCTTCTGGGGGAGACTGGTCCCCATAAACAAGGTACATGGGAGAAAATGTACCTGTGGCTGTAAAAGGAATTCTCATAGAAGCAATGATGTTTTTATTCACAAATATTCAAATAACAACATTAAAATGCATATAACAGACCATACTCTTATTTCAGAGCCATGAAGAAGGGGTGTACAGTGACTAAAGCCTTCCTTTGTTCTGGAAATGTGGACACTAGGAATGTGGCCCCAGACACTCAGTGCTGACTGGGGACAGGCCCTCTCTGGTTCAGGCCAACTGCTTTGCACTTTGCTCCACTATGGACAGCTTCCATGGAATGCATCCCTCTGACCTTTGCCTGTGTTTATTTCTTTTGGAGGAAATGAGGGTATTTTTTCTGACAATTTTTAAGTTGAAGAGGAAACATACCCAATCTTGGGATAATAAGGGGTAGAGACAAAGCCATGGTGAGAGGGAGTGTTTTCACAGAATGTGTGTGATAGGTTAAAAAAAGGGTTCATGCCAAGCTTCTCCTTTTATTTAAGAAAGTTCCTATATTAATGGAATATTATTACCAACGTTTGGAGATTTCTTAGAGTTTTAAGATGAAATTTTGGCAGGTAATTTAGGCATATTTTGTTTGGTTCTCTCCCCCACAGATTATTGGGAACTTTTATTTTTTTTTTTTTTTTTTTTTTTTTTTAAAGATTTTATTTATTTATTTGACAGACAGAGATCACAAGTAGGCAGAGAGAGAGGAATGGAAGCAGGCTCCCTGCCGAGCAGAGAGCCCCATGCGGGGCTCGATCCCAGGACCCTGAGACCATGACCTGAGCTGAAGGCAGAGGCTTAACCCACTGAGCCACCCAGGCGCCCCTATTGGGAACTTTTAATTGAAGATTATTTTATATTTCCTATCCTAGTTTGAACAGGCAAAGTAAAGGTAACCTTATTTAGTTGGTGTATCATTCATTTTTTTAAACTTATTTTTTATTTATTTTCAGCATAACAGTATTCATTTTTTTCTCACCACACCCAGTGCTCCACGCAATCCATGCCCTCTATAATACCCACCACCTGGTACCTCCAACCTCTCACCCCCCCCCTCGCCACTTCAAACCCCTCAGATCATTGAATATATGTTCACAGTGACTAATCATTGATACTTTGATTTCAAATACTGATGGTTTTAGAAAGAGTAACTAAGTCAGTAGTCTATGCATCAGTTAAAAAGGTTGTAGCTAATTATAGATTTGTGTTGTGACTTCAAAAGTGTTGTGTAACTTCTTCACTTGTCCTCTTATTCATAAAAGGGACTGTTCATTTATAGTGTAGTAGGTGCAAGTAGGAACCAAGTTAAGAGCTGGCAAAGCACTTTCTGAATGTAGAATGTGTCCTACTCTGTCTTTATATAATAAAGCAAGCATCATTATGAAGAACAGACGGTGGGCAAGTGAAAAAGTAAACCTGGAAAACCAGAAGGGAATGTACAAATGAACCAGTTGTGATATTAGATGATATCACTACGAAAATGTCCAGGAGGACAGACAGAAACACACACACACACACACACACACACATCAAGTTTGTTCTCTTCATTATGTTCAGTTAACATTAAGTTATTCCTTTTTTAATTCCTGGCTATTTCCTTGAGGGTGTTTTATTATTTGTCCTTTGATACTCCAGGCTTTGCATTCTGTATGATGTGGAAGTTCTATATAGTTCATTATTGAATTAGGAGGGAATCAATCAGATTTATTTAGATCATATTGATAGGTAATACTGTAATGTTAGTAGAAGTTTTTGCATTTAAAAAATAGATCCTGATTAACCTCTTGAGATTTTTTTTATTAACATAAAATGTATTATTTGCTTCAGGGGTATAGGTCTGTGATTCATCAGTCTTACACAATTCATAGCATTCTCCATAGCACATGCCCTCCCCAGTGTCCATCATCCAACCACCCCATCCCTCCCACCCCCACCTCCAACAACCCTCAGTTTGTATACTGAAATTAAAAGTCTCTTGTGATTTGTCTCCCTCTCTGGTTTCATCTTGTTTCATTTTTCCCTCCCTTCCCCTATGATCCTCTGTCTTGTTTCTCGAATTCCTCATATCAGTGAGATCATGTGATAACTGTCTTTCTCTGATTGACTTATTTTGCTTAGCATACATACATACATACATAATACCCTCTAGCTCCATCCACATCTTTGCAAATGGCAAGATTTCATCTTTTTATATGGCTGCATAGCATTTCATTACATACACACACACTATATCTTCTTTATCCTTTCATCTGTTGATGGACATCTAGGCTCTTTCTAGGGTTTGGCTATTGTGGACATTGCTGCTATAAACACTGGGGTGCAGGTGCCCCTTCGGATCACTATATTTATATCTTTAGAATAAACACCCAGTAGTGTGATTGCTGGGCCATAGTGTAACTCTATTTCAACTGAGATTATTTTTTGACAGAGTGAAGGTAAAAATGTCAGGTGTGGGAAATAGACAGTAGAACGGAAGAACTAGCCTGCCCTCCTCAAGTCCTAGTAGTATATACACTGTTGCTTGTGCTTATAAGAACTTTTCTCAACTGACAATGAGCACACCCTGTGTTCTCCAAACTTCTATCCGTAGCCTCACTTGTACCAGTCTCAACCCACTTACACTTCATGTGCTTTTTTAAAACTGCACATACATCATATGGTTTTAATTATATAAATAAAACTATAGACAAAGAAGGTATTCAGCCACATATTCACCAAATGTCTAATAAGTGTCAGTCGCGTGCTGGATGCTTGGGCATAAAACTGAGGAAGACAAGCAGACCCAGGCACATGAGGACTAGAAGTTTCTGGAGAGGAGGGAGCGTGCATCCGGGGGGGGTGGGTGGGTCAAGAGTGGCTCTGGCAGACAGGAGGCACAGCTTCTGCTTCACTGAAGGCACTGAAGAAATGACATTTAAGAGAGAGAAGAAGGAAGAGGTCAGGGAGAAAGAGGACTGGAAAAAGAAGAAGAAAAGGAAGAGAGACTAAGGAAGAGGGAAAAAGGGACAGAGAAAGAGGATGTTTAGGATGAGCGCCTGGGTACCCCAAGGCTGTAGACAGAATGAGAGCTGTGTGGTAGAATGAAAACACCAGACAGTAGCAGGTGCCACACTAGGGCCCAAACTGTGACTTGATGCTGGTAAAGAGACAGAACAGGAGCAGCTCATCCAGAACAATTTTGCTTACAAGGAGACACTGAGTATTCTTTCTGGGAGGTACTTTTGCTGTGGGACTTCTCCCCAGTGAACTCTGATCGAGTAAGAAAGCACACATGTCAGGCATCTGTGAACTATTTTTGCCATCTGGGTGTTAACTTCCCTCTTGACGAAAATCCTCTCTCACTGGGTGAAATGTGCATTCCTGCATTCATTCAGTGGCTTGCCAAGGTTCTCCAAACCTAGATATTATTATCCCTGCAATAGGATTTTTGGTCATGATTTGATGCTATAAAGATAAATGTGTATATAGGTATATATATATATATATATACACACACACATATATCTTCCTTATAATTGTCACTATTCCTTAGAATTCTGTCATTATCTTAAAATAGTCGGTAAATACCAACATACCTATGACATTCTCATGGTTGTCATATAAGCAAGTGTTACATTTTAAAAAGGCCCACAGCGCCTGGGTGGCTCAGTGGGTTAAGCCTCTGCCTTCAGCTCAGGTCATGGTCTCAGGGTCCTGGGATCGAGCCCCACATCGGGCTCTCTGCTCCACGGGGAGCCTGCTTCCCCCTCTCTCTCTGCCTGCCTCTCTGCCTACTTGTGATCTCTGTGTTAAATAAATAAATTTGTTTTAAAAAAGGCCCACAAGCTCTGGAGTTCAGACATATTGAAATTCTGTTTCCACTCTTCACTGGCTTGTGACCTTTGGCAATCTAATTAATTTCTATGGCACTCAGCTTTCTCATCTGTAAAACTGGAAAGCCCTATTTTATGGTAGCGTTTAAATACACGGCCTTGATGTCAAGTATTCACAGCCTTGATGTTGCCTGGCATTTCCTTGCACATGTTGCCTAGCATGTACCTTACTCAACATGTGGCAGCTAGTAATGGTGGTGTTGGTGGGAGCAGTAGTAATATAGTCCCAGAAGATAAACCACACACTTGGGGGTGTGTGGGGGGTTGGGGCTGGGAAGAATTGGAAAATTTTCTCTAATGCAGAATAGCCTTATTCACAGTTATCTTGGATTTTCGAATGCTCAGAAGGTTGAGATTTCTCCAGCAATGATTCTGGAATGAAATTTGATAGTGAAATTCATGAAATTCAAAAAGTTTTCTTGATACTCATGTTTCAGAACGAGAATTTTTTTCTCTCAAGAGATGATACCATGATAATACTCTTCCTCTCACTGTGGAAGATTTTCCCCCACAAATGGAAATATTTTGAATGTTCTTTAAAAATATATATGTAATATATATATATTTTTAATAATATATATATTTTATATAGGATTACAGTATATATTATCAAGCATACACCCATTTATATATATATAAAATATACTATAATCCTACTCTCTGGATTATCACTTTCAATGATTCCAGGAATATCCTTTCAGTTTTTTTCTATACATGTGTAAGCGAAAATATGGAATATGAGTATGAGTTTTTATTAAAGACATTGGATAAAATGTCAAGATTTTGTGTATATGTACTCTTCCACTCTCCCGTAACTTTCATCTTCACTTAGTAATGCAGTGTGGCTGTCTCCTCATGTCAATAAATATAAATACATCTCATTTTTTCAAAATTGCTGCCAAATATTCCACTTATATATGTACCATAGTTTAACCAATAACTCCACTTTTCACTGTTAAAAAATAATTTTAGTAAATTTTCTTGTACCTATGTATCTTCATCTATTTGCGTTGGTATTCCTGTAGAATAAATGCCTACAGGTAGAGTTGATAAATACAGGTAGATACAGGTTGATAAATACGGGTAGAGCCTACAGGTAGAGTTGAAGGACCAGTGGGTATACGCATTCTAAATGTTGATACACATTGTTGAACTGCCCTCTGAGAAACTTATGTTCTTTAAACTCTCACCAGTTGTGAATGACATCACCTATTTCCTTTCAGGGGAACTGGCTTAAAACCAGACTTGCTTTCAGTGGGACTTATCATTTGAGATAGTCAATATGGGCCAAGGTAAATTGGTAAGAGAACACAAAGCTGACTACTAGAACCCAGAGCCAGAATGCTACCCAGGGCCTGGTTTATGGAGGCCAGTAGTCATTCAAGACATATTTGATGACAGACTGAGCATCTGGTTGTCTAAACAAGCCCATCAAGGGCCTGGCTCAGGAAAGACCAGTAGATGGAATGAAGACAAAGTAACATTATGTACAAACATTAGCGTTCATTGTCTTCTGCTAAAAAAACAAAAATGTATGAGTGAAGAGCTTGATGCAACTTCACTTGAGAAGGCTTAAGGGAGATGGTTGAAACTTTTCCAATTCCAGTCAGTGACAGGTGGAATATTCATTTTCCAATCATATGGAAAATGCGAATTTTCATATGCTTTCCAAATAAGGAAGCAGGAAAATTACAGCAGCTATGCTTTGGTCGTAACTGCTCCCTCGAGGATTTATATGCTTTTCCCCCTTTGGGCCTTTTGGGTACATGAGGATTTGCCCTTATAGTTCCCAATGGAGGTGATTTTCTTTATTTGTAAGTATAGAAAGCAGATTTGAAATATTGTATTTTTCTGGGATGAGAAGAGTTACTGTGATTCTAATTCTCTTAGAATGCTTATTCTCTTTAGTGTATAAGTATTAGGGAGTGACGTACACATATTACAGATCGTGTTGCCTGACAGGGTGTACCAGTCAGGGACTGGGTAGCCAAATCAAATTAAGTACAAATCTGTAATAAATAAATAATATCAAATGGCATATTTAAATAGCATAGGAGTTCCTTTAATGTGGAAACAGAGAAAACCTAGCATAAAATCTGATTTTAAAATTTAGGAAACTGTGGGTTGTGTTTCCTAACATTATGATTTCCCCGCCTGAGGGTGCAGCACTGGGGCCAATTGCCCTTTCCATGACCCTCCCATGGTTCCAAGCACCACGAAGCTGCCTCCTGATCATTAATATTGCACAGGGCAAGGATCCGACCACAAATAATTGTTTTGCCTACTTAAAGATATAAGTCATTCGTCAAAGACATTTCAATGAATACAAATGCTGAAAAAACTCCTTTGAACATCTCTATTAAAAATTGCTGCTATTAAAAAAATTGCTGCTAGTGTCAGATATTGGTAAATGAAAACCTCCAAGTAGTGACAGGTTCATCTACTACAAATAAAGTCAACCCCTTGATTAGTTCTGAGTGGATTAATCATTATGTCTGTGTGTGAAGAATCATGAATGACTTTGACACAGGCTGATTTTTTTAAAGGGTTCTTTTTCTTCTTTTTTCCTTTTTAAGGGGTTATTTTTCTCCTTTTCCTCCCCTGGAGAAACCATTGTGGTAAAGATTTTGCAGAGGTTGCAACTTCATTTATACGTTGAAGGCTGTGCTTTTCCAAGCAATTGTTGAAATTTCTATTTCTAATATTTGTGTTGTTGCTCCAAGATTGTCCCTAAAATATGCTTATGTTCCTCAGAATTTCCTGAATTATTTATTTCTTAAATCCTCAAAAAAGGAGTTCTGGTTAGGGGAAAACATCTAATGTAAAAAGCATTATTTTTTCTTTTTGCTTTGCCAGAATGTGCCTGGGTTTAACAAAACATGTTTCTTTCTCTGTCTGGGTTTAGCCAAAGGAAAAAAATCAGCATCCTTTCTATAGTATTAGCAGGCAAAACCATGAGCTAAAGCATTCCCAGGGATGCCAGAGTGGAATTTCCCTTCATCTGAGTTTCTCCAGGGTTTTAATTCCTGATTGCCCTAACACTGGGAGGCGGCTGTTCTAGCTCTTGATCTTTCCCCTACTTATCTTGCCAAATATTGCAAATGTCGTTCTTGCTTCCTCCAAAATCATACTCAGGGACATTGTCCTCACTTTTTTCTAGATGGCTTTTTCCCCTTTGTCCTTTGACATACTTCTGAGTTCCTCCGGACTACAGAATACAGACTATTTTAAATCAAGTCAATGACACATTCTCAGTTCCCATATCTGTGTTTTTTTTTTTTTTTAATTCTGATACATGTATTGTCTGACTCCAAAAATAATAGTCTATTCAAAAAGCACAAAATAGGGGCGCCTGGGTGGCTCAGTGGGTTAAAGCCTCTGCCTTCGGCTCAGGTCATGATCTCAGGGTCCTGGGATCGAGCCCCACATCGGGCTCTCTGCTCAGCGGGGAGCCTGCTTCCTCCTCCCTCTCTGCCTACCTCTCTGACTACTTGTAAACTCTATCAAATAAATAAATAAAATCTTTTTTAAAAAGGCACAAAATAGTAGTCCAGAATGCAACCCATTTCATTGCTGCAAAAATATCTGGAACATAAAACCTTAGTAAACAGATCTTCTTAAAAGTATGTTACTCCTTTTAATTGTTGGATACTTGCCTAATGACATGATTTGGAAAGGCAAACAAAAAAATTTAGGTACATAGGAGGCATATGATAATTTTACATGTAATATATAGATGTTACTTTTTGATGTTTTTAGGTTAATTTTGCCAAAAAAATTTCCCCTCATGGGATATAACTTACACTGTTCTTTTCTAAATGTGCTATTCTTGGAGTGCCTGGGTGGCTCAGTGGGTTAAAGCCTCTGCCTTTGGCTCAGGTCACATTCCCAGGGTCCTGGGATAGAGCCCCACTTCGGGCTCTCTGCTCAGCAGGGATCCTGCTTCCCTCTCTCTCTCTCTGCCTGCCTCTCTGCCTACTTATGATCTCTGTCTGTCAAATAAATAAATAAAATCTTTAAAAAAAAAAAGTGCTGTTCTTAATTGTCCTCCTACATTCCTTCAATTGCTATGATTTTACAATAACATCAAAAAATAATTAGGAAGGTTGCAGAATTCTGCTGTTATCAGTGGCCTCTAGTGCGATCTTTTTATCTTACAGATGAGGAAATAAGTCCCCAATATGGTTTTTCCAAAGTTACATAGATAATAGCTCAACCAGAAACAAAATGGAGTTCACTTTGTTTTATATGAATGCTCTTTTCCATATGGAAATTATATTTTCTCCGTGTTATTCTATTTTCCCTAAAGTATAGTCCAATGTGTACCAGGCTAGAAGTTATAATAGTCACTATCCGTATCAGACACATTTAAGCATCTGTTTAGAGTTTCTTGACGGTGTCGTTGCTTGGATCTTCTGCCTTAGGTTCCCAGCAACCAAGACAGTAAGTCATAAATAACATCTCATTCCAGAAGGACTGTGGATATAAACGTCAACACTGAAGAATTTAAGAATGCCGAGCTTGGGTTCCTTATCCTATCCCTGTTCAGCTTACCTATATATCAACCCCTGGGAGAACTAGATGGCTCATGGCCAGTGACTATAGACTCGCATCTCCTTAAGCAGACGACCGCTCTAAGCCAAGCTGCAGTGCCAGCTGCGGTATAGTGACCACAGTCAACAAGCACATTGGGAGAACCAGGTGAGCATGTGCTGTCAGCTGGGGCTCCAGGCAGGTAGCACCGTCCCGCGGTCAGGCCCTTACTTGGGACTTGACCAGGAGGCTAGTTAGCAACAAGTAAGACAAGCCATTGGGGTCAGACAGCAATTCAATCACTGTCTACAACGGATGCCCTGGGTTCCAGAATCAAGAAGGCAGCCTGATCACCTGAATCAAGATACCGATGCGCTGGCACCTGCGCTCTACGGTCAGAGGTTGAGAGGAGGCTGTCTCTAAGTGAGGACTCAGACAGAACCCGGGCTTCCTGCGGACAGCAAAGCTACGGAAAGGATCCAGGAAAGGAGGAAGTGGCCTGAACCACAGGACGAGGACCGTGACTGACCAGGGCCTAACAGGTCCCAGATAACCAGGAATCGTTCCCATGTTCTTTCCCCCAGCTGGACTTTTAAGGTCTGGTCTGGTCTAGTCTGGTCTGGTCTTTTCTTATTTTATTTTCATGTCTAGCTTCTAGCTTCTTTTTGAGGCTTATTGAAGAAACAATTTTCAGAGAATAAAAGCCATTTCTAGTGCTTTTATTTTCATCTCTCCTCAAATGCAAATACTGTCCAAGAAATCTTTGCAGATCACTTTGTAATTAGCAACAGCCATAATTTAGTAATCCACAAACTTTCTGAAAAGTGGGCACATTCATTCAGTCATTCATTTACACACCCATGATATATTCATTTGACAAGTATTTGCTAAATGTCTACTGAATGAAAAATGCCTCCTCTCAAGACAGACAGACCCATGTTCTAACTCTACCCTGCTGTTTCCTAGAGGCAAGGCCTTTTTCTTCAGGTGTTAAAAGGATTGAGTGAGATAATTCATACAAAACATAAAGCACAGAACCTCGCACTAGTAAGTAGTTAATGTATAATAGCCACTACGATTACTTTTACTTTTATTAATATCAATGATAGTAACATTAAAACATGGTTACAGTCTACTGAAAGGACTAGACTTAAGTAAATGTAATATGGAGTAATGGGTGCCAGGGGACAGGTTGGCACGAGTGTGGGAGGGCATGATAATTCTGGCTGGAAAGATCAGAGAAACCTTGACAGGATGAATCATGTTTCAGCTGAAAAGTCATGTTTCAGTTGAAAGTTGAAGGGTCCATCACACAGTCATGGAAAGGGTGTTACCAGAGGAGGACGTTCTTCATACCGTGTGAATCAGGGTGACAGGCAAAGCTGGAGACTCACAAAGGGGCTCTATGACAGAGCGTTAGAGCCTTTGCAGCCGAGTCTGGATCACATACCGGTAAATTACTGAGAGGACTTTTATGCCATGAAGAAACCATTTTTACCTTTTACAGAAATCATTCTAGCAGCACTGTGAAAGCTGGAGCTGGATTCAGATTGGGGGAAAGGAGGTAGGCAAGCCAGGAAGACCCCCCACTAGGAAAGCCCCTGAGGAGCTGTTGAAATAGATCAGAGGGGAGGAAATAAGCCTCTGTTTGGTTCTGTGTTTTTAAACCAGGATTCTCCCAGCCTCATCCTAAGCAGGATCCTCCAGGAATCCCTGCCCTGTCCCTGACAGTCCTCCTGTCCATCCTTACTCTCTCACGCAGGCACTGGTGTGGTCTGGAGGCAGACGGACACAGCTTTTGGAAGACCTCTGGACCTGTCCCTATATAGGCAACTTCTAAACCTCCCAAGTGTGCCACAACCTATGCCCTTCTCCCTTTTTGCTAAACCCTGAACGGAGCAGTGTTTCCTCAAGGGAGGTACACTGGTCACATGTTTCAGAAGCACCCTGGGGGCTTGTTAAAAATGCCTATTTCTAGACCCCTCACTATTTCTAGAAACCTCCCAGCAGTCAGAATCCCTTGCAGTTGAAAAGCAAATCTGCGCTTTTTGCCATCTCCCCAGGAAATAGTGACTTTGAGAGCCCCTGCAAGAGACCACTAGAAAAGTAGATCTTGAACTTGACGAGTCATGTAACTGGCTTGCAGAACTTCCTAAAATTAGTCTTTGAGACCTCATCCCTCCAGAAACCTGAAGGTCTAGGGTTGAGTAGGGAGTCTACCCAAGGGACGGACTGTGACATCCTACCTGGGACCCATTGCCTAACATCACCTCCCTGGTAACTTGACCTTCTGCTGCTAGAATGAATGAGACAATTAGTCACAAATCCTTCCCGGTGTAATTACAAAGGGATAGCTGAGTTGCCATTCTATTGAACTGAATTGCTGTAGAAAGGTTCTGAAAACAAAGAGCCTGAGATGAAAGAGGAGAGGTCCCTCTCACAACTTACTGCTAATAAGAGATGGCCTTGAGAAGGGACGGCTAACGATGACCACAGCACTTCTTAACCTGTTGCTTTATGAAGTGCGCACCATGCAGAAAGTGCAGAAAGCCGCCTGTCCCATGGCATGTCCCATTCTTTGGGACAAAGAATTACCTTTGATCTAATCACTCGCATCAGAGCCTTTTCTAGCTCCTCTCTCATTTGCCTCAGAAATCTAGGGAACGCCCTTTAACCACGTAATGCTTGTGCTTCCAGTTCAGAAAGCAAGGATCATCATTTTTCCACTTGCGCATCAGCCAGGATGTGTGGGGTTTATTGGGCCTGAAAAGGATCTAATCCTAGAAAGGATCTGTTTGGGGTAGGAGGAGATCTGGGGTGGGATTAAGAACTTTGGAGTAAATAAGTAATAATTAGAAATGGTAAAATAACAATGAGAAAAGGGATCCTAGACCTTGTCCACCAGACCAGAACCTGGTCTAATGACTACAGCAGAGAAGGTAGTTTATGTGACTTAAAATGAGATTTAAAGAGGTAAAGGGAAAGAAAGTCCTACAGAAACTGAACATCGTGTCCTTAGTTATCACGAAAAGTGGGTCTGGCTCCGCCACTGATTTCTTCTGAGTTTAATGAATGCCCCCTGGGGTTGCCTGCTAAAGCTCATTGTTCGGTCAGAAACTCTGTTGCACCTCGGAGGGAGATTTTACTCATTTCCAAAGGATGAAAGGATACTCTTAGAACATTTTTCAAAGGAAAAATGTAGCTTGTACTTGTAGCCTCTGAAAATTTTTCCTCTAATTTACCATGGTTGAACAACTGGGCAATCTTCCAACATGAGATCTTTTAAGAACTTGCAAGTACAAAAGAGGGTGACTTTTGCCTGTGGTTAAAATGTGAGCCTACTTATAATTCCTGTTGTTTAAGCATTCATGTGAGGAGAATAGCCCAAGAACACACATGAACTCTACTGTCTACCTCCAGGAAGATAGAGAATTCATCGTGAAGCATAAACCTGGCAATAATAGGGCTACTGACCCACTTGGCCTGGAGATTCCAGAAAAGCCTTCAAATGAAAAACCCCCCTGCCATCTAGAAGTATTTAGTCCATTATTATTAGGGAAGGACCAGTTCAACCAGAGAGTCAAGAAAGAATTCCCTGAGAACGTGTCACTCCAGCTGAGTATTGCAGGATAACACAATTTTGCCAGTGAGAGGAAGAAGGAAAGAAAGAGCATCCTAGAAAGTGTGAAGAGGCATATACGTGCGGTTTAAAAAAACAAAATAGGGGCGCCTGGGTGGCTCAAGGGTTAAGCCTCTGCCTTCAGCTCATGTCATGATCCCAGGATCCTGGGATCGAGCCCCGTATGGGCTCTCTGCTCAGCAGGGAGCCTGCTTCCTCCTCTCTCTCTGCCTGCCTCTCTGCCTACTTGTGATCTCTGTCTGCCAAATAAATAAAATTTAAAAAATAAAATAAAACAAAAGGTACATGTTTTAGTGCCAAAAATCTAGGAGTGGAGAGGAGTGCATAAAGTTTCTATGTTGGGAGAAAGGTCAGTGGAGGGAGGTTCTGGAACCACAGATCAGGTGAAGGCATTTATCACCAAAAGGAGAGTCGTGAAGTCTTTCTGATAGGAGAGTTAGTTGTGAAATCAGATTCCAGTTCTAACGAGCTAATTCTGGTTGCAGAGTGACCTGGTTTAAGGAGTGACTGGCAGTTGTGACTAGAAGACCATTAGAAGATTAATGCAATTAATACTAATTACAGAAAGATGAAGGGAGAGTGAATTAAGATGGGCATAAAGGGCCCCCAGAAGGGCAGTTTGTCTGGGATCACACGGAGAGGCTCTATGGTCCTGTAGTCTTGTGGTTTTCAATACCCCACTCTCTTCACTACTGTATCACTGTTTACTGTCATTTGCTTTTTGCAAAAATACATGTCCTGTTGATAGCAGTCTCCCTTCTCTGAAATACCATTGCACTAATCACATCCTGACTTATACTGTTTGTAAACTTGTTTTATTTTTATTATTATTATTGTTATTTAGCTTGGCTACCATTTGTTTATTATAAAACAGAAACGTGGAAATTATTTACATGATGAAATTTCACTTTAGTGGAATTGGAAGCTTCATGTGATGGAGGAGGAGGTGAACCATGAGAGACTATGGACTCTGAAAAACAATCTGAGGGCTTTGAAGGGGCGGGGGGTGGGAGGTTGGGGGAGCCTGATTGTGGGTACTATGGAGGGCACGTATTGCATGGAGCACTGGATGTGGTGCATAAACAATGAATTCTGTTACACTGAAAAGAAATTAAATTTTTTAAAAAATGATTAATTTCAGTCTATATATAACTTTCCAAGAATGTCACCGTCTCTAAATCAGAAATAATCCTTGTCTTCTAGATCTACTTCAGTGCTCCACATTCTGGGAGAACTTTGTCTCCAACTTTCACACTCACTGGTTGAATCTCTCCACCCCTTCCTTTAGAGCCCGGTCCAACGGCTACTCCTGTTCCTTGCAATACTTTTCCTTGAGATTTTTCTGGAAGCATCATGCCTCCTTTGGTTATAGTGTCAGCTGCACTCTTTTCAACTAAAACTCAGTCAAAGAGGAGAAGAAACTTTCTAAACGCCTGTCCTGTCCTCACTCCCGCCACCGTAGCTCATTGTAAACTTGTTTTCAATAGGATTCCTTCACTGCTTCAAATTTAGCTTTGAATGCAGCTGCTTATCCCTCTGCTTAGGGTCCAAAAAAGTATATTAAGTGGAGCCAAACATACATTCTTCCATCCACCACCACTATCATGACTTCAGCCCTAATGAGATAAGCCACAAAATGTAGAAACTTCAAAAAGACCCTTTACTTGTCTGAAAGAGCCTGATCTGGAAGGAGATTATACTAGCAAGTCTGCATTTCCTTTCCTAGGCCCCTACTATGGCCTTCTTAAAACTTTCCCAATGTCGTATTTCCCAAGAATGCACACAAGTCTCTAGACCTCTTCAGCCTTCAGAGGAAGAGGAAAAAAGAGGTAGCAAAAGGAATAAAACATTTACAATTATTTTCAACCTCTCACTAATTGTTCCAGGTCTTAAACTTGGAGAAGGGGACAGTCAAGGCATTGCTTTTCGGTGGCTGCATTCTCTGATCAATGTCAGGGACCACAAAACAATAGGAATGAGCAAACTGGGAAGGGTATAACTCATCTATGGGCTTGGGCCTGCTTGAGAGCAGAGCTGAGGATCCTTCTTCCCTGTAACTTCTACAATGGCTTACTTATAGTAGGAATGTCATAGTAATTACATAAAGTAACTGATCCTTATTACCACTTTTCAAAAAACTTGTGTTGGTCTTCATAGTTTTAGAGAATTGCCACACAATCTCCTTTTGTCCTTTCCATAATCTTGGAACATAACCGGTAGAAGTCTTATTGGCCCAAGTATATACATGATAATCTAGCATATGGATTAAAATACTTATACAGCATCAATAGGCAGTTTAAGTAGCAAGTCAGGACTCAAACCTAGGGTTTTAACTTAGTATTCTACTTTCTTCCATGTTCTCAGGTCTTTGGCCGGACCCTTATTATACTATTGTATTGAGGACCCACATATTTGTCCATCTTTTTAAATTCCTGAGCAGTGATGGTAAGCCTCCATTTTCTGGTTGTGAAAAATTTTTTGAGAACTAGGAAGATGGATTAAAAAAATGCCAGTAATGGGATAAACCCCATTTGTCCATCTACCCAAAGTTAATGAAAACTTATTAGGATTCATCTTAAAATGTGAATATGGCAAAAGGTGTTCCCTGAGAACCTATCATATCAAAGCACCATCTCTTTGGTGAGGTTCTCCCATCTGGAAACCAACTGAGAGTATCACAAAAAATGGACATCCCAGGTCCCATCCCCCGAGTCAGACTCCCTAGGGTTTGAGCCCCAAAGTCTACATTTAAAAATCTCTTCTGGAAGTTTGGGGAAAAATCACTAGGCTAAGGACTTAGTCCCCTCATTTGACCTCTCCAGATATTTTGGCCTCAGATGTTTTATCTGTAAACAGGATAGTAAGACCTTACCTGCCTAAATCTAGGAGGCTAGATCTGATCATCTCTTCCTGTCCTTTACATTTGTAAAATTTCCCATTCAATAACTTGTTTCTCATCCGTCATTACCAATGATTCATCCTGCTTCCCTACGGTCACACCATCACTTTCCCCCAGTTCCCTCCTTCAACCCCTTCTCTCATTTACAATCCATCACCTCCTTGCTCCCACCCTGGGTTTACTCCCTTCCCTTCTCTGAACTCTTGAAGAACTTTTGGTCCCAGCACTGACTGGACCCGAGGAAGACATCGCTTTGTGGCGACAACCTTTCCTAACTCTAGGTTACGACTCCCAGCTCAGTCTAGTGTCTTTGTTGATGACAGTGATGTTGACCAACACTATGTAAACTATTATTTTAAAAAAGCTTTATAATCACATTAGTATGCATGTTCAATAATTGTGAAAGAGATCCTCTGAAAAGTCTGCTAGGCACCATTTCAAACTATGTCTCTAATAGATAGGAATTCAGGAATTTGACTTTAACTACCTAAATGCAGCTAACTTTCCTCCAGTGTCTAGCCTTTTAGACTCTTTATTCAGAAAGAATATAAGGCATTTCCTAAAAACAAGAAGATTTAATTAAACTACAAAAGAATTTTTTAAAAGCTATGTTGAAATGACTAGTCTCTGGCTTTCAAGGGAAATCAACATGCTTGAAAAATAATGTGGAGCAGGAAAAGGTGGATATAATCAGTTAATCAGCTCTTGCCAAGCTGCCCAAAGATAGATAGGAAAGGAATAAGTTATATTTTTGACATTGAAGCAGGTAGAATTCAACTACCCCCGCCCCCACCAAAACACTGCCTTGTATTTAAATCAGGGCTATCAGCTACATTATATCTAAACACCCTTGTCAAAAATCTTCCTGATACAGAATTGCAATAAATAATTAGCACCTAGTCTTAAAGTTGGTTTAAGATCATGCTTAAATATTATCTAATTGCCAGCCTCTAAGATCCTTTTTTTTTTATGCATTATTCTTTCATTTTAACTCGAACTTTTCAACTTTGTGGCACTAAGATTTGAAATTACAAAGAGAAAACTAATCTTCTAAGTAATTAATTGCATAAAGAAATTCACTGGACATTGGTGATGGCCAGGGAGGGCCTAAACGTGAGCACTAGCATTTTCAGAATGAGTCCTGCTGTTTCTCCGGCCATTCTCTACACCTGGCTCTACTTCTCACTCAAAGTACACAAATGTGAAAGGCAGAAAGGAATCTCATAAATGTCCCTAAAAGATCATTTCTTTTCAATGGCCCACCATTAGCTTAACTTTACTCTTTTCTATAATTGTTTGAATGACTAAATAGTAATGAAATTTGCAACTGTAAATTATCATTATTTGTCCATGACAGGTTTCCCTGACCCTCTATTTTTGTATTGTTTGAGTGTTCTAGAATATGCTCTGTAGGAAAGAACACCAGGAAAATTTGGGGACTGGGGAACAAATCGGGAGCTAAAAGAGCAAGTGACATTAGAAATGTTCCACTGTGGGGCACCTGGGTGGCTCAATGGGTTAAAGCCTCTGCCTTCGGCTCAGGTCATGATCCCAGAGTCCTAGGATTGAGCCCTGCATCGGGCTCTCTGGTCAGCAGGGAGCCTGCTTCTCTTCCTCTCTCTCTGCCTGCCTCTCTGCCTACTTGTGATCTCTCTCTCTGTCAAATAAATAAATAAAATCTTAAAAAAAAGAAATGTTCCATTGGCCACAATTTGGCGAATAACTAGAAAACAATCAAAAGTTTACATCTAGCAGCACTGTTGTTTAGGGAGTTTATTAGAATTCACCACCCTAAAAAAGTACTGGAACCAAAGTTTAGCAATGGATGAATCCATCAAGCAGTAGCAAATATACTGAAAATCAATGGATCAATGCAGGGCAGCACTGTGACTTTCATGAACCCCTTTTTGCTTTCATAGGTCCCTCCCACCATAGTTATATTAATATGAAAATTATATTATTTTAAGGAATTCAGTATTTAAGTTTTTTCTGTTTTAGGCAAAATCTGATAGATTTTCATGGGTTTTTGGTAATATGAGAAACAAGACATGTAAATGACACTAAAACTTCTTCTTTTTATTTTTTTATTAAATTTTTTATTTTTTTTATAAACATATAACATATTTTTATCCCCAGGGGTACAGGTCTGTGAATCGCCATACTTCACAGCACTCACCATAGCACATACCCTCCCCAATGTCCATAACCCCAAGTTCTTCTTTTCCTAAAAAAAATAAATAAATAAAAGCTCTTTTCCTTATAAATTTAAAAGAAATTAAAAGACTTTCATGGATCTCTAAAAATATTATAGGCATGTACCTATACCTCTTGTGCCTAATAGGTAAGTTGGCCCTGAATCAATAAAGGCAATAATTGGTTTGAGGTGAAGTAGGTCTTTTCCATTCTCAACTTTGATTTGTCAGATTTTACCTAGGGCTAAAACCCTCTCAATGAAGATGCTTGGTGGTATATCTCTAGTCAAGAGAAGTTGGAGATAATATCTTCTGAATACACTCTGCTTCTCTTACAAGGTTAGTCCTTCTAACTGGTAGAAAGTCTCAGACCCATTTGCTAACTGCTTCTCTTTTCCAATGTCCTCTGACTCAACCAACTTGCACATGTTCTTATGGTGTTTGACCAATAATTGTATTTCTCACCGGTCTTAGAAGACCTGATTAATTTTCAAGGATTGATATTAATTAAATGACTGAACTAACAATCAGTGATGACAATGATGATGGCCACAACAATGACTGTGATTGTTATGTTTTCTTATCCATGTTTATTTATCCAAGAAAGGAATACAGTGAATTTTAGTTTAGTTTCTTCCCCAGAGTCAATATACTTAATTGGCTCTACTTGTCACTCAACAGTGTTTTTCCTATTCCCAAAAGATTGAAAAATTATAAAATAAAGATACTAAAAATTTTTGCCAAATACATTGATTTAATAAAGAAATAATCTAAAATTAAATTGAAATTGCAAAAGAATACAATGTATTAGAAAAAGCACAGGGAACCAAGAAGTTTTAGCAGTATTTCTGCCCTTTATACTGTGAGAATTTGGGAAACTGGGATGTCCTCTCTGGATCAGAAAATTTGAGAACTAGAGATTTCCCAACACTTCTCCCATTGCTAAAACTATGTGAAAGTAACAAAAGTTCATGATCCCTAATTAATAAAAGCATTATTTCAACACTGTGCTTATTTTTATCTACCTGACTTGTAAACTCAAAAATGTATGTTGCCAGGACCCATACATGTCCTTATCCACTGCAGATGTTCTGAGTTTTAACAGGCCCCCTTGGAGTTGGGAAACACTAATTCAGATAATAAAATTATAAAAGTTTCCATTTTGTAAAAGTTCTAGCCTATGTCCTAATTAACAAAGATCTATGTTGAAAGAATCTCATTAAGAGGTCAGGAGGAAAGCCAGATATCTAACTATAGTAACACTATAAAAGACTAAGGGACCAAATCAAGTACAAAGTAAATTCATGGAAAGCTGAATGTATCTAAACATAGACACTGAAAATAAAGAGACCAGTCGACACTATATGCATATTAGAATAGTTAAATTAGGGGCGCCTGGGTGGCTCAGTGGGTTAAGCCGCTGCCTTCGGCTCAGGTCGTGATCTCAGGGTCCTGGGATCGAGTCCCGCATCGGGCTCTCTGCTCAGCAGGGAGCCTGCTTCCTCCTCTCTCTCTCTGCCTGCCTCTCTGCCTACTTGTGATCTCTGTCAAATAAATAAATAAAATATTTAAAAAAAAAAAGAATAGTTAAATTAAGAAGATTTTCCATACCAACTGCTAGCAAGGATGTGAAGAAACTAAAATTCTCATATACTGTTGGTGGGAATGTTAAATAGTACATCCACTTGGGAAAACAGTTTGACAGTTTCTTTAAAAGTTAAACATGCTGGGCACCTGGGTGGCTCAGTGGGTTAAAGCCACTGCCTTCGGCTCAGGTCATGATCTCAGGGTCCTGGGATCGAGTCCCACATTGGGCTCTCTGCTTAGCGGGGAGCCTGCTTCTCTCTCTCTCTCTCTCTCTCTCTCTCTGCCTGCCTCTCCATCTACTTGTGATCTCTCTCTGTTAAATAAATAAAATCTTAAAAAAAAAAAAAAAGTTAAACATGCATTTACCATTAGATCAAGCCATTCCACCCCTAGATGTTTACCCACAAGAAACAAAAGCATCCATGCAGAAGTCTATGCACAAATGTTCACAGCAAGTTTATTTGTAATAACCAAAAACTAAGAAACCCAGAGTCATCAGTAAATTAATAGATAAGCAAATTGTGGTATATTCATACAATGAAATACTAGATAGTAATAAAAAGAAATGAATTATTGATATAATTACGATGAGTGAAAGAAGCCAGAATAAAAAGAGTGAATAGTGTATGATTCCATGTACATAAAACTCTAGAAAATAAAAACTACTCTATAGTGACAGAAAGTGTATCAGTGGTTGCCTTCAGATGATGGGGTAGGGAAAGGGAGGGATGGAGTAGGGGGATTACTAGGGGAAATTAAGAAACTTGAGAGTAATGCTATGCTCATTATCTTGATTGTAGTGATGGTTTCAAAGATAAATGCATATGTTAAACATTAAATTGTAAATGCAAATACCATTTTATTGGGGCACATCAGTGGCTCAGTCAGTTAAGTGTCTGACTCTTGATTTTGGCTCAGGTCATGATCTCAGGGTTGTGAGATGGAGCCCCACATGGGACTCCTCTCTGAGGGTGGAGCCTAAGATTCTCTCTCCCTCCACCTCTGCCTCTCCCCCCATCTCCCAAAAAATAAATAAATATCAGTTTATTCTATGGCAATATATCTCAATAGAGCTATTATTTGGGGGGAAAAAAGACTAGTTGGTTTAAAATTTGAAGTTGGAAAAATACTAGACAAACATCTAGAAAAAAATAGGAAACAGAAAAATGGAAAATTTAGCGTGAAATGTATCAAATGCTGTCACATAAATCCTGCTATAATAAATGATAGACACAGTAGGTGGAAATGAGACAAGATATGTAATATCTCTAAGAGGCATTCAAAGGAAAGTTTGTCTGTACAATTAGGTAGAGATAAATGATGGGGAGAAAAGATAAGCCAACACCCCTGACACTCTTGTAAGCCTCTTCCAGTACAGAACATAAATCTAAGAGATCAGGAGGTCTGAAAGATGGAGGGTTAAATCAAAAAATAAATAAATAAAGTGTAATGAAAGGAAATTTATTAGCTATCAAGGCTATTTTAGGGAAAAAAAATTGACACTGTTTAAATGACCTTTATACTGTACACAGCACCACCTTGAGGAAAACAATAGGAAACACCATTTCATGTGTAATAGAGCCTAATCCATTCATTGATTTTTCTTCATTCAGCATTTACTTAGGTATACACAGCCCTATTCTAGATCTTGGGATACAACAATGAACAACAACAACAATAATGTCTACCTTCTTAGAGCTCATTTATCAAGAAAAAAAAACAGCTTTATTTCCAAATAATTTATAGTTACATCTAAATTCACTTTATAAACTTTTTAAAAAATGTAGTAAGAATTCAGAGGAAGTCTATGTATCAAAAGTAAACATAAAAGGCCATTGTGATTTTTTTTCTTTTTAAATGGATTTTTACAGAAGGATTTGCATAAATCAGGGTTTTGTTTTTGTAATACTTCATAATCAATTCTAGATTATTTAAAAAGAAAAAAGTAGGGACGCCTGGGTGGCTCAGTTGGTTGAGCGGCTGCCTTCGGCTCAGGTCATGATCCCAGCATCCTGGGATCGAGTCCCACATCGGGCTCCTTGTTCCGCAGGGAGCCTGCTTCTCCCTCTGACTCTGCCTTCCACTCTGTCTGCTTGTGCTCGCTCTCGCTCTCTCTTTGACAAATAAATAAATAAAATCTTTAAAAAAAAAAAAAAGAATTATTTAAAAAAAAAAAAAAAAGTATAGTCAATACTGAGGTATAGTATCATCCCTTTTTCAAGACTAGGGTATGCATTCCCTCTCAGCTGCCAAGAGTATAGGCTTCTGAAGGCTGCCAGCTGTGACCCCATTCTGGGATGATTGTATCCACATCAAATAGTTATTGGGTTGTGGCTGTCCTCCAGCCTAGCAGGTTTAAACTTGGAGGAGGAAGTTCCCTAGCCTAAAGCAATTTCCAGTCTTTGTTTCTGTCTGTGCTTCAGCCTAGATAGAGTTTATTGTTATGTCTTCAGGTTCACTTATCTTTTCTTCTGAGGTTTCTAATCTGTTCTTAATCCTATCCAGCAGATGTTTATTTCAAATAATGTGTTCTTCATTTCTGGAAGTTTTTCTTTTCCATTTATCTCTCCATGGTGCTCAGATTTTCATTAAATCCTTGAGCATTTCAGCATAGTTATGTTTTAACTAACCTTAAGATCTATGTTTGCTAATTCCATCATCTGTCATTTCTCAGTCTGTTTATTAACAGATATTTTTTTCTTAGTTATAGATTTTATTTCTTTCTTCTTGCTATGTTTAATAATTTTTAATTGGCTGTGTGGACATTATGAATATAACACTGTTGAGTGCCTGAATTTTGTCTTCCTTTACAGTGTATTGTTCCTAGTTCTTACAGAAATTTAAGTTACTGGCAGATCAGCTTGATCCTCCCAAAGCCTTTTATGAGCTTTGTTAGGATGCATCTGACCTCACCTTTACTCTAGGGATAGTATAGCCCTAGTTCCAAGTTAGAACCCTTCTAGGGTCTCTTGTGAATGCCCTAGTTGAGTATCAAGGATCTCTACTCTGGCTGGCAAGTGCTTAAACAGCTCCAGGCCCTGTATGAACTCTGAATTGTTCAGCTTACAGCCCTCTGGCTATTCTTTCCCTGGCCTCTGAGGTTTCACTTCACACATGCAGCTAAGGACTTTGCCAAAATAAATGGGGGCCTTAGTACATATTTCTAGAGCTCTTTTTTCTGGAGATCCTTCCTGTCTTGAACCCTGCCCCATATCTTCCAACTGTCTCAAACTCCCTACCTCAACTCAGTGAGGTTTCTGTGCTCTTCTTGTAATAATCCTTCTCTCTGCAAATAAGTGGGGGAAGTGTCCCTGGGCGGAAACTGAAACAATGGCTGGAGCTCACTTGAAGTGTTTCCCTTTTCTAAGGCATTATGGCCTCATGTCTTTCCTGTACTCCAATACCTGGAAATAGCTACTTCATATACTTTGTCCATTTTTTTAGCCACTTATTGTTCAAGGGCAAGTACAATCCTTGTCACCGTAGCATGACTAGAAACAAAGTCCCCAAATTCCTTACTATCTCATCTGTATATATAACATAGCATGAATTCAAGTTCATTTCAATAATGTATGCCCTCCATTTTTATAACACTGCTCCTTAAGAATATGTATTCGACGTCCTAATGTGGGAGAAGGCATAGCTTTTCCCCTTTATCAATCCTTAAGTAGTCGGAATGGAGGTAGGTGTTGGGAATAGAGAATTGAGAAGAGATGTTGATACCTATCTCTACCACAAAATGATAACTTTCTATATTTCTGTATTTAATAGTAACTCTCTAGGAAACAAACAAAAAGTCAAACCAACAGATGAGGAGTACTATTGCAAGGGAAGAAAGAAGCTACAACCAAAATTCAAAAATTATGCCTGCCTGAACTGTTTTGAGTCAGCCAAGTGTTTGCAAGTCTTTGAAAATTGGAGCTTACCAAGAATTTACTATTTTGAAACACATTTTAGACTTTCCTCAAGGGAATAGAAAAAACAAAGATTGCCAAACCCAAGATGTTACAACTCGCATGTAAGAACTGCTGTGGTCCACATTTGATAAACTTGTGTTTGGTATTCAAAGGTCACCACAGAAAGTTTCAGTATTTTATTATAGGCAATGAAATAATATTTATAGACTTTCTGAGATTAAATTACTCTCCTACCCCTTCTCTAGCCTCTGGTTTCAATATATTTTAAAGCAAAAAGTAACACATAAATAGAAATAATCCTGGCTTTAGCCATAATCCCAGGAGTAATGCTGAAAGCCTTAGTTTTCTTTTAAAAGCCTTTTATCCAACTATGGTGTTACTTCATAACTGGGAGCAAAGCCTTTATAGTGAGATATACTTGGATCCTGGATGTACCATTAGCATTTCCATAACCTTAGGGGAAATTACATAAATTCTCTAAGGCTGAAGTGTAAAGGACCTAGTATGTGGCTTGACACACAGTAGTAACTTTATACCAATTAGATTGAGGAGAAACCACAGTAGAGAGAGTTTAGCATAAGTTGTTGTTGAAGCTGGTATCAGAGAACCGAAAGAGGTGCACAGAGGTATTAGAGATAGGAAACTGCAAGACTCAGCTCCTCTCCCTGATGCTGTAGGAAGGAACAAAGGGAAATGTACGGGGATTTAACATTTAAAAGTTTGGTTGAGGCATCCCTTGAAGCTGGGAGTTAGACTTCTGAGGAGAGGGCAGGCTACTGGGCTGGTGTCCATATTTCTCGGAGTACAAGGGACAATGGCCAACTTCACCCATGTGTTTTCTTCCTCTCACTGATCACTGTTCTTTTCCCTGAACTTCTGTGTCTTAGAAACCACTGTCTCAGACAAACCATAAGTGACTATTAATCTCACAAAACAAACTGAGGGTTGCTGGGGGGAGGGGGTTTGGGAGAAGGGGGTGGGATTATGGACATTGGGGAGGGTATGTGCTTTGGTGAGTGCTGTGAAGTGTGTAACCCTGGTGATTCACAGACCTGTATCCCTGGGGATAAAAATATATGTTTATAAAAAAATAAAAAATTAATAAAGACAAAAAAAAAAAAGAAACCACTGTCTCATATAAGTTGTCCTTTTTGTTATTTCAAGAAGAGGTAAATCTGGGCCCTGCTACTCCATCATTACTGGAAAGGGAAGTCTCTAATGTTTTCTTAATAAATAAATAAGCCACTTATTTTTGAATCACTTCTGTTGGTTTTGTCTCCCTCTGTTAAGTTTTTCAGGGAATTTATAAAATCAAACCATGACTTTGGCATAGTTTAGATGTTATGTCTCTTAAAGACATGTGTCTTTCTAATGCCTAAGAACAAAAAGTTTTAAATTATCCTTAACTCTCTCCTTCTTTCAAATTCAATCTATCAGGAAATTCTGTTAACCCTAAGTAAGAAATAGATCCTGCTGCTACTTGCCATCTACTTCTATCGCCAGTGCCATCCCAGTGCAAGTCACCATCATCACATGTATGGAATCTTGTTACAACTTTCTAATTCATGTGCTTATATGCTTGTCTCATTCCCTTGCTTTCATATCTTTACTCAAATGCCATATTTTTTATTCTATCATCATGACCCCAGCAGTATTTCTTTAGACTACCAGTTAACAGTAGGTTCTAGTAGCTGAAGTTGATTTCAGTTTACAGTTTTCCAACACTCTCAGAACCAACCTCACAGTACCACTCAGAAAAACCAACATCCATCGAGATGTCTGGGTCCCAACTCCACAACAGCTCTCATGAAGGTATCTCTCAGTCTCTAGAAAGTGAATTAAAAGTGCCCTCTAGAATATGGGTAAGGGAGATGAAATCATGTGTGGGATTCTGGGACCTCCTGCACAAACAGAAGAGTTCTGCATTGATCTGTTTTATACATCTGCATACAATTTATTTAACAAAAAGCCCTGGATTGAAAAAAATTGTTCTAAAACTGCTGATAACCAAATCAAATCAATAAATTTTACAGAAGTATTAGCAAAATGCTCATATCACAAAATAAGGAAGGTATAATTCTTCATCATAAAGCTTAAAGGAGCTTTTCTGTCAGCAAGAGTCATGTTCTCCTCTGGCATTGGACTGGATCCAGTATATTCATGTAATTCAATGTCATATCTCATCAGCAATTCCAGTTAAAGTCATTCTAGGATTGTGACTTGAGTCTTCCTTTGAGTTTCTCTATGGGATCCCATATCGTCTACAGCAATTGCTAAGAGCAAACCCACATAACACACCAGTGGCCAATCAGAACTGGAATGACCACAAAGAAGACTTTGTCAACTGCCTCATTAAGGGTACCTTGATTCTACAGTCTCTTAAGTGAGAAATTCTATTTTATGATTCTCAGAGCCCCGTCTGGTACCAAAAGCATATTTTCATGACATCTCTGCACTGTATAAATACAGAAATTTCCTAAAATTCAAAATGTGTAACAGTATTCTCAACTTTAATCCTTAAACAGAATTCTCATCTATCAATGCTAAGCTAAAACTTATTGGATCTTCTATGTTTCTTAGTCCAACTTCTCTGGTCTCAGATTCTTAGATTTTATTCCTTTTGTTTAGCACATTGAGCAAGAATTTCCCTGATTCTTATAGATCTCTCTTATATGTAAAATCTAAAACGAAACAAAAACCTTAAAAACAAACAAAAAACCAAAGCTCGTAGATATGATGACTGGACTGGTGGTTGCCAGAGGTGGGGGTAGAGAGTAGAAGAAATGGGTTGAAGGGAAGTCAAAAGTTTAAAAAGAAAAATTTTTGTGGTGTCTTAGTCCATATTTTGACTGCTATAATAAACCATAGACTGAGTGACTTATAAACAACAGAAATTTATCTCTCATAGTTCTGAAGGCTGGGAAGTCCATGATCAAAGCACCTGTGGATTTGGTGTCTGATCATGGCCTCTAGCAGTTCCAGGATCTCCCCTTTTAGTGGCAAAGGGGTTGCAGCAGCTCCGATCCTTACATCATCTCAGATTCAAGTTCACACAAAAACTGGTTTGTTTAAAAATTAAAAATAAAAAAATTTTTAAAAATTAAAAATAATATAACCTGTACTATTAGAAATATTTTTCTTTTAATAATTACCTAAGTTTAATTTGAAAAGCAAAAAAGGGAAACAGAGAGAGGAAAAAAGAATTAGTGAGTATATAGAAATACATACATACATATATAAATACAAAATAAAATACAAATAAGAAAATATGTGTAATTGCCACAGGTCTTAATTCTGTAAGTTATAGCATGTTTGTACATTGGGGCATTTACATACCAGTTTGGAAGGCATAATACATTACATGTATACTTTATACTTACATCAAAATAAATTCCAGATGGATTAAAAATTTTAATATAAAATATAAAACCATACAAGTAGTAGAAGAAAAGAAGCATGACTGTTTGGATACCTTGGGGAATAGGGGAATTATTGAGCATGACATCTGAAGTAGGCATCCATATTGACTTATCTGCCCAGCAGCCCATCTTTTCTGAGGAACCTTTTCCCCAAACCTTTCTTTTTATTTTTTTTTTAAATATTTATTTATTTGATAGGCAGAGATCACAAGGAGGCAGAGAGGCAGGCAGAGAGAGAGAGAGGGAAGCAGGCTCCCTGCTGAGCAGAGAACCCGATGCGGGACTCGATCCCAGGACTCCGAGATCATGACCCGAGCCAAAGGCAGCGGCCTAACCCACTGAGCCACCCAGGCGCCTCCCCAAACCTTTCTAATTCACTGCTCCCTCCTTCCCCTCCACCTCCCACATAAACATATAGTTTGAATAGGTGATGTTCTCTCCTTCTCTGAAGTCATCTTCCTAGCCACAGGGGTTGGTCTAGAGATGAGCTCCTCATCCAAGCTGAGTGAATCATTTCCCCGGCCACTTATCTGGGTAACCTTGAGTTTCTTCCAATCCCTCTCTGTTCATGAAACTGAGGAGATTGTATGTTCTAGCACTGCCTTTGGAGGCATAATAAAAAAATAAAGTAAAAAGAATCTTTTATGGGTGATACATTAGTCATGGTTTGGTTGTTTTCTGCTTTGAAAATCTTCTCCAAAGATTTTCTCTTCTCCAAAGCTTTCTGCTTTGAAAATCAGCTCCAAAATGTAGTCTTTCTAATTATCTAGGGAATGAGAGTTTAGGTACAGTTCAGGTTAGTGGATTAACTATGCATTTAACAAAGAAAGACTCAAAAAGAAGCTTTTGTAACTTCATCTTGTTTTCTGAGTAGGCATTGTGGTTTGGTGGTTAAAGAACATGGACTTGGGGTCCCAAAGACCCGCTTTTGAACTCAAGCCCTGGTATTGATCTGCTGAGGAAATTGAGCCTCCCTGAGTCTTAGTTTATAATTTATAAATACCTCACAGTTAAGAAAATGAGGCATGCATCAGAAGTGCTAGACAGTGTCTGGCACTTAATAATGACTCAAAAACCAGAGTATTGTGATTATTGTTATCCAATTTTTTTTCATCTCAGATTATTGTCAGCTGACTTATTCAAATGGAACATTATTTTTCCAAATTTGTCTACTTAGAAAATATTAAACATTGTTAACTCTACTGTTTAAATAAAGCCAAAATAGCCTCCCTTTCTGTAGCAAATGCTTTTTTGATTTCTCTTCTAATTATTTGGCCCCATCTAAATCAAAGAATATGATTTTTAAGAAAACAACCTTGGGACATCTGTGTGGCTCAGTCTGTTAAGCCTCTGACTCCTGATTTCAGCTCAAGTCATGATCTCAGCCTTGTGAGATCCAGCCCTGTGTCTGGCTCCGCACTGGGCAAGGAACCTGCTTAAGATTCTCTCTCTCCCTGGCAGGGAGCCTGCTTCTCCCTCGGCCTCTGCCTGCCTCTCTGTTTGCCTGTGCTCGCTCGCTCGCTCTCCCTCTGTCCCTGACAGATTAAATAAATAAAATCTTAAAAAAAAAAAAAGAAAAAGATTCTCTCTCTCCCTTCCTTCTGCCTTCCACCCTGCACTTACATACACACTCTCTCTTGAAAGAAAGAGACAAAGAAAATAGAAAAGCAAAAAACAAAAAAACACCTTTAGAGAGGCCATGCCTCTCTAGGAATAAGCTCACACTCCCTGTGTAACCTGAATAGTGATTACTGACTTGAACTGAATGGGTATAAAGTGCATGAAGGCTACAACATGGAAAGATTCACTCCCTAGGACAGACGACCTGATAAGGTGTGTACGAGAGCCCATGTGTGCCTCCTTGTCCTCACTCTTGCTGCTTCTGCCACCCTTGTTGTTAGTTTTCTTCTCACCTGGGCAAGACAGTTATCCACCAAGAAACTGGTATTAGATCTTTTCTCTCTTGGTGAACGCATTTGGTTTTTAATCTGTTATATATAAATTCCTAAGATGAACGTGCCAGTGTGATACTTTTTAAACAAATCTCTTCTCTTTCGAGTCAGTCAAGGGCAAGGAAGAGGACTTATCTCTCCTTGGATCCCCTTTCTCACGCACCGCCCCGTGCATGGCGAATGCACGGTAAATCCTGATTTACATCATCACTTTAGAGCAGTGGTGTGTCTTGTTCAGTTTGATTGCATGTTGACTGCGGAACCATACCTGAGGGAAGCTACGCATCCATCAGTCATAGTGGAGTGACCTTCTATTTTAATGGCTCTCAACCAAATAAAGGAAGTAGAAGAAGGCAGGCATGACGTTCACTTACCTTCCCTGAAATTCTGCTTGCTGATGTTGCATTTTCATGGTCTTTGAGTACCCGCAAGCACCTAGACTTCATCAAAGTGCTGACAAATAAAATAATACTAATACCAATATCCAAACACGATGTTCGCACTTGCTCATGGAGAGGTCCAGCCATTGCAAAGCCACGCCCACGCCCACGCCCACGCCCACGCCCACGCCCACGCCCACGCCCACGCCCACGCCCACGCCCACGCCCACGCCCACGCCCGGCTCTGAGTCCCAGATGTTCCAGAGAATCCTCGCGGGCGTCCCGTCCTGGGCGCTGCTTTCTGTCAGCTAGGCCTTCACTGCCAGGATTCCTGCACGGGCTCCTGCTGCCCACGAGAGGACCTCTGTCACCACAGCAGACCAGAATCCTCATACCAAAGCCAGAATTCTCATACCAAAGCCAGGAGACTGTGGGCGAAGCTGCCATATCCACGGACCCTTCGGGTATCACAGCAGTGCTGGGTTCCATTTGGGGGACGGGGGGCGCGGAGAATGCTTCTTTCCCGCTTCTGTGCAACACGCTGTCCCCCGGGCCTGCAGCGGGCTGCTCAGTGCACAGCCCTCCACAGGGCGGCGGGAAAATAGCTCCCTGAGCCTCAGCCTGTGATCCTCTCTGTCCAGCACAAGTAGGATAGAGGACGTTTTTCTGTACCTTCCGCTGTCATCTTCATTTCAGTAACCGAAAGATAAAACAAGCATGTCTCTCGCTTCTACCGGACCTCCGAGACCTCCTAACAGATCATTGAGGCAAATAAGCAGCGATGGGTCCTGAGTCCAAACGGCAAACTCTATGTCATCGCCTGGACCAAGCTGTGCATCCTGGGACACGTTTTCGCATAAAGGAAAGGGGCGCCTGGGTGGCTCAGTGGGTTAAGGGTCTGCCTTCAGCTCAGGTCATGATCTCAAGGTCGTGAGATTAAGTCCCGCAGGGGCTCCCGGCTCATCAAGGAGTCGTCTTCTCCCCTTCTCTCTGCCCCTCCTCCCTGTTTGTGCCCTCTCTCCCTCTCAAGTAAATAAATGAATGAAAGCTTTAAATAAATAAATAAATAAATAAAGGGAAGCTCTTTTATCCATTAAGTTTGAAGTAGTGTTACATTGATCCTTAACTGTACATTGTGAACCTGTTTTTATCTTGATTCCCTTTGTTAGGGCTGTGAGGTGAATAATCCAGAAACATGGGTTCTGGTTCCAGGTCTGCCAAAAACCATCAGGGTTTACCATGGAAGTGTAGTTTACCAATTTGGCCCTGTCTCCCCATCTACACAATAAAGTGATAAGTCCAGGCAGTTTCTAAAATCCCTCCCTGGCTTAAACTTCATAAGGTTTGGTGCTAATAAAACAGAATATTCTCCTTTGCATTGGCTTTTACTATGATGGTAGTGGTTATGTGTTTTCTGTAGAAAGAGCTTGCTAATATATTAGATTGTCAGTTACTGCTCTAGTTCCAGACCTGCGTATCATTCTTTCACACACAGTTGGGGTTCAACCTGTGAGACACACACTGTCCCAACTAGTTTTTTAAAAAATTAATATTTTTCCTTTTGACCCCCTTCACCCATTTCTCCCAGTGGATAAAGGAGGTTAAAAGATTTTTAAAAGGGGGGGAAGGGACTGCAAACCATGTCCTAATGAAGCTTCTTTGTGAATTATAAGTTGATCTAAGTATAAATTTTTATTAATAATCAAGACAGAAAATAAGTTTCTTACACACCAATTCTTATAAGATGGGAAAATGCTTAAGTTAGTACTTTCAATGGTCCTCATACTATTGGTTTCAAATTGCTGCACACTACTAATTTTAGACAATTGCCTTGGTGTGCAAGAAATTGAAAAACACTGAGAGGCTCACAAAACAAATGGTTATGTTATAAAATGCTCAGTGAAATTAGCACAGAAGTTTATTAACAAATTTTTATTCATAGAGTTCTATTTGTATCAGTGGGTGATATAATAATTTAGATATTGGATTAAAAATTCTGGGCATTTAGGACAAAATTCTTTCTAAATACAAATCATCATATACTATAATAAGCTAAATCTGAAATATGAATCATTCTAAACAGCCTCCAATGTCATTTGATTGCAAACTCTATCAGGGCATGGATTCTTTTGTTTTCTGTTGTATCTCTAGCACCCTATAAAAAGATCTTTTTGTTGCTATTTTTAAAGATTTATTTATTTATTTGAGAGACAGAGAGGGTACACAGGAGCATGGTGGGGAGGGGCAGAGGGAGGGAGAATCTCAAGCAGACTCCACACTGAGCCTAGAGCCCAATGTGGGGTCGTCAACCCCACGACCCAGAGATCACGAGCCCAAGATTACGACTTGAGCAGAAACCAAGAGTCAGATGCTCTACTGACTGTGTCACCCAGGCATCCCAAAAAGGATTTATAATTAATAATATTTTCCCAATGTACTGCAGATCATGTTGAATATAAAGGATTGACATAATACGCTTAATGGGGAAAAAATCAACATGAAGTGCCTTTCTGAATGCATGAGAGCAGCCTTCAATTCATTATAGCAGCTTGCTTTCCCACAGCTCTCAGTACCAAGGTACAATATAACCGAGGCATATAAAAACTGGAAAGCAAAATTGTCAGTGCTTGTCTACAAGCTCCCTCATATTAACAGATGTAACATTTTACTTTGGAGTTTTATTTAAACAACCTCAGCAGTTTGGATCACAGTTTGGGGATGCTTAAGAGTTTCAGACTGAGTTTTTTTGTACTCTCTCGTATGTCCGAGTGCAGATAACATTGTTCACGGCACTTTCCTAGAAGACAAAGGAACGATGAGACATTTCAGTATTGCTGGTGAAACTGCTTTTAGAACAATGCAAACCAAGTACTATCCATACATACATTCTGTGAAAATCTTGAAAAGAGATCTATGTAGATAACTATAGATACCAACTGTTTGTTTGCTAGCTGATTTTGCTAACAAAATGGAAAATCATATATATGATAAATGTAGTTATACATGTATATGGTATATATAATGTGTGTATATATATATGTATATGTATATATATATATATAGCAAGGCAAAGAGTATAAAATCTGAAACATTTTAGATGCCTACAGTGAGGCACTTTTGCTAATTTTATATACACTACATTTTTCAAATAATAACATTAATTACATTGATATTGTATTTTATGGTTTTTAGAGCACTGATATATACATGATGGTATTTAATTCTCTCAAAAAAAACCATGAAGAGTCTGGAAGTTTTCCTCCTGTTTCTATTTTTTGAAACACTTCAGGAGAATAGGTATTATTTCTTCTTTGAATGTTTGGTAGAATTCTCCAGGGAATCAGTCATGTCCTGGACTCCCATTTTGGGGAAGGTTTTTAATCACTGCTTCAGTCTTGTTACTAGATATTGGTTTATTCAGGTTGTCAATTTCTTTCTGCTTCAGTCTTGGAAGTGTATAGGTTTCCAGGAATGCATCCATTTCTTCTAGGTTGCTTAACTGATTGGCATACAACTGTTGATAATAATTTCTGATGATTGTTTCTATTTCCTTGGTATTAATCGTAATCTCTCCCCTTTCATTCATAATTTTATTAATTTGGGTCCTCTCAAAGGAAAAGTGACTTGGGGTAAATTGGAGGGGGAGACAAAGCATGAGAGACTGTGGACTCTGAAAAACAAACTGAGGGTTTTGGAGTGGCGGGTTGTGGGGTGAGCCTGGAGGGCACATATTGCATGGAGCACTGGGTGTAGTGCATAAACAATGAATCTTGCAACACCGAAAAAATAAAATAATAATAATAATAATAATAACCCATAAAGACAGTCCTGCATTTTTGAAGGCAAGTAAACTCAATCTTGGAAAGGATAAATGACTCGTCCAAAGTCACAGAGGTACTGAATGGCAGGGATGGAAATGCACAAATTGGATTCTGAATCTACATTTTCCCTAATGAATTAAAAACATACCTGTGTGGTGATTAATGTCATTATAAAGAGCAATAAAATCAAGTATGCCTAGTCTTCCACTTATTATTTTGTAAGGAAATGTACTCTTCATTGTTGGAAGGAAAACCATCCTTACATTAAGAAATGAAGATAGGTTTTTGTTGGGTTATTTTTTTGTTTGTTTGTTTTTTACTTCACATAGTTCTCACATATTCCCTTAAAGCTATTTAACATTATGTCCAAAATTGTCATTTTATTCATTTTGGTGCAATTGGAGTTTTGGGAAGATGAATCATTGGCATATTTCCCTCCACTGTGTGACAGTGAGAAAGTTGACCTGAGCAGCCATCCTCAAAGGGAGCAGAATGGTCTCAAAAATTACTTTGAAATTAAGCTAACCTGGGTTTTAGTTTTCTTTTTTTAAGATTATTTATTTATTTATTTATTTATTATTTTTTAAATTTATTTTCAGTGTAACAGTATTCATTGTTTTTGCACCACACCCTGTGCTCCATGCAATCTGTGCCCTCTCCAATACCCACCATCTGGTACCCCCAACCTCCCACCCCCTGCCCCTTCAAAACCCTCAGATTGTTTTTCAGAGTCCATAGTCTTTTGTGGTTCACCTCCCCTTCCAATTTCCCTCAACTCTTTTCTCCTAACTCCCCTGTCCTCCATGCTATTTGTCACGCTCCACAAATAAGTGAAACCATAAGATAATTGGCTCTCTCTGCTTGATTTATTTCACTCAGCATAATATCTTCCAGTCCCATCCATGTTGCTACAAAAGTTGGGTATTCATCCTTTCTGATGGAGGCATAATACTCCATAGTGTATATGGACCACATCTTCCTTATCCATTCGTCCGTTGAAAGGCATCTTGGTTCTTTCCGCAGTTTGGCGACCATGGCCATTGCTGCTATAAACATTGGGGTACAGATGGCCCTTCTTTTCACGACATCAGTATCTTTGGGGTAAATAACCAGTAGTGCAATCGCAGGGTCATAGGGAAGCTCTATTTTTAATTTCTTGAGGAATCTCCACACTGTTCTCCAAAGTGGCTGTACCAACTTGCATTCCCACCAACAGTGTAAGAGGGTTTCCCTTTCTCCACATCCCCTCCAACATATGTTGTTTCCTGTCTTGCTAATTTTGGCCATTCTAACTGGTGTAAGGTGATTTCTCAATGTGGTTTTAATTTGAATCTCCCTGATGGCTAGTGATGATGAACATTTTTTCATGTGTCTGATAGCCATTTGTATGTCTTTATTGGAGAAGTGTCTGTTCATATCCTCTGCCCATTTGTTTATCTGATTGTTTGTTTTGTGTGTGTTGAATTTGAGACATTCTTTATAGATCCTGGATATCAACTTTTTGTCTGTACTGTCATTTGCAAATATCTTCTCCCATTCCGTGGGTTGGCTCTTTGTTTTGTTGACTGTTTCCTTTGCTGTGCAGAAGCTTTTGATTTTGATGAAGTCCGAAAAGTTTATTTTCTCTTTTTTTTCCTTTGCCTTTGGAGGCATATCTTGAAAGAAGTTGCTGTGGCTGATATCGAAGAGGTTACTGCCTATATTCTCCTCTAGGATTCTGATGGATTCCTGTCTCATGTTGAGGTCTTTTATCCATTTTGAGTTTATCTTTGTGTGTGGTGTAAGAGAATGGTCGAGTTTCATTCTTCTACATATAGCTGTCCAGTTTTCCCAGCACCATTTATTGAAGAGACTGTCTTTTTTCCACTGTATATTTTTTCCTGTTTTGACAAAGATTATTTGACCATAGAGTTGAGGGTCCATATCTGGGCTGTCTACTCTGTTCCACTGGTCTATGTGTCTGGTTTTATGCCAGTACCGTGCTGTCTTGGTGATCACAGCTTTGTAGTAAAGCTTGAAATCAAGTAACGTGATACCGCCAGTTTTTATTTTTGTTTTTCAACATTTCCTTAGTGATTCAGGGTCTCTTCTGATTCCATACAAATTTTAGGATTATTTGCTCCAGCTCTTTGAAAAATACCAGTGGAATTTTGATCAGAATGGCATTAAAAGTATAGATTGCTCTAGGCAGTATAGACATCTTAACAATGTTTATTCTTCTGATCCAAGAGCATGGAATGTCTTCCATATTTTTGTGTCTTCTTCAGTTTCTTTCATGAGTGTTCTGTAGTTTCTCGAGTACAGATCCTTTACCTGTTTGGTTGGTTTTTAATCCCAGCATCACCATGTTTTTCTAGCTGAATATCCTTAGGTAAATCAGTGGCTGAATCTCAGTTTTCTCAACTGTTAAATGGGCTAATTAGTAATTTTTTTGTTGTTGTTCAGTGTTCCAAGATTCATTGTTTATGCACCACACCCAGTGCTCCACGCAACCCATGCCCTCTTAAATAACCACCACCAGGCTCACTCTCCCCACCCCTTTCCCTTCCACAACCCTCAGTTTGTTTCTCAGAGTCCACAGTCTCTCCTGGTTCATCTCTCCCTTCAATTTCCCCCAACTCACTTTTCCTTTTCTTCTCCTAATGTCCTCTGTGTTATTCCTTATGCTCCACAAGTAAGTGAAACCATATGATAATTGACTTTCTCTGCTTGACTTATTTCACTCAGCATAATCTCCTCCACTCCCATCCATGTTGAAACAAAAGTTGGGTATTCATCTTTTCTGATGGAGCCATAATACTCCATTGTATATATGGACCATATCTTCTTCTTTATCCACTCATCTGTTGAAGGCCATCTTGGCTCTTTCCACAGTTTGGCGATCGTGGCCATTGCTGCCATGAACATTGGGATACAGATGGCCCTTCTGTCTTCTGTTCACTATGTCTGTATCTTTGGGGTAAATACCCAGTAGTGCAATTGCAGGGTCATAGGGTAGCTCTATGTTTAATTTCTTAAGGACTCTCCACACTGTTTTCCAAAGTGGTTTGCACCAACCTGCATTCCCACCAACAGTTTAAGAGGGTTCCCCTTTCTCCACATCCTTTCCAACACATGTTGTTTAATTGAGGCCATTCTAACTGGTATAAGGTGGTATTCTCAATGTGATTTTGAATTTCTAAATGGGCTAATTAGTCTTAACTCACAGGACTATTGTGAGGATTAGGTAAATAATATAGGAAAGCATGCAAACAGTAGTCACAGAAATGTCAGTTTTTAATTGTGTCAACTCATCCATACACTAAGGGGATACCACTTAAACTTTGCATTAGTTTAAACTTCCTTTTCACTTGTTTGTTTGGTGTTGAGCTGGAAAACAGTGGGAAAGGATTGATATGGAGCAAAGGATTAGCAACATCTCACAATCCCTGCTGAAATCTTCATTGCACAAACACATGCTTGTTTTGGCTTATGTGTAAGTCAAAGAATTAGGTAACACAACTCTTTTATTTTCTTTAGTGTTTTAGTTCCTCAACCCACATTTTATAATATTTATGATCATGCATAAATATTATATCTACTATATTTATCTGCCAGTGTTTTCCCCCATTCTTGTAAAGCAAGAGAAAAAGACAAATTACATTGACTTCTATTATTTTAGAACAACCTATTTGAATGATTTTTTGTATTAAGTATTAGAGTAGGTGACAAAAATAATGACAGACAGGTTCACTCACCACCACCATTTTCCCATCCACCAACTTTCTCCTTATGGTGTTCTCCTTGCCATCCCAGTCTTGCACCTGAATCAGAGAGTCCTTATCGAAAGTTACCACACTCTGAAAATGGACAAAACAGAATTCAGCTCAGATTGTCACATTTGAATACTAACATTTTACCAAATTCTTCTCAGCTGTTGTGACATTCTCAGGTAGTTTTAGACTGGTGTTTACAAGTTTTACATATATTTTAAGACTTCATCAGCACTAAATTTGTTGGCTGATTCTTCTGGGGAGAGAAGAATAAGAGTAAAAATATATTATCTTGAAGACTAAGTAAAATTCTATTTTCCCTGAGAAATTAAGAGGAGTAGATACCCTATGCCCTCATTTCCTGTTTGCTCTCCACTCCATGCACAGAAACTTCTCCAGCCATGAGTAGTATTGTTGAATATGTATACCAACATAGAAAGCAACTCCCATTGTGTTAAGCCACTGGGGCCTGTGGCTAATTTGGTACTGAGGCATAACGTCACCTATACTGGTCAATGTAGTTTTATTCATTCTAACTTTATGCATAGAAAACTGCTACAAAGTAGAAAGAAATAACTTTTATTTCTGAGAGAAGAATCTAAAGAAATGATTCTCAATATGCATCTGCTAAGTTTCTGCCTCAGAATTGTTAGAAATACAGTCTTCGGGTGCCTTCCCCACACATCAGAACCTGTGTGGATGGGACCTACAAATAAGCATTTTTCTCAAGCATCACAGGAGATGTCTATGCATATTAAAATTTAAGATCCTCAGACCTAGGTTTTAGCCCAATGTTCATCTAATACAGACTTTAGATGTGTTTGCTATAACTGTTTCCTTACTTAGAATGATTTCGAATTTACATTCTTACGAAATGTAACTGAAAGAGTGTTGAAGGCCTCACCTTGGTCTTATGGCCACCTGGTGTGGTTTCCTCAAACTCTTCTCCCAGTTTAAAAGAGATCTCATTATTTTTAAAGATGCTTTTGGTTTTTATAGTGATCATATCCTCCTGGGTACTGATGGTCACTATGGGTTTTGCCAGACAGGCAAGTTTCCTGCTGGCTCTTCCTATTCCTGGAAACCAGATGAAAGGACACCATAGTTAAATCTGTTGCTGACTTTAGAAACCCATGTTCGCTGCGTAATTCTTTACTAGCTAAGAGGTCTGCGAGTTAAGCAGATTTAATGCTGCATGAATTCAAGTAGCTGAAGCTTATAGCACCACCATTTTGTTAAAATAGATTATATTTTGCAGGGAAAAAAAAATCAGTCTCTAATTTTGGCTACTGGTTGTCATGTTTCTTTAGCCCAGTAGGTATTATTCCTGTTGGTTCATGAACCTCTTTGAAAATTTTATTAAAGCCCATATTTTGAAAAAATACCTCCCTCTTTTAAAATGCACTCATTTATACAGGGGAAATACTTGGGCATGGATTATTTAAGATCTTTATTTCTTTATTATATTCTTGTATGTACACACATATAGAGTTGTTTTTTCCATAAAGTATTTTTTATTGTGCTAAAATACATATGACATAAAATTTATCATTTTTACCATTTTAAAGCATACAATTAGGTGGCATTAGGCACATTCACAATATTATAGAACCATCACCACTACATATAAAAATTTTTTAAATATAGTTATTCTGTCATAACAATTGTTATTTAACCTACTTTCCCCCCATTTCTATGTCTTTTCTGTGTCAGTACATGTAGATACAAATTTTTGTCATTACTACATAATATTTTACAGAGTATATATATTAATATTTATTTCATCTCTCTCCCTATTGATGAACATTTAGTTTGTTTCCATGTTTTCTTTTTTTTTTTTTTTAAGATTTTATTTATTTATCAGAGAGAGAGAGGGGGAGAGAGCGAGCACAGGCAGACAGAGTGGCAGCAGAGGCAGAGGGAGAAGCAGGCTCCCTGCTGAGCAAGGAGCCCGATGTGGGACTCGATCCCAGGACGCTGGGATCATGACCTGAGCCGAAGGCAGCTGCTTAACCAACTGAGCCACCCAGGCGTCCCTCCATGCTTTCTTATTATGAATAATGCTAGTGTGAGCATCCTTGTGCACACAGCTTTGTGCATTACATGTAGGACTATTTTCTATAGAAATAGTGTCACATATACAATAGTTAAGTTAAATTTCTAAGAGAAGATAAATTAAACAAACACCCTAATACAGCTCATGAATTTATATTGTGAAACATGATAACAAGTTGGGATGTATTAGATAATTATTACCAAAGATATTTACACCCTAATCCCTAAAATCTGTGAATGTCACTTTACAGGTCAAAGGGGTCTTTGTAGATATGGTTAACTCAAGAATCTTGAAATAGGGAGCTAATCAGCCACGTGGACCCTAAATGTAATCACAATCTCATTATAAGAATCTTCCCTGATGGAGAGGAGAAGGGAGTTGAGGGAAATTGGAAGGGGAGGTGAACCATGAGAGACTATGGACTCTGAAAAACAATCTGAGGGTTTTGAAGGGGCCAGGGGGAGAGGGGGGTTGAGGGAACCAGGTGGTGGGTATTATAGAGGGCACGGATTGCATGGAGCACTGGGTGTGGTGCAAAAACAATGAATACTGTTACGCTGAAAAGAAATTAAAAATTAAAAAAAAAAAGAATCTTCCCTTATAAGAAAATAAAGAGTGTGATTAGACTACAGAAGAGGAGAAGGCAATGTTACAATAGGAACAGAGATTGGAGTATGGTGGACAGACACCACAGAAGGCCAGCAGGCATCTCAGCTGGAAAACAAGATCTATTCTGAAGATCTTCTAAAGATATAGAGCAAATCCTTGAAAAAAATGATTGTTTTTTAAAAATAATTATGACTTTTTGCTTTAAGATTTTTATGGAAATAATACATATAATATATTACTATAGTATATAATAATATAGTAATAATATAAATAATATAATATATACTGCATATGTGCTTTAGCCATGTAAACCCATGGTAAATTATATGAGAGCAAGGATTCTGCTAATTACAAACTAATTTTGCAAAGAACTGTATCTAGGTCCTGAACCAATGTTAATCATTTCTATGTGATTGTTTCTATGTTTCTGTCGGAGGGAGGAGCCCACGATAAAGCTGATATACAGACCAAGTTTCTGTGCTATCAAATCTCCCATTTTTACTGGCTATGATATGCAGGTAAAAATGGCTTACCCAGCTCTTTCATATATTTTTCAAAATTTTCACAAGAAATGGATTTCCATGTTCCCTGGAGCTGATCAACCATTCTGTCTAAATTGATCTTAAAGAAAAATAGACTCATTAGGATGAGTGTGTTATTATTTCCTGAAATAGTGTTTGAACTTGTTTTTCATACAATTCTTGTGGATAGTACAGAAAAGTCGGAGGGAAAAGTTAGGAATTCTAATCCTTGTCATCTTTTCTTAGTATCATTTAGAGCAGGAAAGCTCTCTCAAATGTAAGCTGGTCAACATGAAAATAGAAAGAGTTTTTGGAAGGATCAGATATAATTTTTCCAACTCTAATTTAAGATCAAAACTAGGTTTATAAATTCTAGTTCCTTCCCTAAGAACAGCAACACACACACACACACACACACACAGCACTGTGTAGGGGGTGAAAGTAGGCAGCTATGGTTATGCCCTAAGACCCCTGTGCTCCAGGTCTTTTTCTCTCTTTCTCTAACCAAGGGTGATCTAGAATAAGCCAAATTATCAGCTGTTTAGAGATCTTATCACACTCTCATTCTTGATAAGTTGAACTAAAAGCCAGAAAGATTTCATAGATTGTATTTGGCATTTGAACTAAAAAGTTAAATTTAGTGAGGGCTAGAACAATCACTTTAAGCCATGTCATATAGAGCAGGAGAATGGAACATAGAAAAAAAGGAAGGAAAGAGACTGTGTTCACGCACACACACACGCACACACACATGGCCTTGTTACTCTTGCTTTTCCAGATGTCAGTTCAATTTCCCATAAGCTTAGAGAGTCGTCATTGCCATGACAACACCAAGTATCTTCTTAGTAAATCCTCCTTAATTTAGGCTAGGTTCTGTTCCTTTCAGTCTTGACTGAAACACTCTGATGTGATGTCCTCTGATATCTGTAAAGAATCAGAACAGAGGATAAAGAGTATAATGGGAAATATACCAACTAGAGAAGAGATTTTCAAGGTTAAAAGACAAACACAGCCTTGCACATGCCATCAGCTCTGGGAATATCATTGTTAATTCTAGGCAATGTTTGATGTCCATATGCTAACATGGAGTTATTAGGAAAAACTGAGATTATAAAATTATTTTAAGACAGAAAAGAAAAATAGCATTTTATAACAATTCCCATTAAGATGTTAAATTTCCAGTATTTATACATATCTGTAAAAGCATTTATCCAGGCCTATGGTCTGACCGATAATTATTCAACTAACATTTGTGGAGCACCTAGTATTATATGCCTAATAGGAGGCTAAGCAATTTTGCATACACCATCGACTTAATGTCCCAACTATGGTTGAAAAGATACCATAGCTTATTTTATTCTTTTCCTTTCCTGTGTTAGGAATTTTACCATTATGATTTTTTTATATTAATGTGTACAATTTATAGTTATCCTCACTCAATTGAATAGCATGAGACTGAAGCCAAGTACTAAAGATACTAACATTAGGCACTGAAGTTACTAAAATTCCTAGGATTTTTTTAAGAAAATGTCTGATGTGTTGCCTCATGTGTTGGATGCACACTGATCCCCCAACATATGTAAATTAACTATGGGAACTCATCTTGAAGAAGTTGTCATATTGGGATTTCAGTATTGGTCTCTATTGCTGGCTGGTTAGACTTTCAGAAAAGTGTCAGTAAAATAGAGGCCAGGCATGGCCTCTGTCTCTGGCCCTGTGGTTCCTCTGTTCATGTGCTCATCATGCCAAATCAAAGACTGGCTAATGTGTACTGGCTTAGTCACATGTCCTCTTGGTTGCTCACTCTCTTATCTGTGATGGATCTTTCTGGTGTCCATTACTACGTGAGTCAAAAGTCTTCACACACTATGTCTTTTCCCTCCAGTACATCCATATTCCTTGATGCCAAACTCCCTTGCCTTCAATTTTTCAGTCTTCCTGAAAGACTGAATAAGACCACCTCATAAGAATATTCCCTTCACCCATGAGGAAGTCTTCACCTCAGACCACTGCTCCCTCCACACAAAATAAGTAATAGGCACACCACTTTGAGCTTTGTCCATTGGGACAGCTTTTCTTCACCACTCTTCTCAATCCCCCTCCCACAATTAAACCACAGCCTGTTTTTAACTTCTGTCCACACACTAAGCGGACCTGCCCATAAAACCTGTTCAAGCTCTTCCTACTCCTTCAGCTGGTGACAGCCCCCCACAAAGTTGAGGAATGATCTGAGGGAGGGCTGTTGGTACACCCGTGGTGGGTGACATGAGGAACCGGGCTACCTGCTCATGCAGTTACTTCATATCTTCTGGTCTTGCTTAGCCTTAATCCAAGATGCACAGTTTTTATCTTATTTTGGAATGCTGGGCCTGCCTGCGTCTATGACTCTGTGGTTCTGATAGAACCCAGCTCATAATGGACAGTTCCAGACACGTGGTTACTTGGCATCTTATAATCAAGAGTTCTGTCTCTACTGGTCCCCAGTAACACACCAGGAATGCTTTTCAAAAGCACACAAGTTTCTGTTGCAGGTGGCATGGTCTTGCTCCAAAAGCCCAGAGGTCTGTTCTGTGAGGCTTCCACTGTGGCTTCACCTCTCCACCACACTGCATATTTTCCCATCACTAATACCTCCAGTGGCTTAGAGTTTGCCAGATCATATGGCCCAAGGGGCAGGGCTGCTTGTACTGTCATTCTGACTTTGTGCTCTGGGCCTCATTCAAAGCAGGGAGCTCTTCCTGTCACCTAAAGTATGGGCTGGAGCATATTCCTAGATGTGGAATATGTTGCCACCATCAGCCAAAGGATCCTACCAGGAATTTTGTTTCCTTCTTCCTGGTACAAAGGCAAGATGCAGCAACTTGTCTTCTAGAAGAGAGGTCCTCTCTTGCCCTTGACCCACCTGGATCCTAAATACTTTACAAGAATGAAATTTCACTCAATTGCCACCAACTTAAAACTCCCGTACTCCCATATGTCCTACCAACACCTCCAGGATGCTGGCCGTTCATGCTCATCCTCCTGATCACATGATGTGTAGGAGGTCCAGACAACTCAGATCTCATCTCATCAGGTTATAACAGCAGAAGAGAATGTAGGCCTCTAACCTGTAAATATGTGTTGTTCCATGTAAATGCAGTTTCTATTTCTTTTTCTGATCTTGTCTGATTGGGATAGAAAAGAATGCTGTAACGTGTACCTGAAGCCATATTAATCTGCTCCAGCAAAGTTTAACATATCTGGCACAGCAGCTGAGATTGGAGTTATTATTTGAGTTTTCAGTAGCCTATAGTCATTCTCCAAGATTTAGTTGGTTTCTGCAATGGTCAGATTGGTAAATTAAATGGAGCTATGGTATGGACCACCCCGCCGCCACCCCTGTATTCTTAAGATCCTTTAGAGCAGCATTCATTTCTGCCATTCCTCCCCATCATCACCACCAAATACAGTGGGTTTTGATGTACCATCCTAGCCAGGACTGGCAAAAGAATGAGGGATCGAGGGGATGGGCATGTAGAGATGCAGTGTTAGAAGCTCCCACTTCACCTTCCCCAGTGTGATAGCTCCCATTTGGTTTGAATGAGAAGAAATCAAGATGGGGTTCCTTCAACAGCCAAATATGTCAATTTCAATTATATATTTGGAGACCAGAGAATTGACCGCTGGATGGGTCCACAAACTTACTGGACCTTCTGAGAGCCACACTTGGGCCATGGTTCTGTTTATCTCAGAGCCTGTCCCCTCTATTCCTCCATTCTACCATAATGCTTTGAAATCCTATGAGTCAATGTTAATTAAGACACAGTACCCTCAAAATATTTGGATATTCCTCTTTCTATAGTGTGTATTTTCTCAAGTAAATATAAGTCTCTCTTGAGGAAACTTGGGGTAATTAATGCATTATATTTTTGCCATGGTATTTCAAAATTCTTCCTCCTGTGGACTTAGCCACCTCTTCAGCCAATGGTTTCCGGGTCTGAAAACTGGCTGAGTTCTGGGACATGGCCAAAAGATCAAGAGTTTTTATTGAGTTGGCCACCCTCAATCTGCTGTTCATATATTCTTGCCTTCTTTTGGTTGATGTATTAAGCAACACCCTCACTGGCTATTCATCTATTTTACTTAAGGGATATAATGGTCTCCTAATCATCTCCACATCTCCTTGCAAGTCAAGTCCACTAGGGTGCCCTTCAACTTTGCCTGTTGGTATGGTCATTGTAACCCCCTGACTCTGGCAATAAAGTGTTGCCATCTGGTCCCTGTTGCTTCAGAGTCTCATCATTGCCATTGTTATCAATGAGCCAGCTGATAGTGATAGATAGAGATAGGTATGGATGATGCATTTAGATCTCTACAGTCTTTCTATAGAAAGGTATTGTGGCTATATTGAGCCATAACAAAAGTAAGCTGCTCATAAATTTTGTATAGAAAAAGAGGAGATCCCCACCATATTAGAGTTTCATACAGTGTTTCTGCATATGCAACTTGTGTTATTTTAACTAAACAATTTATACATATATTATATAACAGATATACATATATAGATAGATAGATAAAGATACAGATATATAGAGTATAGATATATAGATATAGATACAGATATATAGAGAGATGTATATATAGATATATAGATAAGCCTTACTCATTTGTTATTCATTCAATAAACTTTGAGTGGCTACTAAATAAAAGACCCCCATGCTAGGTTCTGGTATATAATGGGGAAAGAAAGAGACTTCTAAAATGTTTTCAACATTATGAAAGAGAATCTGAAATAGTGCTAAATTCCCTAGTGTTTCCATATGTATATATATATATAGATATAGATAGATATAGATATCTATAGATATCTATAGATATATCTATAGATATGCAGACATATATATAGATATAGATAGATATAGATAGATATCTATAGATATCTATAGATATATCTATAGATATGCAGATATATATATAGATATAGATAGATATAGATAGATATCTATAGATATCTATATATCTGCAAAGTAGAAACATGATATCAACATGGTTGATATTTTAGATCAGAGGTCAGCAAACTATGATTTGGGTACTAATTCCAGCCAGCACATGTAGATAAAGTATTATTGGAACACGACCACTCTTATTCCTTTGAATACTATCTAAGACTGTTTTCACATGATAGTGGCAGAGTTGAGTAGTTATGACAGATAGCCCATGGCTCACAAAGCCTAAAATGTTTACTATCAGGCCCTTTACAGAAAAACGTTTGATGGCCCCCATTTTAGAGTCTCATGTTTAATTATCTAAAACTCAGGATCCTGGGGCACCTGGGTTGCTCATTGGGTTAAGCCTCTGCTTTCAGCTCAGGTGATGACCTCAGGGTCCTGGGATGGAGCCCCGCATTGGGCTCTCTGCTTGGCAGGGAGCCAGCTTCCCCCTCTCCCTCTGCCTGTCTCTCTGCCTACCTGCGATCTCTCTCTCTCTCTCTGTGTCAAATAAATAAATAAAATCTTTAAAAAAATAAATAAATAAAACTCAGGATCCTAACAACTACTGGGTTTGTAGGCTTTCTGTTCTTAGGAGAAAGAAATGGTGGATAACATTTTTCCTTCCATAGCTTTTTCATCAAGAAAAGACATTCCTATAATTATGTCATGGGCAAGGCTAACAGAAAATATAACTTAAGAAGCTAAGCTCTGGCATTTCATAAAAGTTACATGACAAAGAGGTGGCTATCAGTCAAATATAGATGAAATATATTTTAAAAATGCCCTGAGTGCTACAAGGCAGAAAGACATAAGAATTAAATTGATTAGGAGAGAAACAGGGTAAAAAAAAAAAGCTGTCCTGCTGTCTGCCTCATCCTGGGTTTAAGCTCCAGGGTCTAATGGACTGTTAAACTCCAAAGCTTTCTTCAGAAGTGGCCCTGACTCTCCCACCCTTTTAGTCGCCTTAGTGATATTAAGCTCTCAGAGTTTTCAGGCACTGCTAATGCACTTAGATTAAAAACACACTGGAAGAAAAAATATCTTTGATGAATTTTTAAAGGAAAGAATATTGGAAATAGGAGAAATCCACTACAAAACTTTCAGTGTGGTGGTAAATAAAAAACAATACTTTAGAGTTGCTTCTCTTGTTATAATGGTTGGGCTTTGTAGGGTATTAATGAGACTTGGGAAGAGTGCAGCCTTTCCAGGTCATCCCTCAGTAGGTGCTAGTTAGGACAATGGGAAAAAGCTGGCACAGTGGCCATCCGTGAGACTCAGGATGTTTCTGCATCACCCCCATTGTTCACAGGAGCAGCTGGAGGTGAGCAGCAAATGGGAAACTGGGACCCAATGTGTGAATGAGACTCATGGACCCCCAACCAAGCAACAATGAGGCATGTATTCCATATCAATGTTATTCACACATTTGTTTAATATTTTTAGTAGGAAAGAGAGCAGGTTCAATTGTGTTCCCCCAAAAAATATGTCCAAGTCCTAACCCTTAGGGTACTTGTGAATGTGACCTTGTTTGGAAACAGGGTCTTTGTAGATGTAATGAAATAAAGGATCTCAAAATGAGATCATTCTGGATTTAGGGGGCTCCCTAAATTCGATGACATGTAAGAGAAGGTGAGAGATTTGAGACACAAAGAGGAAAAGCCCAAGAGAAGACCAACAAAGACAGAAACTGGAGGGCAGTCATAAACCAAGGGATAAATACCAAGTGCCGCCAGCAGCTACCAAAAGCTAGCAGAGAGGCATGGAAGAGATTCCTCCTCAGGGCCTCCAGAAGGTTTCCAACACCTTAATTTCACACCTTAATTTCTGGCCTTTAAAACTATGGGACGCCTGGGTGGCTCAGTTGGTTAAGCAGCTGCCTTCGGCTCAGGTCATGATCCCAGCGTCCTGGGATTGAGTCCCACATCGGGCTCCTTGCTCCGCAGGGAGCCTGCTTCTCCCTCTGACTCTGCCTTCCACTCTGCCTGTGCTCGCTCTCGCTCTCTCTCTGACAAATAAATAAATAAAATCTTAAATAAATAAATAAATAAATAAATAAAATAGAACTATAAGATCACAATAAATAATAATAATAAATCATAAATTTCTGTCATTTGAAGCTACCAAATTATGATAATTTGTAATGGCAGCCCTATGAAACTACTAAAGGGAGAAACTTTTTTTTTTAACATATAAGGTATTATTTGCTTCAGGGGTATAGTTCTGTAAATCATCAGTCTTACACAGTTCACAGCACTCATCACAGCATATACCCTCCCCAGTGTCCATCCTGCAGCCACCCCATCCCTTCACCCCTCCCCACCCCCAGCAACCCTCAGTTTGTTTCCTGAAATTAAGAGTCTCTTATGGTTTGCCTCCCTCCCCGGTCCCACCAATTTTTTTTTTTCAATTTTTAAAAATCATAGGTTATTTTATGTTTAAAAGAAGGACTTTTAAACTTAAATAGCATTATAAATTTAAATAAGCATTATAAATTTAAATAGCATTTAAACTTATTAAGAATTATCTTTATTTCACTGGATTTTCTTCTTGGTCAATCAAAAATTATCATCATATTTACCAAGAATAGAGATAATTTTTGTCGATAATAGTAGCAGTAAGCAATTATGATAATATAATAAAAGTAATAGTAATAGTATAACCACATAATAAAATTTAAAAAATTTTTTCTGAAATTCATATAAGAAAACACGTTCCCTATTTCTCTAGTTTGTTTTCCTCTCCTCTTTCCTTTCCAGTTTTCTTTTGAAATACTGAGAATCCTACAACTTCTTTGGGGTGAATATTGAAGGATTTAAGATTTAGACAATATAATAAATTATTTGATACTGGTAAATAGTACTACGTTATGCTTTATTCTGTTTCAGAATTTCAGCAGATTGCTAACTTCAGGTTGAGTGCTGTCTGTTTCTGAACAATCATGTGATTCAGACCAATCAAAATAAGAAGAAGATGGGGCGCCTGGGTGGCTCAGTGGGTTAAGCCGCTGCCTTCGGCTCAGGTCATGATCTCGGGGTCCTGGGATCGAGTCCCACATCGGGTTCTCTGCTCAGCAGGGAGCCTGCTTCCCTCTCTCTCTCTCTCTCTCTCTCTCTCTCTGCCTGCCTCTCTGCCTCTCTGTCTACTTGTGATCTACTTGTGATCTCTCTCTGTGAAATAAATAAATAAAATCTTAAAAAAAAAAAAAAAATAAGAAGAAGACTTCCTGGAGGGATGAGTAAGACTATAAGGTCAGGGCTGGGCAGGCGGAGGGCCTGTGATTCAGATCCTGCTGGGTTCCCAGGCTCTCCTGCCCTTCTCTTCCCACAGTTAGAGCTGCTTAAACCCCACCTGCTGCCTTAGCATTGTCCTGGGGCTGCCCCAGTTACACATCCACCAGATTATTATAAATTAGCATTAATCCCAGTGGTTCCCAAGCTTAATTTGCATTTGTAAAAATGCCAACCCGTGTGTGCACCCTAGATTTCTCAATCAGAATTGCCAAGGACCAGACTTGGCAATATGAATTTTTAGAATGTCTCCTAGTTGATTCTTCCATCTAAGGCTTAGTAATGAAAGACATGCACTGGACCAATGGTTCTCCAAGTGTGATTCCTGAACCAAAACATCACCATTACTTGGGAGCTAATTAGAAATGCAAATTCTTGACCTCTGCTACACCCTTCCCGCCAAGACTTGCTGAATCAGAAACTCTGAAAAAGGAGTCTGGTAACCTATGTTTTAACAAGCCCAATGGGTGATTTGAGTTTGAAAACCACCACCCAGACTTAAACTCACTTCCAAAGAAGAAACTATGGAACAGTAAAAATAGTAATTTTAAAAACTTGGAAGCCATCATCTTAACCAAGGGATCAAGTCTAAATCACCTGTGTTAAGTCATATTGATGTCATGGACCCCTGATATGACACAGTGAGAAGGCACTTAATCTGTGTGTTTCCTTCCTAAACACCCATAACTCAAACCTAATCATGGGAAGTCATGAGACATGTGAAGACAACATTGAGAGACGTTCTTCAAAACTGTAAGGTCTTGAATAACAAGGAAAAACTGTGAAACTGTCACAGATTGAAGGAAACTAAGGCGACATGATGACTAAAAGCAATATGAGGTCTTATCAGATCCTAGAACAGAAAAGGACATTAGTGGAAAAACTGGAGAAGTTTGAATTGTTGACAGTTTAGTGGTTAGTGTAATACCAACCTTCATTTCTTCCTTTTGGCAAATGTCCACTATAATGTAAGATGTTAACATTCGGGGAAGTTGGAGGAATGGTATATAGGAACTCTCTGTACTGTATTTGCAGCTTCTCTATAAATCTAAAATTATTGAAAAAAATGTTAAATGTAAAAATAAATTTAAAAAATAAAACCAAAAATATTGTCCACAGATCAGTAGACCTGACTCACCTAAAAGCTTATTAGTAATGCAGATTATTAGAACTCACTCCAAATCTGCTAATTCAGAAACTGCATTTTTCAAAAAGATCCGTAGATGAAACACTTAATGTACAATAAAATTTGAAAAATCCTACTCTTTACCACCAGCCTTGGATTTACCATCAGCTCAACCTTGTCGAGGCCAGAAATGTGAACTAGTTTTGAAGATTTTTATTTATTTATTTGACAGACAGAGATCACAAGTAGGCAGAGAGGTAGGCAGAGCCACCCTGAGCCACCCAGGCGCCCTGTGAACCAGTTTTGATTAAGCAGCTACCTACTTCTTAAGACTTCAGGCTCAGGGACGCCTGGGTGGCTCAGTTGGTTAAGCAGCTGCCTTTGGCTCAGGTCATGATCCCAGCGCCCTGGGATTGAGTCCCACATTAGGCTCCCTGCCAAGCAAGGAGCCTGCTTCTCCCTCTGCCTCTGTCTGCCTGTGCTTGCTCTTGCTTCTCTCTCTATGACAAATAAATAAATAAAATCTTAAAAAAAAAAAAAAAAAAAGACCTCAGGCTCAGTTTTCAATCTAATTCAGATGGCTAAACTTCTGTGCCCCTTTTTAAGGCTCAGTCGTTACATAGTAACACCTTCAAAAAGGCTCAAACCCTATACTGTGTCTGTGATACATTTTCTCCCTTAAAGGCAGGAAGGACTCTTGCATTTGGTCCCTAACTCTGTGCATGGGTCCCTGTTGCCTGCAACAGACTTTCGTCTTGCTGAAAGTCAGTTTGCCTGGCATTCTAAGTACTGCCTCCTAGGACCCTCCTGTCACATCTTTCAAGGCACCTCCCATGCAGTTGTCACTATAAACTCAGATGTTGTAATCTATTTGCCAGATTCAACCATGCCTGGAAATACCTAGAGATAGGACAGCATGTGGTGAATTTGGTTCTCTGTCAAACAGTTCAACGAAAAGAACAAAACTAACAGAAAAAGGTTGATATCCAGGATCTATAAAGAATGTCTCAAATTCAACACACACAAAACAAACAATCAGATAAACAAATGGGCAGAGGATATGAACAGACACTTCTCCAATAAAGACATACAAATGGCTATCAGACACATGAAAAAATGTTCATCATCACTAGCCATTAGGGAGATTCAAATTAAAACCACATTGAGATATCACCTTACACCACTTAGAATGGCCAAAATTAGCAAGACAGGAAACAACATCTGTTGGAGGGGATGTGGAGAAAGGGAAACCCTCTTACACTGTTGGTGGGAATGCAAGTTGGTACGGCCTCTTTGGAGAACAGTATAGAGATTCCTCAAGAAATTAAAAATAGAACTTCCCTATGACCCTGCGATTGCACTACTGGGTATTTACCCCAAAGATACTGATGTCGTGAAAAGAAGAGCCATCTGTACCCCAATGTTTATAGCAGCAATGGCCACGGTCGCCAAACTGTGGAAAGAACCAAGATGCCCTTCAACGGACGAATGGATAAGGAAGATGTGGTCCATATACACTATGGAGTATTATGCCTCCATCAGAAAGGATGAATACCCAACTTTTGTAGCAACATGGATGGGACTGGAAGAGATTATGCTGAGTGAAATGAGTCAAGCAGAGAGAGTCAAGTATCATATGGTTTCACTTATTTGTGGAGCATAACAAATAGCATGGAGGACATGGGGAGTTAGAGAGGAGAAGGGAGTTGGGGGAAATTGGAAGGGGAGGTGAACCATAAGAGACTATGGACTCTGAAAAACAATCTGAGGGGTTTGAAGTGGCGGGGGGGTGGGAGGTTGGGGTACCAGGTGGTGGGTATTATGGAGCGCACGGATTGCATGGAGCACTGGGTATGGTGAAAAAATAATGAATACTGTCATGCTGAAAATTAATTAATTAATTAATTAATTAATTAAAATGGGCCTAAAATTAAAAAAAAAAAAAGAACAGGACTTCCAAAGACAGCAATTTTTACCAAAAAAAAAAAAAAAATCAGTAGAATGTGTGGGTCAGATAGGTAGGAGCTACTAAAGGCCTAGGAATAAAACTAGAGAAGTAGATAATTTCCTCTGTACCCAGGCTTTTTTACTTTTGTGTCATTGAAGTCTCAGAAATAAGGATTTACTGATTCTATAAAGATAGTTTCTTGATTGGGTATTATTTATAAAATCCAGTTAGAATGGTGAAAATGACCATTCCCCAGACATAATGGCATTCATCTTCTTCTCTTGAAGAAAAAGATTGAAGTGAATTGCTGAAAATGAAAAGTCAGGAGAGAGGTGCCTGGGTGGCTCGGTTTGTTGAGCATCTGACTCTTGATCTTAGTGCACATCTGGATCCCAGGGTCATGAACCCAAGCCCCACATTGGACTCTATGCTGGGCAGGAAGCCAACTTAAAAAATAGATTAAATAAAAGGAGAAATTAATCCTTGAAAACCTGACTGGTCTGCCAAGGGAGACTAGAGCTTCTTGCTTTTTGTAGGGAAACACTGGGCACTCATCTTGAGGCATCATGGCAAGTGCCAACCTCAGGAAACATTGTCTGAACTGAACCATGGCACATGGATTTTTCAGGGAAGACTTGCACCAGCACCCAAATGATTTGAGAGCAGCTGAAATAAGCCCAAAATGACCTAAAAGTTAGAACCAACCTGGTGAGTGGGGGTAGGGAGAAATTTATGGGATTCTATGCCTCACTGAGCCATAAAAGAGCTCTGGGTTGGGCTGGATGCTCCCACAAGTCTACAGGGGGCAGGTTGAGTTATGGATCACTGATACGAACCCCTGGGCATGTTACCCATGCCCAGGGAGCAGTAACCTGGGGATTATGCTTTTGAGCCAACACACCAGACTCTACAAATGCACCCATTGCTAACCTTTTTGTGTCTTATTTGTTTTAATCTTCACTTTTGAAAAACTCTCATCTTGTTGTTAATGAAGTAAGAAAGAAGAAGATATTTTCCCACATTGTGATCAGGATGGACAGGAAATTATTATCTTTCCCAACACTGGTGACTAAAGAAGTTTCATAACCAGGGGAAGGGAGGGAGCAGGGCTGCCTGAAAGACCCCTTGCTGCAGTGGAGAAGGCCAGGTGCAAGGTGTAAGTTGGACACAGTTGACTTTAGTATCAACTGTAGGGAAAAAATCTACTATTCTATCAAAATCATCTATGGAATAATCTAATATCATCTCCAGTTAAGCTAGCCAACTTCAAGCGTTTGACACTCTAGAGTCTAAAACTGCAATGAAATATTCAGTAATTAAAAAAAAAAAAAAGTCATAGAAGGCAGAACATTTGTATCTTTGGCTTTGTGATCATAAGTGTGCATTATGAAACTAATTAGCTCTAGGCTAGGCGGTATGTGAGTAATTTATTCTTCTCATATTAACATCAACTGTGAAATCTAAAGTGAGTGATGACATTCCAGGAACAATTGCATGTAATAATTCTTTAGCAGGTTTGGGCAATGCAGATTAGTTATCATAAGGGAAAACGTCATCTCACGCTATTTTAATGATGATGATGCCTCCATGGAAAAGAACTTAGGGGAAAATGAGTTTAGTGTCTGGGTTCCGGTTCAAGTCAAAGTGAAAATGAAAAGCAAACACTATTTTGAAATTAATTTAGGAGATTATTGGTAACATGTGAGAAATTATGTTTCGGGGTTGTCTAGAAACAAACTAACAATTTTGAAAAGCAATGAGATTTGCTCATTCGTTTATGTATGGGTATACAAAGTTACTTATATTCTGATCAAAAATATGAAAAAATTGCATAATTAAATGACTGGAATTAAGTTCACTAAGTTGATTGTGTGAGATGATAGGTTTCTGGGCAAGTTAAATTTTTTCTTACCAGTTTTTAGTAATCTCAATTTTTCTGGAATTGTTCTATAATTAAAAGAATAAATTCCATTTTAAAGGAAAACCATAAAGGGGCAAATACTACATGATTCTACTCATATGAAGTATCTAAAGTGGTCAAAAATCATAGAAACAAATTGGTGATTACCAAAGGCTGGGGAGTGAAGGAGAGTTTGAGTGTTGAGGGACATGGGTATAGAGTTTCAGTTTTGCAAGGTGAGAAGGTTCTGGAGAGCTGCTGCACAACAATGCAAATACACTGAATCCTATGGAACTATACACTTACAAATGGTTAAGACAATAAATCTGTGGTATGTCTAAATAACCACAATACCGTATGTAAAATCATACTGAAAAGATAAAATTTTAAAAATAAAATATATTCGGGGCCCCTGGGTGGCTCAGTGGGTTAAAGCTTCTGTCTTCAGCTCAGGTTGTGATCCCAGGGTCCTGGGATCGAGCCCCACATCAGGCTCTCTGCTCAGTGGGGAGCCTGCTTGCCTTCCTCTCTTCTGTCTGTCTCTCTGCCTACTTGTGATCTCTGTCTGTCAAATAAATAAATAAATAAATAAATAAATAAATAATGAAATAAAATATATTCATTTAGGATTTGGGAGACTGACCAGATATGGGAGTTAAAGTCAGAAATTAACCTGGGAGCATGGGTGGCTCAGTCAGTTAAGCATCTGCCTTCCAATCAGGTCATGACCCCGGGCTCCTGACCCCAGGGTCATGGGATCAAGTGCCGCATCATGCTGCCTGCTCAGTGGGGTGCCTGGAGCAGGGATCCTGCTTCTCCCTCTCTCTCTGCCTGCCACTCTACCTACTTGTGCTCTCTCTGCCAAGTAAATAAATTTTTTTAAAAGTCTTCAAAAAAAAAAAAAAACACTTAAAAAAAAGAAAATTAGTCCAAAGTGAACTCCTGAAGTACATTATGCAAAGTATAGAGTATACAGGAAGGGAAGCAGTTTTGTAAAGAAAAAGGAGATATGCATTCAACTTACATAACCAGTGTCTGTAGAATCGCCAGTTTAAAGTGTGTGTTGGGAAGCTGGATGCACAGTTGGAGCACAGGGAAAAAAGATTGGAATCTGATAAGGAAGAGGACATTCAAGATTAGAGTGTAAAATAAGAGGAACAGGTGCAGAGCTATATGAAAAACTAACAGACAACAACCAGTGAGGTGACTAAGAAAGGGGGACTGTCTGAGTTTCAAGGCTACCATAACAAATCACCACAACTGGGTGACTTATTATCACAGAAATGTATTCTTTCATAGTTCTAGAAGCCAGAATTCTGAAATGAAGATGTCAGCAAGACCATCTCCCTCCACAGACTCTAGTAGGGAATCCTTTCTTGCCTCTTGAAGCTTCTGGTGGCTTAGGCATTCCTAGGCTTGTGGCCACCTCCCTCCCATCTGTGCCTCCGTCATTGCATGGCCTCTTCCCCATGTGCCTGTCTTTTCCTCTTCTGTCTCTGATAAGGAAATTTCTCACTGGATCTAGAGCTCATCTTGGTAATCTAGGGTAATATCTCAACGCAAAATCTTTAGCTACATAGGCAAAACCCTTTTTCCAATAAGATCACATTCCCAGGCTCCAGGGATTAGGATGAGAATGCATCTTTTGGGGAGCCACCATTCAACCTACTCTAGAAAGAAGGTGTGAAAATTGTAAGGACTGTGGGGGAAAGGATCTCTGTGTGGGTCAGGCAATGAGAAGACCTACACTGAAAAAAATAAAACAAAAAAAGACCTGCTTAATTTTGTGTAACATACCTTTCCCCAAATGAATTTGGCATTCTCTTCTAGTGTAAATACGAAGCTAAATAAGATCCAATCCCAGCCTTCATGACCAGTGGGGAGAGAGAAGCATATAATCAGAATAATTGTAATGCACAGTTTAAGGGCTACAATAGAAAAATGTTCGGAGTATTCTAGAAGCCCAGTGAGAGATGAAAGTAATTTCTGAAGGATCAAAGAAGAACTAACTGAGTGAAAATTGGCACGCACACACACACATAAGTGGTGGTGGGTGGGGGATTATTCTAGGAAGAGATTTCATGATCTATGATTTAGAAGCCAGGAAATGTTTATGGATTGTCTAGGGAAGAGCGGAAAGTTGGGTACACCCAGGAGGGTAAGGTCTAGGGCAAAAGCGAATAAGAGGTTATGTAGCAGCCAGAACTGTGGACAGAAAACCTTTAGCTTTACCTTTGTACCCCATTCTAATCAAGGTCTGGAAAATTAAAGGGAGGCCCTGGTGTGAGGAGAGAAGGAAAGCTATTAGTTTCCATAGAGCTTCTGAGGTCACTTGGGGCTCTGTGAGTTGAGACTGATTCACTGCGAACACAGACAGGCTCAAATGATGTCTGAAAGACTTGGCTCCAGGAGGGAGACTAGAAACAGGGGGCACCATCAGGAGGAAGGCTGGGGCAGTAAATTGGAGACGATGTGCTCAAGAGCACCTAAAGCCACGGAGATGAACTAAGCGTTGGATATAGAAAAGGGGGCTCTAGCAGACAGAGGCAAGAGGCAAAGATCTCCTCTCCTCTGGGGAGATCCGCTCAGGAGAACAAACGAACAGCAATAGAACTGAGAGAGGAAATGGAGGAATGGCGTTCACAGACCTTCACACAAGATTTCAAATCTTAATGGCTCTGAAACACTAACATTTAAGAAATAAGTCTGGAGTGGCTCACTTGGTGGTAAGCCTGACCTGAATGAACATGAGGCCATCTGTAACCTTTGCATATCTTCTTTAGGGGAATATGCAGTTTGCTAAAGAAATAATGCATCTGATTACCCGGTGTTGTCTGCATATGCCTCGTGTTTCCTTTCTCAGGCCTGATAAAAGTCTAAAACCAGGTATTTTTTATTTCAAAGCCCAGGGGTTTTAGATAAGTAATTTTACACCTACAAGGAGTCCAGTTTGAAAGCTGCATTTGAGGTGTTCGAAGGGAAAAGTCCCATCAAAAGCTACTCTACATGAATGAATACAGGTGTGGGGGGAGGGGGGAAAAGAGAACATTTTCCAGCGAACTAGAATAAAATTTCAACGTAGTGGCAATTTTCAGTAAAATACCAAAATAATCTGGAAAAAGGTTCTCCTCCCAGAAAAGAGTTCTTAGTTAACTTTAACACATTGAAACAAATTCCACAGTAAGGCTAAAATTTTAAATCTAATGGATAGGGGATGCCTGGGTGGCTCAGTTTGTTAAGTGTCTGCCTTTGGCTCAGGGTCCTGGGATCAAGTCCTGCTTCAGTCTCCTTGCTCAGTGGGGAACCTGCTCCTCCCTCTACCTGCTGCTCTTCCTGCTTGTGCTCTCTCTCTCTGGCAAATAAATAAATAAAATCTTTTTTAAAAAATTCTTTTAAATAAAATCTAATGTATGTACCGGCACGGCATACAGATTTTCCTGTATCATTCTTTATCTAAGCAGACTTCTACGACAGAGCGTCAGTAGGTAATCTCTACGTGTTTTGTTATCAGTGCTATTTCCACTTCTTTGTCATTCTTGAATGGAATCAGTCTCACATGGATGGCTACCTGTCTTCACACATTCTCCTGGCATTGCTGAACGCTCAGGTTTCTTTTGAAGCCATGCCCTTGGTGTACAACATTTTTCCTCAGGATATTTTACTTGTCCAAACACACAAGAGTTACTCGCAAAACTCCCTTGTCTCCTTTCCATTTTTTTTCTGAGTGAAGGAGTAAGGAGAAAAAGGAATCAGAATTCCCATGCTCAATATCTAGAGAGAAGAACGGTGGAAGCTGAAACACTGCCAACAAGTTGGGAATAAAAACAGTCCTTTGCCAGCTCGCAAATTCCTGACACCTGGACCAGGTTTAATTTCATCATGTGTGGGAGAACGTGGTTTCCGAGCACCTGTATGTGTACACACATGTCATAGACAACTGAAGGGACCCTTGGAAGTGTGTCTCTCCCTACCCCCTGGCATTTCTTCCCTGTCCCATTCAGTTTAGCACCACACAAGGGCCCACAAAGTCTCTGGGATTCAATGAAAATCAAACATGTAAGTTAGATTTGGGAGCAGATGAGTCCATTTGATCATATTCCAGTTTCTTAATTACTACACATTCATTTTAATGAGAGAGAATGCACTTGAATTAAAAGCGCTCTTCTTTTTCATTCAGCACATGCTGGAGGAAATATTCTAAATAAATAATTGCAACATATCCTGTGATTAACATTTACTGTTTTATCTCTGCACCCGAGTGCGGCGGTGGAATCCACCAGGCCAACAATTAAAATGAGATGTCAGTTTTCAAGCCCAGTTTAAATCACTCACTAACATCTCCATTGTTTTATTCTCCATATGTCATTCATTCCACTCAGTTCACACTTCACATACACTGTTGTTGGGCTCACAGCATCCCTCCAGCATCAGAAATAGGGTGAGAACACAAACTTTTGAAGGGAAGGGAGTTGATGTTTGATGAGCACCTACTATGTGCCAAAATACTCTATCATCCAATTTATTCTCCCAAACCACCCCCATCAGTATAAGTACTGTTGAACCAATTTTATAAATGTGGGGAACAGGGTTAGAGAAGTGAAATTTCACAGAGGATATACAGCTCAAAAATAGTGAAAAGATTCATTCCATCAAATATATATTGACCACGTACCATGAGTCTGACATTGTCCTGGGATACACCATGATACAAAGCAGACAGAGATCTTTTCCTCTTATCTCTCTCTACTGTAACTGTGGTTCTCGACTTGTGATTCAACTAGAATCACCTACAGAGCTTCCAAAACATACTGATGCCAAAGTTCATTCCTGATAATTAAGTCAGAATCACTGGAAGTGAGGCCTGCACTTAAGGATTTTTTTTAAAGTTCAACCAAGTGATTCTAAACTATATCCAGGATTGAGAATCTTTTCATTTATTAGATTATGCTATATACAAGGCTATCTCCCTCAAAACACTTACATTGTATAGAAGTAAGAGATAAATGCATACACATATAATATACTTAGAACACAATTTTAAGGTCATGGATCAGGAAACTTGAAATTGTATAGTATCTACCTAAAGTATTGGAATTCCAAAAGGAAAATCTTGCTTTTGGAATTGGAATGGTGTTATGGGCTAAACTCTGTCCCTGCAGAATTCATATGTTGAAACGCTAACCCTCAGTATCTCAAGCTGTAACTGCATGTGGAGAAAGGCCTTTTAGTAAGGTAATGAAGTTAAAATGAAGCCATGAGGTTGGATCCTGAGTCTACCTGACTGGTGTCCTTATAAAAAGAGGAAACTTGGTACACAAAGAGATGCCAGGGGTATGCACACATGGAGGAGAGACCATGTAAGCACACAGCAAGATGGCTGCTACCTGCAAGAAGAGAGGCCTCAGGAGAAACCAGCCCTGCTGACAGGGTTGATCTTGGACTTCTGACCTCTGGAACTATGTATGAGGAAATGTATTTCTGCTGTTTAAGCCACCCGGCCTGTGGAATTTTTTGTGGCAGCCCTCACAAACTAATACAGGTGGGTTCATGGAAGCCTTATCTCACAAATGAAGAGAATATAGGGAAACCACTTGAAGACAGGGCACACTTCTGACTAGAGTCATGATTCTCAGACCTTAGTGTGTATCAGAATCATCTACAGTATTTGGCAAATGTAGTTCCCCCGGTCCTGTGCTACCTCCACAAGATTTTTTGCTTCTGGTGATTCTGATACTCACCACAATTTGAGGATCATTAGACTAGAGAGTGGAGGCCATCATTAGCAGGTAGAAAAGCAGTTGTTACTGGGGACAAAGAGAGGCTAAAATGAGTGTGATTCATATGGATGGAAGTGATGATGTTAAGGAAATCTGCATAATTAAGATAAAAGGCATGATGGTTAACTTTATGACTACGGCAAGACAGGGATATGGTACCAGATATTTGGTCAAATATTATTCTAGGGCCCCTAGGTGGCTCAGTGGGTTAAGCCGCTGCCTTCAGCTCAGGTCATGATCTCAGGGTCCTGGGATCCAGTCCCGCATCGGGCTCTCTGCTCAGCAGGGAACCTGCTTCCTCCTCTCTCTCTGCCTGTCTCTCTGCCTACTTGTGATCTCTCTCTGTCAAATAAATAAATAAAATCTTTAAAAAAACAAAACAAAAAAAAACCATTATTATGATGTGTCTGAAGGTATTGTTTTGGATGAGATTCTCATTTAAATTGGACTTTGAGTAAAGTAGATAATGTTGGTGACCTTATCCAATTGGTTCAAGGCCTGAATAGAACACTTTGTCCAACCTCAACCAAAAAGGAGTTCTTGCCAGCAGGTGGCCTTTGGGACAATTGATAGATAGAAAGAGAAACATACATACATACACTCTTACACACATCCTACTGGTTCTTTTTCTTTGGAGAACCCTTATACAAGAGTTAGATGACGGGATACACTGACAGAAGGCCTTGATGAGCAAGCTAAAGAGTTTGGTTGTTAATGGATTGTGGCTGTAGAAGTTTTCAGATAAACCAGGTGAGCCTTGAGGAGGAGTCAAGATGGCGGAGAAGTAGCAAGCTGAGACTGCTTCAGCTAGCCGGAGATCAGCTAGATAGCTTATCTAAAGATTGCAAACACCTGAAAATCCATCGGCAGATCGAAGAGAAGAAGAACAGCAATTCTGGAAACAGAAAAACAACCACTTTCTGAAAGGTAGGACCGGCGGAGAAGTGAATCCAAAGCGACGGGAAGATAGACCCCGGGGGGAGGGGCCGGCTCCCGGCAAGCGGCGGAGCAACCGCGCACAAAATCAGGACTTTTAAAAGTCTGTTCCGCGGAGGGACATCGCTCCAGAGGCTAAACCGGAGCGAAGCCCACGCGGGGTCAGCGTGGCCTCAGGTCCCGCAGGGTCACAGAAGGATCGGGGGTGTCTGAGTGTCGCAGAGCTTGCGGGTATTGGAACGGGAAAGCCGGCTACAGAGACAGAGCCGACAGTAAGCTCGCAGCTCCGTGTTACCTTGAACCGGTCGCAGGCTCGGTGAGCTCGGAGCGCGGCCGGAGGTCAGGCAGACGGGAGTAACTGGGCGCTGTTCTCTGAGGGCGCACTGAGGAGTGGGGCCCTGGGCTCTCGGCTCCTCCGGGCCGGAGACCAGGAGGCCGCCATTTGTATTCCCGTCCTCTGGAACTCTACGGAAAGCGCTCAGGGAACAAAAGCTCCTGAAAGCAAACCCGAGCGGATTACTCACCCCGGCCCCGGGTAAGGGCGGTGTAATTCCGCCTGGGGCAAAGACACTTGAGAATCACTACAACAGGCCCCTCCCCCAGAAGATCAACAAGAAATCCAGCCGAGACCAAGTTCACCTACCAAGGAGTGCGGTTTCAATACCAAGGAGAGCAGCAGAATTCCAGAGGAGGAGAAAGCCAAGCACGGAACTCATGGCTTTTTTCCTGTGATTTTTTTTAGTCTTGCAGTTAATTTAATTTTTTCTTTTTCATTTTTTTTTTTTTCTCGCCTTCGGGTAAAATTTTTTTTTTTTTTAACTGTTACCTTTTTCTTTTTTAACGATTTTTTACTAGTTTATCTAATATATATATATTTTTTTTTTACATTTTTCTTAGGTGTTTTCTTTTTTAAAAAAAAATTCTTTTCTTTTTTTTTTTTTTTTTTTTTTTTTCTTTTTTCTTTCTTCCTTTTTGAACCTCTTTTTATCCCCTTTCTCCCCACTCACGATTTTGGATCTCTTCTAATTTGGCTAAAGCATATTTTCCTGGGGTTGTTGCCACCCTTTTAGTATTTTACTTGCCCCTTCATTTACTCTTATCTGGACAAAATGACAAGACGTAAAAATTCACCACAAAAAAAAGAACAAGAGGCAGTACCGAAGGCTAGGGACCTAATCAATACAGACATCGGTAATATGTCAGATCTAGAGTTCAGAATGACAATTCTCAAGGTTCTAGCCGGGCTCGAAAAAGGCATGGAAGATATTAGAGAAACCCTCTCGAGAGATATAAAAGCCCTTTCTGGAGAAATAAAAGAACTAAAATCTAACCAAGTTGAAATCAAAAAAGCTATTAATGAGGTGCAATCAAAAATGGAGGCTCTCACTGCTAGGATAAATGAGGCAGAAGAAAGAATTAGTGATATAGAAGACCAAATGACAGAGAATAAAGAAGCTGATCAAAAGAGGGACAAACAGCTACTGGACCACGAGGGGAGAATTCGAGAAATAAGTGACACCATAAGACGAAACAACATTAGAATAATTGGGATTCCAGAAGAAGAAGAAAGTGAGAGGGGAGCAGAAGGTATACTGGAGAGAATTATTGGGGAGAATTTCCCCAATATGGCAAAGGGAACAAGCATCAAAATTCAGGAGGTTCAGAGAATGCCCCTCAAAATCAATAAGAATAGGCCCACACCCCGTCACATAATAGTAAAATTTACAAGTCTCAATGACAAAGAGAAAATCCTGAAAGCAGCCCGGGAAAAGAAGTCTGTAACATACAATGGTAAAAATATTAGATTGGCAGCTGACTTATCCACAGAGACCTGGCAGGCCAGAAAGAGCTGGCATGATATTTTCAGAGCACTAAACGAGAAAAACATGCAGCCAAGAATACTATATCCAGCTAGGCTATCATTGAAAATAGAAGGAGAGATTAAAAGCTTCCAGGACAAACAACAACTGAAAGAATTTGCAAATACCAAACCAGCTCTACAGGAAATATTGAAAGGGGTCCTCTAAGCAAAGAGAGAGCCTACAAGTGGTAGATCAGAAAGGAACAGAGACCATATACAGTAACAGTCACCTTACAGGCAATACAATGGCACTAAATTCATATCTCTCAATAGTTACCCTGAATGTGAATGGGCTAAATGCCCCTGTCAAAAGACACAGGGTATCAGAATGGATAAAAAAACAAAACCCATCTATATGTTGCCTCCAAGAAACACATTTTAAGCCCGAAGACACCTCCAGATTTAAAGTGAGGGGGTGGAAAAGAATTTACCATGCTAATGGACATCAGAAGAAAGCAGGAGTGGCAATCCTTATATCAGATCAATTAGATTTTAAGCCAAAGACTGTAATAAGAGATGAGGAAGGACACTATATCATACTCAAAGGGTCTGTCCAACAAGAAGATTTAACAATTTTAAATATCTATGCCCCCAACGTGGGAGCAGCCAACTATATAAACCAATTAATAACAAAATCAAAGAAACACATAAACAACAATACAATAATAGTAGGGGACTTTAATATTCCCCTCACTGAAATGGACAGGTCATCCAAGCAAAAGATCAGCAAGGAAATAAAGGCCTTAAATGACACACTGGACCAGATGGACATCACAGATATATTCAGAATATTTCATCCCAAAGCAACAGAATACACATTCTTCTCTAGTGCACATGGAACATTCTCCAGAATAGATCACATCCTCGGTCCTAAATCAGGACTCAACCGGTATCAAAAGATTGGGATCATTCCCTGCATATTTTCAGACCACAATGCTCTAAAGCTAGAACTCAACCACAAAAGGAAGTTTGGAAAGAACCCAAATACATGGAGACTAAACAGTATCCTTCTAAAGAATGAATGGGTCAACCGGGAAATTAAAGAAGAATTGAAAAAAATCATGGAAACAAATGATAATGAAAATACAACGGTTCAAAATCTGTGGGACACAACAAAGGCAGTCCTGAGAGGAAAATATATAGCGGTACAAGCCTTTCTCAAGAAACAAGAAAGGTCTCAGGTACACAACCTAACCCTACACCTAAAGGAGCTGGAGAAGGAACAAGAAAGAAACCCTAAGCCCAGCAGGAGAAGAGAAATCATAAAGATCAGAGCAGAAATCAATGAAATAGAAACCAAAAAAACAATAGAACAAATCAACGAAACTAGGAGCTGGTTCTTTGAAAGAATTAATAAAATTGATAAACCCCTGGCCCGACTTATCAAAAAGAAAAGAGAAAGGACCCAAATAAATAAAATCATGAATGAAAGAGGAGAGATCACAACTAACACCAAGGAAATACAAACTATTATAAGAACATACTATGAGCAACTCTACGGCAATAAATTTGACAATCTGGAAGAAATGGATGCATTCCTAGAAACATATAAACTACCACAACTGAACCATGAAGAAATAGAAAGCCTGAACAGACCCATAACCAGTAAGGAGATTGAAACAGTCATTAAAAATCTCCAAACAAACAAAAGCCCAGGGCCAGACGGCTTCCCGGGGGAATTCTACCAAACATTTAAAGAAGAACTAATTCCTATTCTCCTGAAACTGTTCCAAAAAATAGAAATGGAAGGAAAACTTCCAAACTCATTTTATGAGGCCAGCATCACCTTGATCCCAAAACCAGACAAGGATCCCACCAAAAAAGAGAGCTATAGACCGATATCCTTGATGAACACAGATGCGAAAATACTCAACAAAATACTAGCCAATCGGATTCAACAGTACATTAAAAAGATTATTCACCACGACCAAGTGGGATTTATTCCAGGGCTGCAAGGTTGGTTCAACATCCGCAAATCAGTCAATGTGATACAACACATCAATAAAAGTAAGAACAAGAACCATATGATACTCTCAATAGATGCTGAAAAAGCATTTGACAAAGTACAACATCCCTTCCTGATCAAAACTCTTCAAAGTGTAGGGATAGAGGGCACATACCTCAATATCATCAAAGCCATCTATGAAAAACCCACCGCAAATATCATTCTCAATGGAGAAAAACTGAAAGCTTTTCCGCTAAGGTCAGGAACACGGCAGGGATGTCCATTATCACCACTGCTATTCAACATCGTACTAGAGGTCCTAGCCTCAGCAATCAGACAACAAAAGGAAATTAAAGGCATCCAAATCGGCAAAGAAGAAGTCAAATTATCACTCTTCGCAGATGATATGATACTATATGTGGAAAACCCAAAAGACTCCACTCCAAAACTGCTAGAACTTATACAGGAATTCAGTAAAGTGTCAGGATATAAAATCAATGCACAGAAATCAGTTGCATTTCTCTACACCAACAGCAAGACAGAAGAAAGAGATATTAAGGAGTCAATCCCATTTACAATTGCATCCAAAACCATAAGATACCTAGGAATAAACCTAACCAAAGAGACACAGAATCTATACTCAGAAAACTATAAAGTACTCATGAAAGAAATTGAGGAAGACACAAAGAAATGGAAAAATGTTCCATGCTCCTGGATTGGAAGAATAAATATTGTGAAAATGTCTATGCTACCTAAAGCAATCTACACATTTAATGCAATTCCTATCAAAGTACCATCCATCTTTTTCAAAGAAATGGAACAAATAATTCTAAAATTTATATGGAACCAGAAAAGACCTCGAATAGCCAAAGGGATATTGAAAAAGAAAGCCAACGTTGGTGGCATCACAATTCCGGACTTCAAGCTCTATTACAAAGCTGTCATCATCAAGACAGCATGGTACTGGCACAAAAACAGACACATAGATCAATGGAACAGAATAGAGAGCCCAGAAATAGACCCTCAACTCTATGGTCAACTAATCTTCGACAAAGCAGGAAAGAATGTCCAATGGAAAAAAGACAGCCTTTTCAATAAATGGTGCTGGGAAAATTGGACAGCCACATGCAGAAAAATGAAATTGGACCATTTCCTTACACCACACACAAAAATAGACTCAAAATGGATGAAGGACCTCAATGTACGAAAGGAATCCATCAAAATCCTTGAGGAGAACACGGGCAGCAACCTCTTCGACCTCCGCCGCAGCAACATCTTCCTAGGAACAACGCAAAAGGCAAGGGAAGCAAGGGAAAAAATGAACTACTGGGATTTCATCAAGATCAAAAGCTTTTGCACAGCAAAGGAAACAGTTAACAAAATCAAAAGACAACTGACAGAATGGGAGAAGATATTTGCAAACGACATATCAGATAAAGGACTAGTGTCCAGAATCTATAAAGAACTTAGCAAACTCAACACCCAAAGAACAAATAATCCAATCAAGAAATGGGCAGAAGACATGAACAGACATTTCTGCAAAGAAGACATCCAGATGGCCAACAGACACATGAAAAAGTGCTCCATATCACTCGGCATCAGGGAAATACAAATCAAAACCACAATGAGATATCACCTCACACCAGTCAGAATGGCTAAAATCAACAAGTCAGGAAATGACAGATGCTGGCGAGGATGCGGAGAAAGGGGAACCCTCCTCCACTGTTGGTGGGAATGCAAGCTGGTGCAGCCACTCTGGAAAACAGCATGGAGGTTCCTCAAAATGTTGAAAATAGAACTGCCCTATGACCCAGCAATTGCACTATTGGGTATTTACCCTAAAGATACAAATGTAGTGATCCAAAGGGACACATGCACCCGAATGTTTATAGCAGCAATGTCCACAATAGCCAAACTATGGAAAGAACCTAGATGTCCATCAACAGATGAATGGATCAAGAAGATGTGGTATATATACACAATGGAATACTATGCAGCCATCAAAAGAAATGAAATCTTGCCATTTGCAACAACATGGATGGAACTAGAGCGTATCATGCTTAGCGAAATAAGTCAAGCAGAGAAAGACAACTATCATATGATCTCCCTGATATGAGGAAGTGGTGATGCAACATGGAGGCTTAAGTGGGTAGAAGAATAAATGAAACAAGATGGGATTGGGAGGGAGACAAACCATAAGTGACTCTTAATCTCACAAAACAAACTGAGGGTTGCCGGGGGGAGGGGGTTGGGGAGAAGGGGGTGGGATTATGGACATTGGGGAGGGTATGTGATTTGGTGAGTGCTGTGAAGTGTGTAAACCTGGTGATTCACAGACCTGGGGATAAAAATATATGTATATAAAAAATATATGTTTATAAAAAATAAAAAAAAAAAAAAAAAAAAACCAGGTGAGCCTTCAGACAACAAGTTTTGCCTTTGGCACTTACCAAAAGAACAAACACCAGTATAGAGTAAGAATCAATCCATATCATCCTTTTCTCTTTGACACCAAAGAAAGATAGCAGCTATCTAGAAACATGCAACTTGCTAGAACAGGATTATAAAGGTTGCCAAACTGAATTTTCTTCATTGCTGTGACAAGGAATCACCAATGTATCACAGGGATAAAGTGAAAAGATGTGCAACAGGGTGACGAAAAATGCAGCTGTGGACTTCAAATCCTTGATGTAGGTGCCAAGGCCATGCCCTGCTGTCATTTGCTGAGATTTGTTGAAACTGTTCTCTTTTGATGTTGTAATCATGAAAAATATCTCAGAATAAAACAAATCAGGTTAGATTTCAAAGGATTCAAATGAAGAACCCCCAGGAATTTCACACCCTACAGTTCTAACTTGGTTTTCAAAGACTTCTGCTGGCATACGTCTTCTGTCCTTATTGCTGTTGGAAGGATGGGAATAGATGCTGCATGTACTTGTTTTTAATGTGTTGTTGAAATCATCTATGCCTATCATACCTCTGTTGCAGCTATGTGGTTTTCTCCGTTCTAGACCAGTCTAGATATTCTTCTTCTTAATTTGTCTAAAATCTGTCAACTCCCTCTCTAGTTTTTACACCAGTTTGTGTTGAAATGCCACTTCATTCTTTCATCTATTCTTTCCTTCCATCCACTATAGATTAAATAAATATGTATTGAGTACCTAGCCTAAGCTCCACACTGTGATAGGTATTTCAAATTCAGTCTTCCACAAGATAAAAGACACAGTCTTATTCTCATTATAATCTTTTGATAGCCTATAAAATTATATCTTAAAAGGCAAAAAATAAGAAGAAATCTTCCAAAAGATACTGACCCAGACCTCTTCTGGGACTGCATTGGCTTAGCCAATGTGTTGGGGGTTTTTGTCGTGCATGTTTGATTTCTAGAAACTTCATGGAGCAGAACATACATGAGTGAGGATTCCAATAGAGGTAGACTACTTTGCCAGGAGACATGCCATGTGAAACAATTGAGAGCTTTCCTCCTTCCTCCCTCCCTACCTCTCCTCTCTCTTTTAACAAGTATGTTTGAATCTATACTATGGACAAGGTGAGGATATAATGAGTGAAAACAGTCTTTGTACCCTTACAATACAGCTTACAATACAGTAGGGAGTAAGGCAGGAATAAGAAGTCATACAGATCGATGCAAATTCTAGCAATAAATGCAATGAAAGACACACCGAAATGACAGGGGACCTCACTTCATCTGGAGACTCAGAGAAGGCACCAAACATAAGTACCTTTATTCTTACTTACAGGAAACTAGCAAGTACTATGCATGTAGTTGCTCAGTTCACTTAGTTTGAACCAGAGTTGGGAATGATTCCTTCCTCTAAAATGCTATATAAAAATCTATATTAAGGGCACCTGGGTGGCTCAGTGGGTTAAGCCGCTGCCTTTGACTCGGGTCATGATCTCGGTGTCCTGGGATCGAGTCCCACATCAGGCTCTCTGCTCAGCAGGGGGCCTGCTTCCCTTCCTCTCTCTCTGCCTGCCTCTCCATCTACTTGTGATTTCTCTCTGTCAAATAAATAAATAAAATCTTTTAAAAAAAAAATCTATATTAAAACCCCCCAAAGAGGTACTTTTTAATTTAGGTGTCCACACAACTCTATTATCTGACTGTAAGGAAGGGTATCTTCCCTTTGAGTAGGTATACAGTGTGGGATTTGAAAATGGATCCCCCTCTGGGCAAAAATAAAGACAACCAAGAAATTCTCAGATAGCATAACATTAAATATCCCTTTCTGGGTACAGAAGTCCAAGCTAGTGTTGTCTACCAGTCCACACATAAGCTACAGCAGTGGTTCTCATTAGACTCATCTGGGTGCCTCTAATACCGCTGCCTGAGTGCCATCCCCAGAGACTCATATTGGTCTGGTATAACTGGGCTTTGAAAAGCTCTCCAATTGATTCTGTTGTGAAACTATAATTAAGAACCACCAGGTAACAATGATCTCTACGCACAAATGACTATTATTACAAAAATGGCCTATATTCTCAGATGTTTGAAAAGGTCTTGCCTGTATTCTCAAAGTTTTGCGTTCTCCAAGTATTTGACTCAAAGAAGAGAACTGCCAGCATTCTCAGAATTCAAGAAGCCTTCCATGGCAATCAGGTGTGAGTGATCATAGGTGCTTAAAACACTCAGAGACTAAAAACTTATTTTAGAAAACATCTTGAGACAGAGAATATTTGGAATTTACTGTAAAATACTGTGTTTGGGCTTGAAATTTTTAAAGACTGACCTTCTGATACAAAGTCTATTTTGAAGCTTATTTTGCTCAGGCACTTAGAGCAAAATAAAAATTTGCAGTTATGGTGACTATAAATTTTGGACTAAAATACTGCAAACCAGTAGGTTGTGTGTGTGTGAGGGGGGTGTGAAATAGGTGATGGGGATTAAGCAGTGCACTTGTGATGAGCACCAGGTGTACGGAAGTGTCAAATCACTATATTGTTCACCTGAAACTAATGTTCCGCTGTTTGTTAACGAAACAGAATTGAAATTTTAAAACTTTAAAAAATAAAATTTAAAATGCCAAGAACTTAAATGAGCAATTCAAATGCTATAATCTATGGGAATTGATTTGAGAGAGGCATGAATGCGATGATCAGGAAAGCTCCCAGGAGACGGAGGCCAGAGAGGCCTTAACTGGTAAGCAGGGTTTTGGGGGGGGGGGGCGCAGGAAGTATGGGGGATTTTACATGAGCATGAAGAGCATGGAGGAAGCGTGTGGAGTTGGAAATAAGCATCAGCCTCCAGCTACAGTGAGGAAACTGGCCAGTGGAACTGTAATGTGCCGTTATAGAGTCCTGGAAAAGAAAAATGCCTTACTACGATAGGACCGAACAGGAACTTCTTTTCATTCCAGGTATGCGAGTTTATACTGTAATTTCTAACACCGAGGAGACAGTGAAGTTCCTCAGCAGGCAGTGATAAGATAGCATTTTATGAATATCAACTCGTTGGCGGTTGCAGAGAGGGAGGGAAGGATTAGAGGAAGAAAGACCAGATAAGAGGGTTTGGCAATGCCTTATCTGTAAGGTCAAGAGAGTTTGGGTTTTCCTGATGACTATGCAAAGAAAAACAATGGAATGTATGAAAGAGGCATTTTGGAATAAGAATCAACCAGAATTAGTCTTGACTATATGTAGGTGGTTTAAAAAAAAAAAAATGAGTCAAAATTATTCTGAGATTTTAAGCCTAAAGGATTTTGAAAGCCCTTAGGAAACTTGGCAGATGCTGGGATCTTTGAGCCCATTTTATAACAGGAACAGTATAATCAATTCTGGCAGTTGTCTGTAGAAGGATAACCATACCCTCAGTGTATTTCATCCATCTCAGAGTGAGTTTTTCTACACCTCCTTAGAACTAACGCTGCAAATATTTTTTATCAGGCCAGATCTCTCATGACAAGAATGGTGTGATGCTCCAATTCCCATAGTCAAAGTGGAGAATTCCAATTTATGGAGCAGGTTTTCTGTAAAACCTGTAAGTTAAGAGGGTAATGAATTAGTGCGCTATGGGCTCCCTTAACAAAATATCAGAATGAGAGGCTTAAACAACAGAAATTTATTTTGTTATGGTTCTGGAAGCTAGAAGTCCAAGATAAAGATGCTCGCAGTTTGGTTTTTCATAAGAATTCTGCCCTGGGCTTGCAGACGTGGTCTTCCCACTGTGTCTTCCTATGACCATCTCTCTGTATGTAAGCAACTTTGGTGTCACTTCCTCTATTAGGATATCAGTCTATTCCATCAGGCCGCATCCATATGACTTCATTTAACTTTAACCACATCCTCAAAGGCCCTATCTCTAAATGGAGTCACATTCTGAGGTTTCCTGGGGGTAAGGATTTCAGCATATAAATGCTGGGGTGGAGGGAACCGAATTTAGTCCATCAGAGGCAGCATTCTTTTGGAGATACCCAAAATTCAAGAATCAGAAAGTTAGGTATTTCTGAGAGTATGTTCAAAGTCAAGAGAACATCTCACCTCTTCTAAAAAACAAAGGAAATTAATCTATCGCTTAAATTTTAGGAATGTTATAAAATAAAAATAGAAAATGCATTATGCAACTAAATCATTCTTTTTTGTCTCCCTATGATTGTTCTAAATATTTTGGATAAAAGAAGAGGGGAACAAAGCTTTTCCCATTTCACAAAATCTCGTCTATGTCCATAAAGTTTTCCACCTGAAATCCTTTGTAAGGTCTCAGCATCTGGGTTTCTGCCCCCCTTCAAAAATCCATTCCATTCACTGATTTATATTTTTATTCATACATTTGTGTAACAGATAAATATTTGCATGTCCACTCTGGCCTCTTCAGATGCTAGATCCTAGGATACAATCGAGAGAACAAGGCAATCAAGGGGGCTACAGCTCTTCTAAGGCCGCATGGAGCAGACAGCAAACAAACATTAGCAGCCATCTGTGGCGAATGCAAGGAGAGATCTGAAGTGGGTGCTAGGCCAGCTCAACACGGAGGCACTTAACCAACCCATGGGGTTATTCAGAAAAGGTTTCCCTGAGAAAATACCTTTTGAGCAGTATCTGAAGGGTGAATAGCAAGAAGAGCAAGAACAAAAGAAAGCAAGGCGGCCGACTTGAGGTAAAGAGAATGACAAGGACAAGTCCTCTGTGTGAGGAAGAGAGCAAGCCCTCTGAGGGTAGCTGGAAGAGGTTTGGGATGTCGGGAACAGGTAGTGCAGCTCTTCCAGATCAGCAAAGAGGCGTGGGGGCAACTGGGCGGCTCAGTCAGTTAAGCATCTGACTCTTGATTTCAGCTCAGATTGTGATGTCAGGCTCGCTGAGTGAGACTGAGACCCAAGTGGGTTCCATGCTCAGTCAGGAGTCCACTTGAGGTTCTCTTTCTAGCTCCTTTTCCCTCCTCTGCCCCTCCCCACTGCAAGTGCTCTGAAACCCACAGCACACTCTCTCTCTCTCTCTCTCTGAGAAACAAGTAAATCTTTAAAAAAAAAAAAAAAAAAAAAAACAAGTTATGGTTTTAAGGGGATTAGGTGGTATCCTGGGGCAATTGGAAGCTGTTGAAGGGATTTAAAGGGGAGGAGTGATTTGATCAGATTAGTATTTTCATGAATTCACTCAGGCTTCTATGTGGGCCAGAGATGGAAGCAGGATAAAAGGAGACAGGTTGGAAGGCTGTTGAAGGAATTGAAAGCAGTGAATGCTTGGAACTAGGAAAATGGATAATATGGTGAAAAAAGATACCAAAAAACTGTGATTTGTGAAAAAATTAAGAATGTTTTCTTAGGCTTTCTAATGCTTCATTTAAGTTCCATAAAGAACAGTGATTTTTTTGTTTGTTTGTTTTGTTCTTGGATAGATCCCAAATGCATCCTTTCTGCTTCTGGAGAACTGCAGAGATCATGACCAGAGAATGTTGGGTTGTCCAGAGAGCACTGACTGTATTCTTTGACTGGATGGCACAGTAACAACAGAAGACATTTTGAAAGCTTATTGTGGGCAAAGTACTGTCCTGGAGGCCTTGTCCTATTCAGTCCTTGTGAAAAATGTAAAGAAGAGAAGCCAAGAATCAGAGATTTGGGGCACAGTCCATAAAAGGTAGAATGAAGATTTGAACTCAGGCCTGTCTGACCCCAAAGCCCATCTCCTTCCCCTATGATCCACTAAACCCCAACCTCTCTGTAATAGGATGGAACATCACTTTTTCTAAGGGGGGGGGGGGGTGTTTCCTACTTGTTCAAAGGCTGACAAAGTAATCCTCTTGCCTTTCCTCCCTCCTGATCTGCCATCTTCGAGCACGGAGGCTTGCCAGGCCCCCAAGGCTAAGGGGACGAACCGGTCTTGAGCAAAGATCTCACATAAAGTGCTCCTGGCCCACAGCCTGTTTCTCCCACAGTTTGAGGCAGAATGAGGTCAAGGCAAACACTTTCATATTTTCTTTCTATGAATTTCTTGGATAACAGATTACTCTCTCAAAATATTTTAGAAGGAATGAGAAAAACTGGTACTTGAAGCTTAATTCTGACTAAGGAGAGAAAATTGTGAGCTAAAGAGGGAGTCACATGTTCCACAGGTTGCGATGACCATGTGGTCTTAATTTTTTAAATACCCAGAGAATATAACTGTGAATTGGTTAGTTGAAATGTACTGGGGCACCTGGGTGGTTCAGTCATTAAGTGTCTGTCTTTGGCTCAGGTCATGATCCAGGGTCCTGGAATCGAGCCCCGCATTCAGCTCCCTGCTCAGTGGGAAGCCTGCTTCTCCCTCTCCCACGCCCCCAACCTATGTTGCTTGTGTTCCTTGTGTATCGCTCTCTGTCAACTACATAAATAAAATCTTTTAAAAAATGTATTTATTTGTCCCCTATTCTGTATCTGACCCTGGGTGCACAGGACAAGACAGACAAAGTGTCATCCCCTTAGAAAGTTGATATTTTAATTTATGGGAGACAAAAGACAATAAACATAAAAGCTGGACAATTCTTGTAAGATTTAGAAAACCGAATTTTAATACCTCCTGGAAGTTTTTAACATCCAAACTGCTAATACCAGATAAATGGTCCCAATTTTTCTCATCTCTTCTTTTAATTAACAATATAATATTTGGAATTGGAAGCCTAGTTTTAAGGTGAAAATGTATTCCGTGACTTGACAAAACTTCCATGGGAATCATGGAAAGAAGACAGTAGCATAAGGTAGTTCTCCATCTTTTAATAATTTTGTAAAGTTTTTCATATGCTTGGGGAATTTATCACCATTTTATTTGTTATTTCTGTAAGTATTTTTTATTTCTTGTATCAATTAAATTCAAGCAACATCTTATACCATAGTTAAAATATATAGCTCTTCTGTTATATTCAGCTTGGAAGATACCCTAAAGAATATTCTTAATAGAAATTTTTAATAAAAGGACATGAACAGATTAAAAAATATCAAGGAAAAAAAGTATTCAGGAAATAATTTCACACCTAGAGACACTAAACGAGAAAGTTTGAGTGACCAAAGACTCTAGATGTTCTAACTTTAAAATTTAAAAAGATATATTCAGATTGTGGAAAATTGCTAAATTCTTGAATATAGCCTGTGAGCATACAGAAAATGAAATGGTGACCTCCAGAAGATCAAGGCATTTTGATAACAAAGCATACATTTTTTTTAAGGTTTTATTTATTTATTTGACAGACAGAGGTCACAAGTAGTCAGAGAGGCAGGCAGAGAGAGAGGAGGAAGCAGGCTAAGCAGAGAGCCCGATGCAGGGCTCGATCCCAGGACCTTGAGATCATGACCTGAGCTGAAAGCAGAGGCTTTAAACCACTGAGCCACCCCGGCACCCCAAAGCATACTTTTTAAATGACAGAATGAAATGTGCTAAAACACAGTACCTTGGTATTTATGGTATTTCCCACGATCTTTCACAGTATCTGTGTTAATAAGAGTTTTTAAATTGTATATGTAGTACTACAGTTAGTAAGTTGGATTCCCAGTGACACAGTAATATTGACTCCAGTTTAATGGAAAGCTGATGGGAACTCTCTACTCTCATTCTCTCTAATGATTTTACCAGGGATTTGAATGAAGATATGGAAAACATGTCATCAGATGTAACAATGTACAAGGTTAGGGTAAAAGCTAATGTGTTTGAAAAGAAAGGTTGGATTAAAAGCACTGATTGACTAGAACAGGGAGAAAGGCCAACTGTTGGGCTACCATGATAGAAAACTCATTATCGTTGCTGTCTTCCTCCTGGGTTTAGTAAAGCCATAATCCAGATCTAATTGAGCGTCTACTTTTTTTTAAGATTTATTTATTTGTTTGAGAGAGAGAGCGTGCACAAGTGAGGGGAAGGGCAGAGGGAGAGAGCCTTCAAGTTGACTCGCTACTTAGCACAGAGTCTGGCTCAGGGCTCAATCCCAGGATTCTCAGATCATGACCTGAGCCAAAACCAGGAGTCAGGCACTTAACGAACTGAACCACCCAGGCGCCCCTAGTACGTATTTTTATTCAATGAACAGAAATTCATTAGCACTGAGGGAAAATAGGAAACAATAATTATTATCCCGAAAGGACTGATTTTAATGGTAACTGATAAATAGGCTTGTTGTTATTGTCGTTTTCTTCAAATGAATGAGTAGAAAAAAAATCCCCTAAAATAACATAATTTAGCTTTCCTCTTCAGATAAGATCTCCTATCATATACCAGATATATGGCTAACTATATATGGCCTTTTCTGGAGTTTATTCATGGCTATATCATGGTGTTAAAATGATGCCTAGAACTTAGCCACAAAAAAAATATTTGTTTATTGAATGACTTTAGGGTAGGGAAACTCACTCCTAAATTGGACACTGCATTTCTAGGGGATACCAGTTGGTGGAATGGTCTTTCTTATACTGAGTCAAACTCATTTTTCTATAACTCCCCATTTATTAGGTATAATTATGCTTTCCTGATAAGGGCAAAATGAACCTACTTACCTTCCAAATATTTTAAGATAACTAGCATTTCCCTTTTAAGTACTTGTTAACTTTTCCAAGAAAAAGGTAACTAATTCCTGAACCTTCTGTATATAACATGACTTCCTATCCCTTAAATCATTCTCATCATTCTCCTCTGCATATACCTCAGATCTTCAAAGTTTCTTATAATGTGGTGCCCTGAATTATATGTATCTCCAGCAGGAAGTTGATCTGAGCACTTTACCACCTTATTGTAAGATTGGATTAGTTGTGTGAAAGAAAGCTATATAAGTAGCAATTATTTTAGTTCAATCTGAAATCAATTAAGTGTTTTCTCAAACTACGGGTAAGTCTGAGCTGACATCTGAGTTACACATGTTAATTTTTCTTTTCAAGAATAAGATTGTATTTTCCCTTTTGTTTTCTACAGCAAGTCTTTTGATTAGCCAAAGGATAAAAAAAGACATTGGTTATAAGAAAGAGGGTATATTCTACTATTCTACAATTTAAATTTGGCTCCAAAAATCTCATATAGGTCTAACCTGATAAATACTCATTGTTCTCTGCAGTCTTGAGACCTGAAAGAAGTGCTCATGGCTTAGACTCTGCATGGGTGGGAAGCACAGGGCACAGAGTGAGGGGAATCTGAGAAGCCAGTTAGGTAAGAAGTCACTAGAGCACAGCACAACCATTGCCCAAGCTCCCCTCTCGGCCAAATGGACATGAGGATTGCATGAAGAGTACCATTGGTAAATAGAGAAACAATTCCTATGACATGCTCTGGGCTACTCTACCCTGTGCTTTGAAAGGAGGGCGAATGCTAGAATTCATCCCCAGAAGGGAGGAAGAGAAGAAATGGCCATAAAGGCATGTAAGGACACAGTCCTCTCAGCCCTTCTCACACACTGTGAATGGATGAGCTGTGTCAGAGGGGAGTCTCTCCTGTATATACCTATACAGAGGGCATAGAGGGATTAGAGTAAGAATTCTGGCAATTCATCCTTCAGTAACTTGAATTTTGAACTGTTTGCAACTCCATGAAGGGTAACAGAAGTTGGACAGACCCAGTTCAGGTTTCCCTAACCCCCACTTCCTTCATTTTTTTCTACAGCACAGAGCCAGGGCCTACCTGCCCTTCTTCCCTTCCAGGCCACCTCCGGCCAGGTGCTGCTCCAGATAAGGGCAACCAAAGCCAGCCAAGATTCATCTGCCCGCAGGAGGTCATGTGGCCAAGGTATTCCTGGCATTTAAGTGGACAGAGTCTGGTTGAGTAATTCCAAAGGAAAGGGCTGAGAAGAAGGATGCCTGGTGGCACAGGGAGCTTCTCTAATGCCCTCACAATTCTGTTCTGGCTCCAAACTTGCATACTTCACTCAGTAAAACACAGGCTTGACTAAAGCAGAACCTTCTCCTAGAAGGCAGTTTAGCAACCCTATCTTGCTCCTTGGGCATTTATTTCCCTTTGGAATCTTTTTTTTTTTAAGATTTTATTTATTTATTTGACAGAGATCACAAGTAGGCAGAGAGGCAGGGAGGGGGTGGGGGGAAAGAAGGCTCCCCGCTGAGCAGAGAACCTGATGTGGGGCTCCATCCCAGGACCCTGAGATCGTGACCTGAGCCAAAGGCAGAGGCCCAACCCACTGAGCCACCCAGGCGTCCCTCCCTTTGGAATCTTATCTCAACCCACACCCCACACACCTGCCACTGTTTTATGCCCCCTACAGAGTGGTATCCTGGGAAGTAATCTTGCCAGTCTACCAATTCTTTTATGGGATCAGCAACCAGCAGACCTTATCTTCTCTTCATTCATGGGCCCCACCATTTTCAACCCCAGCCAAGCCACAGTCTTTTCTCTTGAATTCATTTTGAAAAAAAAAATCATGAAAAATATAACAAAATCTTTTATAAATATTTTTATAATATATTATATACAGCTGCATTTATATACAGCTGCAGCAATGGAAGAAGTACTGGAAGCACTGGAAGGAAGACCTTCCAGGACCATGAGATAAAGACTTACAAGAAAGAACGCCCGCTGAAAGAAACGAAGACATAACTAATTTGGCACAAATGTCCCACTCTCTTCCCTCTGGCAGACAATCACTTATTCTCTGCTTCCCTCATACTTTACTATGCTAAGGTGACAGGATTAGGAGCTGTCCACCCTACTCCAAACTTAAGAGAAGATGCTGGAATGAAGCCCCAAACTAACAAAATAGGAAGAAAAAATTCAAATGCACGTCACCCTTCAATCATAGGGCATTCATGGCCTTAGTTTGTTTGCCTCAGAAAAGTTGTTTAACATCCGAGGTACTAGGTGGTCCATCTCTCCATCAGCCAAAAGCTCATCAATGGATTGTATTCCGACAAGGGGATAGAACTTTGCAAACCCAAGCCATCAGCTACGCATGCAGGATGTTGCCGATTCCTTGCATCCCATCCTCCATGTTCGTCAAAAATCTCTGTGGCAGACCCTGTGCCAGGTTTTACAAACATCATTATCTCATTTAATCTTCTCGGCATTTTACAGAAACACACACTTTGAAAGATTAGGTGACTTTGCCCAGAGCACACACGCTACTAAGGCAGTAGAGCTAGAACAAGGACACTGTGACATTCAAGCTCAGGCTTTGAATCTTATGTTGTGCTGCTTCTCCACAGTAAGTGGGGAAAGCAATGATAATCCTTCTTGAACTGACACTCAGGGGTTATGTCTTCACTGTGACCTGGAAGAGCCAAGGGGACCTGGGGAGTCCTGGTCACTGTTCCCAGCACAAGTCTCTGCCTCCCATCCACGAGTGGGTCATGTGCCTTTTTTCAGAACCTTTCATTATTCTTCCCCACCCTCCAGAAGCAGTGAAGTTTGATGGAAGATTGGCAGATTTTTTTCTTTCTAGTCCAGTCTACCACTAGTGGCTATGAGGTCTTAAGGAAGTCCTACCTATTCTCAGTTCCAAATTTCTAAGATAGAGCAATCATCTCCCATTCTTCCTGAAAGAATCAAATGATAATAGTGTGTATCAAAGTACTTCATAAATGGAAAAATATTCTATGTGTATTCTGGTTCAAGTTTAAATTCCAAAAGTTGGATCAGTGTATTAGCACACACTCACTGCCAAAAAAAAAAAAAAAGAAAAAAAAAAGTAAATTGTATAAACTAACTTTGTTCTTTTGCTAATATTGTATCTAATGTTCTAAAACGCATTGGTATTTAAAATACTGGTTTAACAAAAGAAACAAGTTTTGGTAGAAACCAAGATAGTTGTCAAATGGGTTTTGACCATTGTGTTTTATTATGTGGTTTTGAAGCATAGCCAGATTAAATTGTGGCGAGGGCAAGTGGAGATGCACAGCATTAAACCCTGGGCCTATGAGAGCTGACACCTAGAATAAGAAGCAGTTTGATTCCATAGTGTTCTGAAGGGAGCCAGTGACTTGGCAATTCTGTCTTCCTTTCCTCATTGATATGGACCTAGCACTACAAGAGAGCAAAAGCTGGATCTCTGCCTCCTTTAATCTGTGTCTACACTGGAGTAAGGAGATTAAACTGGAGACTGCAGACACAGGGAAGTGCTAACTTCAAGACAGAATAAGCAGTTGTAAGCTATCATAGCTCATTCGGAGTCCAATTTATCCCAAGGAGTTTTTAGAATGAAATATGTTCCTTTAACTCTTAAAAAAAAAAAAAAATGCAGCCCTTCACTAGTTACAGAAATCTGCCATCTGGGCAATAACCAGAATTTTCTTTACTATTATCAAGTGCTTTCAAATATCATAGCTTACATGAGGAAGAATTAATCTCTTTTTATAGATGAAAATACTAAATTTTAGAGAGACTAAGCCACGTAGATAGTAACTGGTAGAGGTCAAATGTGAGCCCAAATCTTCTTTTTCAAAATATCATAAGTGTTTTTCTATGTTCTAGTCCTTTAAATTTCATCAGTGAAATTCCACGGTCATTTAAAGCCATGGCTTTGAAATCAGTGAAACAACTAACAAACCCAAGGCAAATGCTCAATTTTCATAAACCACTTCTTGAGGATTTTACAGGATAAAACCAGTTTTAAAGTTTATTTCCTGTTGTTCCCCCAATAGTTATTGAACTTGTCACAGCACACACCCTAAACTTTGCTGTTACTGTTTTGCTAAAAATCCCATAGGACTCTAACATCGTCTTTTAAATGCTGAAATTAACTTCCCTGTGTATGTGCTATCTCTTGACTGAGAACATAAGGCTTTTGAAGAACAGGACTATTTTGGGTTGGTGCCAGGGTTGGGGAGTAGAAGGGATGGGAGACACAGGATTGGGGGTTGAGATCTGGTCAGCTTAACTCAGGTGTCCAGAAAAGGGTCCTGGAAGGTCCATAGGAAAACTTTAATCTCAGATGTGTGGAATGTTTTTGATAATAATTAAAACTGTACCATGTTTTAAACTTGAATATGCCTAGGATATTTGTAAAACATTAGTTGACTCTAATTATATCTTACATTATCCATACCAGGTACTTAACCTCTGAGAGTTGAGAAATATTCCCAAGTTCCCATGTCAAACAAACAAGAATGGGAGGTTTTGATGAGGAATTATAGACAAACTGGCCAACTGTGCCTTGACCCACAAAACCGCACGTAGCCCATTAGGAGCTGACTCTGGGAACCATCTGATATTTATGAGCAGAGAATCAAGAACATGAATTTCCTGCCAAGTCAGGCAGGTGGGGCCATTACAATATTATCTCCTAATCAGCCGGCTCACAGGTTCAGACCTGCTCTTCCAGGGAAGGTCTCCTCAGGACAGGCAACCACAGACGTGGTTATCTGATGCCATCTAAACCCCAGATCTACTAGAGAAGAACTTTCATCTCTGCTATGGATTTCCTCATTGAGACACCTGAAGAGTTCTCAGTCTCAGACACTCTGCCTTAGACCAAGAGTTAAGTAAAAACCAGGAGGGCCACAATCTATTTTCTAAATGAATACTTTCCCTCAGTCAATAGGTGTGCACATGAGTGGCTAAGAATTAGGTGCTCACATCAATCAACCTTAAGTGGATTCAATTTAACTTTATTTTTAAATATTCTAATTTTTATTTCTACACTCTACTGGAGTGAACAGAAGGAGAAAGAACAGGCAATACCAACAAAAAAAGAATATAGAGTAAAACAAATCATGTATCCAAAATAAGAAAACAAACAAGCCAATTAAAAAGTGCATATTGCAATGAGCACTGGGTGTTATATACAAATAATGAATCGTGGAACACTACATCAAAAACTAATGATGTACTGTATAGTGACTGACATAACATCATAATAAGAAAAAAGCTAAAGCAAAAAAAAAAAAAAAGTATGCAAAAAAAAAAAAAAAAAAAAAGACATTTCACCAAGAATTGGGAGGGGCTGCCTGAGTGGCATAGTCAGTTAGGCATCCGACTCTTGATTTCAGCTCAGGTCATGATCTCAGGGTTATGAGATCAAGCCCTGTGTCAGGCTTCCTGCTCAGCATAGAGTCTGCTTGAGATTCTTTCCCTCTGCCCCTCCCTCTGCTTGCAGGTGGGCTCTCTCACACAAAATAAATAAATAAAACTTTAAAATATAAATAAATAAATAAATCCACAGTGAGATACCACCACACACCTGTTAGGGTGGCTAAAATTAAAACAACTTACCATTCAGCGTATAGGTAAAATACAGAACAATTGTACTTCTTTAGCATGCTGATGGGGACATAAAACAGTACAGCCACTTTGGAAAACACTTGGGGAATTTCCTTAAGAAGGAAAAACATACCAAAAAAACAAAACAACAACAACAAAAAAACCTCATTATTTAATCTAGCCATTCCATTCCATTACCTAAGTATTTCTAAGAAAAATGAAAGTACATGTCCCTATAAAAACTTGTACATTAATATCTACTATTCGTAATCATCAAAAACTGAAAACAATCCTGATGGCCATCAGTTAGGTGAATGAACAAACTATGGTATATCCAGATGATGGACTACAATTCAGCAATAAAAAAAGAATGGGGCACCTGGGTGGCTCATTCGGTTGTGTCTGCCTTCAGCTCAGGTCATAAGCCCAGGGTCCCACATCCAGCTCCCTGCTTTTCAGGGAATATGCTTCTCCCTCTCCCTCTACCCTTCCCCTAACTCATGCTCTCTCTCTAATAAATAAGTAAATTTTAAAAAATGAATATTAATATACACTACAACATGGATAAATCACAACGTAATTAACCTTAGTGAAATAAGCCAGACAAAGAAAGTGTATATAACCACATGATTCCATTTATATAATATTCTAGGAAACGAAAACTAATGTAACATGACAGGAAGTAGATTGGTGGCTGCCTGGGTATAGCTGGTAGGAATGGGAGGTGAAAGGAGGGACACCAAAGGAGCAGGAGGAAACTTTTGGAGAGAACAGATATGTTCATTATCTTTATTATGGTGATTGTTCCATGAGGGCATAGATAAGTCAACTTTTCAAATTATATACTTTAAATATTTGCACTGTTTTTAAATATCAATGATACCTCAATAAAGCTGTTTTAAAAATACCACAAACACTGAAATGTTTCCTTTTCTTATTTACTTTAGGCAACAAAGTAGTCTGTATGTGTAGAAAAACTAATACTAAAGGCCTCATAGTGAACGATAGTAATACTTCTGTACAAATGTCTCTTCAATCCTACTTTTTAAACTTTTTCCGTCTTTTTCTTTTTTCTAAATTTGTATTTAAATTCTCATTAGTTAACATATAGTGCAATATTGATTTCAGGAATAGAGTTTAGTGATTCGTCACTTACATACAACAACCAGTGCTCATCACAAGTTTCTTCCTTAATCTCCATCACCCATTCAGCCCACCTCCCTCTATCAACCCTCAGTTTGTTCTCTATTATTAAGAATCTCTTATGGCTTATTTCCCTCTGTCTCTCTTTTTTCTCTTCTTTCCCTTACGTTCATCTGTTTTGTTTCCTAAATTTCACATGAGTGAAACCATATGGTATTTGTGTTTGACTGATTTATTTTGCTTAGCATAATACACACTAGCTCCATCCATATCGTTGCAAATGGCAAGATATTCTTTTGATGGCTAAGTAATATTTCACTACATATGTATGGGTGTGTATGTGTGTGTGTGTGTGTGTGTATCATATCTTCTTTTTCCATTCTTCAGTCGATGGACACGTGGATTCTTTCCATAGTTTGGCTATTGTTGATAATGCTGTAAACATCAGAGTACATGTGCCCCTTTGAACCTATATTTTTGTAACTCTTGGATACATACCTAGTAGTACAATTATTAGATCATAGAGTAGTTCTATTTTTAACTTTTTGAGGAACCTCTATACTGTTTTCCAGAGTGGCTACACCAGTTTGCATTCCCACCAACAGTGTGAGAGGTTTCCTCTTTCTCCACATCCTCCCCAACATCTTTTGTTTCCTATGTTGCTCATTTTAGCCCTTATGATAGGTGTCAGCAGGTATCTCATCATGGTTATTTGTAATTGCATTTTTTAAAAAATATTTTTTAAAGATTTTATTCATTTATTTGAAAGAGATCACAAGAAGGCGGGGGGGGGGGGGGCGGGGGATGGGGAAGCAGGCTCCCCGCCGAGCAGAGAGCCCAATGCGGAGCTCAATCCCAGGACCCTGAGATCATGACCTGAACCAAAGGCAGAAGCTTAACCCACTGAGCCACCCAAGTGCCCCCGTAATTGTACTTTATTTGTATTTGTAATGAGTGATGTTGAGTATCTTTTCATGTGTCTATTAGCCATCTGATGTCTTCTTTGGAAAAAATGTCTATTCATGTCTTCTGACCATTTCTTAACTGGATTACTTGCTTTTGGGGTGTTGAGTTTGATAAGTTCTTTATAGATTTTGTATACTAACCCTTCATCAGATATGTCATCTGCAAATATCTTCTCCCATTCTCTAGGCCACCCTTAAGTTTTATTGTTTCCTTCACTGTGCAGAAGCTTTTTATCTTGATGAAGTCCCAATAGTTCATTTTTGCTTTTGTTTCCTTTGTCTCCAGCAACACATCTAGTAAAAAGTTGCTCTGGCCAAGGTCAGACAAGTTGCTGCCTTTGTCCTCTTCCAGGATTTTCATCCATTTTTAAAATTTTGTGTATGGTGTAAGAAAGTGGTCCAGTTTTATTCTTCTGCGTGTTGCTGTTCACTTTTCCCAATACCATTCATTGAAGCGACTGCCCTTTTTCCATTGGATATTCTTTTCTGTTTTGTCAAAGATTAGTTGACCATATAGTTGTGGGTCCATTTCTAGGTTTTCTATTCTCTTCAGTTGATCTATGTATCTGTCTTTGTGCCAGCACCAAATGTCTTAACAACCACAGCTCTGTAATGTAACTTGGAAGTCCAGAACTGTGATGCCTCCAGCCTTGCTTTTCCTTTTCAGGATTGTTTTGGTTATTCAGGGTCTTTTATGGTTCCATACACATTTTAGGATTGCTTGCTCTAGTTCTGTGAAAAAATGTTGCTGGTATTCATATAGGATTGCATTAAATGTGTAGATTGCTTTGGGTGGTATAGACATTTTTTAAAATGTTTGTTCTTCTTATCCATGAGCATGGAATTTCAGAGTCTTAACTATAGAAAACAAACTAATGGTCACCAGAGAGGAGGTGGGTGGGGGGATGGGTGAAATAGGTGATGGGGATTAAGGAGGGCACTTGTGGTGGTGACTACCAGGTGTTGTATGGAAGTGTTGAACCACAATATTGTACACCTGAAACTAGTATTATGCAGTATGTTAAGTAACTGGGACTTAAATAAAAACTTAGAAAAATAAAATAAAACTTTTTAAAATATTTCCTCAGCAAAAAAAAATAAATAACATAAACTGTTTTTAACTACTGCTGATTTTAATTCTTTAGTATTATTTGTCTAACTTTAAATAACAGACTTAAATTATTACTATTCTCAATTTTCCAATTTAAGATTCTCTAGGGGTCATACCACTTCTCCCTTTTCTCAACTACCTTTTATTACCTCAATTTCTCAAAATCTTGACATATTTTATTTTGCTTCATAGTCAAATGCATTTTTCAACACAGTTTTTTGTTTTTCTTCAGCAAGGCATTACTACCATCTCGCAATGTATAGTTTACAGTATCTAATGCTTGGGAAACACTTCTATATTCTTCTTAAGATAGTCTTCCTAGAGTCTACTTACTTGATTTTCTGGCTTGCTATTCAATTATCATGCAAAGATTTATCTTCTTTGCCTCACTAACTACTGGGATAGTTCCCAATTCTTTGTACCCCATTCTTTTTCTTGGTTTCCACTATTATCTTGCTGGATTATGTCCTCAAGTAATTTATGAAAATGATGCCTGGCACCTAAAGTTTCTGAGTCCTTCCATATTGAAAATGGTCTTTATGCTCTTTATGGTCTTTATGTTCTTCCTAGATTTGATTAAATTGAACTGGAGTAGAGAATGCTAGGTTTAAATGATTTTTCTATGAACATTTTACTTTGAAGAACCCAATGCAACAATCTGATTTCTTCTTTTATGCAGGTGATCTGTATCTTTTTTTTAATCTTTGAAGAAGTTTCTATTTTACACTTAAAAAATACTTTAAAAAAACTTTAAAAAATACTTAAAAAACTTAAATAAAATAAAACTTTTAATATTTCCTCAGTAAAAAAAAAAAAAAAAAGTATCTTCAAAAGTACTAAATTTTCATGAAGTCTTATCTTTTTTTCTTTTTTAAGATTTTTATTTATTTATTTGACAGAGAGAAATCACAAGTACACTGAGAGACAGGTAGAGAGAGAGAGAGAGGGAAGCAGGCTCCCCACTGAGCAGAGAGCCCGATGCGGGACTCGATCCCAGGACCCTGAGATCATGACCTGAGCCGAAGGCAGCGGCTTAACCCACTAAGCCAGCCAGGCGCCCACATGAAGTCTTATATTGATAAGGATCTTTTCTATTCGATCTGGTCATCACTTAGTAGATTGCTTCCATAAGAAGGGTTTTTAGCTCTGGGAAATTCTCTTAGTTCTTTTATTATTTATTCTTCCTTGATTTTCTCCCCCTCCCTACCCTTTTAGTTTTGTTTTAATTCTTTTCTTTCTGGAATTCTTACTATACAAATTGTTGATATTTAGGCTTGACCTTCTGTTTTATTTTTCCTTTCTAGATTTTCCATTTTACTCTTTGCTTGAAAACTTCATGTAATTCAAGCCCTTCTAAAAAATGTAGGAAGAAGTAACAATCATGGATTAATGTCTAAGAGCTCTTTTTTTTTTTTTTGCTTGTTTGTTTGCTTTTTAAGATTTTATATATTTATTTGACAGAGAGGTATCAAGAGAGAGACACAAGCACAAGCAGGGGGAGTGGCAGACAGAGGGAGAGGGAGAAGTAGACTCCCTGCTGAGCAAGGGGCCCAACACAGAGCTTGATCCCAGGACCCAAGACCATGACTTAAGCCAAAGCCAGATGTTTAATCAACTGTGCCACCCAGGTGCTCCCCTTTTTTGTTTCTGATTGCCCAACACTTATTTTATGAAGACCATATCTTCCCACTTCTCTTTAAGGACAAGAAATGGTGTGCACAGATTCAAAATTTTCTTTTGTTCTCTAAATGACCAGTTACTCTCCTTTTCTTTTTCTTGGTCTTTTAAACTGTGGATTTCCTTTATATAGTGATGTTTGGTTGTTCTTTTATATTTATATTCTATGTTTGCTATTTCAAGGTAACTGGTATACATTTTCTTTTCTACTGCATTTATAGTATGCAGTATTCCCTAGTATCCCCACTAAGAAAACTTCATGTTAGACTTAATAGGCAAAAGCTCTCCCAAATGGATAGAGCTTAATAATATCTATCATAGGAGCCTTGATTCACTGCAGAGAGTTCTTTAATTCTTTCCTAGAGAAGAACTCTAAGGTGAGAGGAAGGTGTGGAGAGGAGTGTGGGAACTAACTGACCAAGTCATTTTGTAACTAGGTTTTCAATTAACCCCTAGGTTTTCTTCAAATTCTATTTTGAAACAATTTTAGATTTATAAGAAATTTCAAAAATAATACAGATAACCCCCATGTACACTTCACCCAGATTCCCCCAAAGATAACATCTTATACAACATTATAAAAGCCAAGAAGCTGATATTGGTACAATACTATATTGATAATACAGGCTTAGTCAGATTGTGAAAATCGTACACTATTCTTTTTTATGTAACAGAGTTCCATGAAATTTTACCACATGTATAGAGGAGTGTAAACACACTAACAGGATATGGAACTGTTCTGTCACCACCAAGAAGTATGCTTTGTACTTCCATAGTCGCCTTCCCATCCCACTCCCAGTCCTAATCCCTGGCAACTACTGCTTTGTTCTTCACCATTATCACTTTGTTACTTCCAGAATGTTACATGAATGGAATCATACAGAAAGTGATTTTCTGTGATTGGCTTTTTAACTCATTACAATGCCCTTGAGATTAATCCAGGTATTTGCTTATTTATACTTTGTTCTTTTTTATTGCTTAATAGAGTTCCATCGTAGGGATCACCCCAGTATGTTTATCCAGCCACCCAATGAAAGACATTTAGGTCATTTCCTTTTGGGGGCTATTGTAAATAAAGATGCTATGAATATTTATCTACTGGTTTTCATATGAACTCTTAAGTTTTCATTTCTCTAGGATACATACCCAGGAATGTGAGTATATAGTCAGATGGTAACTACATGTTTAAGTTCTAATGAAACTGCCAAATTTTCCAAGGGGCTCTACCATTCACATTCTCACAAGCAGTGTATGAGAGATTCAGTTGCGCTGCATCTTGTCAGTACTTAGTATTATCAGCATTTTTTATTTTAATCATTCTAACAGGTACATGGTATTTGATTTACATTTCCCTAATGCCTAATGATATAGAGCAGCTTTTCATGGGCATATTCACCATACGTCTATCCTCTTTAGCAATATCTTTGATCTAATCTGTGCTTGGATTGATTACCTTTTTTCTATTGTTTAAAGAGTTCTCTCTATATTCTGAATATACATCCTGTTGTTTATAACTGAAGATTCGGGGCACCTAGGTGGCTCAGTCCTTGAATGTCTGCTTTCAGCTCAGGTCATGGTCCAGGATCCTGGGATCAAGCCCCACATTGGGCTCCCTGCTCAGCAGGAAGCCTCCTTCTCCTTCTACTCCTCCTGCTTGTGTTCCCTCTCTTTCTCTGTCTCTATCAATCAATAAATAAAATCTTTAAATAAATAAATGAACGAATGAGTGCATAAATAAATAAATAACTGAAGATTCTTTTCTCAAATGGGGGGAAAAATAATCTCTAGGAAGGATTTTCAAATTAAAAATGTGTTTTTATTTGTTTTCTAATTTTCTCAGCACACACACAAAATATTTAGATTGATAAATATGCCCTGAAAAAATCATCAAATAAAAATCTCTTTGAAAGCCAATGTCATTTGTCATTTGTCTGGCACCTCTTAAACATTTTTTAGGTGAAATATTATACTCTGACTGGCATGTTACTAATTATCTTTAAACACTTTAATATTATCAGTGACCATGTTCGTAAATACATTTTGATTGAATTATTTTGAATTAGGATAAAAACAAGATGACTTTGACAAATAAACAGAAGTGGAATTTCTTGAAAAATTTCTTTGATAATATGAAGTCAAGGCTTTGAATATATTTCAACAATAATCTGAAGATGGGCTTCTAACCCTAAAGAAAAAATAGAAATGCCTATTTTATTTCTATTTATTTTCTTTAATGTGCTGAAAAACCTGGAGTAACAGTTGTTTCCTAGAAGCTATTTCACAAAAGGAAATTGAGTGTTCTTCTGAGACAAGGCTGAGATATAAACATAGTGATTTAAAATTTATTAAAAAAAAAAAAAAAAAAAGAATGCAGGGCTCAGATTACAATTTCATTCAGAAATTTCCCAGCTTTCTCCACAGGTGTCCCCAAAGGCTATGACCATCTCACATTTCCATTCCTCCACCATCAGTCCCTCTTATGTCCTCACATCATGGCGCAGAGGTCTGTTTTCAGGCCATTGTGGGTTCTATTGGCCCTACTGACCACAGTCTCCCTGGGGTTGTCATAGCCACACAAATGCTCTGTTCTGGCAACTGCTGTTTTAAAGTCAAGGAAATAACTTTGTCTGGCTTGGGTTAAACCCTAAAACTGGTAAACCCCAGGGGTTCTCAGCAGTAGAGCTACCAACATTTGGATAGGATAATTCTCGGTTGTGGGGGCTGTCTTGTACAGTCTCGGGAAAGAAGAAAATCCTACCATTTGTGACAACAGGGATGGCACTTGAGGGTATTATGCTAAGTCAGCTAGATCAGACATAGACAAATATATGATATCACTTATGTGGAGTCTAAAAAAGCTAAACTCACAGAAGCAGAAGGTAAAATGGTGGCTGTCAAGGGCTAGGGGATAGAGGAATTGAGGAGATGTTGCTCACAGGGTACAAACTTACAGTTAGGAGATAAATAAAGCTTTGGAGATCTAACACACAGCATTGTGTTCATAGTCAACAATACTGTATTGCTTCAAAGTTGCTAAGAGACTAGACTGTAAATGTTCTCACCACAAAAAAAGAAACGCTAATTATGTGCATGGTGGAGGTGTTAGATAGTGTTATGATGGTAATCATACTGCAATATATAAATGTATCAAATCAACACACTGTACATCTTAAACTCATACAATATTATATGTTTTATAAAAGCATTGTTTTATTTTATTTTTAAAAATTGAGGTTTAACTAATATAACCAAAAGGTTATTAGATATAAGAGTACTTCAAAGAGAAAAAAAATGTCACTTAATTATTTTGGAAACCACCATATTTTCCACATATTTTTCCCCATAGATATATACTTTTCCTTATCCCTGCAGCGAAATTACAATGTTCTTTTCACTATGTTTTATTTTTTCCAATATGCTTCTTTTTGCTTGTTTTTATTTACATTACAGTTAGTTAACTACAGTTAGTTTGCATTACAGTTAGTTAACAGACAGGGCAATATTGGTTTCAGACGTAGAATTTGGTGATTCAACATTTCCATACAACACACAGTACTCATCGCAACCGGTGCCCTCCTTTTTTTTTTTTTTTTTTAAAGATTTTATTTATTTATTTGACACAGAGAGATCACAAGTAGGCTGAGAGGCAGACAGAGAGAGAGAGAGAGAAGGAAGCAGGCTCCCCGCTGAGCAGAGAGCCCGATGCGGGACTCGATCCCAGGACCCTGAGATCATGACCTGAGCCGAAGGCAGCGGCTTAAACCACTGAGCCACCCAGGCGCCCCAACCAGTGCCCTCCTTAATCACCATCACCTAATACCCCAGCCCCCTGACTATGTTTTATTTAGAATAATATAATTTCATTAGCCAACCTTCATGTCTACAACTAATATGAGGTCTATGAATAGAAGTAATATCTTGCATTTACATTACTCTTTTCTCTCAAACCATCTAAACCCTTCATGAAGCCGGGACCTTTTCCATTTTCAGGAGACCCATGTCAATGATTTACCATAACATGTATCTAATGGAGGGAAGGACTAAACAAAAAAGAGTCTGTGACTTTTCGAGAGGTGTAGATCGCTCTCTGAAGGACTGGATTAGAACATGTAACTTCACTCCCGGTCTTGGGCTCAAGCAACCTGCCACGCCCAGTGGCAAAGTAAATGAGGTTTGGCAGAGCCAAATGCAGAGCAATGCAAACAGTCCCCCCCAAAATCAGTGTGCTGTTTCTGAAGTCCCCCCTAAGAAATTTGTCATGTGGAGATCGTTCACACCCACAGTAGCCACTTTGTAGGTTTCCTTATTATAAAACGTACACTTCTTCATTTTCGTCCCCGTGGCTCGTTACACTATACCACTGTGTCTTTGTACCATGATAGAGGGACTTTGCTAGAAAGTGAGCAAGCAAGGAAGAGAGCAAAAGAAACAAAGACCTTTAGTAACGGAAGTCTGGGAATTCAGTCTCAAAGTATCCGTTTTAGTCAGATCAACTCATTGTGGAACTTCAGAAGCTGGGCCTGTCCAGGCTCACCAGAGAAAGACATGTTAGTGTGAGGCTTGACTCATCTGATGCCAGGCCTAGATTGGTTTGGATTGAGCTCAATCCAAAATTGTTTCCAATGGGGGCTGAGTCTTTAGTTGCAATCATAATTCCGAAGGCAAGCCACAGAACTCTTGGCCACTGAATTTACAGCCTTAACGCAGTTGAGTCATTTTCCTAGGGCCTGGCAGATGAGCAGTTGTTCCCTGAGTGGAGTCAGGGAACGTCCCCCCCGATAAGCAGGCATCCCAGTGTCTAAGATAAGAATTTACCAGAGGAACACAAGCAGCAAAATCCTGTCCCCACACTTCAGTGTGTGCGTGAGTTGTCCTATGTATATTTCAGATTATCAAGAATTTTAGGAAAGGGAGAGAAAATTGAATGTTGCAAGCTCGGCAATATCAGTTTTAACATTCTCTTCATTGGACAAAGGAACCAAGTTTTGAGACCAGCCCCCGACCCTAGCCTCTCATCTCCTCTTTGGGCCCCCTCTTTGGGTCTGTGGAGGGCAGTGTGAGGACCCTATGAGAATGCTTTATAATCCCTAAATAGCTGTAGCAGTTGATCATTTTCTTGCATTTCAGCTATTTTCAGGAAACCCTATTTGAATAGGCAGCTTGAATGCTAATTTTATCAAGCCACGTGAATGATCTTCCTGTCTCACTCCTAAACTATCAACCCCATTTTGCTACTAGTTCCCAAGCTCAGAAACGATTTCCCTCTCTCCCAAGCCTCCCTGCATGCTTTGTTTTCTCAGAACTCAAAGGAATTCTCTTCAAAAATAGTTATAAAATCTCACATTGTAAAGCCCTGGGCCCCATCACCTAATTGCCTTCCTCCCCTTAACTTCATTTGTCTCTCCTCAAATGGTCCTGAAACTTGCTCACTTCCAAAACCAGATTTTTTCAGGTGTTTCTCGTCTTTCTATCTACATTATTCTTTATACTCGCATCTGTGAGCCGTGCGTGTACTTAAACACATTTTGAACTTTTAAAAAATTCTGCTTTGTTCTACATCTCATGATAATGCATCCTATACGTCTTTTCCTTACTAAGTAGGAGGGTCAAAGGCTCTAGAGTCATCCCTGAATTTTGTCAATGAGAAAACAAGGTTACATCATTGGCCTAAGTGTTACAGCAAGTGGCTAAACACCAGAGGCAAAGATCTGGGTTTAGATAGGTCATCTGACTTGGGTTCAAAGAGAAGGATTTGAGAGAGCCCATTTATCCTATCGGTGGATGGATTATAATGGGAAGGGAGGCTCACTCAGAGCTCTAAGCTGCCGTGTCTCATGGGAACCCAACAAAATGCAGTTGGCAAAGTAATAATGGCAAGCACTGGGGTTGAGTCACAAGAAACCAGGTCTGTGTCTTAGCATACCTGATTCCTGGCTGAACCAAGAGTGAATGCCATCTTCCTGATTTGTTTGGGTGTTTTTTGCTTGTTTGTTTGTTAGTTTGTTTTTGTTTTTTCATGAAATGTGTTTAAAGTAGATAGTTTTAAGGGAAAAATGTTGGGGTTTGAACATAAAGTGATTTTGATTTTTTTTCTAGTAGCTGCCTCTGTACACATGGTGTTAGAACTTCCCTTTCTTACTGGTTATTGAGTCCCTTCATGATTATGGGCCATACTGTATAACTTCCAATAAATTTTGGTTATCACAGAAGTCTTGTTTCATCTTTTAAAAGCTCATTTCTGTTCATTTTTTAAAAATAAATTACAAATTTAAAAAAAATTTTCCGCCACGACCCCAGCCCTGGCTAGATTCAAATGTCCAGCTCCTGTGTTTTACTCTGGGCAAGGGAGCATGGTTTGCTCTTTAGGAAGCTTTCCCTTTTCCCTCTTCCAGCTACAAGCTGCCCCAGTGTCCTGAAAAGACTAGACATCTCCTTACCTAACTGGGAGGTTGCAGTTGTGTCCCTGGTTTGTCACAGCTGCTAACCTGGATTGTGTTCATTAGGAGTGGACAGTGGTTCCAACCTGCCCTGCTCAAGCCAGGCTTGAGGCTTTGAAGCTTTCCTGGGCATTGCTGGTTCATTCTTAAGTGTGGCCACCTCCGCTGCTGACCCCTACCCGCACATTCATGTGCCCTTCCTCTGCCTACTCCTCTTTGCTTCTTTTGCTTGGTTTTCTGGCCGTTCTATGGCCTCAAGTCTCATCTTCTCTCTGCAGCCATTTCCAGGCAGGACTGGTAGGACCCATTGTCCTTACTTCCCAGAAACCCCCAAAAGCTCTGACTCCTGTCCTTAGGTAATCTCTGTGATGCCAGGTCACTCCAGCTAACTTTCCCCCTGCATAAAGAGAATGGGACAGGTCAACAAGTCCTTGACTAAGCAGACATCTTTTTTTTTTTTTTTTTTTTTTTTTAAATTTATTTGACAGAGGTCACAAGTAGGCAGAGAGGCAGGCAGAGAGAGAGAGGAGGAAGCAAGCTCCCTGCTCCAGCAGAGAGCCCGATGCGGGGCTCGATCCCACAACCCTGGGATCACGACCTGAGCCGAAGGCAGAGGCTTTAACCCACTGAGCCACCCAGGCGCCCCAGCAGACATCTAATTAAGGGGGTAAGTGACCATGTTCTTTCAGGCACAGCCAAATCTTAAGAGGATTCTCTTGGCACCCCCACTTCCACGGGTTTGGAGGAGCAAAGCTTCTGACTCTCTGCAAACTGCGCTTCCTAAGATGGCTGCCTTCTCCCTTCTCAGCAGCGTCATACCCATTTATGAAAGAACCAAATCCTACAGGTAGCTGGCTCTCACACAGATGCCTCCTTGAGTTTGGCATTTGAATCACAGAATGACTTCTGTTCATAGATTTGAGTCACTGAGATTTTAGCCACCAGAAAAAAACTCCACACAACATTGTTGTTTATACGTATATAATAAAATAAAGGCATTTCTAAAACTGTTCTTATTGTGATAAACTAATTTTCATATAAGTAGTACTGTATCCTACCTGAGAGTTCCAGGAAGTCACATAATCGTCGCCTGAGGAAGGAACCTGGGATTCCTCCATGCAGCGTGCAGAGACCACGGTTACCAACAATCCCTCGAGTTTAGAGGATTACCAGGCTCTGTGGGAGATTATGGCTCTATTTATGCTTCTCGTCTCATCATTTCAACATATGTTCATCACTGGTTTAACAGTGACCATTTATACTTTACAAACTCCACCCATGAATATAAGACAGAAGGAGATTTAATGAAAAGCAAAACAGTGTAATTCACAAATTTTCTGGATCAGGCATGTAAGAAAATGTGCAAAGGGGCACCTGTCTGGCTCAGTCAGGAGAGAGTATAACTCTTCATCTTGGGGTTATACGTTCAAGCCCCACATTGGGCATAGAGATTATTCAAATATACAATTGTAAAAAATATATGCAAAAAAATGAATGCTGGCAAACTTTGAATTCAAATATAATCAAGGAATGATAGCTCCATAATGATTTTTAGAGCATCATAATTCAAGTACCCAAGGCTTAAGAAATGAGTAGATACACACCCTTCATAATAGATCTTGTTTTCCTGCAGTTAAAGAAGCAATGATTTTCTTTCATTTTTATTCCTCTTTCAAAGTCTGAAAGACTATCTGAATCACATTTTGGTCAATTGTTTTGGCTACCGCTTGATTCGATCTGAGACTTTTTTTTCCTTAACTATTTACTTAAATTAAAACAGGCTGTGGCCCCAGGCTCTACCGGTTCAGTTAACACCTAAAGGGTTTAGAGTTTCCCATTTAGAGGCCTTGGGAAAGGCTGACTTGTGGTGGGTCGTATACTCCCCCTGGTGGACAGAGAGAAAAAAGTATCTGATGAGCCCTGGCCGGGGAAGGGGGGGTGGGGGGGATAGTTTTTCCCTAAAAAACCTCCACTTTGTGACATTCAAGTTACCAAGGCTCCATCGAGCAGTCTATGCATTTTTTATTGTTTAATTTTATCTCCACTGTTGTCTTTTTTTTTTTATTATGATTCTCTTTCTCATTAAACTTATTCAGCCAACAGATACTATTAAAGGCCTTCCAAGCATCAGGCACAGCTCTAGGCAGTGGGGATACAGCCCTCAGTGAACAAGATGATTCAAAATCCTGCCACTGGGGAGTGCCTGGGTGGCTCAGCCCTTCCTTCCACTGGGGTCATGATCCCAGGTGCCCCAGATTGAGCTGCCTGCTCCGCTGGACGCCTCCTTCTCCCTCTACTGCTCCTGCTGCTTATGTTCCCTCTCTCCCTGTATCTGTCAAATAAATAAATAAAATCTTTACCAAAAAAACCCTGCCACTGGGAGCTTAATATCAGATAGTGTTCATTGTGTGTTTCCTACACACCAGATCATGTACTTAGTGACTTGTAAGTATTATTTAACTGAGTCCTCCCAACAACCTTTAAGGAAACTGAGAAGCTAAGAAATTTGCCTAAGCCCTCGCATAGCTAGGGAGAGGTACGAGACACCTGTGACCCCATAGGAATCATGGCCCTGCCTCAATTTTCATGACAGCTTTTTTTTTTTTTTTTTTTTTAATTGCCTAACAACTAAGCTCCAGAGAGCAAGGGCTTTGCCTGCTTGTTCCCCACAACACAGAGCCCAAAGCCTGCCACGGCTCTTCTCCAGAACAATGTAGTTAAATGGCTTCACGGTAATGGAATCAATGAGTTCAAAACTGATCTTGGGACTAAATGACTCCAAAGCCCTTCTCACCAAGGGACTGCACTACTTTCACGAAAATCCAAAATACAGACAGCAATCCCATACTGGCTTGCTCATTTCACTTAGTTTGGAATTAGATGTCCTCTCCATTTCCTTAAAGAGTAGGTGAAGATACTGGAGTCTAAAAAGAACAAGATTTGGCTCTTTAGAAGATTTAAAATCTTTTTTTTTTTTTTAAGATTTTATTTATTTATTTGAGAGAAGGAGAGAGAGTGCACGAGAGGGGTTAAGGTCAGAGGGAGAAGTAGACTCCGCACTGAGCAGGGAGCCCTTCACAAGGCTCCATCCCAGGACCCCGGGATCATGACCTGAGCTGAAGACACTTAACCAACTGAGCCATCCAGGTGCCCTGAAGATTTAAAATCCTTAAACAGAATTTCATTTGCCCCCTCTCCTGAATTTTATAGCTAGAGGGGACAGGAAGAAGCCAAAGCAACACTGACGCCGAGCCGAGTGGATCCCCCTTTAAAAACCACTGATGCTTTGCAGCAGAGAGTGGAGGAGGAGGGCGGAGAGAGATGGTGGCGCTGCCCCTTCAGGAGCTACCGATCTTGCCCCTGCCATGAGTACCACCTAGGCCTGCAATAAACAGGTCAATTTCCATGGTACTGGTTATTAATTTTATAGTAGCTATTCCTGCAACGGCTATACGCCCTACACCATTGTTTGCCCCTTGCCAAGTGACTTAAGAGCATGATAGCCATCATTCAAATCTATTAACCTTTCTTTCTGTGTTTGAAAGTAATCAACGGCGTTCTGGTCGCAGTTGCCAGGGCAGAATGGTAAATACTGAAAGAGTCATCTTGCCATTTGAAGTGCTTCTGGCTGGAATAAATGTTTGCTCAGGTTGCAGCAATGCCCAGGTCATTCCCTGGTGATGAAGCAGGGATCACCTTCAGGCCCTAGGGAGAGCAGGAAAAAGTACTAGACGCAGGAACTGCTTGTAGGGTGGATCTCACTCAGCCTGCCCTTTAGTCTTGTATTTTAAAGAGGAATTGCTGCTGTCAGCTCCTAGTAGGCAAGACCTAATAATTAAACCAAACCTAAAGGAGAAACAGAAGTTATTTCAGGCTGACCGTTATTACACAACCACAAGAAACAACCCAAGGGAATCCTGAATATCACAAATCGGGAGGCCTCGCCTGTCGTCCAACCTTTAAGATCACGGGGCTCTTCCCTATTTAAGAATTTGTGTATGGGGAGTAGTTCTGTAAAGGTAAGTTTGCCAGTTAATTCTGTACGACAGTTCCTTCATCACACGCTTGTTTTTTCTTCCCAGTCAGACTGTGTTTACAGTTGATAACCACCATCTAGTCTCTCAATCTCTTCCTTCTGCGATTCCATCTTCTCCTACAGTGCAAAAATTCTCCTATGGACCTCTATGCAACTATTTCTCACATTTTACTAAATGTCCTTTTCCTAACTGTAGGAGGCTATTCCAACTGCCCTCTGGGCACCTCTGAGTAAATTTCCCACTCTTGCTTGAAGCTCAATGTGTCCCAAACTGAATTCCTCCCAAAATCTGCTCCTACTCTTTCTAATCATTACCAAAGTCCTCAGTCGGAGTTTGGGATCTGTCCCCCACTCATGAGTTCTGCTGCCCACAGTCAAGTTGCCCTCACTCTCTTCAGCGTCTTTGAAATCCCTTTAATTGGCCTCCATGCTTTTCAAATACCATTCCGGTATGCAATCTGCGCATTCGCCATTTTAAGCACAACTGCTATCAATCTCTCTGCTGCCCAACACCTGTGAGTAGTTCATTAGCAAATTAGAGATACTCCCTGGCCCAGCTGGGCCTCCAGAGCTCTCCCCAGTGGGCCCGTGGACTTACCCTGAATGCCCACTAAACTGGAGAACTCCCCCTCTCTTCAACCAACCAGTCCTCTCCTGTCTCCTGGTGTCAGTTTCCATTCCATCTTTCCCATCCCATGCATTTCTTACAGCCTTCGACTCCATTCAAAAGCCAGTTTCCAATTCCTCCTGAGAGTGTCTCCTTCCATCTCTCCATAGCACCGTGTCGGTGTTTCTCCCATCATAAATCCTTATTTTCTTCCTCTTGGTATTGTAGTTGTTGATTTACATATCTTATTACACATGCACACATAAGCCCCCCCACCCCAACGCACATGCACCCCCCACACACATCATGCTGGAAGGGGTGCCTTCCATTGGTTAGGGGAGAAATAGAAGCTCTGGATCCTAGCTCTAACACCTATCTACATGGCTTTGGGCAAGCTTCTTATCCATCCTGGGCTTGATTATCTTATGGTTAAAAAGTGAGTAATGCTCAACCTCTTCAAATTAAAGTATGTGTATTAATTGCCAGATGCTCTCTAAATGCTAGCTAATGCTGGCTCTCGTTATTAACTTCATGCCCTTCTTGTCTGCAGATCACCTTACGTAGCCCATACCTCATACAAAATAGGTTCTCAGAATGTTGGTTGTATTGAAGGATCTTGTCTTCGGGTGGCCCTTTTGCTTAATACTTATCTCAAAATTTAGTAGCAGTTTGACAAACATTGTGTTGACCTACAGAGCACTGAAGAACATTTCCCAATTAGATTTATCAGACTCTAGGGTTTTTAGCTGGATCGCACTGACCCAGTTCTTAGCCAATTCTTATAAAGCTGATCTTGGTGTGGTGAAGACTAGCCATCACTTAATGTTTCAGAACAGATGGAGCTGTATGACAAAAATATATCCAAAAAGTGAAAAACTAGAAAATGCACTGGAGCCTTATAGCCTCAAGCCTGATTTCTAGAACAGAGAGCTGGTGTCCGGCTACATCAACCCAAAGTTTCCATGAGGTCCTTTAGTTGAGATGTCTCAAACTGTGGTCTCACCAGAGCCTCCTCCTGGGAATGACTGAGGAGAATAAAAGAGGAGACAAAAATCTGGTTTCACCCAGCCACAGACACATGATCAGTCACTCAGCTAAATAAAGCAAACAGTTACCCATATGTTACAGTTCCCAGGCTCAGCCCCAATTACAGTGATTCTCAAAGGCTGATGGTTGTAGTAAAGACAGAAGGTTGTAGTAAAGACAGAAGGGCAGAGGGTGCATTTCCCTCATTGAAACATATCAAAACAACCTACAGTCCCCCTCCTTCTGGTAATTCTGAGAATCGCTCTCTAAAATTCCTGTAAATGTTGTGCCTTCTTTGCCTTCTTTGGGCATTCAGTAAAAGAAGACAAGGCAGGGATTAAGATGCAAAGGGTTGGGACCAACCCAGAAAGGGTCTGGCGGAGAGAAGCGTAGTCTAATCGAAACATCCATCCATGTTTCAGACATGAGTTTTCTAGCTGGTACATGTACCACAAGTTTAATGAGGGGCAGCAAAGAAGTACAGTTGCTTTTTGATAGAAAAATTCAAAAGTGATTCCCTGAAAAGCTGAAGTACAATAGTTCTTTAATTCACACGCGTGGCCTCCTCTCCCCTTTCCCCCAACATGACCGAGTGTGTATGTGTGTACACGTGTGTGTATGCGCACACACGCCTGGGGTTTTCTCCACGTCAGCCAAGGATGGTAACTCTCACCAACTGCCAAGAATATTTTTTTCCCTACAGAAGCTGAGTGTGATCATATTTGATCATATTTGATCAAATATGTAAATAATAAAGACATTATTTACATATTTGTCTGGCTCCCTGCCTATCATGCTCTTTGTCATGGTCCAAAAAGAATTTAAGATGGCTTATGTGGTTATGTACTATGACAAGAATTTAAATCGGAACTGAGCTGAAAGAAGAAATAAATACAAACGAAAGACACAAACACGGAGAGACAGGAAAATAATTAAGTAGTATAATAAAATGGTCTACAACCCTGCTACCAGTGAACGATAAATTTGCTTTCTAAGCTTTCCAGTGGCTGAATTTGAAGAGAATATTCGATTACATAATTCTCATCTCTTAGAGGGATTCCCAAACTTCTGTGTACACCTGAATCACCTGATAAGCTTATAAAACAATCATCACTCAGGGCCCATCAATAGAATTTAAAATTTTATCCATCTGGGGTGAGATCCTGAGGTTTATAATTTTAATGCATTCTTATTAAACTGTCAGATAAAAGGAAACCAGCTTCTCAGGACAAGAACAATTACTTTTGATATTAAGAACTGCAGGACTTTCAGGATGCCTGGGTGGCTCAGTCGGTTAAGTGTCTGACTTCCACTAGGGTCATGATCTCAGGCTCCTGGGATCATGCCCTGCATTGGGCTCCGCACTCAGGAGTCTCCAGACTCAGGAGTCTTGCTTATCTCTTTCCCTCTCCCTCTCTACCTCCAACCCTAGTGCTTTCTCTGTTTCTCTTTCAAATAAATAAAACTCTTAAAAAACAACAAACAAACAAACAAAACTACAGAACTTCCTTCTAGGGCGTGACAAAGAAGACCTTGGATTTCACAATGAATATTCTTAGCTCCAAGATAAGTTTCAGGGGTCCACGGGCTGCTGCTTATAATAACCTTCAAAATGGCTCTTATATAGTTATATGAAAGTAATTACATTGAGAGTTGGTTAAGAGGGGACAAGAAACCTAATAATGTTCCCTAGAAACTTGATTTTTGCTAGTTTGCCTTGGCCCAGAATAGAAACTAAATGGATTTTAAATCTATTCAATCCCATTATCTTTATATGGAGCCAAAAATTAAGAACTCCTTAGTAAATATGTCAGCAAAGTATGCCAGCTACAGGGCTAGGTCAGCGCTGGGGCTTCTCTACAAACCAGAATATGAGTTTGAAGAAACATAATATAGTTAATCTTGTCTTTTATATTTATTCTTGAGGCATTGTATTGTTTCCTGGTTTGAACTGTGTAGCAGAGGGGGAGGCAAGTGCAGCGTGGGGTGCGGGGTGGGGGGGGGGCCTGTGAAAGGAAGTGAGCTCATCTGTATTATGGAAATTGTTCTTTGTAAGACCGGAGTCTGTTTTTAGTGAACCCGAATCACTGAAAGTTCTCGATGTGGCGAAGTTCTTGATACTCATAAGTTTTGTGTGATCTTGTAAAGTTTCCTCAATTTCTATTTTGTAACAAAAAAGATTTTATTGTATTTTTCCTGTCTCCCACCTTGTCACCTGGAATCTGAAATGATTCACGGTTTTGGGGTGTTTCATACATGTTCTGTCTTTCAAATCAATTAGTTGGGATGCTCTTTTGTTTTTCTAAGAAAGGGACTGTTTGGGCTGGTTTTAGACAGTTTATTATTTGCAGGTGTGCGTCAAGTCATTGCTCTCAAACCTGAGACATAAGAACGGTGTTATTAGGTGTTGAGACCTCCCCACACACACACACTTGTTCAGTAAATATCTATAGAGAACTTGGTATTTGCCAAGCACTGAGCTAGATAAGAATACAAGAATAACTAAGAATGCCTCCATGCTGTTTGGGGGTCTTTACGGACAGGAAAGAGGTAATTATAGCATAGTGTGAGAAATAGTCTGAAGGGGAAAATGCAAAATACTCAGGAAACAAAAGTGTACTTCAGTGGTCAGGAAAGGCTTTCTGGAGGAAGTTACTTGTAAGCTAAGACCTAATGTATAGATAGAAATTAAACATGTGAAGGTGGGGTAAGCATGGGTTGGAATGAAGTTCAAAATGGAAGATGGGAGAGAAAACCTAAAAAGCCCTCCCAGCTCACTGTGAATGTTCATGAGACAGAAGAAGGTATGTTGCTAAAGCTGAAATAAATCTAGTCTGACCTCTACATGGCATATGTGGGATTGGGAGTGAAAGTTTGGGAGATAAGAAAGCTGGGCTAGATCTTGAATAACCTTATAATCCATATTAAGGAATCCAGAACATATCCGTGATAATTGGGGAGCCACTGCACTGGTGATCATTTATTTGTATTTAGGAAGATTGCTTGAACTAAATCTCTCCAGTCCTGTCTTTCATCCTGTGTAATTTTAGATGAAGGATATTAATTGTTTAACACTTCAACAACCTAAGGTAGTGAAGGAAATTCAGAATGGAGAACCCCACTGCACCTTGAAAAAGTCCAAGATAGGGGTACCTTGTCTTGGCTGCCCTGGGTATACTGTCTTGCAGGTGGCTGGGCCCCTTTGAACTCAGGAATGTGAATATACTTTGCTAGTTGTGAGATCCTAATAAATGATCGTGTTAATATATTCCTATTGAGTCTCACATACCCCACTTTTGTAGCTCCATTTTCCAAGCAAACACTGCCTCTAAGAAGAGAAAATGGGTATATGGAACTAAGCACCCTCGGCCTTGTAGGCTGGAGATGTGACAAGATCCCTAAGAAAGTTAAGCAGCATATTTGTAAATGTTTTTTATAATGGGCCAATTATTTGACAGGAACATTGAAATCTATTTGTGGGAAAGTATTCTCAAGTATAATAAAAAGAAATATTCATTTTATATACGTTTATGATGAACAAAACCCTTTTTAAAGCTCAAGTTGGAAGAGGGCTAAAATCTAGGCCATGCTACATACAGGGCATTCATGGCTCTGCTTGAAGGAATACAAATTGACCCGCAATACAAAGTAATCCAATTTATGAAAAGAAAGTTACCCTGATTTTAATACTATATTGTTAAACTCGAATATTGGCTAATGAAGTTATTTAAAACTTAAAAGGTTTCTGAAATGAAAATGCTTAAAATGATTCCCTATGTATCGTCTGCCATCTAGTGTTGATCTGTGGAAATAAAAAAGGGTGGTAGGATAATTTTCAAGTCCAGCTCACCAGGTAACAAAGGGATGACTCAAAACATTTCAGTGTTAAGACATCACATTATAGGGGCGCCTGGGTGGCTCAGTGGGTTAAAGCCTCTGCCTTCGGCTCAGGTCATGATCCCAGGGTCCTGGGATCGAACCCCGCATCAGGCTCTCTGTTCAGCAGGGAGCCTGCTTCCTCCTCTCTCTCTGCCTGCCTCTCTGCCTACTTGTGATCTCTCTGTCAAATAAATAAAATCTTTAAAAAAAAAAAAAAAAGACATCACATTATATTGTGAGACTTTCTGAGGTTTGTGGAAGTGAGAGAGTGGACGGGAAAGCTGGCTACTTATAAGACATCAATTACTTCTGGGAAATAGTAGTGTACAGCTAATGGTTCTCAATTCTGTCTGTCAAATAGAATGGGAAACTTAAAAAATATGGATGGCTAGGCTATACTGCAGGACCAAGAAAATCATATTCACTCAAGTGGGACCCAGCAATGGTATATTTAAAAACTCCCAGGTTATTTTAGGGGCTCCTAGGTGCCTCAGTAAGTTATGTGTCTGACTTTGGCTCAGGTCAGGATCTCAGGTCCTGGGATAAAGCCCCACATCAGTTTCCCCTCTCAGTGAGGATCCTGCTTCTCCCTCTCCCTTTTCCCCTCCCCCAACCTCTGCTCTCATGCATGTGCACCCTCTCTCTCTCTCTCTCATAAATAAAATCTTAGAAAAAACAAACAAACAAACAACTCCCAGGTTATTTTAGTGTGCAACCAGGGTAAGCAGCACCAGGGAATGGGGTAAGACTGTGGAATTTAGCTCTACCTCTGTGAGTTTCATTGCTTAGTTATGTGACTTTGAGCAGGGAGATTTGGCTACTTAACATCTATGCGCCTCAGTAAAATGAGGCTAATAACCTCTCCTTGGGTTATTGTGAGGATTAAATATCATAAATGTCAAGTATTTAGCATAATGTCTGGTACTCTGTTCAACAAATGTTAGATATTAATAGAAATTTCATTATCAAGGAAAATATTTTATGAGTTATTTAAAGGGATAAACAACCTAAGGGATATGAACACATAACATAGAGCATATTAGAAATTTAAACATATTGGGGCTCCTGGGTGGCTCAGTGGGTTGAGCCTCTGCCTTTGGCTCAGGTCATGATCCCAGGGTCATAGGATCGAGCCCCGCATGGGGCTCTCTGCTCAGCAGGGAGCCTGCTTCCTCCCTCTCTCTGCCTCTCTGCATACTTGTGATCTCTGTCTGTCAAATAAATAAATAAAATCTTTAAAAAAGAAAGAAAGAAAGAAATTAGAACATATTACATATGGCCTATTTCTATTCTTCTTAAACTGGAAGCCTTGAGGGATTGAATGCTGATGCCCAGCTCAGCCACCCCTGAGAAGTGTGTGACTTCTTTAGTGCCAACCTCAAGTGCTTTATGGCATAGTAAATTATACTCAGTCATTCCCAGTCTTTATCACTGGGTTCAAGATGCCCAGTTCCCTAGTATATTTCATTTGTCCTGCGTGGGTCACACGTCCTTTCCTAAATTAATCACAGTCCTAGGCATTGGTGGTGGTTCCTAAGGAATGGGAAATCATTGTGACTTAGGTCTCTTTACAATCAAAAAATATCTATTGTTCCTACCATTACTAAAAGATCTACTACGACTATTATTATGATTTGAGGCAGAAAGAATATCCTCTGAAAAGATTTAGAAGAGCCCAGTGAAGAAGGAGAGTTTATTTGGCTGGGTATTTGATGGGAATATTAGGTGGGACCATATTATTAAAATTTTGGTTATGATAAATTTGATGTCAGAGACTAGGGTCAAGGAAACATCAAATGTAACTGATTCTAAAAATGAATGAATGACAAATGTAACCGGTTCTAATTGAAGAGTGGCAGGAGGTAGTGGTGGGGAGGAAATGCCTACATTACAGGAAAGTAGCAGAAAATTCTGAGGAGAGAGGAGTTTGGTTAGAGACCTGTTGAGCTGATAAAAGGAGCAGACGTTCCGAAGGGAATGTCCAGCAAGGAGCTGGAGAATCAGGGTGAGGACTCGGAAGGGAAATGTGGGCCTTGCCTCAAGATTTGGGAATCAGTGAAATAGGTGTGGTAGTTGAAGTCATGGACATGCATGTGTTTCCTCGGTGACTTGAGAGAAGAGCAGATGTGCTATAGAGCAGTGTCATGACCACAGAACGAGAAGGCAGCAAAGGGGCTGAGAAATAGTGGACGATGAGATGGACTTTAAGTATGGTATTTAAAAACACAGAGCAAGCCAACGGAAAGAACTGCAGAGAGGTCAAGTTAAAGGCAGGAAAGATTTGGCTTCTGTAAAATAGGACATCACTGCCAACTTCAAAAAGGGCGGGACCACTGGAGGGATATATGCAGCCAATCACCTCCCATCCTTACCGGTTCTTGGTATCACTGAGGGTTTATTTGGTTTGTTCTTGATGTTGCTGGGTTTGCTTCACTCTAATCATTCTGTGGTATGTAGTGGTGTATTATTATTTTAACTTGGATTTCTGGATAACATGATATTGAGCACTTTTATATTTGCTTGTTTGCATATATATTCTTAGGGAGTATGTGTTCAAGTGATTTGCCTATTTTGTAATTATCTCTATCTTTTGACGTATAGTTGGAAACACCGTGTTACATTAGTTTCAGGTATACAACATAGTGATTGGATCAGTCTGTACGTGATACTCAGCTCACAAGTGTAGCTGCCATCTGTCCCCGTAGAGCCCTATTACAATATCAGGGACTATATTCCCAATGCTGCAGCCCCACGTCTTACTCATTCCATAACTGCAGACCTGTACTTCCCACCTCCTTTCACCCATTTTGCCCATCCTGCTCGCCTCCCTTCTGCAACAATTAGTTCTCCATATTTATGAGTATGTTTCAGCTTTCTGTTTATTCATTTGTTTTGGTTTTTCCATTCTACATATAAGTGATATCTGATTTATTTCACTTAGTGTAATACTGTCTAGGTCCACCCATGTTGTTACAAATGGCAAGATCTCACTCTTTTCTTTGTCTCCGTGATATTCCATTTACATATGTACCACATTTTGATTCATCCATCTGTCAGTGGACACTTGGGTTGCTTTCATATCTTGGCTATTGTAAATAATGTTGAATTACACGTAAGGGTGCATGTATCTTTTCAAGTTAGTGTTTTTATTTTCTTTGGATAAATACTAAGTAGTGGAATTACTGGATCATATGGTTATTCTATTTTTAATTTTTTGAGGAAATTTCATACTGTTTTCCTCAGAGGATGCATCAGTTCACATTTCTACTAACAATGCACAAAGGTCCCTTTTTCTTCACATCCTCAGCAACTTCACTATTTATCTTTTTGATTCTAGACATGCTGATGGGTATAAGCTGATATTTCATTGTGGTTTTGATTTGCATTTTCCTGATTATTAGTGATGTTGAGTATCTTTTCATGTATTGCTTGAACATCTATATATCTTCTCGGGGGAAATAACCTATTCAAGTCCTCTACCTATATTTAATCAGATTTTTTTTGGTGTGGAATTTTCTATGTCCTTTGCATATTTCAGATATTAAACCCTTATCAGTTGTATCATTTGTGAATATCTTCTCCCATTAACAGGTCGCCTTTTCATTTTGTTGACGTTTCCTCCAATGTGCAAAAGGCTTTATTTTTATATAGTCCCAATAGTTTATTTTTGCTTTTGTTTACCTTGCCTTAGGAGACCTCTTTAGAAAAAGGTTCCTGGGACACCTGGGTGGCTCAGTTGGTTAAACAGCTGCCTTCGGCTCAGGTCATGATCCCAGCATCCTGGGATCGAGTCCCACATCGGGCTTCTTGCTCAGCAGGGAGCCTGCTTCTCCCTCTGCCTCTGCCTGCCATTCTGTCTGCCTGTGCTCACTCTCTCCCCCCCTCTCTCTCTGATAAATAAATAAAATCTTTAAAAAATAAAAAAAAAGAAAAAGAAAAAGAAAAAAGAAAAGGTTCCTAAGGAAGATGTCAAAGAAATTAATTATCTATGTGTTCTTCCAGGAGTTTTATGGCTTCAAGTGTTACATTAGGTCTTTAATTCATCTTGAATTTATTGTAGTATATGGTATAAGAAAATGGACCGGTTTCATTGTTTTGTATGTAGCTGTCCAGTGTTCCCAGCACCATTTATTGAAGAGACTGTCTTTTTTACCCATTATATATTCTTGCCTGTGTTATTTTAGATTAATTGACCATATAAGTGTGTGTTTATTTGTAAGCTCACTATCCTTTTCCATTGATCTATGCATTTTTTATTATTTTATTCATTTACAATGTATTATTTGCTGCGGGGGTACAGGTCTGTGAATCATCAGTCTTACACAATTCACAGCACTCACCATAGCACATACCCTCCCCAATGTCCATAATCGCACCCCCTTCTCCCAAACCCCCTCCCCCCAGCAACCCTGTTTGTTAAGGGTCTTTTATGGTTTGTCTCCCTCCTGATCCCATTTTGTTTCATTTTTTCCCTCCCTACCCACCACGACCTCCCACTCTGCCTCTCAAATTCTTCATATCAGAGAGCTCATATGACAATTGTCTTTCTCTGATTGACTTATTTCACTTAGCATAACACCTTCTAGTTCCCTCCATGTCCTTGCAAATGAAGGTTTTGTTTTATGTCAGGACCATACTGTTTTGATTACAACTTTGTGGTAAATGGTGAGATCTGGGATTGTGATACCTCTAGCTTTGTTCTCTTGAGTGACTTGGCTCTGTGGGCTCTTTTGTGGTATCATACAAATTTTATGATTATTTGTTCCAGTTCTGTGGAAAATGCTATTGGTATTTTTATAGGGATTGCATTAAATCTGTAAATTGCTTTGGGTAGTATGTACATTTTAATAATATTAATTCTTCTAATCCATGAGCATGGAATATCTTTCCATTTGTTTTTGTTGTTGTGAATTTCTTTCTTTTTTAAAAAATATCTTATTTATTTATTTATTTGACAGAGATCACAAGTAGGCAGAGAGGCAGGCAGAGAGAGAGAGAGGGGGAAGCAGGCAAGGAGCCGGATGCGGGGCCTCGATCCCAAGACCCTGGGACCATGACCTGAGCCGAAGGCAGAAGCTTTAACCCACTGAGCTACCCAGGCACCCCGAGTTGTGAATTTCTTTCATCAGTGTTTATAGTTTTCAGAGACTTTTTACCTCTTTGGTTAAGCTTGTTCCTAGGTATTGTATTCTTTTTGGTGCAATTTTAAGTGGAATTATTTTCTTAATTTCTCTTTCTGTGAGTTCTTTTTCAGTGTATCAAAATGAAACAAATTTCTATGTTAATTTTGAACGCTGTAAGTTTACTGAGTACATTTATCAGTTCTAATAGTTTTTTTTGGGGGGGTGTAGTCTTTAGGGTGTTCTATGTATAGTATTATGACATGTGCAAGTAGTGACAGTTTTACTTCTTCCTTACTAATTTGGATGCCTTTTATTCCTATATCTTGTGTGACTGAAGCAACTAGAACTCCTAGTAGTATGTTGAAGAAAAGTGGTGGGAGTGGACATTCTTGTCTTGTTACTGCTCTTAGAGGAGAATCCATCAGTCAGTATTTTACCATTGAATATAATGTTAGCTGTGGGTTTTTCATATATGGCCTTTATTATGTTGAGGTATATTCTTTATAAACCCCCTTTACTGAGAGTTTTTAACATAAATGGAAATTGAAATCTGTCACATTTTTTTTTTGGCATCTCTTGGGATGATCATGTAATTTTTTTTTTAAAGATTTTATTTATTTGACAGAGATCACAAGTAGACAGAGAGGCAGGCAGAGAGAGAGGGAAGGAGGCTCCCTGCTGAGCAGAGAGCCCAATGTGGGGCTCGATCCCAGGACCCTGTGATCATGACCTAAGCCGAAGGCAGCGGCTCAACCCACTGAGCCACCCAGGCGCCCAGATCATGTAATTTTTATCCTTCATTTCGTTGATGTGGTATGTCACAGTGATTGATTTGCAAATATTAAGCCATCCTTGCATCCCCAGAATAAATCCCACTTGATCACGGTGAATGATTCTTTCAATTATTTAATGTACTGTTTGAATGCAGTTTGCTAATATTTGTTGAGGATTTATGCATTTGTGTTCATCAGAGATATTGGCCTATTTTTTTTTTTTTGTAGTCTTCTGTATGATTCTGGTATCATGGTAATTCTGACCTCATAAAATGAATTTGGAAGCTCTCCTTTCTCTATTTTTTGTGGAGTAATTGAGAAGAATAAGTATTAACTGGTATTAACTCTTCTTTAATTGTTTGGTATAATGCACCTGTGAATCCATCTGGCCTTATACATTTTTTATTATAATTCTTTTTATTGTTGCTTTTAATTCCAGTATAGATAACATCAGTGTTAAATTAGCTTCAGGTGTACAATACAGTAATTCCAAAATTCCATACAATACCCAGTGCTCATCACAAGTATCCTCCTTAATCCCCATCACTTGTTTCATCCAGCTCCCCACCTAACTCCCCTCTGATAACCATCAGTATGTTCTCTATAGTTAAGATTCTATTTCTTCATTTCTTTCTCCACCCACCCTCCTTTTTTCCCCTTTATTTGTTTTGTTTCTTAAATTCTACATATGAGTGAAATCATACATTTGTCTTTGTCTGACTGACCTATTTCACTTAACATTATACTTTCTGTCTTCATCCATGTTGTTGCAAATAGCAACATTTCCTTTTTATGGCTGAGTAATATTCCTCTGTGTGTGTGTGTGTGTGTGTGTGTGTGTACACACTAACTACATCTATATATATGTATACTATGTCTTCTTTATCCTTTATCTATCAATGAACATTTGGGCTATTTCCATAATTTGGCTATCGTAAATAATTCTGCTAAAACATCAGGACATCAGGGTGCATGTATCTGTTTGAATTAGTGATTTTGCATATTTGGGGTAGATATCAAGTAGAGTGATTACTGGATCATAAGGCAGTTTTATTTTTAACTTTTTAAGGAACCCCTCCCCCCATACTGTTTTTCACAGGGGCTGCACCAGTTTGCATTCACACCCACAGTGTCCAAGGGTTCCTTTTTCTCCACATCCACATCAACACTTGTTGCTTGTGTTTTGTTGTTGTTTTTTAGCCATTCTGAGAGGTGTGAGATGATATCTCATTATAGTTTTGATTTGCATTTCCCTGATGATGAGTAATGTTAAGCATCTTTTCATGTCTCTGTTGGCTATCTGGATGTCTTCTTTGGAGACATGTCTGTTAATATCTTCTGCCCATTATTTTAATTGGCTTATTTTTGGGGGGGTGTGGTGTTGTATTAGTTCTTTATATATTTTGGATACTAACACTTTATTGGGTATATCATCTGCAAATATCTTCTCCAATTCAGCAGGTTGTCTTTTATTTTTGCTGATTATTTTCTTTGCTATGCAGAAGCTTTTTATTTTGATGTAGTCCCAAAAGTTAATTTTTGCTTTTATGTCCCCTGCCTCGGGCGACCTATCTAGAAAAATGGTGCTACTATCAGTGTCATATACACTGCTGCCTATATTCTTTTCTAGGGCTTTTATGGTTTCAGGTCTCACACTTAGATCTTTAATCCATTTTGAGTTTGTTTTTTATGTATGGTTTAAGAAAGTGGTCCAGTTTCATTCTTTTGCATGTAGTTGACCAGTTTTGCCAGCACCATTTGTCTTTTTCTTATTGGATATTCTTTCCTGCTTCATCGAAGATTAGTTGATCATGTAATTATGGGTTTATTTCTGGTTTTCTGTTCTGTTCCATTGATCTTTGTGTTTATTTTTGTACCAATACCACACTGTTTTGATTGTGGAGGAATTGTGATACCTTCAGCTTTGCTTTTCTTCAAAATTATTTTGGCTTGTGCAGTTCTTTTATGGTTCCATAAAAATTTTAGGATTGTTCTAGTCTATAAAAAATTCTGTTGGTAGTTTGATAGGGATTGCATTAAATCTGTAGGTTGCTTTGGGTAGTCTAGACATTTTAACGATATGCTTCCAATCCATAAGAATGGAATGCTTTTCCATTCTTTATGCCATCTTCAATTTCTTTAGGCAATGTTTTATAGTTTTCAGAGTACAGGTCTTTCACCTCTTGAGTTTTTTCCTAGGTATCTTATTATCTTTGGTATAGTTATAAAGGCAATGTTTTCTTAATTTCTTTCTGCTGCTTCATTATTAGTGTGCAGAAATGCAACAGACTTTTGCGCATTGATTTTGTATTGTGTGACTTTACTGAATTCATTTATCAGTTCTAGTATTTTATTTTTAATGGAGTATTTAGTATTTTATATATAGTATGTTATCTGCAAATTGTGAATATCTTACTGCTTCCTTGGCAATTTAGATGCTTCTTATTTCTTTTTGTTGTCTGATTGCTCTGGCTAGGACTTCTAGTATTATGTTAAATAAAAGTGGTGAGCAAAGAGCCTGGGTAGCCTAGTTAAGCATCCGGCTCTTGGTTTCAGGTCATGATCTCAGGGTCGAGAGGTCAACCCCTGCATCCTGCTCTACACTGAGTGGGAAGTCTGCTTGAGATTCTTTCCCTCTCCATTGCCCTCACCACACTTGTGTGTGCTCTCTCCCTCTAAAATAAATAAATCTTAAAAAAAAAAAAAAAAGTGGTGAGAGTAGACATCTTTGTCTTGTTCCTGACCTTAAGGGAAAAGCTCTCAGTTTTTCCCCATTGAGTATTCATATTCACTGTGAATTTTTTATATATGGCCTTATTATGTTGAGGTAGGTTCCCACTAAACCTACTTTCTTGGGGGCTTGATCACATAATTTTTATCCTTTCTCTTAGTAATGTTATGTAATACATTGATTGATTTGTAATGTTAACCACTTTGCATCCATGGAATAAATCCCATTTGATTGTGGTGAATTAATTTTTTTAATGTATTATTGGATTCAGTTTGCTAGTAGGTTGTTAAGGATTTTTGCATCTATGTTCATCAGAGATATTTGCCTGTAGTTCTCGTGTTCTTTTTTTTTTTTTTTTTTTTTTTTAATGTCTGTATCTGATTTTGGTATCAGTGTAATACTGGCCTCAAGAATGAATTTAGAAGTTTTTGTTCCTCTTCCCTTTTTTTTATTTGGAATATTTTGAGAAGAATAGATATTAAATTAACTCTTCTTTAAATGTTTATTAACCTTTGCTTGTGAAGATTTCTGGTCCTGGGCTTTTGTTTATTGGGAGTTTTTTCAATACTGATTCGGTCTCCTTGTTGGTAATCAGTCTGCTCAAATTTTCTATTTCTTCTTGCTTCTGCTTCAATTTTTGTAGGTGATAATGTTTCTAGGAAATTATCCATTTCTTGTAGGTTGTCCAATTTGTTGGCATACAGTTTTTCATAGTGTTCTCTCACAATTGTTAATATTTTTATGGTGCTGGTTGTTATTTTATGTGAGTCCTTTCTCATTGTGTCTATTTTTCCTTTTCTCTAATGAGTCTGGCTAAAGGTTTATTAATTTTATTAGTTTTTCAAAAAACCAGCTCCTGGTTCATTTATCTACTCTCTTGGGTCTTTTTTTGTTTGTTTGTTTCTATATCATTTATTTCTGTTCTAATCTTTATTATTTCATTCCTTCTGTTGGTTTTGGGTTTGTTTGTTCTTTTCCTGGCTTTTTAAGGTAAAAGCGTAGGTTGGTTGAGATTTTTCTTCCTTCTTGAGGTAGGCCTGTATTGCTATAAAATTCCATCTTTAAACAGCTTTTGTTGCACCCCACTGTGTTTTCATTTTTGTTTGTTTCCATGTACTTTTTAAATTTCTTCTGTGATTTCTTCATTGATCCATTTATTGTTTGGTAGCATGTTATTTAACCTCCATATGTTTGTGCTCTTTCCAGATTTTTTCTTGTGGTTGGTTCCTAGTTTCATAGCATTGTGGTTGGAAAAGATGTGTGGTATGACTTCAATCTTCTTGAATCTGTTGAAGCTTGTTTTGTGGCAAAATACATTCCATGTACACTTAAATGCATGCATATTCTGCTGTTTTCAGATGGAATGTTCTGAACATATCTGTTAAATCCACCTGGTCCAACGTGTCATTCAAAGCCACTAGTTCCTTGTTGATTTTCTGTTTGGATGATCTGTCCATCAATGTAGGGGTTAAAGTCCCCTACTATTATTGTATTACTATTGATTAGTTCCTTTATGTTTGTTATTAACTATTTTATGTATTTGGGTGCTCCAATGTTGGGTTCATAAATAATTACAATTGTTATGTCTTCTTGTTAGACTGTCCCCTTTATTACCTAATGTCCTCCTTCTTTGTCTCTTTTTACAGACTGTTTTAGAGTTTATTTTGTCCAATATTTCTACTCCTGTTCTCTTTTGACATTCATTTGTATGATAAACATTTCTCCATCCCCTCACTTTCAATCTGCAGGTATCTTTAGGTATGAAATTCATCTCTTGTAGACAGCATATGGATGGCTTGTTTGTTTTTAATCCACTCTGTCACACTATATCTTTTGATTGCAGAACTTAGTCCATTGATGTTCAAAGTAATTATTGGTAGATATCTATTTGCCTTTTTTTTTTTTTACTTGTTTTGTGATGGGTTTTGTAGTTCTTTTTATCTTTTTTTTTCTTTTAAGTAGGCTCCATGCCAATGTGGGGCTTGCACTCACAACCCTGAGATCAAGACCTGAGCTGAATAAGAGTTGGCTGCTTAACTGACTGAGCCACCCAGGCACCCCATTTGTATTTTTCTGATCCTTTTTTCCTTTTCTCTCTTTTGGAGTTTGTTGTCTTTCTTTAGTCATGTACTTGGATTCCTTACTCTTAATTTTTTGCATATCTATTACTCTTCCTGGATTTGTAGTCACCACTGGTTTTATATATAACATCTTCTGTGTATAACAGTCTATACTGTGCTAATGATCACTTAATTTTGAACTCATTCTTTATTCCTTTCCTCCACATTTCAGATATTTGGTTACCTATTTTACATTGTTTTATGAACCGCTGGACTTATTTTTGTGTTTTTTACTTTTTATACTCACCTGTTTTCTTTCCACATATAGAGTTCCCTTTAATATTTATTATAGGACTGATTTAGTGGTCATAAATTCTGTTAATTTTTGTTTGTCTGAGAAATTCTTTAACTCTCCCTCTATCCGGAATGATAGCCTTGCTGAATAGAGTATCCTTGACTGCAAATTTTTCCCTTTCAGCACTTTAAACATATTGTGTCACTTTCTTCAGGTATGCAAAGTTTCTGCTAAAAAATCAGCTGGTAATCTTACGGGGTTTCCTTTGCATGTAACTGTCTTCTCTTGCAATCTTTAAAATTCTTTATCACTATTTTTTGCCATTTTAATTACTATGTGTTTTGGTGTGGACCTCCTTGGGTTGAATTTGTTGGGAAATCTCTGTGCTTTCTGAATCTGGATCTCTGTTTCCCTCTGCAGATTTGGGAAGTTTTCAGCTATTATTTCTTCAAATACATTTTCTGCCCCCCTTTCTCTTCTTTGGTGATTTCTATAATGTGAATGTTTTTACACTTAATAGAGTCACTGGGTTCTCTAAGTCTATTCTAATGGTGCTGTATTTGTTTGTCTCTCATCTGTTCAGCTTGATTGTTTTCCATTATTCTATCCTCCAGATCACTCTGCTTCCTGTAGTGTATTGGTAATTGCATCTGTTGTGTTTTTTATTTCATTTATTGAGTTCTTCATCTCATTTTTTTAATCCCCTTGTCAAGGGTCTCACTGATGTCCTCCACCTTTTTCTGAGGTCCAGTGAATATCCTTATCACTTTAAATTCTCTCTCATGCATACTACTTCTCTGTTTTGCTCAAATCTCCTGCTGTAATTTTGTCATGTTCTTTCATTTAGGATTATTTTTCTGTCTCATTTTGTAATCCCCTCCATGTCTGTTTCTTTGTGTTAGGAAAGTTAACTATGTCTTCTGCTCTTGAGAGTAGTGGCTTTATGAAGAAGAGGTTCTATAAGGCCCTTCAATGCATTGTTCCCTGTTCACCTGAACCTAGCATTTCAAGGGAGTCTCCTGTGTGTGTTGTCTGCATTTTACTATTGTGTCTGAGTCACTTTGCCACTCAATTGAGACCTCTGCACTAACTCTCTGCCTGTTGTGGGTTGTGTTTGCACTCTGATGTTAGTAAATGCCAAACAGGCTGGTTGGGTGGACTGCAGAAGGGCTCAGGAGTGGGCAGGGCATCTTAGAAAAATTTGTTCTAATCCACAAGTCCTAGGCCAGACAGCCCAGATCACAATGACCTCTGGGAGTGTAGAGCATGGAGGGAGTGGCTGGGTGGGTTGCACATGGTGTTAAAAAATTTTGCTCTGGGATGCCTGGGTGGCTGTTGGTTAAGCCACTGCCTTCAGCTCAGGTCATGATCCCGGGGTCCTGGGATCGAGTCCCACATAGGGCTCCTTGCTCAGTGGGGAGCCTGCTTCTCTCTCTGCCTCTGCCTGCCGCTCTGCCTGCTTGTGATCTCTCTCTCTCTCTCTCTCTCTCTCTCTCTGACAAATAAATAAATAAATAAAATCTTTTAAAAAAACTTTTTTTGCTCTGAGTTCAGGGCCGAGGCCAGCAGGCTTGAAGTAGGTGAGTCCTCAAGAGAACTCATGGGTGGGGTACACTACTAGCAGGTTAGATAGCAAGTATTTGTGCATCGTCACCTCCCACAGCTGGTTCTGTATAGATGGGGGGGCAGAGGGAATGGCACCTGCCAGTTCCTTTTTTTTGCAGCAGTCCCCCAACATGCTCTGAAATCCTTATAAACAGGTCTCCTTCTCATTTGCTTCAAGTGTTTTACAAAATTTTGATTCTATGTTGCCACTCTGTGGGACAGAGTCTCTCTAAGAGTAGTAACCCAGCTATCACTTGCCCTCCTAGCTGTCCTAGTGCTGAGTCAGCTGACTTTGAAAGCTCCAGTCTATATGTCCTGCTGGTTATACAGACTCCCTAAATTCATCTTCTCTGTTTTTTCAAGGCCAGAGGACATGGGGATTCATTTTCCCCACATGGGCTCCCGGGTGCTTTCCCCCTCCATGCCCACAGCTTTTTCTCTCTTGCAGGAAGCCCCCAACTACCATTTCTTCCCTTCCTAACCTTTCCAATGTAGCCTCTTCTCTACATTTAGTTGTGGAGTATGTTCTTCCAGTCTTCAGATTACTTACTAGTTTGACTCAGATGTCAGCAATATCTAGTTGTAAGTGTGGGACAAGGTGAGCTTAGGGACCTCCTACTCTGACATCATTGCTCCATTCTGGTCCTGGACTCTTGTTTGTTGAGAGTTTTTTTATTATTGATCCAATTTCATTATTAATAATTGGCCTGTTCAGATTTTCTGTTTCTTTCCTATTTTGGAAGATTGTATGTTTTTAGGAATTTGTCCATTTCTTCTACGTTGTCCAACTGTTGGGACATAATTATATATCAGTCTCATAATCCTTTGTATTTCTGTGATGTGATTGTTACTTCTCCTTTTTTCATTTTGATTTTACTTATGTCCTATCCCTTTTTTTCTTGATGAGTCTGGCTAAACATTTATCAATTTTGTTTATCTTTTCAAAGAACCAACTCTTGGTTTCATTGATCTCTGCTATTGTTTTGGATTTTTTTTAAAGTCTCTATTTCATTTATTTCTGTTCTGATTCTTATTATTTCCTTCCTTCTATTAACCTTGGGTTTTCTTTGTTCTTTTTCTCATTCCTTTAGGTTTAAGATTAGATTGTTTGAGATTTTTATTCCTTGAGGTAGGCCTGTAACACTATAAGTTTCCCCCTTACCAATATTTCTCTGCATCCCAAAGATTTAGACTATTTGTATTTTCATTTGTCTCCAAGTGTTTTATTTCTCATTAGATTTCTTTTTTGTTTTCTTTTGTTTTTTGGTTTTTTGTTGTTCTTTTTTTGTTTTTAATAATTTTTTATTTTTTATAAACATATATTTTTATCCACAGGGGTACAGGTCTGTGAATCGCCAAGTTTAAACACTTCACAGCACTCACCAAAGCACATACCCTCCCCAATGTACATAACCCCACCCCCCTTCTCCCAACCCTCCTCCCCCCCAGCAACCCTCAGTTTGTTTTGTGAGATTAAGAGACACTTATGGTTTGTCTCCCTCCCAATCCCATCTTGTTTCATTGATTCTTCTCCTACCCACTTAAGCCCCCATGTTTCATCACCACTTCCTCATATCAGGGAGATCATGTGATAGTTGTCTTTCTCCGCTTGACTTATTCCACTAAGCATGAAATGCTCTAGTTCCATCCACGTTGTCACAAATGGCAAGATTTCATTTCTTTTGATGGCTGCATAGTATTTCATTGTGTATATATACCACATCTTCTTGATCCATTCATCTGTTGATGGACATCTAGGTTCTTTCCGTACTTTGGCTATTGTGGACATTGCTGCTATAAACATTTGGGTGCACGTGCATCTTCAGATCACTACGTTTGTATCTTTAGGGTAAATACCCAGTAGTGCAATTACTGGGTCTTAGGGCAGTTCTATTTTCAACATTTTGAGGAACCTCCATGCTGTTTTCCAGAGTGGTTGCACCAGCTTGCATTCCCACCAACAGTGTAGGAGGGTTCCTCTTTCTCCGCATCCTCGCCAGCATCTGTCATTTCCTGACTTGTTTATTTTAGCCATTCTGACTGGTGTGAGGTGATATCTCATTGTGGTTTTGATTTGTATTTCCCTGATGCCGAGTGATATGGAGCACTTTTTCATGTGTCTGTTCGCCATCTGGATGTCTTCTTTGCAGAAATGTCTGTTCATGTCCTCTGCCCATTTCTTGATTGGATTATTTGTTCTTTGGGTGTTGAGTTTGCTAAGTTCTTTATAGATCTTGGACACTAGTCCTTTATCTGATATGTCGTTTGCAAATATCTTCTCCCATTCTGTCAGTTGTCTTTTGGTTTTGTTAACTGTTTCCTTTGCTGTGCAAAGGCTTTTGATCTTGATAAAATCCCAATAGTTCATTTTTGCCCTTGCTTCCCTTGCCTTTGGCGATGTTCCTAGGAAAAGATGTTGCTGCGGCTGAGGTCGAAGAGGTTGCTGCCTGAGTTCTTCTCAAGGATTTTGATGGATTCCTTTCTCACATTGAGGTCCTTCATCCATTTTGAGTCTGTTTTTGTGTGTGGTGTAAGGAAATGGTCGAATTCCATTTTTCTGCATGTGGCTGTCGAATTTTCCCAACACCATTTATTGAAGAGGCTGTCTTTTTTCCATTGGACATTCTTTCCTGCTTTATTGAAGATTAGTTGACCATAGAGTTGAGGGTCTATTTCTGGGCTCTCTATTATGTTCCATTGATCTATGTGTCTGTTTTTGTGCCAGTACCATACTGTCTTGATGATGACAGCTTTGTAATAGAGCATGAAGTCCGGAATGTGATGCCACCAACTTTGGCTTTCTTTTTCAATAGCCCTTTGGCTATTCGAGGTCTTTTTTGGTTCCATATAAATTTTAGAATTATTTGTTCCATTTCTTTGAAAAAGATGGATGGTACTTTGATAGGAATTGCATTAAATGTGTAGATTGCTTTAGGTAGCATAGACATTTTCACAATATTTATTCTTCCAATCCAGAAGCATGAAACATTTTTTCATTTCTTTGTGTCTTCCTTAATTTCTTTCATGAGTACTTTATAGTTTTCTGAGTATAGATTCTTAGCCTCTTTGGTTAGGCTTATTCCTAGGTATCTTACGGTTTGGGGTGCAATTGTAAATGGGATTGACTCCTTGACTTCTCTTTCTTCTGTCTTGTTGGCGGTGTAGAGAAATGCAACTGATTTCTGTGAATTGATTTTATATCCTGACACTTTACTGAATTCCTGTACAAGTTCTAGCAGTTTTGGAGTGGAGTCTTTTGGGTTTTCCACAAATAGTATCATCATCTGCGAAGAGTGATAGTTTGACTTCTTCTTTGCTGATTTGGATGCCTTAAATTTCCTTTTGTTGTCTGATTGCTGAGGCTAGGACTTCTAGCACTATGTTGAATAGCAGTGGTGATAATGGACATCCCTGCCGTGTTCCTGACCTTAGCAGAAAAGCTTTCAGTTTTTCTCCACTGAGAATGATATTTGTGGTGGGTTTTTGATAAATGGCTTTGATAATATTGAGGTATGTGCCCTCTATCCCTACACTTTGAAGAGTTTTGATCAGGAAGGGATGCTGTACTTTGTCAAATGCCTTTTCAGCATCTATTGAGAGTATCATGTGGTTCTTGTTCTTTCTTTTATTGATGTGTTGTATCACATTGACTGATTTGCGGATGTTGAACCAACCTTGCAGCCCTGGAATAAATCCCACTTGGTCGTGGTGAATAATCCTTTTAATGTACTGTTGAATCCTATTGGCTAGTATTCTGTTGAGTATTTTCGCATCTGTGTTCATCAAGGATATTGGTCTGTAGCTCTCTTTTTTGATGGGATCCTTGTCTGGTTTTGGGATCAAGGTGATGCTGGCCTCATAAAATGAGTTTGGAAGTTTTCCTTCCATTTCTATTTTTTTGGAACAGTTTCAGGAGAATAGGAATTAGTTCTTCTTTAAATGTTTGATAGAATTCCCCCAGGAAGCCGTCTGGCCCTGGGCTTTTGTTTGTTTGGGGATTTTTAATGACTGTTTCAATCTCCTTACTGGTAATGGGTCTGTTCAGGCTTTCTATTTCTTCCTGGTTCTGTTGTGGTAGTTTATATGTTTCTAGGAATGCATCCATTTCTTCCAGATTGTCAAATTTGTTGGCGTAGAGTTGCTCATAGTATGTTTTTATAATAGTTTGTATTTCGTTGGTGTTAGTTGTGATCTCTCCTCTTTCATTCATGATTTCATTTATTTGGGTCATTTCTTTTTCTTTTTGATAAGTCGGGCCAGGGGTTTATCAATTTTATTAATTCTTTCAAAGAACCAGCTCCTAGTTTTGTTGACTTGTTCTATTGTTTTTTTGGTTTCTATTTCATTGATTTATGCTCTGATCTTTATGATTTATCTTCTCCTGCTGGGCTTAGGGTTTCTTTCTTGTTCTTTCTCCAGCTCCTTTAGATGTAGGGTTAGGTTGTGTACCCGAGACCTTTCTTGTTTCTTGAGAAGGGCTTGTACTGCTATATATTTGCCTCTCAGGACTGCCTTTGTTGTGTCCCACAGATTTTGAACCATTGTATTTTCATTATCATTTGTTTCCATGATTTTTTTTCAATTCTTCTTTAATTTCTCAGTTGAGCCATTCATTCTTTAGAAGGATGCTGTTTAGTATCCATGTATTTGGGTTCTTTCCAAACTTCCTCTTGTGGTTGAGTTCTAGCTTCAGAGCATTGTGGTCTGGAAATATGCAAGGGATGATCCCAATATTTTGATACCGGTTGAGTCCTGATTTAGGACCGAGGATGTGATCTATTCTGGAGAATGTTCCGTGTGCACTAAAGAAGAATGTGTATTCTGTTGCTTTGGAATGAAATGTTCTGAATATATCTGTGATGTCCATCTGGTCCAGTGTGTCGTTTAAGGCCTTTATTTCCTTGTTGATCTTTTGCTTGGACCATCTGTCCATTTCAGTGAGGGGAGTGTTAAAGTCCCCTACTATTATTGTATTATTGTTGATGTGTTTCTTTGATTTTATTATTAATTGGTTTATATAGATGGCTGCTCCCACGTTGGGGGCATAGACATTTAAAATTGTTATATCTTCTGGGCGCCTGGGTGGCTCAGTGGGTTAAGCCGCTGCCTTCGGCTCGGGTCATGATCTCAGGGTCCTGGGATCGAGTCCCGCATCGGGCTCTCTGCTCAGCAGGGAGCCTGCTTCCTCCTCTCTCTCTCTGCCTGCCTCTCTGCCTACTTGTAATCTCTCTCTGTCAAATAAATAAATAAATCTTTAAAAATAAAATAAAATAAAATAAAATTGTTATATCTTCTTGTTGGACAGACCCTTTGAGTATGATATAGTGTCCTTCCTCATCTCTTATTATAGTCTTTGGCTTAAAATCTAATTGATCTGATATAAGGATTGCCACTCCTGCTTTCTTCTGATGTCCATTAGCATGGTAAATTCTTTTGTACCCCCTCACTTTAAATCTGGAGGTGTCTTCTGGTCTAAAATGAGTTTCTTGTAGGCAATATATAGATGGGTTTTGTTTTCTTATCCATTCTGATACCCTGTGTCTTTTGATTGGAGCATGTAGCCCACTCACATTCAGGATAACTATGGAGAGATATTAATTTAGTGCCATTGTATTGCCTGTAAGGTGACTGTTATTATATATTGTCTCTGTTCCTTTCTGATCTACCTCTTGTAGGCTCTCTCTTTGCTTAGAGGACCCCTTTCATTATTTCCTGTAGAGCTGGTTTGGTATTTGCAAATTCTTTCAGTTTTTGTTTGTCCTGGAAGCTTTTAATCTCTCCTTCTATTTTCAATGATAGCCTAGCTGGATATAGTATTCTTGGCTGCATGTTTTTCTCGTTTAGTGCTCTGAATATATCATGCCAGCTCTTTCTGGCCTGCCAGGTCTCTGTGGATAAGTCTGCGGCCAATCTAATATTTTTACCATTGTATGTTACAGACTTCTTTTCCTGGGCTGCTTTCAGGATTTTCTCTTTGTCGCTAAGACTTGTAAATTTTACTATTAGGTGACAGGGTGTGGGCCTATTCTTATTGATTTTGAGGGGCATTCTCTGAACCTCCTGAAATTTGATGCTTGCTCCCTTTGCCATATTGGGGAAATTCTCCCCAATAGTTCTCTCCAGTATACCTTCTGCTCCCCTCTCTCTTTCTTCTTCTTCTGGAATCCCAATTATTCTAATGTTGTTTCGTCTTATGGTGTCACTTATCTCTCGAATTCTCCCCTCGTGGTCCAGTTGCTGTTTGTCCCTCTTTTGCTCAGCTTCTTTATTCTCTGTCATTTGGTCTTCTATATCGCTAATTCTTTCTTCTGCCTCATTTATCCTAGCAGTGAGAGCCTCCATTTTTTATTGCACCTCAATAATAGCTTTTTTGATTTCAACTTGGTTAGATTTTAGTTCTTTTATTTCTCCAGAAAGGGCTTTTACATCTCCCGAGAGGATTTCTCTAGTATCTTCCATGCCTTTCTTGAGCCCGGCTAGGACCTTGAGAATTGTCATTCTGAACTCTAGATCTGACGTATTACCAACGTCTGTATTGATTAGGTCCCTAGCCTTCAGTACTGCCTTTTGTTCTTTTTTTTTTGGTGAATTTTTCCGCCTTGTCATTTTGTCCAGATAAGAGTATATGAAGGAGCAATTAAAATACTAAAAGGATGGCAACAACCCCAGGAAAATATGCTTTAACCATATCAGAAGAGATCCCAAATCGTGAGGGGATAGAAAGGGGATAAAAAGAGGTTCAGAAAGAAAGAAAGAAGAAGGGGAAAAAAAAGAATTAAAAAAAGAAAATGAATAAAGAAAACTATAAAAAAGAAAAATATATATATATTAGATAAACTAGTTAAAAAATGTTAAAAAAGAAAAGGGTAAAAGTTAAAAAAAACTTTTAGCATAAGAAGAGAAGAAAAATGAAAAAAAATTAAATTAACTGCAAGACTAGAAAATCACAGGGAGAAAGCCATGAGTTCCTTGCTTCGCTTTCTCCTCCTCTGGAGTTCTGCTGCTCTCCTTGGTATTGAAACTGCACTCCTTGGTAGGTGAACTTGGTCTTGGCTGGATTTCTTGTTGATCTTCTGGGGGAGGGGCCTGTTGTAGTGATTCTCAAGTGTCTTTGCCCCAGGCGGAATTGCACCACCCTTACCAGGGGTTTGGCTGAGTAAACTGCTCAGGTTTGCTTTCAGGAGCTTTTGTTCCCTGAGCTTTTTCCGTAGAGTTCCAGAGGACAGGAATACAAATGGCAGCCTCCTGGTCTCCGGCCCGGAGGAGCCGAGAGCCTGGGGCCCCAGTCCTCAGTGCGCCCTCAAAGAACAGCGCCCAGTAACTCCCGTCTGCCTGACCTCCGGCCACGCTCTGAGCTCCACGCTCTGAGCTCACCTAGCCTGCGACCGGTTCAAGGTAACCCGGAGCTGTGAGCTTACTGTCAGCTCTGTCTCTGTAGCCGGCTTCCCCATTCCAATACCCGCAAGCTCTGCGACAGACACCCCCAATCCTTCTGCCCTGCGGGACCTGAGGCCACGCTGACCGCGCGTGGGCTTCACCCTGGTTTAGCCTCTGGAGCGATGTCCCTCAGCGGAACAGACTTTTAAAAGTCCCGATTTTGTGCTCTGTTCCTCCGCCATTTGCCGGCTCTGTTCCTCCGCCATTTGCCGGGAGCCGGCCCCTCCCCCTGGGGTCTATCTTCCCGTCGCTTTGGATTCACTTCTCCGCCAATCCTACCTTTCAGAAAGTGGTTGTTTTTCTGTTTCTAGAATTGCTGTTCTTCTTCTCTTCCATCTGCCGATGGATTTGCAGGTGTTTGCAATCTTTAGATAAGCTATCTAGCTGATCTCCTGCTAGCTGAAGTAGTCTCAGCCTGCTACTTCTCCGCCATCTTGACTCCTCCACCTCTCATTAGATTTCAACCCATTTTCAGTTTGATAGTATATTATTTAGCCTCTGTGTGTGTGTGTGTGTGTGTGCTTTCTTTTCTTTTCTTTTTTTTTTTTTCTTGATATCTAGTTTCATACCTTTGTGGCAGAAAAGATGCATGATTTCATATGATTTCCATATTCTTGAATTTATTGAGGTTTTGTGACCTAACATGATCTATTCTGGGGAATGTTCTATGTGCACTTGAGAAGAACTTGTGTTCTGTTGTTTTTGATGTAATGTTCTGTATATATGTTAATTCCATTAGTTCTAATGTGTCATTCAAAGACACTGTTTCCTTTTATTTTTCTGCCTGTATCATGTATCCACTGATGTAAGTGGGGTGTTAGGATCCCATACTATTATTATATTAATGTCAAATTCTCCCTTTATGCCTGTTAATAACTACTTGATGTACTTAGGTGCTCCAATATTGAGTGCATAGATACTTAAAACTGTTATACTTTCTTGTAGGATTGACTCCTTTATCATTATGTAATGCTCTTCCTTTGTCCTTTGCTATTCTTTATTATTTTTTTTAAAGATTTTATTTATTTGACAGAGATTACAAGTAGGCAGAGAGGCAGGCAGAGAGAGAGAGGAGACAGCAGGCTCCCTGCTGAGCAGAGAGCCCGATGCGGGGCTCCATCCCAGGACCCTGGGATCATGACCTGAGCTGAAGGCAGAGGCTTTAACCCACTGAGCCACCCAGGCGACCCTAGTCTTTGTTTTAGTCTACTTTGTGTGATATAATCATTGCTATCCTGGCTCCCCTCCCCTCACACACACCATTTCCACTTCTATTTACATTGTATATCTTTTTCCATCCTTTCACTTTCAGATGGTATGTGTCTTTAGGTCTGAGGTCTCTTGCAGGCACCATATAGATGGGTCTTGTGTTTTAATCCATTGTGTCACTCTATATCATTTGATTGAATTATTTGGACCACTTACATTTAAAGAAATTATTCAAAATATTTTTCAAAAAAATTATAGGAATGTATTTGCTGACTTTTTTTAATCGTTTCCTGGTTTTTGTTTTTGTGGTTGTTTTCGTTACTTCTTTTACTGTCTTTCCTTGTAATTGGTAACTTTCTATAGTATTTTGTTTGGCTCTCTTTCACCTTATCTTTTGGGTACCTGCTATAGGTTTTGGGTTTGTGGTTACCGTAAGGTTCATATATAGGTTCCTAAGTATATAGCAGTCTATATTGTTGATGGTCATTTAAGTTTGATCACATTGACCACATTATAAAATATCTTCTTTCATCCCCCTCCATACTTTTTTAATATGTTATACTTTTATCTTTTAATTCATAATTTACTTCTAATTATGGCCTTTTCCAACTTTAAAGAATTCCCTTTAGCATTTTAAAAATATTTATTTTACATACAGCATGAGCAGGGGGAGGGCAGGGAGGTATAGAGAGAGAAAGAGAGAGAAGCAGACTTCCCACTAAGTGTAGAGCCCAGAGTAAGGTTCGATCTCATGACCCTGAGATCACGACCTGAGCTGAAATCAGGAGTCAGATGCTTAACCAACTGAGCCACCCAGGGTCCCCAAATTCCCTTTAACGTCTTTTAAGTCTTGAACTCCTTAACCTTTTTTCTGTGCAAGTCTTACCTCTCTTTCACTTCTGAATGATAAACTTGCTGGGTGATTATTCTTGGATGTACATTTAAGCTCTTTGAATATACTGTGCCACTCCTCTCTGGTCAGCAGTTTCTGCTGAAAAATTCACTGATAGCCTTATGGAGTTTCCTGTGCTTAACTTTTTTGCTTCTCTTGATGTTTTCAGAACTCTAATTTTATCTTTAGCCCTTGCTGTTTAAACTATTGTGTGTTTTTGGGTGGACCTCCTTGGGCTCATCTTATTTGGAACTCTGTTTCCTGAGCTGGAGGTCAGTATCCTTCCCTAGGTTAAGGAAGTTTTCAGCCATTCTTTCTTTCAAATAAGTTTTCTGCCAAATAAGTTTTCTTCAAATAAGTTTTTTCTAACTCCTTCTGGAACACCTATAATGTAAATGTTCACTTGATGTTGTCCAAAAGCTCCTCTAACCTTTCATTTTTAAAAATTCTTTTTTTCTTTTTGCTGTTCAGCTTGGGTGCTTTCCATTATCCCCCAAATGGCTGATCCATTCTTCTGCATCCACTAAGACTCTTGATTCCCTGTAGTGTATTTTTCTTTTTTCATTTAAAAAAATTTTTTTTCTCAAGGATTTTATTTATTTATTTGACAGAGAGACAACAAGAGAGGGACCACTAGCAGAGAGAATGGGAGAGGGGAAAGCAGGCTTCCTGCTGTGCAGGGAGCCTGATGTGGGGCTTGATCCCAGGACCCTGGGATCATGACCTGAGCCGAAGACAACCACTTAATGACTGAGCCACCCCAGCGCCCCTTTTTTAAAGGTTTTATTTATTTATTTGACAGACAGAGATTACAAGTAGGCAGAGAGGCAGGCAGGGAGAGAGAGGAAGAAGCAGGCTCTTCGTTCAGGTCATGATCCCAGGGTCCTGGGATCGAGCCCCACATTGGGCTCTCTGCTCAGCAGGGAGCCTGCTGTCTCCTATCTCCCTTTCTGCCTGCCTCTCTGCCTACTTGTAATCTCTGTCAAATAAATAAATAAAATCTTTTAAAAATAGTAATAATAAAACAAAGAATAGCAAGAGACAAAGGAAGAGCATTACATAATGATAAAGGAGTCAATTCTACAAGAGAGTATAACAGTTTTAAGTATCTATGCACTCAATATTGGATCACCTAAGTACATCAAGTAGTTATTAACAGGCATAAAGGGAGAATTTGACATTGATATAATAATAGTATGGGATTCTAACACCGAAGGCAGAGGCTTTAACCCACTGAGCCACCCAGGCGCCCCTAGTCTTTGTTTTAAAGTCTACTTTGTGTGATATAAGCATTGCTATCCTGGCTCCCCTCCACCCCCACACCATTTCCACTTCTATTTATATAGTCTTTTAACTTCACTATTGTGCTTTAAGATGGTCTTTGCTATTTTTGGCTCTCTATATTTCCAGGTAAGTTGTTAGCCCTCAAGACCTCACCCAAACCATTAGTATTTGGTGGACTGCATTCAATTTACATCAATTTGACAGGAATTAACAATGGAAAAATAGTGTTCTAAACAATAAATATGTATATTATTACTATTCAGATCTTTTAAAAATTTGTTATGTTTTGTACTTTTTCTGTGCTGAGCTCTTGTACATCTTTCATTAGACAAATATTGGATAGTATTTAATGAAGATCCATAGTACTTAAAAAGCTATCTTATGTGTTTCTAGCTTACACAAATATTTTGTACTTTGACCTTATCTCTAGTAACACTACTAAAGACACTAATTAGAAAATCCAAAAGGATCTGCAAATAACCTAAGTGGGAAATCAGACAGTGAATTAGTTTTATTTCTCCAATCAATCCATTTTTTTTCTCATTTAATTTCTTACGTTAGTTACCATATAGTATGTCATTAGTTTTTGATGTAGTGCTCCAAGATTCATTGTTTACATGTAATACCCAGTGCGCCATGCAATATGTGCCCTCCTTAATACCCATCACTGGGCTCTCCCAACCCCCCACCCCTTTCCCCTCTAAAACCCTCGGTTCATTTTTCAGAGTCCACAGTCTCTCATGGTTCATCTCCCCCTCCAATTCCACCACCCTTCACTTTTCCCTTCCTTCTCCTAATGTCTTCCATTGCTATTACTGATGTTCCACAAGCAATCAATCCTTATACTGTTTTTTGTTTTTGTTTTACCTTGCATTGAAGGCTATAGATTTCCCTATAAGCAGTGCTTGACCTGTACGTGCAAATTTTAATGTTATATTTTCATTAAAATAAACCCTGAAAAACTGAAGAACTTTCAAGGGATAATGACAGAGATAGAATTAAGGAATGGCATAACATTAAAAAAGTAAATAAAGGGGTAGGAAGATAAGGATGTCCCTTAGAAACAAAAGCAAAGAGATGTTAAATAGAAAATAAGAGGATAAATCTAGGAGGTCCAATACCTGAATAATAGAAATTCCAGAAAGAGGACAGAGAATGAGGCAGGGAGGAAATGATGAAAGAAGCAAAACACTAAAGGACTTAAATTCCCAGAATGAAAGGATATGAATAACTAATTAGTACAATGGATGAAAAAAAAATTCCTATCACTAGGAAATTTAGGATTTTCTTTTGATTTCAGGAGTTTTCTAATATTTTCAATAAAAAGAGACTTGGTTAATGGATTGAAAATTGAAAGACTTCTCATCCTCAATTCTGAAGTGAGGCAAATTCTGAGGGAAAACTGTTTTCAAGCTAGCATTTTAGAACTACCCAAACTGGGTGCCTGGGTGGCTCAGTGGGTTAAGCCTCTGTCTTCTTCGGCTCAGGTCATGATCTCAGGGTCCTGAAATAGAGCCTTGCATTGGGTTCTCTGCTCAGCAGGGAGCCTGCTTCCCCCACCCCCTCTCTGCCTGCTTCTCTACCTACTTGTGATCTCTCTCTCTGTCAAACAAATAAATAAAATCTTAAAACAAAACAAAACTACCCAAACTATCAATGAAGGGACAGACATTTTCTTGGGAGATTTCAAAACCTTACCTCTAAGCATCTGGAAGATGGGTGCACCAAAATGAGAGAATGAGCAGGAAGATCAAGGACAAAGATGACTGAACACAAGAGAAATAAAAAGAAGGGCCAGAGCTGTGGTGCAGCATACTTACTTAGCCAGTAACCAGTTTACACTGGAAGAAAAGGAAAAGGGCCCCCAAAAGTGTATCTATAGGAGGAAAAGAAAACAGTGCTAATAGAACAGAATACCTGATTAAGGTTGGACAAGTAGGAAACAAAGAGGTTTTACAATCCTGGGGAAAATGTATTGATTTCAGGAAGAACAAGTTGCACAGGAGAGAAAATATAATCATAACACACTACTAGTTAGCTATCCAGTGAATAAAAGTCCTAAGTTATAAACACTGAATATAAATTTAACAGTAACAAGAAAGATATTCTTGTAATAGGAGGATGAAAAGGAAGAGGTAAAGGTAACTCACGGGTGAGTTAAAAGTACAAAATCCTTATCTTCTATAACAGCAAGTTAACAGATAATGAATAAAACCCATAAATATGTAACCATATATCCCTCCTTAAAAAGATGGAGGTAAATACTAGAAGAAACTGTAAAAGAGTTGGACAGATGAACTATTACTCAAATTTTCAAACTATTGTTGGATAACTCACTTGCCAATCCTTTTTCAACATCCAAAGAAATTTCAGCCACTGATTATCTAATTGCATTTAGAATAAAAAATTAAGTCAAGTCTTTTAGAAAAGCTGGGAAAACAGCAGGCAAAAAACCCCCAAGAACATATAATCAATCACAACTGCAAATGTCAAATATTTACAACTCAACACAAAACACCTAGAAGTACTTTAAACCAGAAATTTTAACAACATTCAATCATAGTTACTTAAAATTTTTCATCAGTCTTAATTAAAATAAATTTAATTGAAAAATTAACCGTAGAGTAATATAGTACAAGATATTTTTACTGCACATGACAACAGCACAAATACAGTATAATACTCAAATCTTAGTATATTTTTAAATATATTAGATGTGCACAACAATAAAATAACCTCCTACTTTACAGATGCACTTTTCATTCTATCAAATACAAGGCTCACATGAGACCTTAAATAATCTTCTGTTCAAGAGCCCAGGGACAAGGCTAAGCAGTCAATCAACCTTTTAAAACATCTATAAACCAGAACAATTTTCTTCGAGTTTCATAAGCCAAAGACTATTAAGGAATATTTTAAGACTGAATCGAATCTGGTAGCAAAGAAATTAAGAAATTTGGGGAAAAAAACATAGTTCAATATTAACAATAAAGTATATCTGCCAGGTTCTAGGTTTTCCTTGGCACAACCATGAAGCGTGAACATCTTTAAAACATGAATATTGAATTCGGTACAATTTTACAGTGTATCTAATTATAGTAAAGTGCATAGCTGATGAGAATGCTTTTTTGAAACAGCTTCTTGAATCCAAATAAATACTGTAATGCAGGGTCTTAGAAAATATATTAACTATAGAAATGCCCACAATTAGAAATGATATCTGGCAATATGGTAATTGAAATGGTATGGCAATGTGAAATGTTAAAAGGAATGATGTTAAACATGAAAACGATGATGGGATAATTTTTACTTTAAAACCTAAAATAAAAATAAAGAGTGGTGAGCTCATTACTTTATGTATGTTATAAGTAGGAATTGTTACCTCCAAAATATTTATTCTTTCAATGCTTATTTTTTAATTGCCCATATTTGACAGATACTCTGCTAGGTGCTATGTGAACACTGACGAGTAAAACTAGGTTCTCTGCAAAGAAAAATACCTTGGTCTAGGAAGTACCCATTATAGACTTACAAATTTAATTAAATATGGCTTTGGGAACTAAGGAGAAAATCTTTTCTAAAAAGTTACCTCTCTAATTAAGAATGCTATGCACATAGTCAATTTCAGAGGCTCATACATACTCAGAAACTCTAAATTGCTAACTATTGCAGTTGATGTGATTGATACCTTGTCTCATCAACTGCCTGTGTGTTTTTCCCCAAAGCACATTCTTACACACAAAATTTTTTAAAACAATGAAATATTTCCTCTGTTCTTTCATCCCCAGTCTTAGTAAAATATAAAACAAAATCCTATTTTTCATCTGGATTTCAAAGAATTTAAACCAAACATATTCTACACGCGAAACAAACACCCTAAGTTTTATAACACCGTCAGTGTGTCAGCAAATATGGGGCGAAACAGTTGTGACTACGTGGTGCTGCTGCAATTACTCTTCATCGTCTCTTTGAAGTGGTATCACCTGAATTTCTTTGGCTATCCTTTCTGCTAAGGTTTTATTATTCGCAGCAATTATTCTTCGTGACATCAAGTCAAATGGCGCACCTAAAATCAAACCAAACATGATTCCTGTAAAACTAGTATAGTATGTGTATTGGTCAATCATAGCATTTTAATACTTTGTTTTCTTTAAAAAAAAAAAAACTGTCATTATCATAATGTTTAAGCTTTGGCAATACATAAATGAGTTTTAAGAATCTTTTAGTAAATACCAGAGTTTTTTTGGGGGGGGGGGGGACTCTCAATCATACCAGTCTGAAAAATGTCATTTTTTTTTTCTAAATTTAAATTCATGAGTTAACATGCAATGTAATATTAGCTTCATCTACTTCTTTCCTGTGTTCTTTTTCTAATCTTTTTATTACTCTTATTACCTCTTTCATGTTTGGGAATCTATGGACAGGAAATCTGACTCCACAGCACAGCATTTTCATATCACTCTCCTTCCCATTTCTTTACTTCTTCATTGCTTTTCTCCCTGATCACTGGTGAATACTTTTAGCCCAGGTTCACTCTTCACTTAAAAAATTTTCACCATCTTGGGGCACCTGAGTGACTCAGTGGGTTAAAGCCTCTGCCTTCGGCTCAGGTCATGATCTCAGGGTCCTGGGATCAAGCCCCACATCGGGCTCTCTGCTCCGTGGGGAGCCTGCTTCCTCCTCTCTCCGCCTGCCTTCTGTCTACCTGTGATACCTGTCTGTCAAATAAATAAAATCTTTAAAAAAAAAAAGAGTTCCGGTGTACAACATTTATTTAACCTGGACTAATGGGGAAAGAATGGAGATAGCGTTCATATTTAAGTAATGTGTTCACGCCAGGGACAAAACGAAGATTTTGACAAACTGAGTCACGCTCCAGCTCACTATATGGAACACACATCTGAAAGTAAAAGAACTACGGCCACAGCAAGCACTGTTACAGATTCTGGACAATATTAATGGTCATATTGAATTAATATTATACTTTTGAATTTTCTTTGTTGTATAGCTTGGTTTATTTTTAATTTGAAAATGTTTTGGTTTCGGGACGCCTGGGTGGCTCAGTTGGTTGAGCGGCTGCCTTCGGCTCAGGTCATGATCCCAGCGTCCTGGGATCGAGTCCCACATTGGGCTCCTTGCTTGGCAGGGAGCCTGCTTCTCCTTCTCCCTCTGCCTCTGCCTGCCACTCTGTCTGCCTGTGCTTGCTCTCGCTTCTCTCTCCATGACAAATAAATAAATAAAATCTTTAAAAAAAAAAAAAATGTTTTGGTTTCATAGTTGTATCTTAAATTTGGTTTTATGTTTACACATGTATAAGTGATTTTAAAATAAAGTAATTCAAGATGGAAAAAAAAAAAGAGTTCCTGATACTCATGTCTGAAGAGGCTTAATCATTTATCATTATTAATCCCACATTATAATTAGCTTCTTATCCTTGCCTCTATCTCTAAATTTGTTTTTTATTTTTTGCTTTTTTTTTTTTTTTTTAGATTTTATTTGGCAGAGATCATAAGTAGGCAAAGAGGCAGGCAGAGTCAGAGAGGGAAGCAGGCTCCCTGCTCAGCAAAGAACCCAATGCAGGCTCTGATCCCAGGACCCTGGGATCATGACCCGAGCCGAAAGCAGAGGATCAACCCCCTGAGCCACCCAGGCGCCCCTCAATTTGTTATTCTTATTTTGCAGAAAACTACATGCCTTGTTTTTGTTTTGTCTTTAAGAATTTATGTAATAAATACTAATATATATTAAACATTAAAGGAAAAAAACTACATATAAAGGAAAGTCCAACAGAGAGAAAAATGCTTTTACTGTTCCATAATTTTACCTGTCACGTCCAATAGTACTCCACCAGCTTCGGTAACAATAATGCCAGCTCCTGCCATATCCCAGCAGTGAATTCCCATTTCATAATAGGCATCTGCAACTCCAGCTGCCACAAGGCACATATTAACAGCTGCTGTTCCAACACCTCGGATCCTAACAAATAACATTTAAAAATCAGATTGAAAAATATCTTTCAAAAAGACTCCTCCTCTAGTTTAATTGTTGAGAGAATTTACAAGTTAAAAAAAAAAACTTATCTAATTATCATGATATACTATACAGATGACAAAATTAATCCCCACAGAGCAATCGTTTAGTAAGCTAAACTCTAAAAGATATATTCAGGGGGGGAAAAAAATGGAAAAAATGCCATCATTCTTCTATAATGGCATGCATGTATATTCATATTTGTCTCAACGTAGGGACTACAGCCCCATAATACAAGCAGTCTCTAGGAGGAGTAGAATATGTTATTGGTCACTGCCACATGTGTGCACATCAGAATGTGTGACTAAAGGGTTAACGGCACACCTGGGCTCTGGTGAGACGGAAGCTGACCTGAAAAGAGTACTACAGGTTTGTACCTCTTCCCTGGAAATATTAATGTAAATATGGATACTGCTTTGATAGCCATTACAGTAATAACCGATTCAAGAAAGAATCACTAATAAATGCCAAAATGAGCAAGCGCAAGACTGGTATTTACATAATGTCAAATTACCTCCCCCAACATATGTAATGCATGCATATATCATTTTATTGTGTTTTGTTTTTATCACATATCATATATATTGATTTTTTTTACAAACTGAATCTATTGGTACTTCATGTCTCTTTATCACATTTTGGTAATTCTTACAATATTTCAAAATTTTTCATTATTATGTTGATCAATGATTATGACTCACTGAAAGCTAAGATGATTAGCATTTTTAGTAATAAAATGTTAAGGTATTATGCACATTGCTTTTTTAGACATAATACTATTATATACTTCATATACCATGGTATAATAAAAACATAACTTAGATGCACTAGAAAACCAAAAAATTCATTGACTTGCTTTATTGAAGTAGTTGCTTTATTGCTGTAGTCTAGAACCAAACCTGCAATATGACTGAGGTATGCCTGTACCTATAATGGAAAAGCATCTTTATAATGGTCTACCAATATCAAGTGAACTAACTTATTATCACCAATAATGGGACAAAAAGCTATCAAGTGCCTCCTCCTATTATGCACTGAGAAAGACATAACATTGCTTCTCTAACATTCCTGACAAAATTGTATAACTCCAGTCTTGAGGAAACCAGACAGATTCAAATCACGGACTTACTACAAAATAACTGATATACATTTTTCAAAAATAGCAAGAGCATAAAAGACCAAGACCAAGCATCTGTTCCAGATTTTTAAAAACTGATGATAAAGGACAACTAAATGCAATGTTTGATCCTGGGTTGAATCTTGGATCTGATTTTTTTCAAAGTTTGAATAAAGTGTCACTATATTAGATAACATACCACTTTTAACTTCCTGATTTTTACAACTGCATTATAGTTAGGGAGTATCTCCTTTATTAAAGAACACTGAAATATTTAAGAAAAAGTGTTCATCATGTCTGCAAGTAATTTTCAAGTGATTTTTACTCAAACTCCTTTTGTAATTATTTAAACCCCTTCATATAAGGCCGTGAGATCTGTTCATTGAAAAGGAAATAACAGGAGTTGGGGGGAGCAGGAAGATGGAGTGGTAGGAGCATCCTGAGCTCAACTCCTTCCACAGATACACCAAGATAACAGCTCTATCTGTGCAAGTCACTCTGAAAAACGACCCAAAGTCTGGCATCCAAAGTTAACTGTGGAAAGACCAAATCTTCTGCCCTCTTTAGGGCAGAATGGGACAGAGCTGCCCTGGAACCAAACCCCACTGGATGAGACTAAAACAGAGAGGAGCGACATCCCAAGTGTGGAGAAGTGAGATGATCAGGCTCCATGCCAGGTACCCCAGGCACTAGGGAACCACACTGCAAAGATGAGCTCCCATAACATTTGGCTCTGATAACCAGTAAGGCTTAACTTTGAAAGCTGTTAAAGTCAGCAGGGTTTAACTCCAGGTACTTTAAAAATCAGCAGGCTTAGCTCTGGAAGAGCTAAGCCGCAATGGGAAACTGTCCTTGCCCTAAAATAACCCAAAACAAAAAACCTATAATAAATATCCCAGCCTAGATACAGCATAGAAGCAGCAATTTGAAAAGTGCCTGTGGTATACACAGAAAGAGACTTATTTACTAATCACAGAACAAGTGCTGGAGGGGCAGGAATCTTCAGGAAACTTCTCCAAGAACAAAAGTATACGCAGGCACCACTTCACTTCCTCTCCCCTAGCCTAAATAGCCTGACACATGTGGGAATCTGTGTAAACCCTATCCACCTATCTCACTAGCACTATATACCTCACCCTCCCCATACAGCCCACACCCACAACTTGGTGGGTATCCCCGAAAAGCAGCTCGTGCAAACAGCAGCAAACAGCAAACAGCCCCAGCAAGGACTAGCACCACTGCAAAGTGACTCTTTCTTGGGTAGAGGCAGGGATAACCCCACACACCAGCACACCCACAGTTCCAGCAACCAAACCTGTGAGCTGGCCACCCCAGGAGAGTGCTCTGCACTTGGTGTGCCTGCAGCTACAGCAAACAGACTGGGTATAGATATCTACTCTGACTGCCCACCCCTCCCACCAAAAAAAGCTTCTCAGGAATCCCCACAGGGAAAGTGCCCTGCCTTTTGAAATGCCCATAGCTAAGGCAAACTAGATGTAGACACCTCCCACATACAACCATACAGTAGTCTCAAGCCTCTCAGTGGTGCAGGACCAAACCTGGTATGATGTGCCCATAGCAAGCAAAATAAGACAGGTCATTATAGCCAACTGGACTAAAGGCAAATGTGACTGGGCCACAACAGCAGGTGCACAGAGCCCACAAAGACACCCCTGTAGTGCCTGTTCTGATGCTCGGGGGCACGGGGTCCAGGGCACAGAAGTTTTTCTTCATAAGGCCACTACTTTCAAGACCAAGAGACAGAGTTGACCTTCTTAATACACAGAACCAGAGTTTGAACAAATGAGGAGAGAGAAGACTATATCCCAAATGAATGAACAAGAAAAAAAATCGCAGCAAAAAAGCTAAATGACATGGAGATAAGCACTATGCCTGATAAAGAATTCAAAGTAACGGTCATAAAGATATTCCCCACTCAAGGGACTTGAGGAAAAAAAAAAAAAAAAGATCGCAGATCTTCAACAAAAAGATAGAAAATTTAAAAAAGAACCTAACAGAGATGAACTCAATAATGGGGGGAAAAAACACACTAGAGGGAATCAACAGAACAAAGGATTGAAAAGAACAGAGTGGTGATCTGTAAAACAGTAATGGAAAGCAACTAAGCTGCACTATAAATAAATAAATAAATAAATAAATGAAGGAAGGAAGGAAGGAAGGAAGGAAAGGAAACTCCATGATTTCATCAAGCATAATAACATAAGCATTATAGGGATCTCAGAAGGAAAAGAGAGAAAGAAAACTTATTTGAAAAAATAATAGCTGTTTAAAAAAAAAAAAAAAAGAAAAAGAAAAAATAATAGCTGAAAAATTCCCTAACCTGAGGGAAGAAACAGACCTCCATATTCAGGAGGCAGAGCATCTAAGGAAAGCCACATCTCCCTACATTATCATTACTTTCTGCCTCATTAATTATTAAAAGAATTGTAAAAGCAACAAGAGCAAAAACAGTTGCATACAAAGGAAACCCCATAAGGCTATCAGCTGATTTCTTGGTAGAAACTTTGCAGGCTAGAAGACAGTGTCATGATATATTCAAAGTGCTTAAAGGAAAAAACCTGCAACCAGAATACTCTCTCCAACAAGATAATCATTTAGAATAAAAGGAGAGATAGAGTTTCCCAGACAAACAAAAGTTAAAGGAGTTCATTACCACTAAGCTAGCTTTACACAAAATGTTGAAAGGAATTCTGAGTGGAAAGAAAAGGCCCTAACAGTAAGACAAATGAAAGGAAGAAATTTCATGAATAAATAAAAATAAATAATAAAGGTAGGCAAAATCTCTTAAAAAACCAGTATGGCGATGAAAACACAAAAGCAGTAAAATGAATTATACATACAATACTGAATCAAGGATACACAAAATAAAATTATATAAAATATAACATTCATAAAATGTGGGTAGGGGAGTAAATATTTCATACTTTTAGAATCTGTTTGAACTTAAGTGACCCTCAACTTAATACAGACTGCTATACCCATAAGATGTTATATATTAACTTAATGGTAACTGCAAATCTAAAACCTATAATAGATAAACACACACAAAAAAGGAGATAGGAATTAAAAGTGTAACACCAAAAAGCCATCAAAACAAAAGGGAAGAGAATAAAAGAAGGAATGGAGAAAAACAACCAGAAAGTAAGTCACAAAATGGCAATAAGAACATACCTATGAATAATTACTTTAAAGGTAAAAAGACAAAATGCTACAATTAAAAGATACAGGGTGACCGAAAAGATTTAAAAAAAAAAAAAAGAAAGAGAGAGAGAGAGACCTATCCATTTGCTGCCTATAAGAGGCTTACTTTAGACCTAAAGACATGTATACACTTAATGGATGGAAGAAGATTCCATGCAAACAGCAGTGAAACAGAAAGCCAAGGTAGCAATATTTAGTTCACATAAATCTGTCTTATGTTACAGTCTCTGTTTTAAAGTCTAAGCCTGGCATTATATAATGATAAAGGGAACATTCTAAAAAGAGGATGTAACAGCTGTAAATGTCTATGCACCCAACACTGGACAACCAAATATAAAGCAACTACTAACAGGCATAAAGGGAGAAATTGACAATAATGGTAGGTGGCTTTAACACAACACTTACATCAGTGTAAGACCATCCAGAGAAAAAAATCAACAGGAAACAGTACCTTTGAACAACACATTAGACCAATGGACCTAACAGATATATATACAACATTCTACCTGAAAACAGCAGAATATATGTTCTTTTCAAGTGCACACAGAACATTTTCAGATCACATGTTAAGCCATAAAACATATCTCAATAAAATCCGTAAGACTGAAATCCTACCAAGCATCTTTTCTGACCACAACAGTGTAACACTAGAAATCAATCACAAGAGGAAATCTAGAAAGAACACAAATACACAGAGGCTAAACAACATGCTAGTAGACAATCAATGGGTCAACAATAACAAAAAAAAAGTCAAAGAGGGAATAAAATCTATGGAGATAAAAGAAAATACAACTGTCCAAAATCTTTGAGATGCAGCAAAAAGCAGTTCTAAGAGGGAAGTTTGTATCAATACAAGCCTAAATCAGAAACAAGAAAAATCTCAAACACCTAACCTTACATCTAAGAAATCTATAGAAAGAACAAAGCTCAAAGCTAATAGAAGGAAATATTAAGGCTAGAGCAGAAATAGAGACTTAAAAAAAAGAAAGAAAAAAAGAAAATGTCAGTGAAACTAGGAACTGGTTCTCTGAAAAGATAAAGGTGATAAGCCTTTAGCCAGATTCAGCAACAAAAAAAAAGAGAAAGGACTGAATCAGAAGTGAAGGAGGATAAATAACAACTGATAGCACAGAAATGCAAAGGATTATAAGAATATTATGAAAATTATATTGGGCAACCTAGAAGAAATGAATAAATTCCTAGAAACATGTAAAAGTCCACACCTGAATCAGAAGAAATAGAAAATTTGAACAAACTAACTGCTAGCAGTGAAACTCAATCAGTAATCAAACTCCTAGCAAACAACAGTCTAGGACCAGATGGATTTACAGGTGCATTGTACCAAACATTTAAGGAAGAGTTAATACTAAAATAAATTTAAAAAAATAAAGAATATGTATTCTTCTCAAACTATTCCCCCCAAAAATATTAGAAGGAAAGCTCCCAAATTAATTCTATGAGGTCAGCATTACTCTGACACCAAAACCAAAGACACTACAAAAGAAGAAAACTACAGGTTAGTATCTCTGATCAACACAGATGCAAAATCCTCAACAAAATATTAGCAAGCCAAGTTCAACAATACATTAAAATGATCATTCACCATGATCAAGTGGAATTTGGTCCAAAGATGTAGGGATAGTTTAACAGTCACAAATCAATATCATACACCACATCAACAAAATGAAAAGTAAAAATCACACGATCATCCCACTAGAGGCAGAAAAAGTGTGACGAATTTCAACACCTATTTATGTTAAAAACCCTCAGCAAAATTGGTTTACAGGGAACATAGCTCAACATAATAAAGGCCATATATGAAAAACCCACAGCTAACATTATGCTCAATGGTAAAATACTGACTGATAGCTTTTCCTCTAAGAGCAGTAACAAGACAAGGATGTCCACTCCCATCACTTTTCTTCAACATACTGGGAGCCCTAGTTGCAACAATCACACAAGATAAAGGAATAAAAGGCATCCAAATTGGTAACGAAGAAGTAAAACTGTCACTACTGGCAGCTGCGCAGCTACTATACATAGAACACCCTAAAGACTCTACCAAAATACAGTTAAAAATGAGACATGTTTACACCAAATCAACTTTTAAAAAAGATTAAAATTATGTGATGCCTTTGATTCCAAATATGCTTTCCTGCCTATTTCTTACTGCATATCAGATTTAAGAAAGAACTAGTAACAAATGTTAAACAGACATTTGACTGCTTTTCAAATACATAAAACCAAGTTAACTTTAGCGGCTTTTGATAGTTTATATAAAGAATGGCATATGGAATTTTCCCCGTTTCTCATGGGCTATGTGATCGTTCATAGCTCATGTCCTAGAAAGCAAATATCAAGCTCTTTCATAAATGACCCCTTGGTATTTCTATTCAGACACAGAACTGCAGGCTGGAAGAACTGCTACCTACTGGCAATGCTTCTATTCATTTCTAATAAATATCATAGGCTCTCAGGCAAGGGGCCTGATAGTCAGAAAAGAACATATTCTTTTATGGACAAATACTGCCAGAGAGTACTTAATTATCAAATAATCAAGACTGTGCTATAGATTTTACAAATGTGTTCTGAAGTCTATCTTAGTCTGATCCATTTGGAGAATTTTTGGCATAAAGTAAAGAAGAACTATCTTCAGTATCAGAGATTTGAGTTTGCACTCCTACTTAGCTGCTTAAAACTATAATCTTGAGAAAGTTTCCTCTTCAAGTTTTACTTTTCTTGTCATCAAAATGGGGATACCAACTTACTCTGGACACTGTTGTTAATGGTTATAATAAATATATGCAAAGCCCTTAGGAGAGTGCCTAACATCTGAAAGGTCCTCAAAGACTATATTTAAGATGAAATTATTCTTTAAACCATGATGCCAGAAAACATTACAGAAGCAAATAGATGTGCATTTCACCTAAATAAGTCCCTAAACATTAAACTAAAGGAAATAGACCTGTAATGATTTAACTTTGCTACATAAATATCATTTACTAGTTAGGAACTTATTAGACTGTTTCTACTTGTTTAAAACATTCATTCAAATTATAACTCTCTTTAGTTTCATGTGCATGTGTAAATAACCCTTCCAAATTCACATTCAATCAGCAGAATGCAAAAGATCACAGAAAGAAATCAGTAAGTCAGCACTTCTTGGCAATATTTTCCTTGTTCTACCTTTAAGAACATACAAAAATAAAAGGGCACTATATACTTTTTACTTCAGACCATGGAAATAGAAAAGGTTAAATTTATAAAGCACTTGGGCGCCTGGGTGGCTCAGTGGGTTAAGCCGCTGCCTTCGGCTCAGGTCATGATCTCAGGGTCCTGGGATCGAGTCCCACATCGGGCTCTCTGCTCAGCAGGGAGCCTGCTTCCTCCTCTCTCTCTCTGCCTGCCTCTCTGCCTACTTGTGATCTTTCTCTGTCAAATAAATAATAAATAAAATCTTTATAAAAAAAAAAAATTTATAAAGCACTTATAGCTCTTTTATGAATAACATAAACATTTTATTGCCTACAGTTAAAGTCCTTGCTTCAAAATAGTGCTATAGCTACAGGCTTTTTTAATCATATTGCTCTTCCCTCAGGGATATCATTCTGAGACATTATATACCTTCTTTTCTTCTTCTTCTTCTTTTTAAGTAGGTCCCATGCCCAATGTGGGGCTTGAACCCATAACCCCAAGAATAAGAGTTGCATGCTCTAGACTGAATCAGCCACTCACCCGTAGGTCCTATACTTTCTTGACAGGAACTTTTTTTACTTTACTTATTACAAAACAGGTCACAGATCTACAGCCTAGAATTATAGTTTGTATCAGACCAAACTGTACATGTAATGTCCTGACTCCTAAAACGAAAATCTAATGTTGAAGACAGATAAATGGTCTGGAAGCCAGGGTTCTAGTCACATCTCCATCTACCTGTGTGATCTCAGACAGTCACTTTACCTCTCCGAACCTCAGTCAAGTCACCTACAAATAAGTCTGGATTATCATATGGTCTTTGGTCAGTTTTAAGAGCCTTTTAAATCAATATTTTCAGAAGGCAAAAGGTAGGCATAATTGGTAGTGAAATAAAATCCCCAAAATCTGTGGTTATTATTTTTCTCTATTTTTCTTCATGAAAACAACCACAATAAAGGTCAGGAGAATTCTACTTAACATACACATTAACTACACTAAATTCAAGAACCTCAAAACTCTAGCTTCCCTTTTAAGGACAAATGTTTATACCTGTTTAATATCTGCTTTTAATTCTTCATCTACAAAACTTCCATTATAGAACGACCCTCAGGTTTGGAACATAATAGTGGCATTCTGATTTAAAACTCACTATTTTCTTCCCCCCCAAAATAAAAATAAAATCAATGAGGACAAGTAAAACGTATAGGAACCATTCCTTCAGCAATTCTAGGAACTAGAAAACATAAATTCTCTGTAACTAGTGGGAAAACAGAAAAATCCTAATATAGCACTGCAAGCTTGAGGATACAGAGTTGGGGAGGGAGGCAGAAAAGATTCTGTCACAAGGAGGAGAAGGGAGCAGAAGAGCCAGAGGGAACACAGACAAAGCTACCTTAAGAAAGAGAAAGTGAGGAGAGGAAGTAAGATGGCGGAAGAGTAGGAGACTGAAATATCATAATATCCCAGGAGTTCAGCTCGATAGTTACCAAACCATTCTGAACACCTACAAACTCAACAGGAGATAGAAGAAGAGCAGCAATTCTAGGAACAGAAAATCAACTACTTTCCAGATGGTAGGACATGCAAAGAAGTGAATCCAAAGCGATGGGAAGACAGACCACAGCAGGAGAGGCCAGCTCCTGGCAAGTGAGAGAGCACAAAATTGGAACTTTTATAAGTCTGCTCCACTGAAGGATGTCGCTCCAGAGGCTAAGCAGGGGGGCGGGTAGAGCCCTTGCAGAGACAGTGTGGTTTCAGGACCTGCAGGGTGACAGAAAGACCAGGGGTGCCTGAGTATGGCAGAGCTCCCAGGTATCAGAGCAGGAAAGCCGGCTCCAGACATGGAGCTGAGGAGTGCAATCTCAGCTCGGGGTTACCTTAATCTGAGATCCGAGGCACAGTCAAGCCACTGCTCTTCCAGTAGGTACCCTACAAGTGGCAGATCCAGAAAGACCCCCTCCTTCCTCCTCTGAGAGGAGCAGCACAGGAGTACACTGCAGGAAACTGCTGGGTTTGGAAAGTCCAAACGGGGCTATGTGCCAGACATAGAAACACAGTCACAGGCAGGATGAGCACGGAATGTGGCCGGAGACCAGGGAGATGGGAGGGAGTGACTGCTTTACTCTCAGGGTGCACTGAGGAGTGAGGCCCCGAGCTCTCGGCTCCTATAGGCTGGAGACTGGGAGGCTGCCATCCTCATTCCCTTCCTCCAAAGCTGTACGGAAATCATTCAGGGAACAAAAGCTCCCGAGAGAAAACCCAAGCAGATTACTTAGCCTGGCCCCTGGCAAGGGCAGTGCAATTCTGCCTCAAGCAAAGACACTTGAGAATCACTGCAAAAGGCCCCTCCATCAGAAGAGCAGCAAGAACATCCAGCCAAGACCAAGTCCACTGATCAATGAGAACTGCAGAACTCCAGAGCTAGGGGAAAACAACACATAGAATGCATGGCTTTTTTCCCAAGATCCTTTAGTCTTTCAAAGTTAAATTTTGTAAATTTCTTTTTTTTCTTATTCTACTTTTTTAACTTTTCCTCTTTCCTATTTATATGGCTTTTAACAATTATATCTTATCAATACCTTTTTAAAAAATCTTATTAACTTTTCATTGTTATAGTCATATTCTGTCCCTTCATTGTATTTAACCTTATTTTTTGTATACATAAAGGATTTTTCTTTAAAATTTTGGGATACAATTTCTTCTAATAGATCAAAATATACCCTAAATCTAGCACATGGCTTTGTTCTAGTTTCCAGCCTGATCACATTCTCTCTTTTCTTTTTCCTTTTTCCAACCAACCTCTTATCAATTCCTTTTTCAGAATCATTTTGAATTTTCATCTTTACAGTCATATTCCAATGCTTCATCATGTCTACCCTTATTTTTGTATATATATAAGTTTTTCTTTCTTTAAAATCTCTTCTAACAGAACAAAATACACCCAAAATCAAGTGGTGGCTCTGTTCTATTCACCAGCCTAATCTTTTTTTTTTTTTTCTCCTTTCTTCTCCTTCCAGTTTCGGGTCTCTTCCAATTGGGTTAGTGTACATTTTTCTTGGGTCGTTGCTCACCTTTTCGTATTTTGTCCTCTTGTTTATCTATTCTTATCTGGGTAAAACGACGAGAGAAAACTCACCTCAAAAAAAAGAACAAGAGGAAGTACTGACAGCAACTGACCTAATCAATATGGACATTAGTAAGATGTGAACCAGAGTTCAGAATAACAATTATCAGGGTGCTAGCTGGGCTCAAAAAAAGCATGAAAGACACTAGAGAATCCCTTTTTGGAGAAACAAAATCCCTTTCTGGAGAAATAAAAGGACTAAAACCTAACAAGTTGAAATCAAAAAAGCTATTAAAGAGGTACAATAAAAAAATGGAGGCTCCTACTACTTGGATAAGCAAAGCAAAAGAGAGAATTAGTTATATAGAAGACCAAATGATGGAGAATAAAGAAGCTGAGAAAAAAAGAGATAAACAACTACTGGACCATGAGGGGAAAATTTAAGAGATAAGTGATACTGTAAGACAAAACAATATTAGAATAATCAGGATCCCAGAAGAAGAAGACAGAGAGGGGCAGAAGGTATATTGGTGCAAATTATAGCAGAGAATTTCCCTAATTTGGTGAAGGGAACAAGCATTAAAATCCAGGAGGCACGGAGAACCCCCCCCTCAAAATCAATAAAATAGGTCCACACCCCATCATCTAATAGTAAAACTTACACACTTCAGTGGCAAAGAGAAAATTCTGAAAGCAGATCAGGACAAGAGGTCTGTAACACACAACAGAAGAAATACTGCATTGGCAGCAGACCTATCCACAGAGACCTGGCAGGCCGGAAAGGACTGGCATGATATATTTAGAGCACTAAATGAGAAAAATATGCAGCCAAGAATACTATATCCAGCTAGGCTATGATTGAAAATAGAAGGAGAGATAAAAAGCTTCCAGGACAAACAAAAATTAAAAGAATTTGCAAACACCAAACCAGCCTTACAGGAAATATTGAAAGGGGTCCTCTAAGCAAAGAGAGAGCCTAAAAGTAACAGACCAGAAGGGAAAGGAAACAATATAGGGTAACAGTCACCTTACAGGCAATACAATGGCACTAAATTCATAACTTTCAATAGTTACCCTGGATGTAAATGGGCTAAATACCCCAATCAAAAGACAATGGGTATCAGAATGGTTAAAAAAAATACAAGACCCATTGATATGCCGTATGCAAGAAACTCATTTTAGACCCAAAGACACTTCCAGATTTAAAGTGAGGGGGCAGAGAACAATTTACCATGCTAATGGACATCAAAAGAAAGCAGGAGTAGCAATCTTTATATCATATCAATTGGATTTTAAGCCAAGGACTATAATAAGAGATGAAGAAGGACACTATATCATACTTAAAGGGTCTGTCCAACAAGATCTAACAATTTTAAACATCTATGTCCCTAACATGGGAGAAGCCAATTATATAAACCAATTAATAACAAAAGCAAAGAAACACATCAACAATTATACAGTAATAGTAGGGGACTTTAACACTCCCCTCACTGAAATGGATAGATCATCTCAGCAAGAGATCAACAAGGAAATAAAGGCTTTAAATGACAGACTGAACCAGATGGACATCACAGATATATTCAGAACAATCCATCCCAAAGCAACATGGAACATTTTCCAGAATAGATCACATCCTGGATCACAAATGAGGTCTCAACAAGTACCAGAGGACTGGGATCATTCCCTGCATATTGTCAGACCACAAAGCTCTGAAGCTAGAACTCAATCACAAGAGGAAAGTTGGAAAGAACTCAAATACATGGAGGCTAAAGAGCATCCTACTAAAGAATGAATGGGTCAACCAGAAAATTAAAGAAGAATTGAAAAAATTCATGGAAACAAATGAAAATTAAAACACAACTGTTGAAAATCTTTGGGACACAGCAAAGGCGGACCTGAGAGGAAAGTATATAGCAATGCAAGCCTTTCTCAAGAAAAACGAAAGGTCTCAAGTACACACCCTAACCCTACATCTAAAGGAGCTGGAGAATAGCAAAGAAAGCCTAAACCTAGCTGGAGAAGAGAAATAATAAAGACCAGAGCAGAAATCAATGAAATAGAAACCAAAAGAACAGTAGAACAAATCAACAAAACTAGGAGCTGGTTCCTTGAAAGAATTAAAAAGATTGATAAACCCTTGGCCAGACTTATCAAAAAGAAAAGAGAAAGGACCCAAATAAATAAAATCACGAATGAAAGAGGAGAGATCACAACCAACACCAAAGAAATACAAACAACTATAAGATCATATTATGAGCAACTCTACTCCAGCAAATATGACAATCTGGAAGAAATGGATTCATTCCCAGAGACATATAAACTACCAAAACAGAACCAGGAAGAAATAGAAACCCTGAACAGACCTATAACCAGTAAGGAGATTGAAGCAGTCATCAAAAATCTCCCAAGAGAGAAGAGCCCAGGGCCAGACGGCTTCCCAGAGGCATTCTACCAAACATTTAAAGAAGAATTAATACCTATTCTCCTGGGACTGTTCTAAAAGATAGAAGTAGAAGGAAAACTTCCAAACCTATTTTATGAGGCCAGCATTACCATGACCCCAAAACCCGACAGACCCCATCAAAAAGGAGAATTACAGGGCACCTGGGTGGCTCATTGGGTTAAAGCCTCTGCTTTCGGCTCAGGTCATGATCCCAGGGTCCTGGGATTGAGCCCCACATCGGGCTCTCTGCTCAGCAGGGAGCCTGCTTCCTCCTCTCTCTCTGTCTGCCTCTCTGCCTACTTGTGATCTCTGTCTGTCAAATAAATAAATAAATCTTAAAAAAAAAAAAAAAGGAGAATTACAGATCAATATCCTTGATGAACACAGATGTGAAAGTTCTCACCAAAATGTTAGCCAATAGGATCCAACAGTACATTAAAAGGATTATTTACCACGACCAAGTGTGATTTATTCCTGGGCTACAGGGTTGGTTCAACATCCACAAATCAATCAATGTGATACAATACATTAATGAAAGAAAGAACAAGAACCATATGATACTCTCAATAGATGCTGAAAAAGCATTTGACAAAGTACAGCATCCTTTCTTAATCAAAACTCTTCAAAGTGTAGGGTACATATCTCAATATGATCAAAGCCATCTATGAAAACCCACAGCAAATATTCTCAGTGGGGAAAATCTGACAGCTTTTCCACTCCGGTCAGAAATACGGCAGGGATGTCCACTATCACCACTGCTATTCAACACAGTACTAGAAGTCTTAGCCTCAGCAATCAGACAACAAAAAGAAATTAAAGAAATCTGAATAAGCAGAGAAGAAGTCAAGCTCTCACTCTTTGCAGATGATATGATACTTTATGTGGAAAACCCAAAAAATAAAGACGCCACTCCAAAACTGCTAGAACTCATACAGGAATTTAGTAAAGTGTCAGGATATAAAACCAATGCACAGAAATCAGTTGCATTTCACCAACAGCAAGAGAGAAGAAAGAGAAATTAAGGAGTCAATCCCATTTACAGTTATACCCAAAACCATAAGATACCTAGAAACAAACCTAACCAAAGAGGCAAAGGATCTGTAATCAGAAAACTATAAAGTACTCATGAAAGAAATTGAAGAAGACACAAAGAAATGGAAAAACGTTCCATGCTCAAGGACTGGAAGAATAAATATGAGGAAATTGAGAGGAAGGGTGGGGGGCTGTGAAAATGTCTATGCTACCTAAAGCAATCTACACATTTCATGCAATCCCTATCAAAATACCATCAATTTTTTTCAAAGAAATGGAACAAATAATCCTAAAATTTATATGGAACCAGAAAAGTCCCCAAATAGCCAGAGGAATGTTGAAAAAGAAAGCCAAAGTTGGTGGCATCACAATTCCAGACTTCAAGCTCTATTACAAAGCTGATATCATCAAGACAGTATGGTACTGGCACAAAACAGACACACAGATCAATGGAACAGAATAGAGAGCCCAGAAATGGACCCTCAACTCTATAGTCAATTAATCTTTAACAAAGCAGGAAAGAATGTCTAATGGAAAAAAGACAGTCTTTTCAACAAATGGTGTTGGGAAAATTGGACAATCACATGCAGAAGAATGAAACTGGACCATTTCCTTACATCACGCACAAAAATAGACTCAAAATGGATTTAAGACCTCAGTGTGAGACAGGAACCCATCAAAATCCTTTACAAGAACACAGGCAGCAACCTCTTCAACCTCAGTTTCAGTAACTTTTTCCTAGAGATGTCAAAAAGGCAAGGGAAGCAAGGGCAAAGATGAACTTTTGGGACTTCATCAAGATCAAAAGCTTTTGCACAGCAAAGGTAACAGTCAGCAAAACCAAAAGTCAACTGACAAAATGGGAGAAGATATTTGCAAATACATATCAGATAAAGGACTGGTATCCAAAATCTATAAAGAACTTATCACACTCAATACCTAAAGAACAAAGAACCCAATCAAGAAATGGGCAGAAGACATGAACTGATGGCCAACAGACACATGAAAAAGTGTTCCATATCATTTGGCATCAGGGAAATACAAATCAAAAGCACAGTGAGATACTACCTCACATCAGTCAGAATGGCTAAATTTAACCAGTCAGGAAATGACAGGTGTTGGTGAGGATGTGGAGAAAGGGGAACCCTCCTACACCATTGGTGGGAAACAGTATGGAGGTTCCTCAAAAAGTTGAAAATAGTGCCACCCTATGACCCAGCAATTGCACTACTGGGTATTTACCTTAAAGATATAAATATAGTGATCCAAAGGGGCACATGCACCCAAATGTTTAGAGCAGCAATGTCCACAATAGCCAAACTACGGAAAGAACCTAGATGTCCACCAACAGATGAACGGATAAAGAAGATGTGGTATATATATACAATGAAATACTATGTAGTCATCAAAAGAAATGAAATCTTGCCATTTGCAACTACATGGATGGAACTAGAGGGTATTATGCTGAGAGAAAGAAGTCAATCAGAGAAAGACAATTATCACATGATCCCACTAATATGAGGAAATTGAGAGGAAGGGTGGGGGGCTGTTTGGGGTTGGAAAGGCAAAAATGAAACAAGATGGGATCAGGAGGTAGACATACCATAAAAGACTCTTAATCACATGAAACAAACTGAGGGTTGCTGGCGCGGTAGGGATAGGGTGGCTGGGTTATGACACTGGGGAGGGTATGTGCTATGGTGAGTCCTGTGAAATGTGTAAGCCTGATGATTCACAGACCTGTACCCCTGGGGCAAACAATACATTATACGTTAATTAAAAAAAAAAAAGGGTAAGACAAACATAAAAATGCTGAACAACATGTAAAAATTGCTAATTCATAGTCCTGCTACAGGGAAGGGGCTGGGAAAAAAAGTAGAACCTCAACTCACAGCCACAAGGAAGCTACACTTCTTGGGGAGAGTCAGATAAGATCGGTTATTCTACATATATGTGGATTCTAAAAACAAAACAGGATAAAAAAACAACTGAGCTCTTAGAGAACATATTGGTGGGTGCCAGGGGTGGGAGGTTGAGGGGATTGGCAAAATGGGTAAAGGAGATCCAAAGGTACAAATTTCCAGTTATAAAATAAGTCATGGGGATATACTACACAGTGACTACAGTTAGTAATTTTGTACTGCATATTTGAAAGTTGCTAAGAAAGTAGATCTTAAAAGTTCTCACCACAAGATGAAAAAAATCTGTATGTGGTGATGTTAACTAGACTTACTGTGGTAATCGTTTCACAATATATCCAAATATGAAATCACTATTCTGTATACTTGAAACTAAAATAATTTGTCAATTTATTGCCAAAAAAGAGAGAGAGAGAGGGGGGTGGCACCTCTTTTAGACAAAGAATTGATGGAAAAGAATTAGGCATGAAAAAATAAGGATCCTGTAGAAATGAAAGCGAAATAAGACAGGCCAACCCTCACCGCCCACCACAATTTAATAGATTATCAGAAAGGAAATTGTACAGAAGGTCAGAACTGACAGCAAAAACAGGTACCAGAAACCCTGATCACAAAATAAAACAGAACCGAAAAAAGGAGACCATAATCACATAAAACTACTATAAAATATCAGGTATTTGTTAATGAAAGTATTTGGGATTTTTTTTTTTTTTTTTTTTTTTTTTGCCTGATACAGTCTCCCCCCAAAACTCAACAATGAAGCTATAAAAAACTGAAAATGAAATCAATCCAACCTGAATTGAATATCCTCAAATAAATATTTGTAAATATGGGGGCAGGGGAGGGTGTTAAATGAGAAATACAAAAACTACTGCAGAAACTGTGGGGGGAGGGTGTGGAGAAAGACAGAAAACAAGAAATGAATGAACCCAGAAAAGGTGGCGGAAGGGAGAGACAAAATTAAATCAGGAATGAAATCCCAATCACAAGGTACCTGAAGGACAACATATGCCAATAAAAATCTAATCAAAGGCAATGAAGAAAGGAAATACAGTAAAGTAGTAAAAATGGCTAGAGAGAGAGTAGCTGAGAAAGACCCAAAGGAAACAGCATTCCTACTAGTGCCCTCATGAAAATGAAAACAACAGAAAATGAAAATGAGAACTGAACTAGTATTTAAAACTATAACTCAAAAAAATTCTCCTGGATGAAAAAAACCTGAATATACATGTTAAAGGAGGAAATTCTGCCAGAATGAACAATTCCAAGATCTGTCCTTGTAAAGCTATTAGCCATGGAAGATTAAAAGAAAAAAAATTTCTCAGAGTCTCCAAGTAAAACATGAAATTTTTAAAGATTTATTTGTCAGAGAGAAAGAGAAAGCACGTGTGAACAAGCACACACAAGCAGGGGGAGCAGCAGGCAGAGGGAGAAGCAGGCTCTCTGCTGAGGAAGGAGCCTGATGTGGGACTGGATCCCAGGACCCTGGGATCATGACCTAAACCAAAGTCAGACGTTTAACCAACTGAGCCACCCAGGCATCCCAAAATATGAATTTAAAAGCCAAGAAAATTAGAATGGCATCAGATTTCTCAAAAGCAACATACAAAGCAAGGCAACAGTAAAACAGCATTTTCAAGACATTTAGTTCATACTTTTTCTTAAGGATATTATAACCAACCAAGCTGTTCAAGTTTCAAGGCCAAAGAAAAACAGTACGGAATGTGCTAGAACTCATGGAGTTTTTTATGCACATGTGCTCTTCTCAAGGAATCTATAGAGGATGAGCTATAAAACGCTTGCTGTCCTTTCCTAAAGTCAAGCAAAAAACTAAGACCAATGTATGAGACAGGTGAAGTAGACAAAAAATAAACAACATAATAAGGTTCATCTTTAGGCTATATATCAAATACTATACCCTAATAATGGAGAATATACTTTTTTTTTAGTATGTACAGAACTGTCCCCAAAATTAATCATATACTAGGCACAAACAAAATATTAGTAAGCTCAACAGCAGATTCATTACAATGTAATAAAAATTAAAATTAAAAATGAAAATTTTTAATGCAAAATTAAATTAAATCATTAATTAAATCATGAAATTTTTTAAAAATTAAAATTAAAAATAAAATTTTAAAATTAAAATTAAAAATGAAATTTGAAAAAAAATCCTTATATAAATTTAAGAACACAACTCTCAGGTAAAAGAGGAAATACAAATTACAGATTTTGTGAAAAATAATTAATGAAAACCCTACATATTAGTATCTGTGGGATACATTTAAAACAGCAGTAAGATAAAAATTCATAGCCTAAACACTTATATTAATAAAAAAATTAAAGAATAAAAATAAATTCAAGACAGAGAGGAGAAAAACTGTATATCAGATTAATAAATCATAATCCTGGTTCTCTAGGGGAAAAAAAATGACAAAATACTAAGTAATTTAATTAAGATTTCCAAAAAGAAAAAAGCACAAATATAAAAAAGAACAAGTAACAAGGAAGAAGTAACTATTGAGAGAAACCAGAAATAAATTTTAAGAGTCTACCTTGTATTCTTCTATGCAAATAATTTGAAAGATGAGGGGAAGTGGATAATTTCTTAGGCTGTGGAAATATTCAGATCAAAAGTGGCTGAAGAGATGTGACAACTATATTCATGCTTGACCCTACACTGACTTGCACTGGAGGAAGAAAATGCTACAAAAGACATTGTTAGGTCAACTACAGAAACTAAATATTGATGGTAGATTAGATAAAATGTAAATTTATAAAGTCAACAACTATATTGTGGTTATGAAAAAAAATCCCTAATCTCAGGAAATAAATTGAAGTATTTTGGAGTAAAGAGCCATAATATAACTAATTTACCCTAAAACAGTCCAGAGGAAAAAAGGTGTATATGCACTTGTGTATGCACGCATTCATGTATATATACACACACATACACACAACCACACACACACACACACAAAGGAAATGATGAGATGATAAAGCAAATGGAGTATAATGTTAACAACAGATAAATCTGAGTAAAGAGCATCCTTTTTTTCCCCATTATTTCTGCAAATTTTGTCAAGTTTGAAATTGTTCTCAGATAAAAAGGTTTTATAAATTATATTACAAAATTATAATTATGGGAGTGATCCTAAGCCTGTTAATGGAAAATTTATTCTGAAAATGTTAAATTCTCTGGAACTTTAGGGAAGAAATAAAAAGAGCTTACCCATGAATAGGAATGCACAAAAGCTTTTCCAGATTAGAAAGAACAATTCTTACAGTCTCTGGTGTTCTGGAAGAGCCAAACTCTGTCACCAACAGTGATTTGGTAATATCTAAAAGAAAATGTTTTAAATAATCACTAAGTTTAGTAATAAGAACTCTGATTTAAAAATGTGATCCTTGTAATTCAAAATAAAATAGGACAATTTTCATCCCTCGTTCTAGTTGTACCATATTTCTTTCATTCTAAGCCTTGAAGTATTAGAATTCTGGTAAATGTAATATCTTTAATAATCAAGGAGTCTGCTTCTTTGAACATCCCCCCAAAATATAAAATATAACCAATCTGCTTACATGCATGATACCTTTAGTGGGAAATAAGCAAATACCTTAATTTAAAAAGAATTTACAAAATAAATAATTTAAATATCGGTTTGAAATAAAACAAAAGTTTAAACTGAATGGTGGCTGACCTCCATTTACTAAATTGATAGATTACCCAATATTTTCCATTCCGTCTTTGAAACAACATGATTGAAGCTCTTAACACACTCAACACCTTTGGCTAAGAGACTCCCTGTGTAGCATACCCTACACTTCATCTCCTTCCACTAGTATACACTTACCAGCTTGTTCTAAACATGTTCACAATTACTGTTTCTTCTAATAATCTGATAATCTAAGAATTATAAAATGCAAAAAAAAAATTACAAAAAGGGAAAGATTTAGTTTCTACAAAAGCTACCACATTACTTTTTTTTTTTGCATTTAAAATGCTTCAATTTTTTTTTATTTAATTTTTTTTTCAGTGTTCCCAGATTCATTGTTTATGCACCCCACCCAGTGTTCCATGTAATAAAAGCCCTCCTTAATACTCACCACCAGGCTCACCCAACTTCTCATCCCCCTCCCCTCCAAAACCCTCAGTTTGTTTCTCAGAGTCCACAGTCTCTAATGGTTTGTCTCCCCATCCGATTTCCCCCAACTCACTTCTCCTCTCCATCTCCCATGTCCTCCGTATTATTCCCTATGCTCCACAAGTAAATGAAACCATATAAGTGACTCTCTGCTTGACTTACTTCACTCAGCACTTTGATAAGATGCATGTTTTTTCACATGTTATCTTAAAAATTAGGATATATCCCAATCTTTAGCATCCTAGAGTTCAATAAAAAGAAACTAAAAATCTGCTCTCAACTTAAGTGTCTGAGGAAAAAAATTATAGAAGTATAGGGGGATTCTGAACTTAGACTGATTTGCAAGTATCTTTAAGTTCTTGCTGCACTTAGAATCTGAAGTACAAACTGTGGGAGATGTTGGACATAGTTTATGGAAAAAAAGGGACTCAAAAGTTCAATGAGCTGTCACATAGAAGACAAAATGCCAATCATCAAGGTCGTAAAAAATATACAGACCTCATTTTTAATGATTCCCAACATTAACAGAATTTTTCCCCCTAAGATTTACAGTCTATCAACTGGTCCCAGTGACATCAGATCAGAGGAATTTGACAAAGAATTTGAGATGCAGTGGCTGAAACAATAAACGATGAACTTCACAGGGGTAGGAAGCCATTCTTATTCATCTTTCTATTCCCAGCATTTAGCAAGCTGGTGAGTCTGAGTGGTGTTTGCTGGACTATACTTTCTTCCTTGCTTCCACTACCACATTCAAAACTGTGGTGGAAACAAAAATGTAAAGGGAAAAGACATGTAATTTACAAATCTGTTAAAAACTGCGAGAACTCCATTGGTTAACTCAAAAATAATGAAAAACACGTAAAGAATATCAACCACACCAAAAATGAGAGGATAAACCTACCTTCCTGTTGTGAAACCTGTAATTTTTGACCATTACAAAAGGCTCCCTTTCCTTTCCTGCCAGTATACATCTTATCCTCCAGGCAACTGTATACCACTCCAAATTCAATCTGCGGAAGGAAAAAAGTTTCCTTTATCAAACTTGAGTATTTTTCATCATTAAATCAATACTTTTTTAAAGACAGTAACAAAAAAATCTGTATACTGAGAATGTTTTCAAATAACTATTATGGGATACTTAAAATGTTAATTTCCAGCTTAAACAGAGGAAAGAGGTCATCAGACGTGAATCATTGACTCTTGTCCCATCCATTTCTCAACTCAACCCACCTTGACCTCTCACCCTCCTGCCTCAGATAGGTAAGTATTTCCTACTTTCTAAGGTGAATCTTCCTTCTTTATTGATTCCGACCCTCTCAAATGTCTTTGAAATACTCCTCTACCAACTGATCCTCCTCCTCTCAGATTTCCATTCTGATACTTTCACACCAAATTTCTACCTCCCCCACAAAATTTTCAAGATGTTATCTTCTCCTTTTCCCTTCACTGCCTAAAGGGTAGTCTATACTTCACCTCTTTTATTCTCCTCTTAACAAAAAATACGATTTGGCTTCTGCCCTGATCACACACACTTCCAAAACTTCCCTGAAAGAAATTACCTGTGAACTCCTACTAACCAAATACCATCTCCAAATATTGGCGACTGCTGACCATCATCCATACTTTATTACATATTTATAAATGGAAGTACTGGATTATTACTTAATCCAGTACTTATTTCTTAATCCAGAAACATGGGAGTACTGGATTATTATTTAATAATTATATTTAATAAATAATATTTATAAATAAATATTTATAAATAAATAATTATTATAAATAAATATTATTTAATCCAGTACTCCCATGTTTCTGGCAGTATACATAGTCCTACCTCTTTCACTAATCTGTTTTTGTGTCACTTTTTCTGAGGACCTTGTTCTCTGTCCAACCCTTAAAAGTGGTGTAGGTCAGGATTTGTTCACTCTTCCATTTCTTCAATCCCCTTCTTGGATGTCTATATTCTTAGAGGTTTGTTCTTTCCAGTTCATAAATTCAACTACCACATTTAACTGTGGCCTGTACCACCTACAACCATACTATCACAGGGCAGAACCTATGCGTCCATTAATCTTGCAGAAATCTCAACCAAAGAGGTCAAAGATCACTCATTACCTGATCACACATCATTCCTTCCCCAAATGTCTTCTTCAAATTTTATTTTTTGGTTTTATTTTTGGTTCTGGCATTTCCTCAGCCACCCTCACTGCCCCATCTTAGTTCAGAATCACCCACCCTGCCCCTCTGGTATGATCTCTGCACTGCAAGAATTATCTGTCACCCTGTACTTGAAGAACCTCTACTGGTTTTCTACAGCCTAAAAATAAATGTTCTGGCATAGACAAGCCACAGTGCCTCACAATAAACCACAACTAACTCGCCTCATCATTTCTACTCCTGCCACTTTCAGAGTTTACTCTCAATGAATATCTCGTTCCCTACACACATCATGCTCTTCTCCAAGCTGTTCTGATTAAAATACTTTCCTCCGTTTCTTCTTTATCTGAAAAATTCCTCCTTTTCTAAAACCCAACTTACATGACCAAACTCTAAAGACCCCTTCTGTTATGAAGATTTTCCCCAAACCACTCTTGGGCAGAACTGGATACACCCTCTTCATGTTCTCACAGCATTTGTTTCATAGTTCCACTATGTATTTATCTGTCTGCCCATCTAACTTCAGCATGAACTGTGAGTTAGTTCAATGGCAGGGCAGCACATAGCCCAAGGCTGATTATAGGGTAAAGGCTCCTTTAGCTTCTTTCAGAAGTTCTCACTAATTAGTGCAACCCTGTGCCTAAGATGTGTTTTTATTTTCACAGATTTTTTATCTCTCCTGTATACATACTGATTAAATACATCACAAGCTCCTGGAAGTCAGGTATGACAGATGTTAGTAAACATCATTCATTGCTGGATCAATGAAATAGCCAAACAGCAAGGAAATGCAATAGCTACAGCTTGTATTCTACTAGGTTTCAAATTAAGCAAATATTTGGATTCCTGAACATACTCAGCATTTCCCAACCATGTTCTGGCCCCTACCATTTTCTGGTCTTTCAAAGTCTCCCTTCACAGACACCTTAAGGCATTCTTAACTCAAATCCCTCCACTTGCATCTAGCATTTCAGATCACACATCAGCTCCTATCACATCTGACTCTATCACATATATAATGGTGATTAAATATGAATTGTATTTCAGTCACTTATCTGTATTTTTTTCTTTTAATTATTGCTTCTCAGAGATTAAATTTTCTTTACTGGAAAAAGCATCACGCCAATTCTAACAGTTCTGCAGCTTACTTTGAAATAATGCAGCTATATAAATTGAATATAGAAACAAACCTAAATTTATGTACTCTTTCTTAGAAAATGAGAGCAAGGCATTTTACTATAAATTTAAACAGCATACCTTTTTATTTACAGTGAAGCCAATCGAAACAGCTACAAAAGGAAATCTTAAAAAAACACACACACACATATACAAGTTAACCAAGATAAAAATTACTTTCAATAAAGATGTTTTCTCATAATGTAAATGACTACAGAATTTTTCATATAGTTTCAACCCTCCTCCCACAGAACAGTGTGTATAGTATGCACAGACTATGGGGACAGGTGGGACATGTATATACGTACACACATTCAAGATGCTTCTAGCTTCTACAGACATGAAACATCTTTGAAAGAATTCACAAGAAATAGATAACAGTGGCCACCTCCAGAGACTGGTGGTCACCTCCTGAGAAACTGGGGTCAGAAGTGGAGGGACACTTTGCACTGCATGACATTTTATATCTTCGGAATGTCAAATGCCACGAATATAGTAACTGTAAAATACTTTTTTCAAAAAATACGGAATTTAAAAAATTTTTAATTGTTCATGATTAAGAAGTCTCTTTCCTTTGGTTATTTCTCCCATAGTCAGGACCTATAAACACAAATACCAAATTGTACAGAACAAACTGTTACTTGTCTTTAATACCAAATTTGGAGTTTCACACGTGAAAAGTAACTGTTAGCCACAACTATTGCTATGGCCTCATGACAGTTTGAACACATACATTGTAATTTTTGACTCAAGAGTCAAGATGAATAAAATAAGACAAAATGTGTTCAACTACTGAAAATAAAAAGTTTAATATTTAATAATTTTCATTTTAACAAAAATGGGACCATAGTATCCACTCTGTATTAGAATCTTGTTATATCAGGAGCATCTTTCCACATTAACACTCCACATATAGATTCTAGATCTTAGCTTTACAGACTTTAACAATTCTGTAGTAGTAAAGATACGTATAGCTACACAGCAACTTCAAATATAACATTTATGTGTAATCCCAACAAACTAGGCTACCCATTTTAACTGTCACTGGCAAATCCCTCAGGCTTTCTTTTAGTGCTAATATACTGAGTTACATACTTACTTTGTGCCAGGCACTATACAAGGTCTTATATAAAAGTATTACTCACTGAATCCCATGAACAAACAGTTCTATAAGGAAGGTAGCATCAAAATGTCCATTTCACATATTAAACAACAACTGAGGCTTAGAACGATTATAACTTGCCTAAGGTCACAAAGCCTATAAAAAAGCATCTGAAATCAAGCCCAAGTCTGTTGAGCCTAAAGCACACACTCTTTTTAATAGTTTCTTCTCCTGGACTGAACCCACTCTATACAGACAACACTCTCTATGACCCCCAAAATTGACTCCATTAGTTCCTTAATCTCAAAGTAGCAATACGGCTTGCTTACATTTCTATCGGGCTCCACCAGTGAGAAAAAGAATGGTGAACAGGGCCCCTCACTGCCTAAGCCCACAGCATGAATATTTCATCATCTCTTCCATATCTGATGAAAATTCTGCATGATACCTTTCACTCTACAAACTATATAATTCTCTAAAGTATCTGGGTCCATTTAGTTAATATACAAACAGTAATTACAATATTAACATTTTTAAAAAACATACCTATGTACAAAATTTGTTGTCCCGTCAATAGGGTCAATGATCCATGTAGGGCTGTCAGTTAAGACACTTTTTTCCCCAGCTGCCACAGATTCCTCACCAATGAAACTACAAGCAAGAATGACAAATTCCAAATCTTCACACTGCATTCAGCAATTTTCAAACTTAAATATTTCCTTAGATTCAGAGTCTACTTTAATACATAACAAAAGTCCACACACCACTTTTCTATTGTTGTTCCTTCTTCCTTCAGACTGATAAAGTGAGAAAACTTTATTTCTCCCAGAGCAAAGTCATGTGAAAAATAAAATTCAGATTCTCAAATGTAATACCAGGGTTAAGTAAAGGCACTCACATGTGAGCATGCACTCACATTTGTTGCAGATGAGAACTTACTAAGAAAATGTGGTGGTTTTAAAAAAATAACTCTACACATTCTCTCATGCTCTTCTCTTTAAGAGGTAGAACTTGACACCCCTTGCCTTGAGCATGAATTTGAACCGAGTGACTCTTTTCTAACCAACAGTCAAAGCAGAAGTTACAATATGCAACTGTGAAGACTTGTTCACAAAAATGGTACTGTGGTTTCCATCTTTACTCTAGTTCTCCCTCTGTCCCTTTCCCCTTCTTGCCTCAGGGGAAGTAGTCACAACATTAAGAGCTGTTCCATGGAGAGGCCCAAACGGCAAGGAAATGAGGGGAGCTGCTAGCAGAAAACCCTTGAGGAACTGAAGTCACCAACAATCACATACATGAATCCTTCAGCCTTAGTTGAGGCTTGAAATGCTACAGTTCTGACCAGCAGTTTGACTGTAACTTTATGAGACCCTGACCAGAACCATGCAGCCAAGCAACTCCCATATTCTTGACCCTAGAAAACTCTGAGATAATAAATGTTTGTTGTCTAAAACTGCAAAGTTTTTAAAATAATTAGCTATACAGCAACAGACAATATAGAGAACATTAAATAAGTCAGTGAGAAAGCAAACTACCCATCAAAATTACTATGTCTACATGCCTTCCCAGAACATGCTATGCAATAAATCTCAGGTGAATTTTGTAAATGGTGTCTGAGTTGACTGGTTTTCTTTGTATTTCCTTTATTCATTATTTTATTTCCTTTACTCAATACTGAACTGTCCTACAATCCTTATGATTCTCTTTTATCCCCTTTTCACTTAGCTATAAACCTTTTTACTAAGAGGGAATATATTTAGCCACAGCTTTAAACATTTTTTTCTTCTCAATGGCTAAAATACCAAGAACAGATAATGGCATGACCAAGAAATTGAGAACGGGGGGTGCCTGGGTGGCTCAGTTGGTTAAGCATCTAACTCTTGATTTCAGCTCAGGTTATGATCTCAGGTTTGTGAGCTCCAGCCCTGCATCAGGCTCTGCGCTCAGCAGAGAGTCTGCTTGAGATTCTCTTTCCCCCTCCCTCTGCCCACCCCCACCACGTGCTCTCACACTTTCTATAAAATAAATAAATCTTTCAAAAAAAAGTAGAGAATGACAATGTTAAAACTTTAAAATGATGACGTTTCTGCTATATGTTTCTGTAAGAGAGCCCAGATCTTAGTTTCTCTCAAACTCGCTGAGGTTACCATCCCTCTATCACATAAAAGAGTTTGCAATATAGAGAATAAAACTTCTAAATCATACCTATGGCAGGCATTTGTCATATTAGCTTCTCAGCATCCAAACACTCCTCTTACTATGAAGGAATCAAAATACCTCCTCTTTCCTCCTTCCTGGCAGCTTGATCTTGGGCAGACAATCTGAGTTCAGCAAGACTTTCCTGCTTAGGATTTGCAAACTTGAGATAATGGGGTAAAGATATCCAAAACCAGCAGTCATGAGACTACCACCAGTGGCATCTGAAGCAATGGATCCTGGGGCACCTGTAGCTCTGCCTTTCTTCCTGATTTCTGCCTATGCCCTGCATTTAGGGCTCCTGAGCTGCCCAACACTCCAAATAAATTCCTTTTCAGCTTAAGTTAAAGTCAATTTCTGTGTCTAGAATCAAAATTTGTCTAGTACATTGACTCTGACCTAAGTTTCAACTTATCATGTGAAACTAAAATAAAAAATACCTGTGAGATGGATACTTTTCTTTTATGGAAGAGATAAGCATTTTTTCAATTTTTTGGTCAGTAGCGGTTACCAAATCAGCTGGAGAACTTTTAATCATGACATTCATTTCACCTTTTATGGCTTCACGAACCACCTAAAAAGATTTTTTGATAAGCAAATAGAAAAGCATAAATCATTTTAAATCAAACTAAAAGATAAAATATAGAAATGGCTTAAAACATTCAATCTGTCTGAAATGCTGTTCTTAAAAATGTCTTACCAAAATGTATATAAAATAATCTTTCAGTGGTTATGACCTGGATACAAAATCATACAATCTTACATCCTATTTTAAATTCACAATTGTCATTAGAAAGATTTAACAACAAAAGCAGAGTATTGACTCCATTGAAAATGTTTAGTAAAATGAAAACAAATGCAAATTAATCAAAATACATGTTTTATTTCACAGGACAACCCCATGCTGCCCACATCCATCGCATAATGTCTGACAAGATTTCTGTTCATACCTCTCCAGCTTGTCTTGCTAGGGTTACTGCATAATCCATGCATTCCTGCCAAGGATCAGCCATCTTCTGAACAGATTTAACACAAGTCAGGACAAAGCAATTAAAAAACTCTAAGTCTTAATTATAGAATAGTTAGTTCACAAAAACATCTCAATTAGCACAATACTTTCACTCAGGTAATGAATCACACGTGTACAAAATCACAAATGTAATCATTGCTTTAGAGTTCAATGTTTTTCAAGATTCACTCATAGGTCCATTAAAAAATATTCTTACCTAAACCACTTCTATTGTAGAACATTTACATAACAAAAAAACTCTATAAAAGTGTTTCCCAAAGTGCTCATAACATCATGTTATAAAAATATAAAAATAAACAACAACACACACACACACTGGTTTGGGGAATGGAGAAGAAATGACACATAAGTACTTTAAAACATAGCTGTATGTTTGGGTAGAGAATGAAGTTAAAATAAAAGAACACTGGGAATGCTGAAATTAAAGAAGCTTTGAAAGAAAGGCACAGAAGGTATATACTTAATTCTTGTATTTAAGTCCACTATCTTTCTGTTATAACATGAGGAAAAGAAAATTCTAGGACTAAAAATATAATACATTTATTTCCCAGAAAAAAATAACATATTTTTCTCTTCTGAACAGTCCAGCTTTCCACTGACTTCTGAAGAGAATATCAAAATAACTCACCACTGGTTGACTACACTCTAAAATCGGAACCTAGGACAGTAAAGCTCTTCAGGAGATCAGAAGAATGTGGCATCACTTATTAAGCAACCCCAGGGAAGCCTGGGTGGCTCAGTTGGGTAAGCATCTGCCCTCAGCTCACATCATGACCCCAGGGTCCTGTGATTCAGTCCCGCATCAGCCTCCTTGCTCAGGAGAGAGCCTGCTTCTCCCTCTGCCTACCATTCCCCCTGCTTGTACTCTCTCCCTTACCCTCTCTAACAAATAAAATCTTAAAAAAAAAAAAAAAAAAAAAAAAGAATAGAATGCAACTCCAATTTTGTCACCTTTATAATTGAGAATAACTGACAGTTTCACCTTAAAGACTGCTCAGAATTCCCTACCATGGTGCTCACAGTGTAGGAAAGAGAGGAAAGGAGGGGAGGGCAGAGGGCAGAAACAGTAAGCTGTTTGTTCCTGCTGGTAGGTTTTTTTTTTTTCCTGATTTTTTTTCTTTTAAATGTGAAAGGGAAGCCACTTTTCAAGTTACAGAAGTCACTGCTTAGAGTATCTCAAGAATTGTTTCCAAACTCTTTCCCCCCGCTCTGTTCTTACTCCATTCCTCTGTTCTAGACTTAACAGAACTAGATTAACTGAACAGTGCATATGCTTTCTTGCCAGAAACTCCGCTCAAGCCTCTCATATCTCTGCCTTCTAACAGCAACAGCACTGATATAACTCCTACCAATTCTTCAATGCCCATTTCAAAAGCTACCTTTTCTTCTAGGGATTCTCCATCTGGAATTCATTATTTGTTTAATCATTTGATAGTTATTTGCTGAATACCTGTGATACCCTGTGTACTGCATCATAATGAGGAAAACAGGCCCAATTCACTTACTCATTAGTGGAGAGTCGGATATTAATAATAAAAAATCAGACTACATGCAAAATCGCAAACGTAATAAAGTTTAAGGAGGACAAGTACAGTGAGAGAACCTTGTGAACAGGAGAGCTTTAACTGGGCCTTAGGTATCAGATAAGGTTGCCCTGACAACATCATTAAACCAAGCTCTGAAGGACAAGTGAAGAGGCATTAACTAACTCAAGTGCAGGTAGGTGAAGAGTAACTAAAACACCTAAGTGTGACAGTTCAGAGATCAAGGGAAGGGGGGAGGGATGAGACTGGGGGAGATAGTAGGCATCGTCCCAGGCAGGGCCTTAAAGGTAACATTTTGATTTGAGAGCCATGAAGAATCATTTCACCATGGCTATTGAAGAGAACAGACTGGAGGGTGGAGGGGAGAGTGGAGAGTGGGTACTGGGTAGACTGGATTGCAGATTTAGATTTAGGATGCAGTAGTCCAGGCAGGCCTGAAGGTTGGCTTAAACCTGGGAGAGTGGCGGGAGAGGTGTTTATAGAGAAGTTTAGAGAATGGCGAGATGCTTGCTTTAGGAGGTAAAGTTGGGGGCGCTTAGTAATAATTTGGATATGGGTATGAAGGAGAAGAAGAGTTCAGAGATGCCCAGATTTCCCACTTCTAGCAACTGAATGCATAATAGTGACATTCACGGAAGCCGGGAGTAACAGAAAAGAGTCAATCTGAAGATGTGTGTAGGAGGTGGAGAGATCAAAAGTTTAATTGGTAGAGCACGAGGCGGCTTTGTGAAGCCAAAAGGAGATGCCAGTTCGGCAGCTGCTCTATGGATCCTGAGCTCACAGAAGAGATAATGACCTTCAGATGTAAATACCAGGTAAGCCACCTAGGTAAGGCAACACTGAGTCCTGAGCCTGAACGACAGTCCCAAGGAAGGAACAGAACACACAGTGAGAATCTGGGAGGACGCCTTGGCCTGAAGAGCCCATAAACTCTGTGCATCACACTTGGGGCCCTCAGGAATGTCCTCCTTACGTTTTGATCATTTGTGTAGGTGCCTAATGTTCACAACCACTTGGAGCCTATCTCTTGATGGAAATGAGCATATTCTATTCACCTTCCCTTTCCTAAAGACAAACGCCCGACACATTCCCAACTGTTTCTGTCTGTCCACAGCCTTCCTGACGGTGGGAACCATGCCACCTTCCTATCACCTGTCCCCAGCAGCGCGACTGCAGACAGCAGGAAGTGAGGGGCTCGCCCTGGGACTGCAAGACCCTGCAACCATGCCAGGTCTCTGAGCTTCTTTGAAATCAGTAAAATGAAAAAGAGAAAAATTATTCTACGTCAGCGGCCACAAGGGTTCAGAGAGAACCCGTGGGCGACACCGCTACACGACGTGGGGCCTTCCCCGTTGTCACCCGGAGGAAGGGGCTAAGGTAACACTGCAGGGATAAAGCCCCCCCACCCCTCCCCCAAGCCGCCTGCGGCCTGGGTCCCTGCGCGCCCACCCACTTCGGCTGGGGGAGGGGAGTGCTGCCTGCAGCACCCACGCCCACAGCTCGGACCCACACGGCCCAGCGGCTGATACGAAGTCGCAGGAACGCAGCACTTACCTCAACTTGGGGGACGCGAGACTCACTAAGCTGCCCCGCGGGATCTGCGGCGGAGTTCTTCCTGAGAGAGCGAGAAGTCTCCGCGACAGGAAGTCCCACCCCTGCGGCCCCGCCCATGTGGGCGTGACTCCTTCGGGCCGCAGCCCCGGGCGCGCCCGTGTGAGGCTCCGGCCCCACCTCTCCCCGAAGGCCTGGACGAAGGATTGTAGATTTTAGCTTCATTACTTCTGGTTCCAACTTCCTTTCTGCAGCCTGCGCTTTCTTCAGAAATTTAGAAAAACTTAAGAAACTAGCTTTTTGGTTCATTGTCAGTTATCTTAAAATAATCTTGCCCTCGCGCTGGGGTGGCTCAATCAGTTAAACATCTGACTCCAGCTTAGGATCCCAGGATGCTGGGATGGAATCCTGCCTCTCTGCCCCCCTCCCTCCCACTCTGTCTCTCATGAAAAAAGAAAATCTTCAAAAAATTATCTTGCCAGGGCACCTGGGTGGCTCAGTGGGTTAAGCCGCTGCCTTCGGCTCAGGTCATGATCTCAGGGTCCTGGGAGAGTCCCGCATCGGGCTCTCTGCTCAGCGGGGGCCTGCTTCCTCCTCTCTCTCTACCTGGCTCTTTGCCTACTTGTGATCTCTCTCTGTCAAATAAATAAATAAAATCTTAAAAAAAAAAAATTATCTTGCCAACCGCATACCGACGACGTGCGTTGATCTAACCAGATAAAATTTTCCAGGCTTTTGAAGAAATGTCACCAGAGCCCTCTTAAAGCCTCCTTTAAACGAACATGGTCCCACTGCCTTAGCAAAGCTGCTACAACTAAAATCAGTGTAAGAAATGTTAAGTCAGAAGATCAAATCTTACTCCTTATTCAAATTAAAATCACTTCACACTTCCTACCTCAAATGAACAGGAAGTCCAATCTTTTTCTAGGGGCCTCACAATTGTTCTCAAGTAACTCAAGAGTGTTTTCAGTCCAAAGAGACCATTCAACTTCCAAATGCCTGAAACTGAAAATCCTGTAGTGCACAGCAGACATCGCACAGATCTGCACAGATCCAGTTTTGGCAGTGTTGCAAATTGGTCCCACACAGTCCAAACGATTTTTATTCAGTGATTTTTATTCAGCTGTGAGTTTTGAGGGCTGCAGAGGTCTCCATACCTGGTATACTGTCCTTGGCTTCCCAAAAGTACAATTTTTAAAGTTATGTCATATTTACAGCCATTGTTCCCACTACCAAAGATCATCCATTGTTCCAAGGTGTTTGGGAGTTAGGGAGGGGTCAGATTCCAGCATGAGCCACATACTATGCCAGGACAAAATCTGCTTCCTGATGGGGCATCCAAGTCACCATTCCAGACTTCCCTAAAGGCAAGTTCCCTTTTCTTCGTCTTCCTCCTGGTTGACTTCCATCCATGAGAAAGGTTCTGATTGGGCTAAGCTTCAAAGTAGAAAAGAGGTGAGATCTAATGGCCTTGATACTTTCCCAGACACCTGACTATAATAAGAGGGGGTGATTTGGGGCAAGGTCCTTTATTAAGCCACAGAGTGCTAAGGTCACACACTTGCAGGAGCAGTAAGTGTCCAACTGCCCTGTTATTTGAATAAAGAGGGACAACCATGATGATTCCTTTCCCAGCAATCTTGGGTATCCTGTAACTTAAGTGTTAACTTAAGTGTCTGGAGCTGGTTTCCTTTAGATGGCAACTCTTTTCACTGGAGAGAAAAAAAATCAGATGCCACATACCAAGACTTTACTATTTAGTGGACTTTGATTTTAAGATGATAAAAATTTACACAATGTGCAGGTCCTTAGGGATGGAGTCTCCAGAATACCTCATAAGGTTTCATGTTTTGACATAACAGATTAGAATTGCAGATAGACTTTTCACTCTTGGAACAATGTATCCTAGAATCACCCCCTCTTGAGGGTTGGAAAGAAACTATTAAAAAGCATCTTACCCCTCTACCTCTGGATCTTTTGTCTAAGCAGTCCTGGCTATATAAAATGATTGGTGTGAACTCAAGCAATCAGACATGCTTTATGCCTCATTCTTAAAAAAAGAATAACTTGAGTAACTTCATCCCCAACCAAATTAGATGAATGTTACCATGTAAAAACCTGTTTTCCATGAAACATCAATAAGAGAAATTATATTCCTACCTCCATCATGCACATTCAGTTGCTCTTAAGGTTACAGATCATTCAAATATGTATAGAGTAACAACAGAGTTTACTATGTGTTAAACATTGCTCTGAAGACCTTACTAATATTAGCTCATTTAACTTTCACAACAATATCATCATACTATCATTATCCCCACTTTCCATATAAATTTAGGTCTAGAGAGACTGACTTGACCAATGTCACCCAGCTGGTGACAGAGCTGGAAGTATAGACCCAGGCATTGTCTGGTTCTAGAGTGTATGATCTTGATCTTTATAGGTATTGCTGATTAATTCAATGTTTAGTGAGAACCAACTCTATTTAAGGCACTGAGGTAAACACTGTAGGGAATTCAAGAATAATATTTGGTCCCTCCTCTCAAGAAGCTCTTTTTGCTGTTACCATACCTAGAAAAAGCAGAAGCTGTGAATGGTTATTCCTTGTCAACCTGAACCTTCTTCACTTTGTCCCATCACACTGTCAGAACCACAGACTTAAGGAATTGAGCAAGATCTTAAACATGAGTTGAATACCCTCATTTTACAGATTTGAAAAATGAAATGCAAAGAAAGGTCTTATTCAAGGTCACAAGGTTAATGATAAAATGTAACTAGAAAGGCAATTTGTCTCCCACTCAATAAAGTATGTTCAGGGGCACATGAGTGGTTCAGTAAGTTAAGCATCAGCCTTTGGATCAGGTCATGATCCCAGGTCCTGGGACTGAGCCCCAAATTGGTCTCCTTGCTCAGTGGGGAGCCTGCTTCTCCCTCTCCTCCCTGCTTGTGCTCTCTCTTTTGCTATCTCTATCTGTGACTCCCCCTCTCTCAAATAAATAAAATCTCAAAAAATAAAGTATGTTCATGAAAATATATATAAGTTAAATTTGTGTAAGCTTAACTATAAACTCCTAAGTGGAGATTTCTGTTTAAAGGAGTCAGTAAGGGCGCCTGGGTGGCTCAGTGGGTTAAGCCGCTGCCTTCGGCTCAGGTCATGATCTCAGGGTCCTGGGATCGAGGCCCGCATCGGGCTCTCTGCTCAGCAGGGAGCCTGCTTCCTCCTCTCTCTCTGCCTGCCTCTCTGCCTGCTTGTGATCTCTCTCTGTCAAATAAATAAATAAAATCTTAAAAAAAAAAAATAAAGGAGTCAGTAAAATATTCCATGTAGGTGATTATTTTATAAAGCGAATAATAACCATCTACCACCATGCCAAACCAGGTCTTTTATAAATCTTGATATTCATATACTGGGTTTGGTGAAATTAGAAAAAAAGAACTCTGGTTGTCGTATTTGTTGGCAAATTAAAAAAAAAAAAATTCCCTAATACTACGGGTAAGACAGTAAATATCACTGATAGGAAATGTTCAAAGTTTTAGGCTCCATACAGACTTATCAAATTCATACTTCAAACCATTAGCTATTTCAGGGTCAAAAGTGTAATAGCTAACAGCAACAGCTAACACTGAGCATGTACTATGTGCAAGGTACTATAAATAAGTACATTATATGTACTCACTTAGCGTAGTAATATATGTAAAATATGACCTCATTTAATTCCGTGGAATTGCATACAATTTCTGAACATGAAAGACTCCATTTTGAAGCTTCATTTTCCTTTCTAACTACGGAATTCTTGAACTGGGCCAAAAGTGACAACTTTTTATAAGGAGTTGCTAAACAGAACAACTGGCATCAAGACCATAAAACTGTTGGTATGAGCTTATGAAGACAGAATAATTAAAGCACACCAAGATTAGTTTCATTTGATAGCACCAATTAAAGTCAGAGTAATCAAAGCAGCTCAACTAGTTAGCACCAATTAACAGGTTTTTATTTTTCTCTCTTTATCAAAATCATGAGATTACCCCAATTCTTCTTTCTCAAAATAACCTCTTGTCTTCCCCACATGAGTGGGACACTTTTCTGGTTACTAACAGAATCTGTGCTCTCTGAATTGCAATTCGGAGACCCCAAATAAAAAAACCTTTCTTATTCTCTTTTGCCTCTTTTTCTTGATGATAATTCCTACAACAATTTGACAGAGTTCACATTATTACCTCCATGTTTTTTTAACAAGGAAACTGGACTATAGGAAGATTCATTTGCCTACAACTACAGGTTAAGGAATTGTGGGAAGCAGAATTATTTAGAGAGATTTCTCATTATTGATGCCCATACCATCTTTGGAGAAGAAAGCAAACTCAAGCTAGATACTGAAACTGCCACTGAACATTCAAAAGTGGCATAAAACAAGCACACATTTCCTTTGGGGCCTAGTCTGTGCTTTTAGCCCTTTATTTGAGTTAATACATAAGAAATGTGCTAGACATGGGAAGTATCAAAATGAATACTGTTTATACTATTATATTGTTTGTATGATTGTAGTTCTCATGTTCAAGGATTTATAGCAAAATAGGGTATGACAGGAACATATAGTTGTAAAACAAACCAAGCTGGCTAGATATGATATATTAAAAAATTGAGCATTTAGAGAAAATTTCACTTACATGTTGCTAAGCATGATTAGCGAAAGTTTCATAGCAAGATTGACACTTGAGCCAGGTCTGTGGGAGTAGTCATAATTTAGATAAAGATGAGGCCTGCCCCTCAGGTTAACAGTGTGAACAAAGGCATATTCATGAGCTACCGAGTCATCCGGTTTGAATGGAACAGGATGTATGTAAAGAAGTGGGGGTGGAAATAAAACTGGGAAGTGAGAATGAAGTCAGATAGGACAGTGTAATAAGAAATGGATTGCTAAGGAATACAGACTATTCAAAAGGCAAAAAAGCTGGTAGCAGGGAAGATATACAATCAAAGTTAGATTTTAGGAAGATTAATCTGACAGTGATTGGAGAGTGGGCAGAGGGGACAAAAGCCAGTTAAAGATTTAGGAAAGCAATAATATGGGGTAGGGAAAAAGTGGTATTACTGGGAATGAAGAGGAGATTGATAAAATGATATTATAGGAAATTTTCTGTAGGAAATAACTGGACTATAAAGGAAAGAATGAAAGGAAGAAAGGAGAAAAGGGGAAAGAGATGACCCTGTGTTTCAATATAAATGGTAATGTCTTTACTGCCACATGGGCAAGACAGAGGAAGTACAGTTATGAGAGCAGAGAGGCTACATTTAAACATACTGGGAGAAAAAAAAAAGACATTGATTCTGATGAGCCAATGAGAGATCCAGGTCAGAATTTATATATTCATTCACTGTGTGAGCATTTATTTATTTATTTATTTTTAAAGATTTTATTTATTTATTTGACAGGCAGAGATTACAAGTAGGCAGAGAGGCAGGCAGAGAGAGAGGAGGAAGCAGACTCCCTGCTGAGCAGAGAGCCAGATGCAGGGCTCGATCCCAGGACACTGGGATCATGACCTGAGCTGAAGGCAGAGGCCTCAACCCACTGAGCCACCCAGGCGCCCCTGTGTGAGCATTTATTGACTGCCTATTACATGAGAGCCCTTTCATAAATACTTGGAATATATCACAATCACTAAAGAATTATTTATTGCTCTTTCCTGTTTATGAAACCCTAATAAAGGGCCATATTCAAATTCAACTCTATAAAACATTTCCAAACGAACACAGTTGAAAAGTGGCCTCCTTCCTGTGAATTTCTGTACATTTAACTGTCTGTACTACTCATGGGGTGTTTAGCATTCCCATAGTGTCAGATTTTCAATCAGATCATAAGTGTTTTGAAAACAGGCATCATTTTAGGTATACTTTGAATCTCCCACAGTACCTCATTCAGAGTAAGAATTCCATAGTGCTTTAATTGTTCGGGATTTCTTTTTCCTTTTATCTTCTATGATAAGGATACATCTTTCCTTAGCCTTGTAGAAAAGAGGAACAGTAACATTTCACATCCAGAACGCATAACCACTGTAAAATGAGTCACAGAAGCTAAGTCGGTCTTGGACTGTGAAAAAGAGCTGAATAATGGCAAGGGCTAAGAAACTAGCATCCCACTGTTGATAGCAGCAAGTTTACAAACAGGAAGAGGCAGCAAAGAAATTTTAGAAAAGGAGTACCCAAACAACAAACCCAGAGCAGGAACTAAGACACCCAATAAAGGCACCTCTAGGTTAACCATTTTTAGAAACATTCTAAAAGTAAAATAAATCCCTACAGACATTAAAATGGAATTCTAATTATTCTTGCCAAGAAGTTTGCTTTTTTAGGTATTCTACACTTGACTATTCCAACTGATGTTAAGTATAAAAAGGTATATGTAATTTTAGAAACAAGAATATGAAATGTGCATGATAACCCTAACACCCTACTGTACTTGTATAAGAACTGGCAAACATCGGGGCGCCTGGGTGGCTCAGTCGGTTAAGCATCTGCCTTCAGCTTGGGTCATGATCTCAGGGTCTGGCTCTGAGCCCAACATTGGGCTCCTTGCTCAGCAGGGAGCCTGCTTCTCCCCCTCCTCTGTTACTTCCCACTGCTTATACTCTCTTTTTCTCTCTCTGTCAAATAAATAAAACCTTAAAAAATTGGCAAATATCAATATCAGGGCCAATAGCACTGAACTGCAAGTTATCTAAATGGCCAAATGACAACTCTTTCTAGAAGCAGAAGACATTCATTCCTCCTGGGCATGTGCAGGTCATTATAAATCCAAAAGCCTAGGTTTTGCCTCCTGTGATACCAGATCTGTGTCAAAGGCAATCCATAAAGTGGCATAAGAAAAAAAATTGCGTAACTAACCCAAGAATTATTGGCAAAGGTCTCTCTCACACTGTTTCAAACACCTGCAATTCAATATTGCAACCAAATGCAAATCGGTAGAATAAGCCTTTAGGATATTTCAATCAATATGCATTGGTGCCTTAAGAAGACCATCTTTCTTTGTTTAAGCACTTTGACTTTAACATTTCTTGAACCTTGCCTACCTTCAGAATCCCACAGTTGATGAGACAGTTGTCTCTCCATCTTCATCTGTCACTAGGTTTTTGATAAGGTTTTTGTCACATTCACCACTTGGGGCAGTTTAAGATCATCTATTTGCAACAGGAGACAGCTGGAGTTTGGCCAATCATCTTCATAACTTGATCTTCAATGACACTTTCTTCAGTTTTTTTTTTTAAAGATTTTATTTATTTATTTGACAGAGAGAGAGATCACAAGTAGGCAGAGAGGCAGGCAGAGAGAGAGAGGGAGAAGCAGGCTCCCCGCTGAGCAGAGAGCCCAATGGGGGGCTCGATCTCAGAACCCTGGGATCATGACCTGAGTCGAAGGCAGAGGCTTTAACCCACTGAGCCACCTAGGCACCCCACTTTCTTCAGTTTTTATGAAAAACAGCATTTCAGTCTTTTCTATATTCAGAACACTGAGAAATGACTTCCTTGCTTCTCCCGGAATCACAAATGACCAAAGCAGAGTAATAACAAGTTTGCTAATTGTTTTGAAAGTTTAAATAAATCACGTATGCAAAACCATTAAAAAAAAACTAAAAAAAAAATTCTTCGTGCAGATTCAAGTGACAGTCTGAAGTTGTTAGGTAAGCTGTTTTTGCTGTACTGAAGTCTAATAGGAGGGACTATCGTGCTTTTCAAAATATGAAGATATCTAGTGAGTAACGCAACTTATTTAACCTGTAGTTACAAAAATGTAAAAGCCATAGCAGAAACCTCTTTCCTCCGGACTTCTCATTTCTGCTAATGAAAAAACAATCTGTTTACCTGAATTCAAAACCTTAGTGTCGTCATTTTTAATTTTCTTTCTTCCTATGGAAAACCCACACTAAAAGCAGTCATATCTAAATCTAAAATAGAGATTGAAGAGGCCTATAAATGGGTATCACTATTTTATTCATTCAAGTCAAAATCAAAATATTTACTGAACATGTTTGCTGGGGCACTGAGCTAGGAGCTGGGTATACAATAGTAATCCATTCAGACGCAGTCTCTGCCCTCTTGGAGCTTAGTCAGGTAACCTCTTATTATCACTTAAAAACCTATAGTGTTCAGGGGTAACTGGGTGGCTCAGCTGGTTAAGTATCAGACTCTTGATCTCAGCTCAGGTCTTGATCTTGGGGTTGTGAGATTGAGCCCCTTACTTAAAAAAAACAAAACAAAACTGTAGTCCTCATATACAAGCCTTGTAGCAACCTTAGTCTGATAATAGTTTCCTTAGACTGATGAGAGTGATTGTTATCAGGCAAAAACCAAAACTGGTTTTGATGTCCTTAAGTAGTAAAAAAAAAAAAAAATTCCTGGATGATTACCAGATAAGCTTGGAAACCTAGGAAAAGCAGATGGCTGCATCCGTGGCCAAAGGTACAACCTAGTTAAAGAGCACCACTCCTGGACACTTGGATGGCGACAGAGTGGTGCACAGGAAGGCCACTGGCATAATTCTAATCTCTTACTCCTTCCTATAACACTATTCCCTATTCACAGCTAGGGACAATGACATTCAATTAACCCACCTTAGGTCATATGCCTGTGTCTTATGAGGAATAAGGAAGATATCAGGCTTTTTTGGAGTTCAACCCACAGGCTCACAAACCCTTTTGTATTTTCCAAACAAGAGGAGGGAGTTCTGATGCTAAGCCAAAAAAAAAAAAAAAAAAAAAAAAAAAAAAAAATTTAAAGAAGAAAAGAAAACTACTGCAATGGTCTCCTATTGAGCCTATAGATCTAGTAGTCCCCAAACATATAACCATTTCAGTGGCTCCTTCATACAATCATGACACAATCTTTATCAAACGAAACTCTGAAGGTTATGTATTAAGTATTACAGATAAAATATTTGCCCCACTTTTGACAAGAATTTGTCAAACCAATTTTTATTGGACATTTTTATAGGTCTTTTAAATATTCCATTTACACAGGCTACTCTTTCAAATGCAATAGATTCTGCAAGTCATACCTCTTGTTTCCATGTACCACATTAGGAAAAACATGACACATTGTACCAACCTGAAAATAGGGAAAGGAATGGATGTTTCTGTAGTACCTCAGTTAAATTACCAGGGAAGTTGCCTAGTTTACAATTACAAAACAAAACAGACATAAAAACTTAATGAACCCAAAACTATCTTTATACTTGTATGACTTAATATCTTAATGTGTAATTTTTGTTGCCCAGGTCAAGGGTGTGAAATATTAAAGCTTTGTTCCCCTTTCTATCAACAGCCTTTCCCTTTGCTCATGTTCTCCAAGCCTTCTCCTCTCCTTACCTGAAAACCGCCAGGAAAAAAACCTGACAAATCTGGGAAAAATCTGATACTCTTATCATTTACATGTATTTACTGGCTGATTACATTTAAACTGAGGTTTATATCATAGTGGTTTACAAACACTTATCTAAATATAATGCGCCCCCCGCTCCCATTTTGGGGTTTCTTCTTAGAATTCTAATTGTCCGCAAGCAGGCAGAAAGATACCAGGGTTAGGTGGGAAGTCAAACCCCAAAATTTCATTAAGCATACTCAACTGAAACCCCAAAAGAAATCCTGAGAAAAGTCTGATTTTTGTAGTTTAGAAATGAGAAGGTAGAGAGACCTTTTTACCCACGATCTTGTTTTCTAGATGACTGCTCATGCTGAAACCCCTGGTCCCTACAGTCTCTGAGGATGGTGGTACCTGTGTGTTTCTTCTATACTAGTTTGCTACACTATCTGGGACCTGATCTAACTTACCTCTCCTTTGCCGGCTGACTTAAGTCTTTTCCTCCATGCTGCTTTGTCTGTTTTCTAATCACTGACAAGACCTCTTCTTCATTCTCCCTGGGTATAATTCAATTTCTGCCCATCTTACCTCACTTCTTCTCAAACCCCCATTGCTGTTTTTTCTGGTATATTTAACTTTAATTCAATTCATGAGGCATGTGTTGGTCACCTATTACATGTAAGTAATTATGACAGATGCTAAGGTCTGTATTAAAACTTTCTGGTCTCTGGGAATGTATTTAAGGATTATTTCTACTTCTGGTCTTGTAGTTTCTAATAAAATAACCACTGGAACATCTATATTTACTCTCTATCTACTCATTCGGCATTTGCTACACAGCTTTTTTATAAGTATGCATACAACTCATCATTATATCCACCGTAGCAATTACAATCAAATTCTTATATTTGGTACATACTCCAATAATCACCTTAATAAATGAACAAGTAGCTGACATAAATCAGAAGTTATCTCCATTCCTTTCATGAAAATACAAAGACATGAACATTCTGAGTTTAATTCCTTTATTTAATTATACGTAAAGCTACTTTGTGTCCATGACAATTAAAACACAAAAGGGACAAAGCCTTTACCAAAAAGAACAAAAAAGGGAAAAGAAGAAATCATTTCTATTTCTTCTATATGGTAGTACTTTGTTGAGTACCGATGGAAGAGATAGATCAGTCAGAAGCATTCATTTTAATGTGTTGGTAAAATATAATTCCTTTTGGTATGTATTTTGCTTTGATATATATAAAGATACTGAAATGAAGTTGTGCTACCTCATCTTACTCTCATTTTTGTGCTACCTCATCTTACTCTCATTTGTAATACATTTACACAAACAAAAAAGGTAAATCCTACTGGAGGAGGACCTTTATCAGAGAGATATGCCCCAATGCAGTACAGAGAACACCAAGAAAATCATTTCTTCTTCCTACCCTGAGATTCCTCATCTAAAAACTTAGAAGAATGAATAAGATGGTCTCCAAGTTTCTATGATTCATGTATACACATCAATTTATACATCTGGATATATAGTTAAGGCTTTATATACTGTGGCTTCATAATACAAGGTTTGGCAAGGTTACTTGCTTAAAGCAAAAGTGATACATGTATTTTTTCTTTCTTTCTCTCTCTCTCTCTTTCTCTTTTTTGGATACATGTATTTTCTAAAAACCATCTCTTTCTTCCTCTGCCTTAAAAGTAGCAATGTCCCAAACATGAGTCAGCTTAGATCCGAGAGTAAAGAGGACACGCAGCAGCGCCACAATAGCTGACGTTAACTAAATGAAATACACCTTTTTGTTGTTACTAAGCACAACCTAATAAAAGCTAAAGATAAAAATTTACTAATAACTGAATGTCTGCTCATAGTTAAACTTTAACACAAAAATTCCAATTTAATTTAACAGAAAACTGATAATGTAAATTATGACACAATGGAAATAAGTTAAAAAGCAACTTTTAAAAATAAAATATATGTATATAGTATTTGTAGTAAAAGAAATTGACTTAACATAAAATTTTCTTCATTTCTGGCTTGAATCCTTACATGACTATTCCAGATAAGAATCAACATTTTTTAAAAACTGTTCTTCATCATTAAGATATTCCAAGATAATATTTCCACCATTATATAAAGGACAATCTTCCTTAGCAATCCAGGTTTCCAAAGTATGGTCCAAGGGTAAGGCTTCTCCTGAAGTAATGTGACATAACCTTAATTTCTGTTAAGGGAAAAAAATTAAAGGAAATAAATCATGCTGTAATAAACAAATATGCTGGTATCCAGGTATCCTAAAGCTTTTAAAGAAAAATTATAACCAGTTGTTACCTTAGCTGTTAATTTGTTATTATCATTTTTAAGACTGGTTAAAGAAGCTGCAAAGTCTATGACCTTTCCAATGCTCCATCGGTGGCAAAAGAACATTGGTTTGCTCTTCTCTTTGCTCCCCTTAGGTAAGAAAACGTGAAAGTAAACTCTTTCTTTCTGTAAAAATAAAAAGTTAAAATACAGATTACACACACACATACACACACACACACACTCTCACATATATAAATAGAGAGCATCTGCTTTTGTTCGGTGAACTGTCTTCCTCTCTTCTTGTAGTTAGATGATTACCCTCTAATGATGTATCTTTTAGTGGGAATATCAGTCACAGTACCCAAGAACCCACCTAAAATGCATATGCATAGGAACTAAGGCCCTAGGCTAGGGTGGTCTGTGCAAAGACAAGATGTGACATAAAATTAGGTCAATCAAGGTCTTTTCCTGGGATTTTATATTCAAAAACTAGGAGAAGGGAGGGGAATTTTTTTTTTTTTTTTTTTTTTTAAGGAGTTTAGTTTTTTTGGGACACCTGGGTGGCTCAGTCGGTTAAGCATCTGCATTCAGCTCAGGTCATGATCCCAGGGCCCAGGATCGAGTCCCATATTGGGCTCTTTGCTTAGCAGGGAGTCTGTTTCTCCCTCTCCCTGCTGCTCCCCTTGCTTGCACTGTCAGATAAATAAAATCTTAAAAAAAAAAAAGAGCATAAATACAAAAGGAAAAATTTTAAAGCTATAGCCTCACCCAAAAAAGGGAAAGAAATAAAAGAAAAAAGAAAAAGACAAGCATCTGTGAGGATCAGAAATGAAACAAATACACACAAGTGATAGGTAGGCAGGCTGAGCCATAAACTTTCAAAGCTCCAGAAGAGAAAGCAGTAGTCAAAAGTTCAGCTGTGGGTTAGTGGGAAACAACAGTGGCACATGGGGATGAAGTACCTGGATGGGGCTCACTGCCTGGAAGCAGAGGCTAGCACTGAGTTTGTGCTCCAGGAAAGGACGCTGAAGAACGTGCTGCTGAATGCTAACTTAAGATACTGCTTATAAAACATAGTATTTAGAAAGGCAGCGAAGCACAGAGAGAACCTCCTGACAGTGAACAAAGCCAAGGTCTTCCAACTGAGTAAATGGATCCATAATAACCTGAAAAGCTCTGCAGAGCAAAAGCACAATCTGAGTAGACTGGCTAGTGGAAGAAAGTGCAAAATTGCTAAAGAGGGAGAGGTGAGTGACCACAGTGAGCAATACAGCGGGAATACCTCCTACTTAAGACAGACATGTGGAATCTATAAATGGAAATTCAAAACAAAGGTTAACTTACCATAGGCAGATGAACTAAACGAACTTGAAAACGATACTTTTATGGATATATCCGTAAAAAGGGACCAAAAAGGATGAATCAAAAATAGGCAGAAATGAAACAAGGCAAGTTATGAAGATCCAATGAGAAATATAAAAATTTTAAAATATAGTTTCTGAAATAAACTCAAGAGAAATTTCAATAATATTCAATGAAAAGGTTTAACTGATTGGAAGATGTAATTGAGAAAGTCCTCTAGAATGTAGCACAAATAGGCATAAAGATAGAAATTATAAATCCAAAAATATGTCTAACAAAAGTTAAGAGAAGGAAGCATTATTCAGAGGTAATGACTATAATTTTCCAAAAGTAAAAAAAATAAGTCAAATTAAAAATGTACCTCCAGGGCCAACTTGAGCAATCAAAACAAATTCATATGTAGAAACACTGCACTAAAATTAGAAAATATCATAAACTCCTAACTACCAAAAAGAGACTGATTACCCATAAAGCAACAAGATTGATAGATGCTTCCTCAATAATAAACAGTGACCAATGAATAGTGTATTAAGAGAGTTGAGAGAATCTAATGGACAATCCAGCTCAAGTGAGGGCAAAATAAGAGCTTTTTCAGAAGACCTGAAGTTTACCAGTGAAGACTCTTAAGGAATGAACTCTAGTACTTACTTAAAATAAAAGTGAGTCCTAAGGAAAGGAGAAATTCAAAAAATATGTTGGTAAATTTTAATAGCTACTGATTTAAAAAGAATCGTGTGTGAACAAAGATGAAGGGATGAGACACACTCAACTGGATGTGAAAGCATGTCAAACTCCTTGTCTTATTCAAGAGGATACAATACTAAGTAACTTTAGATTCTGAGAGAAAATTTGGTAATTATATATTTTTAAAAAATTAAAAATGTAAGCACATGCCTAATATCATGTTATGAAACATTACAGTGGAGATTCTAGAAAATATAGTACAGAAGATGAATTAAGCAGTATAATTACTAAAAAATTAAAATTGAAAAATCCTTATTTGTTAGTGGGGTGTGATTGTTTACCTAGGAAATGAAGGCAAAGAAAAAAAAAATCACAGAGTTTGGTGATGTGACTGAGTAAGATGAACAGGAAGCACCTTTTTTTCTCTATATTGGCAGTAAGTACCTGGGTATAGAGGTAGATGGAAATATTCTGTTCACAACAGAAACAAAACCCATGAGATAATTAGGGATGAAAATAAGGAATAAGATTTAAATGAAGAAAAACAAAATGTTACAGAAGACAAAGCAGGAGCTAAATAAATGAAAAGACATATAGGATTCTTAGACAACATTACATATCCTACAATGCAAATCCAAAGTGAATCCCTCAGAACAATTTCAGTCCAAACTAGCTGGGAGAGTGAATTTTACTTTACCTAACTTACAGAAATCACTAGACAATGTATTTAGGACCTTTTACTCAGTTGCTTACACCGAGTGAGTAGGAAGGAAGCCAGAATCTCCACTACAAAGAGGAAGAGTTCAAGAGGGTAAATCCTCCTGAGAATACCAAAGGGGTCTTCTTATAAATGGCCAAACCTTTACATCCTATTGACGCTATTATTCACAGCTTATATTCTTGTGGGAAATGGGGGGCAAGGGAAGCCACATATCTCTGAGACTATGCTGTGTTCTCTCTTGCTATTTATAATGATTTCTTTCAGTTTCTCCATTTCTCCTTCAAAGAGCCTAAAATCTTTAAAGTTACCTACTGGAGTCTGCCACTCAAAACCTTGTCCCATCAAGACAACCATGAAAATCCCAAGAGGTTTTTTTGTTTTGTTTTTACTATAGTTGACATACAACATTACATTAGTCTAGGTGTATAGCATAGTGATTTGACAAGTTTATACATCATGCTATGTGCACCACACAGCTACCATCTGTCCCCATACAATGCTATTACAATATCATTGAATATATTCCAACGCTGTGCCTTTTATTCCCATGACCTATTCATTCCATATAACTGGGAGCCTGTATCTCCCACTCCCATTCACCCATTTGACCAACCCCCCCACCCATAAAGTTTAATTTGAATATAATAAGGATGAATAATATGGGTGAATAAAAAATAAAACTGCTAAGAAAAAATACAATGGGACTTACATTTTATATTAGGACATTCTATAAAGCTATTGCATCATATCAAGTCGGTACTGATATGAGTAAAAAATGAGTGGAATAGGAAATCCAACAATAGACCCAGTAAAAATAAATCTTAAACTTTTTATGAATTGAAATACCAAATAGCACCTTCAATAGGAGAAATGATTTAATAATTGGTGATGACAAAATTAGCTAAAAAACTGGAAGAAAATAAAATTGGGTCCTTAGCTCGTAGTTTATGCTAAAAACAAATTCTGTATGGATTAAAGACAAATGCAAGATGCAAAAAAATAAAGAAAACCAAAGCAGAAAAAAAGACAAATCTTAGAAAAAAATAACCACTGATAATGTCAATGCGATACATAAGCAAAATCAAAGTATTAGATTTTGAAAAAAATAATTTCCAAAGAAAACTGGTTATAGATAAAAAATGTTTACCATCTATTATGCTCCAATAATTTCCATAAGTTGACCAAACAACATAAAAGGATATGAGTATGGGTTAATAGGCAACCAAAGAGAAAAATGATCAAAGGATATGTATAGGTGACTAAAAGAGCAGTTATACATGGCCAACAAACATATTAAAAGATGCTCAAACTGAACAGTAATCAAGGACCTGCAAACTAAAGCAATTAGAAATATCTTTTTATAGCCATTAGACTGGAAAACATTAAAAAGGATAACAGCTACTTGCAAACCAGGGGAGGAGGAAAGGGTACTTTCATGTCTGGCCCCAAGAGGCAGTATATTAAACTGGGTAGGGGGGCAGCCTCATCCTGAGGGATCTTAGACAACTTCAGATTATTCATCTGTGAAATGAGGACACAGAATACAGAATATTCCAGTATTTCCAGTTATGGAATGTACCAGCAAATGTGTATGTATTAAGAGAGAAAAAATTTAAAGCCACAAAATAATGCTCGGCATGGTGTAATCAGTCAATAAAAGCTGACTTAATAACTGCTGCTAGTAGAAATGTAAATTCTAAAGAATTTAGAAATAAAGAAATGTAAATTTCTTTATAAAGCAGTTTGGCAACACCTACAAAGATTTAAAATACACATACCCATGGGGCGCCTGGGTGGCTCAGTGGGTTAAAGCCTTTGCCTTCGGCTCAGGTCATGATCCTAGGGTCCTGGGATCGAGCCCCGCATCAGGCTCTCTGCTCAGCAGGGAGCCTGCTTTCTCCTCTCTCTCTCTGCCTGCCTCTCTGCCTACTTGTGATCTCTGTCTGTCAAATAAATAAATAAAATATTTAAAAAATAATAATAAAAAAAATAAAATACACATACCCTTTGACCAAGCAAATATTCCTTGGAATTTAGCTCACAGAAATAAGAAACCAGATTGAGACTATTCAGCACAGTAGCCAAAACTAGAAACAAACTGAATGTTCATCAAGAGAAAAATGGCAAACAAAACAAAACAAAACACCTGTATATCCAAACTGGAGTATTTACCTAGTTTTTTAAAGAATGATTTAAAGCCACACCAGCTCCCTTAAGAGAATTTCTGCTGGGCATGAATGAAAAGGATATATAGAGATAATGATATATAGCCCACCTAAACCTGCCTTATTTTTATTTATAGCCATAATCACTATTTGACATGGTATCATATATAATATTTAATAGCCATTCTCACCTCTTGGAATATAAACTCCATGTTGGCAAGGACTTTTATTTACTCTTGTATCCCCAGGGCCTAATATATAGTGATTAAAAAGAAAAAAGTAGGGGTGCCTGGGTGGCTCAGTGGGTTAAAGCCTCTGCCTTCGGCTCAGGTCATGGTCCCGGGGTCCTGGGATCGAGCCCCGCATCCGCCTCTCTGCTCTGTGGAGAGCCTGCTTCCTCCTCTCTCTCTGCCTGCCTCTCTGCCTACTTGTGATCTCTCTCTGTCAAATGAATAAATAAAATGTTAAAAAAAAAGAAAAAGAAAAAAGTAGTGACTAAATGAAATGATGCCATTTTTATAAAATAATGAAATAATAACCAAAAGATACTTTGTGTTTGCATACATATACAAGTAAACATTTCCATTTATGTAAAATTATATGTATACACACATACACATGGGTGTGTGTGTATACATATGTATACGTGTGTATGTGTATATATATATGTATATATATATATATTATATGTAAGTACGTGTGTCTAAACACAAACACACATTAATGCAAGGGGAAAAGTTACAGCTACAGACCTGTGGCATTCCCCACGTTAAGCTATCACCTGTGTTAAGAACATGGTTTCTGAAGCCAGCCCACCTGGTTTCAACTGGTAGTTCTCCACTTAGTAGCTATGCTACTAGTGAATTCCTTAACCTTTTTGTGCCTGAATTTTCTTACCTTTTAGGCAGAAATAATAGTGCCTATATCAGAAGCTCCTTGCAATGATTAAATGTGTTAGGAGAGGGCCTGGAACAAAGTAAGTGCTATACAAATTTTTACTATTATGTTTCAGTAATGAAACAACTGCAAAGTAATCTGAACAATGTATTATTGGATACCTTAGGGCAGCCCTTGTCAACCTTGTCACTACTGACATTTTGGATCAGAAAACTCTTTACTGTGGCCACTGTCCTATGCATTATAGGTGGTTTTACAGCATCTCAGGCCTATACCCACTAGATACCACAGGATCCCCATGTCCAGTTGTGACAAGCAACTCTAGGGGACAAAAATCACCCTCAACTGAGAACCATTGCCTTAATGGGAAGAACATGGGCTGAGGATGGTGTGTTGGTTTTTCCCTTTATACATCTTTTAAAGGTTACACTTGTAAAAGCATGTACTACATTTGTAATTTTAAAACCATCAAATCAAGATTTCAAAAAAAAGGGGAAATATTAAGAAATAATCACCCAACAATGACTATAATCAATGGTTTTAAACCAGCAGAATAAAAGGGAATATAGAAAATGTAATCAATATAAAAGACATGAGGAGAGAGAAAATAAAGAGAAAGGTTGATTAGCAAAAAGCATAAGATGGAAGAAATGGGTTCAAATGTATCAGTGATCACAATATAAATGGATTCAACTCACCTATAAAAGATACTATCAAACTGGATTAAAGAAAACAAAGTCCAGCTATATACTGCTTACAAGAGACACCCTAAAACAAAACAGAAAAGTTAAATATAAAGGGATTTTAAAAAGATGTAATAGTTAAGTAGTCACTTAAAGCGTGAAACAGTATTATCATTCAAAATAATATTTAAGGCAAAATTCATAAAGATATAAGAAATGCATGTACCTGATAATAAATATGTATAGAAAAACCGTTAGAATTACAAGAAAGAAATCCGACAAAACCAGTTATAGTGGGAGATGTTAGCACTCTCAGTCTCGGACTGATAGATCAAGCAGACCGAAAATTAGTATGCACATACACATACAGACATGCATATGAATACACACAAATGGGTGAGGGGTGGTGGCAGGAGAAAGACTGCAAATGACTGAGCAAAAAGGGCAAGATGTAAATAATTGGTACCCTCGGATAAAGAATATGGAAAAATTCTCTGTACTCCTCTTGTAACTTTTCTCTGTTTAAACTATCAAGTTAACAAAAAACCCCACAACCAAACAAGTATGCTGAAAATAAATTCACTGCAAGAAGATGGAAAAAGATCAGAAAATCTAAGCAAAGTAAATAAAAGGAAATATAAAAGCAGAATTCAGTGACACAGAAAGGAAAAAAAAAAGGCAAAACAAAACAGTAAAGAGGGCACTAAAACCAAAATATGGTTCTCTAAAACAACTAAAACATAAATTAAGACACACATATACAAACCTCTAGCAAGATTGTTCAAGGGGCAAACAAAGTATCAGTAAAAAATATTAACATTGAAATGGAACGATTACTAAAGACACAAGAGAGATTTTGGAACATAAGAAAATAATGAACAACTCTATAACAATAAACTGGAAAATCTACACCAAACAGGAAGTTTTAAGACAAATTAATGTTTACTATAATTTGGGGTGGCTCAGTTGCTTAAGTGTCCTGACTCTTGATTTCAGCTCAGGTCATGATCTCAAGGTCCTCACACTGAGCCCAAACACTGGCTCTGCACTCAGTGAGGAGTCAGCTTGAGATTCTCTCTCTCCCTTTCCATCAGCCCCTCCCCCTAGTCCATACTCAGGTACTCCAATTCTAATATATAAAAATCCTTTAAAAAAAATTTACCAAAATTTCAAAGAAAGGACTACTCAAATAAACCACAAACCATTTAAAACATCGAAATAGTATTCAAAATTCTCCCCTCAAAAAAGGCAACAGATTCAAAGGTTGTTAATACCCTTTAAAACAACCCTTCAGGAACAAATAATCCCCACTCACTCACTCAAGATTTCAAAGAATAAAAAAGAAAGCTACTCAATTTTATGTGTATAATATAGGTACTAATATCAAACACCAAATAATAGCTAATCATTTAGTGCATTTTAGAAGAATTACATACCAGAGTCAAGCAGTTTATTCTGGAATATATGGATGATTCAACAAAAATACTGATTAATATAACTTAAAACATTTGTAAGGTAAGAAAAGACACCCACTTATCCTATTGGATGTAGAAAAAACTTAAAGTAAGTGTTCAAACCTATTCATGATATAAATTCCTTGCAAACTAGGAATAGAAAGAAGTATTGATAACCTGATAAAGGCTACTACCAAAAATTTATAACAAACACAGCGTTTAATGATGAAACGTTAAAGTCATTTGCATTAAAGTCAGAAAAATGATGAAGATGCCTACTCTCATGTACATTATTTCAAGACTTCTGGAGATCTCAGCTAATGCACTAAGAAAAATAAGGAGAAGAAGAAAAGAAAATTTGGGGGGAAAAAAAGAAACCTAAGAAACTGTCATTCACAGAAGATATGGCTACACAGGAAACACCCCCAGAAAATCTACAAGCTATGGGAACTATTAGAAAGGTTATTTGCTAGACAGAAAGACAACATACAACAATGAGCAATAACCATTAGGAAAATGTAATTTTTTAAAAAAGATGCTGTCACTTAAAATGGCAACAAAAATGATGAGGAACCTAAGATATATAAATATGTGTAAACATTATAAAATGTTAAAGACATTAAAAAAAAGACCTAAAGAAAAATTGGAAATCATTAGATGTGAATGAGAAGAATCAAAACTCTAAAAGATGGCAACTGCTGCTAATCTAAAATTTAAGAATTCCTCTCAAAATTGCAATTTCAAAGAACAGGACAAAGTGATCCTAAAATATTTACAAATGAATAAAGTGCCAAGAACAGATGTGGTTGGAAGCAAAGAAGCAAAGAATAAGGTGGAATGACCTGTCCTACTTATTACAAAACTATGATAATAAAGACAGTTTGCTTTTTTTTTTTTTTAAGATTTTATTTATTTATTTGACAGACAGAAATGACAAGTAGGCAGAGGCAGGCAGAGAGAGAGGAGGAAGCAGGATCCCTGCTGAGCAGAGAGCCCGATGTGGGGCTCGATCCCAGGGCTCTGGGATCATGACCTGAGCAGAAGGCAGAGGCTTTAACCCACTGAGCCACCCAGGTGCCCCGACAGTTTGCTCTTAATGCAAAGACAGACAAACAGACCAAAGGAACTGAACTGAGATCCATAAATTAATCCTAAATGTATAGAACAAATGTATAGAACCCTACAGGGGGGAAAAAATCTACTTCCCTTACAACTAAGTTCCAAATGGAACAAAGAGTTGATAATTTTTTTTTTTTTAACTTTTGAAGGATGATATAAGAAAAGAACTTATTTCAAAAAGTACAAATCTTAAGGAAATTAAATCTGAGTACATTAAAATTCTAAAGTCTGAACCACTAAAGAGTCAAAAACAAAGTGAAAACAAGCCGTAGACTGAAAAGATACGTGAAACTTGTTTAGTCAAGAAAGCATTGGAACTCAGAATATATAAAAAATCCTATAACCTTTTTTTAAAGTGTGGGGGGAAAATACCCAACAGAAAAAATGTGCAAAGGACATGAATTGTTCCGACATAAAATGGCCAATAAATCAATGCAAAGTAACTGAACCTTATTAGTCACAAAGAAATTCAACTTTAAACTTCAGTAAGATAGAAACAAGAAACACTGAAAACCCTCAGATACTATAGGAAGGAGATAATCTGTACAACCACTGACAACACAAAGTTGATACTATCTAGTAAAATGGAAGATGAGGAAACCCCATGACCCAGCTTTTCTATTTCTAAATATATTCCTTAAAGTAGCATTTTTCAATATGATTGATGGTCTCCATCCTTTAAGGGTTATAAAATCAACAATCTTTAAAATGAAACAGAACAAAAACCAGCCAAGTATGTAACACCTAAGGCTAGTATACAACAGAACTAGGTATTACTTACTGAAACTGTGTTAAGGTACATATTTACATATGTATGCATGTATGGACAATGTACTGGGATATTATATAAAATATAATTGATACTATGGAGTCTTAAAGGGACCACCCTAGAAAAATGTTCCCACACATACACAAGGATGTTCACTACTAGAAAAGTTTATAATAGCAAGAAAATTAGAAAAAAATCTGAATCTGTTCATTAGGAAAATGGATAAATTGTGGTATATTCACACTATAAGTTAAGTCACACTATGGAATAATGTGCACCATCAAAATGGTATCAAAATAAATGAACTAGACTAAATGTATCCACATAGGTAAGTGTTAAAAACATGATGCCAAGTGAAAAAAAAAAAGGTTGAAAAAGAATACAGATGGTTCACTGACACTTTGTAAAGTGGAAAAAACTCAAAAGTATATACCATATAATACTAGTAACAATACATATCAGGTTCAGATTAGCTGTTACTTGATGGGTAGGAAGAGTAAAAAGGGAGCTTCAGCCATATTTGGAACATTTCTGTTTTTCAAAAATCTCTGAGACCCACCTGTGGCAATGACTTATCTCCAACAGCATGCATTTTTAATTTCATCAATGCTACCTTTGCAGCTGTTTCACTATTTTTTGCACCTTTCCGTCGTTTACTTGCTATCTCTCCGGTCTTAGAATCTAAGAAATAAGTATAAGCATACAGGCACATAAAATTTTTACATTACATTTTCCAGAGTTCTACCAATTACTATTTATTAGTTATGGCCTTAAAATGTACACAAATTACATACAATGGACCTATATAGAGACCACAATCTTTTTGTTGGTATTATATTTACATGACCATTAAAAAAAATATAGTGAGGTTGACCTAAGCAATCCCCATATCAAAAACTCACTGTTACGTGCTTTTTTCCAATGTAAGTCCATTTAATCCAAAACAACCCCTAACAACTCTGCAAAAAACTTTGAGATTTGGCTATAGAAGATCTTAAATGAAGATACGATCCTAATACAGAATGAAAATTCTGAACATATTGCCAGAGAGACTGGTTAAGTCACAGACACATTCTTCCTGGTGCTTCAGATTATCAGCAGCATTCATAGGATAGCTGGTAAGACTTAAGATTCATATTTAAAGAACGGAAGCCATTACATTGGCCTTATGAATACCATGTCTAGCCATGATAGTTAACCAGCTGATCTAAGTGGCCCAGTAAAAGAGAACATCTGGTAGGGCACATCCATAGAACTCCCAGTTTTTCACTGGTCACATAGCCCTTGTGAGAAAATGTCACAAAAATGTCATCAAAATCTCCACCAAGTTACAAACATTGAGGCCATAAAAACACCTTCCATAATGTGCCTGCTGATCAAAGAAGCAATACTCGGTAACAAATACACAGCAGTAAGGAACAACAAAACAAGCTTTCTAGATACTTGCCAATAATATCTTTAACAAGTTTCTGAGTGGCAGCCATACGAGGCTTAGGAATTTCCAGTTTTTCACATTCATGATCCGACTGATGACGGTGCCTATGAGCAACAGAAGAGTGACACTAGTTCATAAATTTGCATACAACTTAAACAGATATACAGAATTTGAATGATCTCAGTGATCACCTCAGGCAAAAATTCTTCTCACAATAAGGACATTTAACTGGCACAAGCTCTCTTTCAGCACAGTCCTTGAATGAGCATGGGTAAGATGTAGGCTTATCTGACTTCAATTTCTCATTGATTACAGTCACCTGAAAAATGTACAAAGAGGAAAATGGCATTATATATTTCACATTTAAAGCAAATCAACATCTATTTTAGAAGGCAACATTCTTATAGGTTTCGCTTAAACTTGTCAGAACAACTTATGTTCTCTCACATAACAGATTATAATAAGGTATGAGAAAGGATTACTCTGCTGACTGTTCTACATTTTCATAACTTTCTTACTATGGTATATTTATCTTCTAAGTCAAGTTAAAATGACTGTTCAGTTACTCTTCGTAATTTTAGTCTTCTACTCTGTATCAGTCCTAACTAAGATGCCCCCATAATAATATGTTTAGGTGATCATTTCATCAACCCTCAAGTGGCAAGTCATAACTACTTTCTATGCTGATTTTAGGAAGTTAAATATATATTATATATATGTATGAGAAAACTTAAAAGTATGTTTATCCATGATACAGAAGGTTAAAGATGGTTTTTACAATGATACATTCTCTATTTTGCTACATGCTCTATTCTGCATTTTTTATTATATTACCAGCAAATATTGAGGAAGAAGAGATTTTACAAGATTTATAAAAAAAAAAAAATCCAGGTCAGGCTAGTTTGAGTTTTAAGTAACTAGGTTTTTAGAGTTGAATGAATTTAGTGAAATAATCTCTTAAAATTACAACCAAAGGGCATTCCTCTATATAAATCGTAGTTGTATCTTACTAGAATTGATTATTTTTCCAAATTTGATCTAATGGTAAAATTATTTTCATTTCATTATTTAAGGAGATCTTAATTGACATTCTATGAGAGACATTCACAGAAGTCAAGTGATATCGTAAGAAAAAGGAAAGCACAGAGAAGATTAACAAGCTGAAGAAACATCAATATGTTTACTATATGACTACTTTCCTCCAATTAACTTGCACAGTATCAAAATGTTAATTTTTATTTTCCTAACATAAATCACCTAACCCTCAAAGGACCAGATTTGGACTGAAGCTCATTTAACTTTCTATAATTGAGAAAACAGATATAAAAGTCCTTAGTAAAGTGCTTGGTAAATGTTGGGCAGGAATAAAATATCAACTGAAGAATGTAATGCACAAAGCTTTCTGCCAAATCAACTCACTTCAGTTTAACTTCCTTCCTTTCTCTGACAAAAGGAGATGAAGCAACTTATAAATTTGAGAAATTACCTTTGGTAATGGTGAGCTCAGCTTTCTCTTCTTCCCTGTTGGAACTGAACTGCTCTCTAGGAGGAGGCCTAACCTGGTGAAGCATAGCTGTGACTAGTAGGAAAATATGCCTAGTTCTGGATTTCCTTTGCAGCCTACACTACTCCACACTAAGCTTCATCATTCAGTTTATCCTCTGTGAGTAGTAGCAGTGATTTTTTGGCTTCTATCTAACTGCTCTTATTAATCTTTCAATTAGATCAGAACCGGAGTGAGGATTTTATTGGACTAAAGTTTTGTTCCTGGTGATCTAAGGCTAATTGAGTCAGAACAATTTGTAAATACCAAATCCTAACACTAGGAAATAAGGACAATGAACAAACGCTGGAGGAAAGCTTAAAGGAATATATGATGAAAATGTTAACTCCATTGTAGATTTATAAATATAGAGCCTAAAGCTGTAAGTGGGCTACCTAAACCTAATCACAATGTTTAAGATTGATAACAATTTATAAATACCAAGGAAACCAATTTATCTTTAAAACAAACTGAGAAAAATAACATAAAATAAACTAAGAGCCTCTTTACATAACTGGTTTAGTATGCCAAATTTTAGTCTGTGGTACCTTGACTGGTTTTAAACTCAAATTCTGAATGAAAGTACATAAATACAAGCATTTTGTTAGAACTAGTAACATACCTCAGGACAGCTGTGTGACTCCCTGCTTCTGTGTTCAAGGCTTAAATAATTAAAAAAAAAAATTTTTTAATTCAATCAAGTAATGTGCTTAAAGATAACTGTAGTAATAAGATAGTATCCTTAAGAATACTCACACTACATTAAATGGTTAATGGTTAGTATCATTAAGAATACCCACAATACATTAACTCTGCATATAAGAATAAACTGAAATGGCAGACAAATTAAAGACAGAGCATCTAGGGGCACCTGAGTGGCTCAGTGGGTTAAGCCTCTGCCTTCAGCTCAGGTCATGATCTTAGGGTCCTGGGATTGAGCCCTGCATTGGGCTCTCTGCTCAGCGGGAAGCCTGCTTCCTCCTCTCTCTCTGCCTGCCTCTCTGCCTACTTGTGATCTTTCTATCAAAGAAATAAATAAAATCTTAAAAAAAAAAAAGAAAAAAGAGCATCTCTAGTCTCAAAAGTTTCAAAATCCAACTGTTCAACTTCAATATGAATAAAGCAATTCATCACTCTAAACTGCCTCTCAAAGCTTCAAGGTATGTGCAAATACAAAGAGTCTTTTAATTCCTTTTATTTGTCAAAGATCATCAAGAATAAATTGTCAAAGAAATGCTCTACTTCTGAAAAATATGCCTTACTTTTATTTAATCCTAATAAATCTTTGAGTTACCTTCTGAAGATAATTAATTTTTTCCATGTTCTATTTAATAAGTTAAATGCCTAAAACATGGAAGCACCTGGGTGTTTCAGTAGGTTAAGCATCTGCCTTCGTCCCAGGTTATGATCCCAGGGGCCCTGGGATCTAGTCCTGCATGGGGCTCCCTGTTCAGTGGGGAGTCTGCTTCTCCCTCTCCTCCTTCTGCCTGTATCCCCACTCATGCTCATGTTATCTCTCAAATAAAATCTTAAAGAAGAAGAAGAAGAAGAAGGCCTAAAATACAAAAGTTTAATTAAAAAGAAAAGACCTTTTTCAAAATCTTTGGTTAGTTCCCAGGTTTTATCTTGCATGTGATATATGTGCAATGGACATGTGATATCCAATTTAAGAAATGTATAGGCTAGATTCTTCATTTTAATTAATGAAGTACCTGGATTGTTTTCTACCCTACTCTTTATTTTTTTTTTTTAGGATCTTATTTGTTAGAGAGAGACAGACAGACAGTGAGAGCACATGTGCACCAGCAGGGGGAGCAGCAGGCAGAGGGTGAAGCAGGCTCCCTCCAGAGAAAGGAGCTGGATGCAGGACTCAATCTTGGGACCCTGGGACCATGAGCTGAACCAAAGGCAGATGCTCAACCGAATGAGCCACCCAGGAGTCCCTTCTACCATATTCTTTATATTGTCGTTATGTTCTCTCCTTATGATTACAAGACCACAATATAACTTTTATGTAAACTCACACATACAAATTCATTTCTGAAAGTTTAAAGTTTACCCACATGTATGCACAAGTAATCAGAGCCTAGGATTATATTTTCTAAGTAATTACTATAATACAAAATATCAGTGGCTAAATTAAAAACTATTTTAAATCATTCTGCTTTTCAGAAATAAATCTCATATTACAAACACTAAAATTACTTCCAAATCCTGTATAAAAATTTAACTTACCAAAATACTCCTGAACAACCATCACACACAAAAGGAAGAAAATCTAAAATTGAGGGGAAAATGTTACATGCACTGGTCATTATCTGATTTTGACTTAGTTTTCTTAAACAAAAAGATCCTTAAAGTACTGAACTACCTCTATATGAGAATTCTTCTTTTTTTTTTGAGAACTCTTCCTTTTGACCTGTATCCCAGTGTAGGAAATAGTGGTTAACTAAAAGCTATCACAACCTCAAGCACTCTGGGAATGACGGATTATCAGGAGATTAAATGTTCTTTGTAGTAGTGTGCTAAATCAGAAAAAAAAAAAAAAAAGTACTGGGGTTTTTTGGATGCCCAGATTTATTATATGTCGTTTCTGAGTACTGTATGCTGCAAAAATCCTGCATTTGAAGTGAAAATCCTAGGTTTCAATTCTGATCCCACAGTTTACTAACCTAGCAATGCTAAGCAAAGTGTTTAATAATGAAGTTTTGGGGCAATGAGAAAATGACAGTGTAGCAGGACCTAAGCTCATCTCCTCCCACAGACACACCAATATAAAAGCTACACCTGAAAAACACCTGAAGATGTGAAACAGATCTTCCACGCTTAATGCTACAGAGGGAGGACATACTGGAAGGGTAGGAGGAGTGGAGACACAGTTCGGATCCAAACCTGTGGTAAGACTAGACATAAATAGGGACACAAGCACAGAGAAGCTAGAGGATCAGAGCCCATACTAAGCACCCCAGCTATTGGAAACCTGCACTGGGAAGAGAAGTCCTCATAATATCAGGCTTTGAAAACCAGTGAGGCTAAACTTCACAAGCTTTTAAAATCAGCGGGGGTCACCTCCAGGTATTTAAAAAATCTCTTAGAGCTAGAAGCAATAGTAAACAGAGTCCTCACACTTAAAAAGCTAGAATAAGTAACTGCTGGCAACTAGCACAGAAATAGCAGTTTGAAAAATACCTGGGTATTCATGAAGGCAATTTATTTACTAATCTCAGAATGTGCACTAGAGGGACAAGGTCCTCAGACTTCTCCAAGAACCGAAGTGCTGGAGGGCACCATTTCTCTTTTCCTCTCCCAGGTTAGATAGCAGGGCCCTTGGAGAAACCAGCACTAACACTCTCCAACTACCTTGCTAGCAGGGTGCCTCTGTCCATGCATTCACCTGCCTTCCTACCACATCCAATCCGCTCACCTCAGCAGACTCCCTCCAAAGTGGCTCCTCTCCAGCTGTATCTCCAAGCAGTCCCAGCAGGGACCACACTCCAAAGTGACTCCTGCCCTGGGGAAGAGGGGATAACCCCACACACAGCATGCCCAAAGTTCTAACAGCTTTTAACAGGCCATAGAGGGAGAAAGCCCCACCATTCGGTTGGACCATAGAGGCTGTCTGCACACACCTACTCTGAATGCTGGCTCAGCCACTTCCAAGCCCACCAAGGCCTCTCAACAATGCAGGAACCAAACTCTGCCCAGTGTGCCCACAGGAAGCAAAGTAGGTCACTGCAGCCAACAGGGCTGAAGGCAAATGAGACTCAGCCACAACAGTAGCGCACATGCAGCCCACAGAGAAGACACCCCGGAGCACCTGGTGACCAGGTGTCATTGTACTACAAGCATCACAGGACCTCTTCAACACATGTACACTAACTTTGAAGACCAAGATACATAGCTGATCTCCCAAATACATGGAAACAGAGTTATACAATATGAGAGAAAAATATGTCCCAAATTAAAGAACAGAACAAAAAATCACATCAAAAGAGTTAAAAGAAACTGTGATAAGCAATATACCCAATAATGAAAACAAGTAACCATCACAAAGATACTCACTGGACTTGAGAAAAGAGTGGATGAAATTCAGAGAACTTCAACATAGATATAGAAAATGTAAAACAGAAGCAGAGATGAAGAATTTAATAGCTGCAATAAAAAACACACTAGAGAGAACAGATAAGGGGAGCAGTGGAACAGACCACAAATTCAGAAGACAGGATAATGAAAAGCAAACAAGCTGAAGAGTAAAAAAGAAAAAATAATAAAAAATTAGAATAGGATAGAGGAAATCAGCATCATCAAGTATACTAACATTCACATTATGGGGATCCCAGAAAAAGAGAAAAGGTGGCAGAAAACTTATCTGAGGAAGGAAACAGACATCCATATCCAAGAAGCAAAGAGAACCTCCAACAAGATGAACCCAAGGAGGTCCATACAAGACACATAATAATTAACATGACAAAAAGTAATGAAAAAGCGATAAGTTTAGGTTCGCCTGGGGGCTCAGTCAGTTAAGCATCTGACCCTTAATTAAAGCTCAGGTCATGATCTCAGTGTTATGAGATCAAAATCTGCATTGGATTCCATGCTGGACATGGAGCCTGCTTAATGTTCTCTCTCTTTTCCTTTTGCCTCTCCTAACCCCTTCCCAAAAGGGTAATTTTAAAAGCAAGAAGAAAAACTTAAAAACAAAAACAAAAACAGGTATATACAAGGAAAACCCCATAAGGCTATTAGCTAACTTTCCAGCAGAAATTTTACAGGCCACAAGATAGTGGCATGATATATATGCAGTACTGAAAGGAAGAAACTTGCAACCAAAACCACTCTACCCAACAAAGTTATCATCCAGATAAGCAAAACTTAGAGTTCATCACCACTACATGAGCTTTACACAAAACACTAAAGAGAATTCTGAGTAGAAAGAAAAGGCCCTACTATAAGAAACTTATGAAAGGAAAATATTTCACGGTTAAGAGTAAACATATAAGGTAGTAGACAAAAATCACCTATAAAACCAGCATGGAGGTTAAAAAGCAGTAAAATGAATTGTACCTATAAAAACGAGTCCAATGATACACAAAATTATGTAAAATATGACATATACATACAATGTGAGTGGGCGAATAAAAATATAATCCTTTTAGAACAATGTTTAAGCTTAAGCAACCACATCAACTTAATATAAATTGCCATATGCATGTTACAAACCTCAAAATAGCCACAAATTAAAAACCTGTAATAGATATATACAAATAAAGAGAAAGGAATCCAAGCCTAACACTAAAGAAAGCCATCAAACCACAAGAGGGTAAGAGAAGAAAAAACAAGAGAACTACAAAAACAACCAAAAAACAAGTAACAAAATGGCAATAAGTACATACCATTCAATAATTACTTTAAATGTAAGTGGAGTAAATGCTCCAATCAAAAGATACAGGGCAACCAAATGGATTAAAAAACAAGATCCATCTAGAGGCTGCCTACAAGGGACTCCCTCCAATGTGAAGGACACACATACAACTGTAAGTGAAGGGTTGGAAAAACATACATGCAAATGGAAGCCAAAATACTTACAGCACACAAAACAGACTTCAAAACAAGCATGGAAGCAAGAGACAAAGATAGATAATGATAAAAGGAACCCAACAAGAGCATATAACAAGTATCTATATACCCGACATAAGAGCATTCAAAAACATAAAGCAATTACTAACAAAGGGAGAAACTGACAGCAATATAATAGTAGTGGGGCATTTTAACGACTCACTTGCATCAATGGGTTAATCATCCAAACAGAAAATCAATATGGAAACAGTGACTTCGAATGAAACATTAGACCAGATGGACTTAATACATACACAGAATATTCCATCCCAAAACAGCAGAATACATTCAAATACATACACTCTCTAAGACAGATAAGCTATTAGGCCACACAACTAGTCTCAATAAATTTAGGAAGACTAAAATCATTATCAAGCATCTTTTTTTAACCACAAAGGTATGAAACTAGAAATTACAAGAAAAAAATCTGGAAGGAACATAAATACTTGGAGGCTAAATAGCATGCTACCAAACAATGAGTGGGTAACCAAAAAATCAAAAAGGAAATTAGAAAAAAAATACATGGAGATAAATGAAAATGAAAACAGTGGTCTAAAATCTTATTATGGTCAAGTAACCTATTACAAAGGAGGCAAGATTAAACAATGTGAAAAAGACAGTCTCTTCAATAAATAGTGTTGGTTGGGGCGCCTGGGTGGCTCAGTGGGTTAAAGCCTCTGCCTTCAGCTCAGGTTATGATACCAGGGTCCTGGGATCGAGCCCCACATCAGCAGGGTGTCTGTTTCCTCCTCTCTCTATCTGCCTATCTCTCTGCCTACTTATGATCTCTCTGTCAAATAAATAAATAAAATCTTTTAAAAAATAAAATAAAATAAAATAAAATAAATGGTGTTGGGAAATCTAAACAATTACCTGTTAAAGAATGAAACCAAAAAAATTTCTTACACCAGGCATAAAAATAAACTGAAAATGTATTAAAGACCTACATGTGAAACCTAAAACCATGAAACTCCTAAGAGAAAATACTGGCAATAATTTCCTTCCTTGCATCAGCATTAGCAACATTTTCTAGGTAAGTCTCCTAAGGCAAAGGTAACAAAAACAAAATAAACTTGGAATTATAACAAATAAAAAAGTTTTTTGTATCAAAGGAAACCATTAACAAAAAGGCAGCCTACTGAATGGAACAAGATATTTGCAAAAGGGATTAATATCCAAAATATATAAAGAGCTTATACAACTCAAGATAAAAAAAAAACCCAAATAACCTGATTTTAAAAAATGGGCAGAGGCCCTGAATAGACCTTTCTCCAAAGAAGATATAAGAATGACCAATAGATACAGGAAAAGATGCTTAAATCACTAATGCTCAGGAAAATGCAAACCAAAGCCACAATGAGATATCACCTTATACCTGTCACAGTGGCTCTTTAAAAAAATTAGAAATAGAAATACCATCAAAAAAAAAAAAAAAAGAAATACCATATGATTCAATCATTTCACTACTGGGAATTAACCTAAAGAAAATGAAAACACTAATTCAAAAAGATACATGCACCCCTATGTTTACTACAGCATTATTGTCAATAGCCAAGATATGGAAACAACTCAAGTGTCTACTGATAGATGAGTGGATAAAGATGTGGTACATAAGGGATGCCTGGGTGGCTCAGTCGGTTAAGCCACTGCCTTCAGCTCAGGTCATGATCCCAGCGTTCTGGGATTGAGTCCTGCATCGGGCTCCTTAATTGACAGGGAGCCTGCTTCTCTCTCTGCCTCTGCCTGCCACTCTGCCTGTTTGTGTGCATGCTCTCGCTCTTTCTCTCTTTCTGACAAATAAATAAATAAATAAATAAAATCTTAAAAAAAAAAAAAAAGATGTGGTACGTAAATATACTACAGAATAATACTCAGCCATAAAAAAGAATGCGACCTTGCCATTTGTGGCAAAATGCATGGACTAGAGGTTATCACTATGAAATAATACAGAACAAACATACCATATGATTTCATTTACATGTAGAACTTTAAACAGAAACAAACAAAAAACTGACTCTTAAGTACACAAAACAAACTGCTGGTTGCCAGAGGAGAGGTGGGTGGGAGAATGGGTGAAACAGACAAAGGGATTAGGAGATGCAAACTTCCAGTTATAAAATAATCAAGTCACAAATGAAAAGCATAAGGAATGTAGTCAATAATATTATAATAACATTGGATGGTAACAATGATGACTACGTTTATCATGGTAAGCGCTGAGCAGTAAATGAATTGCTAAATCTATATATTGTGTACCTGAAACTATACAGTCAAGTGAAGCTGGTATGTCCAATCGCACTTTTACAAAGTGAAAACAAAAGGTACATTTTAGAGAAGACTACAGTTGCCCCCGAAAAGGTCTCATCCTATAGGGTACCTTAACTAAAACAGAAAGAGGTCCTATAGGGACGCCTGGGTGGCTCAGTTGGTTGGACGACTGCCTTCGGCTCAGGTCATGATCCTGGAGTCCTGGGATCGAGTCCCGCATCGGGCTCCCAGCTCCATGGGGAGTCTGCTTCTCTCTCTGACCTTCTCCTCGTTCATGCTCTCTCTCACTATCTTTCTCTCAAGTAAATAAATAAAATCTTTAAAAAAAAAAAAAAAAGAAAGAAAGAGGTCCTATCATAACCCAAAGGGATCCCTGGATAATTGTGCTTGTAGGACCAGGGGGTCTGAATATAGTTCTTCTACCTCAGAAGTAAGGTAAGTGAATTGACACTGTTGTTCTGAGGTATGATATTGTGTGCATGGTGCATACCAAAAAAAGTAGGCACTCATTTGTCAACAAGAAGAAAATGAAGCATATAATATTCTAACTTCTATGTCTCTTTCAAACTGGAAAAATTATACATGTTTGCTATTTTGAAACTCATGATGATGAATTAGATATTAAATGCAGAACAAAAGGACCTAGAGGGAAGAGTTAAGATCAAGGTAGGAAACTATGTTTCTATCCATACAGAAGCTAAGTGAGATTTAGGATACTCACTTAATACCCTCTAAATCCTAACCCTCTCTCCACTACTCTGAAGAGGTAAACCCTGGACTCATTTCATATATATTTATATCTTAAGAGATCCCTGAATTTGGCAGATACCACGGACTTAGTAATCAGGTATACCAGAGATAAACATAACTTACAGTCAAAACCAATTGGCTAAGCTTCTCTATGAGAGATCTCTATGAAAGGAAATACAGGTTTTCTGAATGGCTGGCCATGACAGCCAGTGGTAAAAGATACACATAAAGACTGTAAGTTAAAAGAATATAGAGGGTTGTGTGCCCTTTTCCCCCCGCTGCCCACAGCAAGTATCACTAAACCACTGTGGCATTCCCAATAAAACTGGGCTAAATCTCGGAGTCCTCTTTTCACCCGGTACCTACAACCAATAACTGAAGCTGCAATGAGAGATGAAACCTATTTGCCACCCTGTGTAGTAACTGTCAACTGTGACGGCACACATTTGAAGCAAAACCCAGATACCAAAGACTGAGCATTCTGTATCGCTCTAATGCTTTGGAAACTTCCCTGTCCAAGTGCAGGACATCTTAAAGCTTGTGCCACACTACCACTGGCTATTAGATTGGGCTCTCAGTTGACTGCAGAGAGAACATCGCTTTACTAATGCTTCAAAATGCACATTATCCTGAAAGCTTTTCTATGGAAAAGACTGTATTTTATACCCTCCTATGTAGTTCCAGCACCAAAATTGATGCTTGGTAAATGTTTGTTGAGTCAACAATATTCAATCAAAGAACTGAGTGAGCATAAAGATCATTTAGCAGAATAGTCTGAGGATGAGAATCTGCTAAAAGCTCAGGGCATTCTCAAGAGAAGCCACGAAGACAGGTGAAAAACTGACCTCGCCATCTGACAGGTAAGTAACAGATTAAAAAGTTTGGAAAGTGGCTTGTCCAAGGTTGTAGTGGCGGGATCAGCGGGGAACACAGGTCTCCCGACATCAAAAAGGAGTAGGAAGGACACAACAAGTTCTTGGCCAGGCACACTCGAAAAACAAAGGGAACGCTGCAAGGCATGTTTTCGGAAATTGCATGGTTCGCTTCTAAAAAGACCACAAGTCTCTTCCAAAGGCTCTGGAGCAAGAAAAAAATACCAATACATCTCACTGCAGACCCAAGAGAGACGAATCCACCCTGCCTCCTCAGACTTCACCCCGCCCCAGCACCTCCACCCCCTCCCCCGCCACCACTCTCCGTGAAGACACAGTGGGACCCAGTCTACCATGCTCGTAGCTAAGGACTGCTAGATCACCTCGCTGCCGGCAATGCTCCACCTGACAGTGCTGCCCTATGTCCAATTCCGCCATCACTGCGCCGCAAGAGGCGGGGCTACGGCGCACGCGTGGCGCCTGCTGGGAATGTGGCGGGCCTGGGGGCGGAGCCTGCCGCCGGGCTGGTGCATCCACGGGAAGGAGTCAAGCTGCTGGGCGTGTGCGGGGCTGTGAATGTATATGCGGTCCAGGAGTCTAATGAGGCTGCGCGAAGCAAAGGGACTTGGTTTGTTTGTCTTCTTGGGCACAAGACTTCGCATCCTGTCCTTAAGGAAATATGCAGTTATTCACCTGGAAGACTGCGCATGCTGAAGTTCCCTCCGTGCTGCCACCCAAATCGGGGAAGACCTCACGAGGATTGTCTTTTTTTTTAATTGATGTACATCTCCGAACCGGCACAGTGCTTGGTACAAGTATTTGCAATCATCAAGTGAAGAAGGACCTTACTCAATTCCGCATTTGTCCTGCACCATTGTTACTTAATAATAAAGTAAATACCTCTTGCAAGGGAATCATTAGGCTTGTTAAAAGTAAAGGTTTTTTATTTTATTTTATTTTTTTAATTCGGAAGGGGAAAGTCTGTAGTTCTGAGGTCCTGAGTGTGTACGGAACCGCGTTGAGTCCCTCAGTTTAGAGAGCCCCGTCTCATTTAAAACAGCTCCTTGAAGAAAGCTTTTGATTCTTTCAGGAAGAAGGGGAGTCTCATGTACTTGATGAGCCACTTCAAAGGCACCAAGGAAATAGAGGCTCTTCTAGGTGGAGTACGAATGGATGTCATTCCATTGGTGTGACACCAGACACGACTCAGAGTGGGATGAGCGGCGATCAAAAACGTACTCACAAAAAAATAAATAAATAAATAAATAAAAAGCACTCATGACATGAACTGGAAAAATATTCAATACCTTGTGTATAACAGGGTCTATCTAAATCAATATTCATTGAGAAGGGGAAAGGGTGAGATTGGGAAACATTTATTACTTCAAGGTTTGCTCCTGCATGAATCTGTTTAAGATTTCCATCTCAGACTTGCTTGGGCCCCTGGAGAAACTCTAGATTTTAGAGCTAGAAACAACCTAAAATATCATTTAGTTATGCCAGCATCAGTTTTGTTTTTGTTTTAAGATGAGAGAACAGGGTCACAGAATTTAAATGATTTGCCCAAATTAATGGAAGAGCCAGGACTAAAATTCAAGTATCAAAGACTTCTGGTATTCTTGAATTTAAGAATCATTTTTGTATGTTTTAGATTTCATATGTTTCTTTTAGCTGGTTGAGTCAATCAATAACAGGTTTTCTTGAGTTTTACTAAATGTTTAGGATGTCCTAAACTGGTGGCAGGTATTTTATTGGTCCAATCATAAGATTAAAATACTCTTATTTTTTCAGTTCACTAACCCTGGGAGTACAGGGAACACCAGATAATTAAAGTAGCCAAGAATGCAGTTGCTAGCTCTTTCATCTCTAGTCTCCTTTGCCAGCTTCTCCTCTAGGTGCTACTTCAACGTGTGTTTCCCTTTAATTTTGTGTTTGGCCCGTTTATCAATGTACATCCTCATAGAAGTGAAATTCCCCTGGTTCCAAATGACTCCCATAACCATATTATCTTGAGAACTTTCTCCCAGACTGAAGTTCTCTATATCTGTCTGTAGGCATATTCACTTGGTGTCATCTGTCATATAAAACTTACGTCAAAATGGGACGCTTTCTTACTCCTACCTAACAAAGACAGTCTACCAAGTTAGAAACCCTAAATTTACTCTTCACCACTCCATTCTTATTTCTCTCATGGAAGTAGTTATTAAACTCTATCAATTATTCCTCAGAAAGTTCTCAAACCTACACTCTTCAACTTCTCAGGTTATTTCCTCCCCTGAAAATTCACTTCCTTACCTACGATCTTCTGATGGTTCTCCATTATTCACAACATTAGTTTAGTAAGGAAAAGCGTTATTGGAAAAGCTTTTCATGATCTCAGCTTCAGCAATAACTACTTCCCCTCAAACACTCTCTCCACAATAATTTCCTAAATGTATTTTCTGGTCTTTCATATGTACAGGTCTTTCCTTTTCCCTTGAATGTGCTCTATACCAGGGTCTTCCAAGCTATGAGAATAAGAATCAAGAGGGGTGCTTGTTAGTAAATACAGCTGCCCCTACCCGTCCCTGGGTCTAATTTTGAGGGTCTGGGATTGGCACTGGGAAGCTAGATCTTTAACAAGTGCCCTTACATTCATTTGTATAGATCAAGTTGAAAAACAGATTTCTCTTTTACTCCATCTTCAGAATATAATTCTGTTATTCTTTCAACTGGGAAAGCTTTGAGTGCTCAGCCAAAATTCAGTCCTCCAAGACATCAGGCCCCTGCTATGGTAGTAATTGCTTCATACTGTCCTTACTAGCACTAACCAATCAATACTGCGATTTACCGGACTAAAAACTTCAGTGGATTCTATTAGCTAGGAAATAAAATCTGCACTCAAGTTAATTCAGCAAACCTATTCTAGATTTGATACAAAATTGAATAAAACATGGTCTCTGAACTCAAGGAGCTCACAAAGTCTAGGGAAGAATATCTCTGCTTGGCATTTAAAGTCTTTCAACTCTTTGCCCCACCTACCTTTCTCACTGTCACTCAAAGGACTCTCCACAGTCTGTGCTCAGCACAGCCTCAGACCCTTAAAGGTGCTATTCCTCCTACTTGGAATGCTCTTTCGCTCTCCCATTTGAGCTGGTTTGTTTCTGCTTTTCCTTTAGCAGTCACCTCAAGTATCTTTTCCTTGGGAAATTCTTTGTTCTCCTCACTAGGGCGAATCCTGCTGTTATTACATTTATTTGCATCTCCTTCAAAGATTAGTCCCAGATTTGATCTTGTATTTGTATGATTTGATTAATGTTTGTCTCCCCATCTCAGCTGTAAGCTCCATGAGGACAAGGGTGTGGTTTTGTGATTATATAGTTACTGTAGAACTCTTTAATATGTCTCCCTATGTTTATTCAGTCTTCTGTAGATTTGTTATATCTCTGAATAACAGTTTATCTTGCGTACCATATTCTACATTGAATCTTTGAACAATCTAAGTTCAAACCTGAACAGTTATAACAGCTAAAATTCTTTGAGTATCTTATATGTACTAGGCACTTACATGGATCATTTAATCTTTTTTTTTTTTTAAAGATTTATTTATTTATTTGACAGAGAGAGATCACAAGCAGGCAGAGAGGCAGGCAGAGAGAGAGAGGAGGAAGCAGGCTCCCTGCTGAGCAGAGAGCCCGATGAGGGACTCGATCCCAGGACCCTGAGATCATGACCTGAGCTGAAGGCAGCGGCTTAACCCACTGAGCCACCCAGGCACCCATGGATCATTTAATCTTAACACTTTTAGGTATTCTTGTTCCCATTTCATAGAATGCCTTATAAAAATTATTCAACTCCTGCCTCCTTGCCTCCATCAAGAAACTGCTCTCCCTTTTCATCTCCTCACTGACTTAATTGATTATACTGACCAGCTCTCTTCCTGGTGAATCTCATAAACTAATCTCTTAGTGAGGAATTCTTTCTCCATTCCCCAAATTTACTTGGCTATTTCCTCACCTTTCAGCTCTCAAAAGAGGCTTTTAAAATCTGGCCCCCTCAGTTTCCCATTGTTGGTGCAACAAATAACTTTAAACACCGTCAGCTTGTTTCTTTTTTAAGACTTTTTTTTTTTTTTTAAGATTTATTTATTTGACAGAGACCACAAGTAGGCAGAGAGAGAGGAAGGGAAGCAGGCTTCCTGCTGAGCAGAGAGCCCTATGAGGATGTGGGGCTCCATCCTAGAACACTGAGATCATGACCTGAGCTGAAGGCAGAGGCTTTAACCCACTGAGCCACCCAGGTGCCCCACCGTAAGTTTTTTAATAGTACCTTACTGGAGGTCAGAAGTCTTAAAACCCATGTGATGGCATGGCTGTATTCCTTCTGAAAGTTCAAATTTCTTGTCTTTTTCAGCTTTAAAAACTACCTGTGTTCCATGGCTCAATGACAACCACTTCCTCCATCTTCAAGGAGGACAAAATGAAATCCTTGAATATTTGTGCTCCTGGCCTTCTCCATGCTTCCCTGTTTCCACCAACCTCCTTCTCTTACTCTGACCCTTCTGCCTTCCCCTCTTAAGAAGCCTTGTGGTGGGGGCGCCTGGGTGGCTCAGTGGATTAAAGCCTCTGCCTTCGGCTCAGGTCATGATCCCAGGATCCTGGGATCGAGCCCCCCATCGCGCCCGGCAATGAGCCCCACATCGAGCTCCGCAAAGAGCCCCTCATCGAGCCTCGCATCGAGCCCTACATCGGGCTCTCTGCTCAGCGGGGAGCCTGCTTCCTCCTTTCTCTGCCTCTCTGACTGCTTGTGATCTCTGTCTGTCAAATAAAAAAAAAAAAAAAAGAAGCCTTGTGGTTACATTGGGCCCACCTGGATATTTCAGGCCCATCTCAAGAGCCTTAACTCAATCACATCTGCAAAGCCCCTTTTGACATATAAAGAAACAGTTACAGGTTTCAGGCAATGATGTTAGCTAACTGAATCTAAATATAAATAAGTAAATAAATAAATAAAATGGTTTTGGAGGGGGAAGGGGTTGTAGGTCAATGTTGATTTGTTCATTCACTAATTCAATAGACATATTTTTTGAGGCCTTACCATGTTTCAGTTCTAGGAAGTATGAGAATGTATCTTGGAGTAGGTAAAATAATGGTCCCATAAAGTTGTCCGCATTCTAATCCCTGAAACCTTCTTCCCCCATTCACCTGTTCTCTCTTTCTCTCTCTCAAATAAATAGATAAATCTTTAAAAAAAAAAAAAAAGTAGGGAAGGCAACAAGATAGTGAAGAATGAGTAAGAGCATTCTGTAAAAGGGCATTTATAATGCTTAGGGCTTAATCAGCAGAATTGAAGAAAGATGTGAAGCAACGAAAACCCCATCATCAAGACTACCATGACCACTATTATTACAGCAGCCAGTGTGCATGGGTGTGCTTAGAAAACATCATGTTTTTTATTTTTTTTTAAAGATTTTATTTATCCATTCGAGAGAGAGAGAGAGAGATCACAAGTAGGCAGAGAGACAGACAGAGAGAGAGGGGGAAGCAGGCTCCCCGCTGAGCAGAGAACCCCTTCCCCCCCCCCCCCCGCCATGTGGGACTCCATCCCAGGACCCCAGGACCATAACCTGAGCTGAAAGCAGAGGCTTTAACCCACTGAGCCACCCAGGTGCCCCTAGAAAGCATCATGTTTTTTAGCAGCAGTTTGTTTCAGAAGGAAACTTTGTAACACTTTTATAAGTAATTACTTTTTAGAGAGATAATTTAGTTGTCCTGATAAGCATACATAAAACTATTTTGAAATGATGGCGTAGATTGTGTCTGGGCACAAACTGGATATTCACATGTAATTAATTAGCTGTAAAGTTTTCTTTCTTTTTTTTCTTTCTTTCTTTTTTCTTTTTCTTTTCTTTCTTTTTTTTTTTTTTTTTTTTTACATTCATGGAGCTTTATTTTTCCCGCAAAACAAATCTGGACTTCCAAGCTTGGCACATCAGCATTTTTGTCCCTCAGACCCAGATGTGGAGTCATTTTTTTTTCTTTTGCCCTTTATTTTTTATTTTAGTTTTCTTTCTGTGGGCTCCACACCTAGCATGGAGCCCATCTTGGGGGTTGAACTCACAATCCTGAGAACTGAGACCAAGAGTCAGACCATTAACCAACTGAGCCACCCAGGCACCCTGGGAATCATTTCTTAATAAATACCTCTACCCCTCAGGCAGAGATAGTGGGGAAGGGAAAACCCCTCTACATTAATCTGCAGGGTGCTAACTATAAGATTTTTTTTTTATGTGTAGGGGCACGTGAGGGGTTCAGTTGGTTAAGTGTCCAACTTCAGCTAGGGTCATGATCACAGGGTCCTGGGATTGAGGCCCTGGATCCAGCTTCATGTTTGCTGGGGAGTCTGCCTTTCCCTCTTCCTCTGCCCCTTCCCCCCACTCATGTTCTCCCTCTTTCTCTCTCAAATAGTCTTTTAAAAATATTTTTTTCATGTGTAATAACGGCTATTAATACGTTTACTCCTTGAAATTCTCACCAACAAAAAGGAATCAAATATTTTAATATGTAAATTAGTTTCTAGAGAATACATTTTGAAAATATGAGAAAGTGATTATCTCCTTCTCAAGTGCGAGGTGCAACATCTGTCCAAAGTTTTTTTCCATTGCCCCAAATAACATCACCAGAAATTTTGTGAGTACATCTGCCTACTGGCCTCAGAGATTTAAAACTTCAAAGTATAGGTTTCTCTTCTGCATCAGAATGATAACACAGATTACTGGATCTAGAAAATGTGCTTCCCAATATTTTAATATTTTATACCATCATTTGAATATTTTATCACTTATGTTGTATTTCTTCATTGATTTATTCAACAAATATCGATATAAAGCCTTTGAGGTGCCAGGATCTGTTCTAGAAACTGGTAAAAAAAGCCAATAAAGATCCCTGCTCTCGGGGCTCCTGGGTGGCTCAGTGGGTTAAGCCTCTGCCTTCTGCTTGGGTCATGATCTCAGGGTGTTGGGATTGAGCCCCGCATCAGGCTCTCTGCTCAGCGGGGAGTCTGCTCCCCACCCCCCCACCTACCTATGATCTCTATCTGCCAAATAAATAAATAAAATATTAAAAAAAAAATCCCTGCTCTCATGTGGAGCATTCTTGTGGGGAGAGGCACAGAAACTAAGCAGAATAATAAAACTGAAACAGCATATGATAGAGGGCGGTAAGTGCTATGAGAAAAATAAAGCTGGGAAAGTGAGTAGGAGTCCTGTAGGAGTAGGAGGGTGGGAGGAGAGGCATGCAACCTTAAATAGGGTGGAGCAAGAGGGCGAGACACAAGTCAAGGCCTACAGAATGTGAAGAACTGAACAACATGGGTATCCAGGACAGGTTTCGAGGCAGAAGAGCCGTGCAAAGGCTAGAAACTGTGTGAGGTGTGGGGTGGCTGGTAGAACGGCTGAATAAGTGGGCAGGGAGGTCGAGGAGATGTGACAGTAGGGGTCAGTAGCACTGCCTACATGGACTTGAAGACCTTATGAAAGTCTTGACTTTTTACTGAAGTGAGGTGGGAAGTCAGCTGGGGGTGGGGCGGTCTGACCCAGGCTCACTCTAGCTGCTTTATAGGGAAATAGTTGCAAGGTGAAGATGACCACAGGGAGGTCAGTTGGAAGTCTGTGATATCTAGCTGAGAGATGAGATTGGCTGAGAGCAGGACGGTAGCAGTGTTGGTGGTGGCAAGTGGTCAGGTTTCTGTAGGAGTTTAGCACACGGGGCTTGCTGATGGATTAGATGGGGGTGAGAGAAAGAGAAGTGTGTAGAATGACTCCAGGGCTTTTGGTCTGAGCGAAAGGAAGACATCATTGTTGGAGAAGGAAAGGAGCTGAATTAGAAACTTGTGTGTTCCTCAATGAGGTACAATATCTTATGTAATTGCACTCAGGTAGAAGGAAATTCTGGAGGTAAAGGAAGGTAAGAATCAACTTTGGGTAGATTATGCAATAAAGGTGACAGTGAGGTAGAGAGCTACATCTCATGTTATATTCATTAAGTGGTTGGTATAGAAAACATTCTACAGCCAAATCTGATAACTCTTAGATTCTGTAACTTCTTTCTGATCAGGGATAGGCAGAGATATGCGAAAACATGCATAAAGACCTATGCAGGCAAAACTGAGTCACAGGCACCATATGTCTTCATTATGAATGAGGGCAATAAAAGTTATTTTTGCAAAATTATTATTTTTTAATCAGGGCTACTTTTGTACTCATTATTGGGATTATTATGTACAATGAATATTTGGTTCTAAGAAACAAAAGGAACTGCTGATGAAAAGAATGTGTACATGCTTGTTGAGCTGCTTAATAAATAACTATTTGATGATTCTGCAGTATGTTTAAAGGGTAATTCTTCTTCTGTTGCTTTAGAGAATTCATTTGGCATTCTAAAAATGGATGTAATTTCAAGCAGTGGCCAAAATGTATCAATTAGCCTGACATCTAGGTCTTTTTAACAGATCTATAAATTTCCAATTTCCTTTGCCATCTTAACCATGGTAAATCATCCTGAACAAGATCAGTCTTTTGAACAACAGCCTCCTTATTAACTGAGATCAATTGAGATTAGAAAATGAAAAATACACTAGATGCTGAGAACTCTTTATGAAACCACATTGGTAGGATGAGTATTGTATGAAGATAAATGTGTTATTTTCAGCTTCTACATCATTGATTTAAAAATTTATTCTCTATATCCCATTGCTGGATTAAACACTAATATATATTTGGATGGTTTACTTGCTTATAAGTGTTATCTTTTCCCTATTGAGGTTATGTATTAATGGAAGGGAATTATTTTTAATTCAAATGTATCATGCTTTACACAACACATGCATTTCTACACATTAAATTGGTTAAAATTAATTTTTTATTGAATTGTAAATTAATGACTAAATCCTTTGTTTTAATTTCTGATTGATTTTATTTGCTCTTTGGATAAAATACATGATGCTTTGCCTCCCATGTGGACTCTATGTGATCAGAACTCTGCCTACCCTTAAAGGCAGTCTGACAGCACTGTCCTCTTCTTTCTCCAAACACCATGTACCCTGGCCTTCTTTAAAATCTTAATATTTCACACTCAATATTTTTGCACATATTGTCAAAAAATTTAGTTCTTTAGCACTGCCTGCCTTATTACTTTCTTAATTAATGAATTGCCTGTCTTCCCTTAACAAGAAAGTAGCCTCCAAAAAATACATGGATTTTAGTCTTTTTTCTTCACTGCTGCATCTCTAGCATCTAGAATTGTGTTGGGTATACAGTATGCACGAGAAAAGATGATGAATGAATGAATGATTCCTCACCCTGGAATACCAATTTCCCTTCTCTACATCTAGGTAACTTCTATTCGTCATCCAAGTTCCAGCTTAAATGTCACTTTTTCAGGCCACCTTTTAAAAAATATATATATTTTATTATGTTTAGTTAGCCAAAATATAGTACATCATCACTTTTGATGTAGTGTTCAATGATTCATTAGTTGTGTATAACACCCATTGCTCAGCACAATCGTGCCTTCTTTATACCCATCACCTGGTTGTCATCCTCCTGCCCGCCCCCGCTTCTGTAATCCTCAATTTATTTCCCAGAATCCAGAGTCTCTCGTGGTTTGTCTCTCTCTCTGATTTCTTCCCATTCAGTTTTCCTTCCCATCCCCTGTGGTCCTCCATGCTATTCCTTATGTTCCACTCCATATGAGTGAAACCGTATGATAATCGTCTTTCTCTGCTAGACTTATTTCTCTTAGACAGATCTCCTCCAGTTCCATCCATGTTGATGCAAATGGTAGGTATTCATCCTTTCTGATGGCTGCGTAATATTCCATTGTAGATGTGAACTACATCTTTTTTATTCATTCATCTGTTAAAGGACATCTTAACTCCTTCCACAGTTTGACTCTTGTGGACCCCCAAGACATGATCAGCTTTCTTTTATTATTTGTTCTTATAGTTCTCAGTATTTCTAAGTTCTTCATAGAACTTATTAGAATTTTATCTTATAAAGTCTACTTCTTGTGAGGTAGTTTGCTTAACTCCTATCTTCTCCCCCAAACTATAAAATAGCTCTATCTTTTTCTTTAAAAGAAAGATTTTATTTATTTATTTGAGAGAGAGAGAGAGAAAGCACAAGAGCAGGGCGAGGTATAGAGGGAGAAGCTAAGCAGGGAGTCGGATGCATAGTTCCATCCCAGGACTCTGGGATCATCACCTGAGCTGAAGGCAGATTCTTAACCAACCCAGCCAGCCAGGCGCCCCTCTATCTTGTCCTTAATAGTCTATCCAACATCTATGTTCTTAATAGTCTATCCAAATCTTCCTATATTCCAGCATAACACCTGGAACAAAGGAACGCCCAATGCTCAATAAATATCTGTTAAATGAAAACATGGGTGGAAGGATGGATAAGCAACCCTCATTATAACTTTCAGTCCTCTGTTCCACTTGTTCAATATTCTCCCAACAACAAAAAAAATAGTAATTAGTGAACCACAAAACAATGTGTTGCTATACTGGAGAAGTTCTTATTTAAATATACCCCTCCATGAATTCAATAATGCTTGGAGGATCCCTTAATGTTAATGCCTCATACCAGGCTCTTCATCCCCCACTTTATTTAATTAAATAAGTACTTAATGGGTTTCTCCTCTGGACCAAGCCATATAGAGGGAAAGAAAGTCATGTAAATAACCAGAAGACCATATGCTTAAAATAGAAAGACCTCTTACCCTCTAAATGCCTGTGCGAGCTTGGCAAAGTTACCAGTTGAGACTTTGGCTCCTTATCTGCCAAATAGAAATACCAATATATATTTTGTGTGGGTTTTGGGGGGCTTATTAATGATGTAGGCAATGTGTCTGCCACATAGTAAGTGCTCAAAAGATGGCAGTTGTTACTGCTATCACTAGAAGGTAAGCTCCTAGAAGGCAGATTATACTTGCATTTCTAGTATCTTATATATAGAATACTCTTCATAAAGTTTGGTTAAACTAACCAGCAATGAGAACCATAGCAGAATATGTGCTCCTTCTGAACTCCCGTGGGGCTTAAAAGATAAGCAAGAAAGTAAGTTCCAAGACAGATTCACAAAATATTTAAATAACAATGAAATACAGTACTTACTATAGTTTATGATACATATGAGATTATAGTAACGTATGTGTTCTAGACCATAAGCGCTTTACAAGGCCAGGCAGGAAATGATCAGAGGTGGCTGGCTGGAGTTATTGGGAAATGATAAGTTCACGTATTTGTGTGTGTAGATCTATACCAGTGAGCCTCCTGTGAAAATGCTCTATTTCTTTGTCAAAATTGATGCTGGCTACACCAGTGTTGGATAAAATGGATCAACCTGCTGCTTCTGTGTTATTATAATAGCAGACAAAATTGGGTTATTGATCTTGGGTAGCACCGTGTCTTTTTTATAGTAATGGCTGCTTTTTTCCCCTTTTAACAATCAGAGGTTAGCTAACATCGCAAACAGGTTTTGATGATGTTGGGTAATGTTCCTTAATATTTGGTGTATTATGTGGGAATATACACTGGCCCTTCAAAACTGGAACATAGGCTCAAATCCATTTTCCATGTCTTTGTAGCAGGTTCAGCATCGGTTTTCAGTCCTATCCATCATCCATAATCATTATCTGCGGCTGTCCTTTCATCTTACCAAACTCTCTGCTTGCAGCTCTAAGAAACAGGGCTGAGATAGTGGCCATGAACAGAATGTTTCTTTTTTCTAGGATGCGCTTTCCTTTTTCTTCTTAGGTGTCTTTCTAAAGATATTTACAAACACAGGGGGCACTCCATTAAAGATTTTCGATACACCAACACCCACACTGAAAGCTTCAGATACCTACTTAACAGAATCGAGTGCAGCAATCACACTCAGTCCTGACATGAGGAAGAGAGGAGAATACCATCTTTCACCCACTTCAAACCATGTGAGGATGATCTAGAATCCATCCGTGCCAACTGGCAACCAGGCACACTTCAACCTGCCCAGAGTCTGCATCTGCAGAGACAAGCCCAGTCAGACCAGTTGCTCCCAGAGTAAACCGCTTGCCCCCAGACCTGCTTCAGAGTGAAGGGCCTGGAAGCCCTTGCTTCCCACACCATATACACCCACAGGAACATACCTGAATATTCTTATTCACAAGGACAGAGACCTGAATACAGAAATACTGCGCTCGCACACACTCGCAAGCAAAAACACATGTGTGGAATGAAGTTTTATTTCTTTCTTTTAATCGGTAGATCTCACTTTCAGGACTCACAGGAGAGCCCGGAAAATTGGTTCGCTTTTCTCGGAGCCATTCGCAAACCAGTCAGTCCTTCAATGCTGGGTGTGTCTTCCGTGTGGATCAAGCAGCAACTTTGTGGCAGTCGTGTTGATCTTTTCAACTCTTTCCCCTGCTCTCCTAGAACTCCCAGAGGGCCGGGTGGCGCCGGCTGGGACAGGCACGTCCGACCCGACTCCAGTGCCCTCCCCGCCCCAGCCGCGCCGAGGGGCGGGGCCCAGCCGGCCGCCAGGAAATGCCCAGGAGTCTGTGTCACCTGCCCCCGAAGACTTGTTGGTTCCCTGGAGCGCTGCCTTCTAGCTCAGGACGCCCCCCGAGAACTGAGGACGGTCTCGCTTATCTGCTCCCCCGGCGCGGCCCGGGGAGCTGCTGAGACACTCCCGGGACCGCTCGCCCCTCTAATCCACAGCCATGAGCAAGCTGGGCAAGTTCTTTAAGGGGGGAGGCTCTTCTAAAAGCCGGGCCGCTCCCAGCCCCCAGGAGGCCCTGGCCCGACTTCGGGAGACGGAGGAGATGCTGAGCAAGAAACAAGAGTACCTGGAAAATCGAATCCAGAGGGAACTCACCCTGGCCAAGAAGCACGGCACGCAGAATAAGCGAGGTAGGCTTGGGGTCTGGCCGCAGGAGTGAGTTCTCACCCACAAGCCTCCAGCTCTTTCCTTGGGGGCAATCAGGCTCACAGCACCTGTTCCCCAGGAGGCCGGGTTTACTCCCACAGCCTTTCTAGGAACTGGTATTGACCCCCAGGGCCAAAACTCTCAAGTCAGCTGAGCAAGGCACAATCCTGGAGGGCAAAATGTTAGGGAATTCCAAAGAAAACCAACAACAAAAAAGCTCAGAATTAATGTAAAAAAAACCCCAAACCAAACCAAACCAACAAAAAAGATGATGAACAAAATATCAAAATTTCAAATAAAGACAGAATTGGTATTACTGTTTTTTTTTTTTTTTTCTTTTTACTTCTGGCTCTTACGACGTTCTACAAGGCACTTTTTAACTTTCTTTAAAAAAAAAGTGATATTTTGTCCATCGTGAATTTTGTTGCATTAATTTTGAATTATAAAAGCATTGCATTAAAATATTATTTATCTTGATTACTGACTTTTTTTGCACCCCCCCCCTTACATTTTCCTCCTGTCTAACTCTACCCTAGTCCAGCCCTGCTGACCTCAAATATCAAGTTTTCTGTTATGTGTTTATGTATATTGAATCACACATTTTAACTTGAATGGAAATCTTCTGTAAAATATATTCTAGTATGTTCTGGTTTGCCTTAATTCTAAGCCGTTGAAGGGTTTAGTTGGCTGTTCTGCAGTTGAGATATTATTTAAAAAAAAAAAACACTAAACTAAATATTATATTTCCTATCACTGGTTTTTACCACACAAAGGACTTTGAACCAGTAATAATTCTTGGTGCTTCTGTCGCACCTTTAACCCTTTGTTATTTTCCAGAGTTAATTGGTTTCTTCAGTGTACTGCTCTCTTTATAGAGAATAGACGTAAACAATACAGTGACACATAAAAACCCAGGGAGAGGTTAAAGTAATTTGGTCTTATAACACCAGAAATAAAAGTGGTTTTGCAATGGCAGACTCAGAAATAGAAGCGGCAGTCCAGGACTCTGCCCACCACCTAACCCTGAACTTGCATCCACAAGTCAGACTTCTTTAGTAGGAACAAAGCTCTGGTAAGATTTACTTAGCCCTAAATGATGCTGCCATTGTTTAATGCAGGAAAGGAATAATGCCTTCTTGAGTTGGCCTTGAAAACCCTGCTGCTTCCCATAAAAATATGCCTGATACATTTGTGTCCACTTACTACCAACAAAAAAGGCCAAGTTTCATTTTTCTCTGCTGCTGCTGTGCTACGATAGTCTAGCCTGTTTTAGAGTTAAATGTTGGTTTCTATTTTTACTGTTTGTCCGAAAATATTTTGGGAATCTATTTAGTGGCAATTTCTAAAGAGATACCATGCTATTATGGCCTGCTAAAAAGTCATGGCCAGTTCTGTTTCTCTGTTCGTTCTCTTCTGTTTGATATGCACTCTGAAATTTGCATAATGTCTGTCAAGGGTTGTCTGTCATTCTTTTGTGTCTGTATATCCCTTTATCTACAGTGGTGGCTCAGTAAATACTGGCTTAAAAAATCTTAAAAATTGAACATCTGCTTCTAGGAAATGGTAAAAATATAGATTTGTTTTCAGAAGACTAAAATGTAAGGTAATATGCATTTTGTTTATTTTTTTCAGAAATATTCTCCAATGGGTAATGCACTAAAGTATACTACAAATTGGCTTTATAAAGACCCTCTCCCAACATTAAAGACAACATTAATTAAGAGCATCAGTCTAACTTCCTTAAATCAGAGAAGTAACAGATGCATGTATCATGTGCAAATAACCATTTAGGGTTAAAGAAGCCACTTATTTTTTATCGTTTATCCTTGGGTATTAGCCAGGCCGGGTTCTACAGTGGTTCTGGGAGAAGGAAGCTAGTTAGCATGAATTCATCTGTGCTCTAAACTATGGAAAGAATTCAATCACAGGCCCATATATTAGAAACCTTGTCAATATCAGCATTTTCCAAATAAATCAGATAACTTCATGTACAGATAGTTTCTGTTTTCCATTAGCTACCAAGAAATACTTTCACATACACAGTGTAATCAGGCCTAATATAGTTAATACAAAATGGGCCTTGTGTTACACAAGACTGTATATTGTGCTATAAGGGCTGTAATTTATGATCTGAATGACACAATGTATGTGCAGTTAAAATTTTACTTCTAGACATGGTTGGTCAGCTAGCATGCTGCCAAGAATAATAGGTTGAATGGTCAGCTAGCACTGTATCAGAAAGAGCCACACTCCTGGTCATTACAAAGTCTTTAGTGGTCTATTTCTTTACAACAACAGAAGCTTTGACAGCATTCTGAATGTAAAAAATGGGACCTTGGCTAAAATAGTTTAGAGACACCTCCTTGCTTCCCATGCCCAACAGGCCTTAGAATCCACGAAGTGTATAATGAACTTAACATTAGAAGGGTAGTGACGCTTGATCTCAGATGTGCACCAAGTCCAGTTCTTGGTTCGGGTGTATTTCTGACAGAGGGCACCTCCCACAGGACTCAGCACCCCATAGGGGACATTGTTGCCTTGAGTGAGCTTTTCATATGGGGTGTATCAGAGCCCCTGAAACGACGAGTCAGGACTCATTGAGCTAATGGAACAAGCTAACAAACTATTTTTGCTTGCCAGTGTATGTTTGGTTATACAGAATTTAGTCTGAAACTTGCTCTCATTGTATCTCATACCAAGTTGTGCAGGCATAACTAATTCTTCTCACCTCAAACTTCTTCAGTAGTTACTGTAATCTACTAAAAAGAACCTGACTGTGCGCTATCAAATTGGTTTTGCAACACCTATGATATTCAAGGCCCTGTTAATCTAAAAGATTAACACTTGGAGCAAGATTTATAGTTTGGTTAAAAATTTCGGAGGTCAGTGAGGGTGGAGATGGGGTAACTGGGTGATGGGCATTAAAGGGGGCACTTGATGGAATGAGCGCTGGGTATTATATGCAACTGATGAATCACTACATTCTACCTCTGAAACTAATTAAAAATTTTTTTTCTAATAGCTGTATTAGAAAAAGAAAAAAGAAAAAAAAAATTGGAGGTTGGAGGTTCTTTAATGCAGTTTATGTAGATTACCCCCTGCTTTATAACCGGCCATCTGTTTTGTGGAAAAGTAAACTTTTTACAAACCACTTGATTTTTTTCTCTTGAGCGCTATCATCAAGAGCAGTTTTCTTTTCTTTCTTTCTTTCTTTCTTTTTTTTTTTTTTTTAAAGATTTTATTTATTTATTTGACAGAGAGAGATCACAAGTCAAGTCGGCAGAGAGGCAGGCAGAGAGAGAGGAAGGGAAGCACTCTCCTGCTGAGCAGAGAGCCCAATGCTGGGATCATGACCTGAGCCTAAGGCAGAGGCTTCAACCCACTGAGCCACCCAGGTACGCCCAAGAGCAGTTTTCAATCCTGGCTGTATATTAAGTCACCCTGTTGCCGGGTCCTAGTCCCATAGATTCTGATATAAATGATAGGAGTGAGGCTCAGGCACCAGTATATTTTAAAAGGTGCCCCAGAGGGTGACTGGGTGGCTCAGTCTGCCTTTGGTTCAGGAATCTAGTCCTGCATTGCACTGGGCTCCCTGCTCAGAGGGGAGCCTCCTTCTCCCTCTACCTTCCCTCCACACCCCTCCCCTGCTCATGATCTTGCACTCTCACTCTCTTTCTCTCAAATAAATAAAATGTTGAAAAACTAAATAAAAATAATATCACTAGGAGATGGCCATAGGTTACCTTTTGTTTAAATACAATGTTCTGATCCAGGTTTTACACACTTGATAGGAAGTAATTTAGTGTTGTAGTCAGGAGCTTCAGCTTCAAAGCAGACAGACCTGGGATTGATTCCTAGCCTTGCCCTGTGGCTTAGACATTGTGTGGCTTCAGACTGCTTACTAGGCCCATCTAATTCTCAATTCCTTCATCTGCACAATTGTGAGGATAAGACTGATCCTCAGAGTTGTCTGGATTAATGACATTATTGTATAAAACTCTTAATTCAGAGCTCCAAAAATATCGGCCATTGTAATTACAGTATTTTCTTTTTCAGCTAAAATTGGCTTCCTACTAAATTCCATTTACTGGTTCAAATTTTGTTTTCTGGAATAACAGAATAAATCTACTCCACCTGTCATGTGAAGACCTTTCACATATTTGAGGACAACAGTCATTTCTTTGTGTCTCCTGTTCTGTGACCTCGATTCCATCAGTCACCTCTCAATTACCACTTACTGTGCTGAGGTTGGCTTCCCAGGGCCTGGTCTAGGGGGAGGTGAGAGACCCCTAACACGTACTTGTGTGACCCCGAGAATGATTGTCCCCTTAAATTTACATCCTAGATGTCTCTGCTACTTACTTGTCTTAGGCTGAGCAGGAACATCAAATATGTAATTACGTGGAGAGGGATGGATCCAGAATGGGTTACCCATAGGCCTTAGGCTATGGGAAGTGGGCTGAGAGAGAGGAAAGGGTGAGACTAGGAAGGAGTGAATTTGGCCACTACCTCTCTTCAGGATCATTACACGTGATTCTGGTGAAACCTAGCAGCTGAAACCCTCCCACCTCAGGTATCTGATGAATGAGACCCTAAGGCAGAGTCTTCTTTTGGAGTAAGCCAGCTCTCACTCTGAAGCCTGGGATTTTTATTTATTAACTTATTTATTTTTGCGGGGAGTTGGTGGCGGAAGGCTGAATTTGCTTTCAGAGTCAGACTTGGTCTTCCTTGGAGTTGAGGGTGTGACCATGATCCCATTGATTTAGCCTGGACTCTTTTTTTTTTTTTTTTTTAAGATTTTATTTATTTATTTGAGAGAGAGACAGCGAGAGAGAACATGAGCGAGGAGAAGGTCAGAGAGAGAAGCAGACTCCCTGTGGAGCTGGGACCCTGATGCGGGGACTCGATCCCGGGACTCTGGGATCATGACCTGAGCAGAAGGCAGTCGTCCAACCAACTGAGCCACCCAGGCGTCCTTAGCCTGGACTCTTAAGTTTGTTTTTTACTGTAGTCATCACAGAGCTGAATTGTGCAGTCTCAGACACCGGGGACCAGAAGGATTTGTTTAAAAAGAATCACATCTGTGTCAGTTGTGTGTCAACTTTGCACCAAAGTAGTGAGGGCATAGCCTGTGTGGCTCAGGTAATATGAGACTGATGTAGAAGGCCCTGGTGGATGGGAGCTCCCTTGGGAGATATCACTACCTGGTGACCTCGTTTCTTAAGAGAGGTTCTCAGAGAGGGCCCTCAGATCACCTGCATCTGAATTCCTTGAGAGTATTTGTTATAATGTACACTCACAGAGACCCCCTCAAAATTCTAACATAGTGGGTTGAATGTAGGGCCCAGAAATCTGAACTTGGAACTGATAACACAGTGATTCTGACACCCACGACAGCTTGGGAAGCTGAAGAGGCATTTAGTATTCAATGAGCAGCTAAGCTGGCGACCTCTACCCCCTGCTGTTTTCTTCCCTCCCCATGCCTATTGCTGCTTCCTTCCTCCTCCATCCCTCAGGGACAAAGATGAGCACTATCTATCCACCTTCCTTCCGTTTCCTGCTGAAGACACATTTCTGGAGCTCCTGACAGATCCTCTGTAACCGGCCCGAATCAGTTTTCCTGAAGGAAGTTCACATGGTACTGAGACTCTGTAGTTCTCCAGTATTCAGATTACAAGCAAGCGTCATCATAGAGGGTTTGCTTGCCTCCGATTATCTGATTTTTAAATAGATTTTATTTATTTGAGACAGAAAGAGAGTGCGTGTGTGTGTGTGTGTGAGAGAGAGAGAGAGAGAGCACAAGCAGGGGGAGGGGGACTCCCTATGATTGGGGAGCCTGGATGGGTCCGGATCCAGGGACTCTGGGATCATGACCTGAGCCAAAGGCAAACACTGAACCAACTGAGCCACAGGCGCCCCTGATTATCTGATTATTTTGTACCATACTCTGTGTATTCTGGAGCCAGAGAAAAGAAAGAGTTGTGGTGTTTTTTCGTTTTTGATTGTTGTTCTTAAAGATTTTATTTATTTGTCAGAGAGAGAGAGAGCACAAGCAGGGGCAGGGGCATGCAGAGAGAGAAGCAGGATCCCTACGAGGAGACTGATGTAGAACTCCATCCCAGGACCCTGGGATCATGATCTGAGCCAAAGGCAGATGCTTGACTGACTGAGCCAACCAGGCATCCTGAAAACAAAGAGTTTTATTCCTGGGGCATTAAAAACCCACATGTGAGTCAGGTCTTATTCTCCAGTCAACTGTTCTTCTCTCTTCTGGAAAACATAGATTATGGAAATGTGACACTTTCTCAGTTTTTACCCCCAACCTCAGGAGCTCCCCCGGGGCTTTCACCCCATGGCTGGGGAAACCTAAAACATCTGAGTGGCTCCTGGGAGCCTATTCACTTAAGTTGTTGTATTAAAACTTCTCGCATTCCTACTACCTCCCTTCGCTCACTTAGGTATCGACCAGCAGAATGCCCTGGGCTTGTTATCTCTTTTGTTCTATTAATATTTCCTCAGTTTGCCTGTGCTTTTTCTGATGAGAATCAGTTGCTTTTCCCCAGTGGAGTTGGAAAGAGTGAAAAATCCCAGCCAGATTTACCCTCTCCCCATTTAAATCAGTATGTGAAGCTTATGTTCAGTATTTTACATTTCTGTTAAATATCATCTTTTCAATTAAATCTTAAAATTCTAATTTTATTGCCTTATGTGTGCGCTATTTCTTTTTGTTGAACCAGTCACAAATTTGATCAACAGCTTTTTTTTTTCTTTCTGTCCAAGTCTTTTGTTAAAATAATATTGAATAAGGCAGAACCCAAGGACAGAGCCTCATGGCATGCTTCAAGACTTTATTCCAGGATAACCTCTACATTATAGTAACAATATTTCATCTCAGATTCAAGTAAGACATGATTACCAATTTGACAGATCAGCACTCCATGAGTTCTGTTATCTGTCTCACTATCCATCTCAGGAAGATACTTGATCTGTATTTCTAGCCCATATCATCTTATTTCTCATTCCCTTTCCCCTAACAATGCTTCAGTATACCTTGTGGATTATATTCGTGAAACCAAACTATATTTATACACCTCTGCTTCACAAATGCTGATTTATGAACTGAGAGTGTATGAGCTTCACCAGATTCACCTGCAGAGCTTTTTAAAATGACATACCCGGAGATTCTATTTCAAGAAAACTTCAGGAATGTGATACTCAGGCCTTTCTGGTTGATTTTGATGTGCATAGAAGGCTAGTGGCAGTCTATGGTTCTTTTTTTTTTTTTTTCCTTCCTTGAGTCGGCATCTCGTAACCCCAAGAAAACAGGCCAGTGAGATTATTTTGATATTTTTCATCTTTGTGAGCTCATATTGGCTTCTAGGTATCTTTGTCTTCTTTCCTAATTTCTCAGAAACCAGAGCGTAGGGAGTTTGTGCTCTAGAAGTATACTTCCAAGTGTCTGGCACAGATTCTTACAGTTTGCTGATGTGCTGTAGCTACTTCTAGAAGGGTAGTTGGTACCGTTTGTTGTGTTATATAAGTACATTGAGTTTTTCTTTTCCTCCATGAATTTGGGGCAGCATTGTACATTCTGGAACTGTCATTATTATTGCTCTTCATTTAAGTTTCACAAAGCTGGATAGTGGAGCTTTTCACAAAATACTTACATTGTATTGTATTACATATAATTTCTTTGGTATATGCTATTTTGCAGTGAATTGAATTAGACACAAAATGGTAGAAAATTTATTATTAACACCATGATTATGCCAAAGTCATATGATTTATCAGTTCTGAGAAACTATAGCAGAGATTATTGTAAGCTTGCCCTCAGCTGTAGTTAGGGTTTGTGTTTCTCAGTATTTAGAACTGCTAATTTCAGGTTAGATTTCATTTTCAAGAAAATGGAACAAGTGCAGGATTGTGTAATCAATGAGAGGTAAGGCAAGTTCTAATACCGAGTTTTTAAGTTTATAGTGCTTGGCTTTGGCAATCAGGTTTGGAAAGGGCAAGCGTGATTTATTTTGGGATTCATTTTTTTGTAATATTCTTAAGTACATTGTGACTATTTGTACTTTTTTAAAAAAGAATTATTTATTTATTTTGAGAGAGAGAGGGAGCGAACGAGCACACACATAGCATGGGGAGGGACAGAGGGAGAGACTCTCAAGCTGACTCCCCGCTGAGCACAGAGCCTGACATAGGCTCTATCCTGTGACACTGAGACCATGACCTGAGCTGAAATTAAGAGGCTGATGCTCAGGGCGCCTGGGTGGCTCAGTCGTTAAGTGTCTGCCTTCGGCTCAGGTCATGATTCCAGGGTCCTGGGATCAAGCCCCACATCGGGCTTCCTGCTCAGCAGAGGGCCTGCTTCTCCCTCTGCCTGCTGCTCCCCCTACTTGTGTGTGTGCTCTCTCTCTCTCTTTCTCACTATCAAACAAATAAATAAAATGTTTAAAAAAAAAAAAAAGAGGCTGATTCTCAACCAACTGAGCAACCCAGGCACCCCTCTATTTGTACTTTTAAGGGACCAAATATTACAGGTACTTAAAATATATTTTTAAAAATTCAATTCTCAATCTTTTGCCTTAGTAAACTATAACCAGAACTTTTAATACACACTGGTAATTTTAGTTTCTCCTACCCTTTTTTTTTTTTTTTTGAGCATCATTTGCTAGAATTCAACAAACACACAATTGGCTTAATAAAGTTTGCAGAAGGGCGCCTGGGTGGCTCAGTGGGTTAAGCCGCTGCCTTCGGCTCAGGTCATGATCTCAGGGTCCTGGGATCGAGTTCTGCGTCGGGCTCTCTGCTCAGCAGGGAGCCTGCTTCCTCCTCTCTCTCTCTCTGCCTGCCTCTCTGCCTACTTGTGATCTCTCTCTGTCAAATAAATAAATAAAATCTTAAAAAAAAAATAAAGTTTGCAGAAGGAGAAGAGGCCAAAAAAAAAAAAAAAACCCCAAAAAACAAGAGTCTGGAACAAATGAAAAGCAACTAGTAATCTACTTCCTGACTAACTGACTTCCCTACAATAGAGATCTTGCTTTCTTACCTCAGACAGGTGGTTCTAATTGCTTATTGGAATTGCTTATTGGAAATATTTGGGATTTAGTCCAAAGTTTTTGCTTTAAAGCAGTGAGAGCTCCTAAATCCAGGCCCATCAGTCTTTAAGCTCACTGCTAAGCCCTTCTCCCAGATATCTCTGACTTGTGGGTATTTCCAGTGAGAGGACAGGGGCTAGCCAGAGCCTACTGTGACCTGCTCTGGGCAACCTCTATCAACTCTTCCTTAATCTAGTCACCTAGTGACTTAAATACCAAGGCTGTGATTGCTACCCTCAAAACAAAATCACCCCCCAAAAGCAAGCAAACAAGAATGGTGATTTTAAAATAACAGGAAAGTAGAAGCTGATTATTCTCTGTTAAGAGTTGGGAATATTTGCAGTAGAAGTTAATGTGTTTAAAAATAACATTTAATGTCAATCATTCAGCTAAATAAAATAAAGTGCATACTTTTACAATTGACTCACATGTAAATTTAGAGGAATAAAATCCTGCAACCAAATATTCGACAGACACGTTTGACATTTTATTCTGTATTTAAATATCAATTTCTGGTGAATCTTTTTGGTTCTTTCACATAGTATTATATGCTGCATATCCATAATGGGTATGTCTTATTTGCTTTAGCAATAATAACACTGTTCAATGGGCCTTTCTCAGCAAACAGTGCAAATTCCATGACTGATTCTTGCCATATATTTAGTACATGTAACTGAAAGCCAATATAACCTTGGAGTTTGAACAAAGATACTAACCTAACTCAAAACTTAAACTTCGTTAACTGCAGCAAGAAAAAAAATATTATAATTATGTTAAACCAATTTATACATATTTTAAAGATCACGCATATACGAGCCTTTGGTTTTTCTTTCTGTGAGCAATATGAAAAATTTTATTTATATAAACTATCTTCATTTGTGGAGTGTTGTTCAGCCACTTAAATTGCAAAGTTGAAGAATAGTGTAGTTCATCACCAATAGCAACATAATCCTATTCTTAAAGAATTTCAAATAGATATAGTGATCTCAAGGGTAGGAGCTATATTTTCTAGATTCGTTGATCATAGGATGTCAAGGCAATTATCATAGAATCATAGATGGTGAAGCCTGAAGGGCACTGTAGAGACAATAGTTTGTTGGTCCTCAGGAGCACCTGTAAGCCACAGACGCAGTAGTAGGAAATATTGATGCATCGAATGAACAAGGAATACTTCATACAAATAGAAAATAGAACTATGTTACACATGCAGACACACACATATATACACATTTATACATACACACATATTCATACATATATATATATGCACATGCATAAATACAGATACATATACACGTGTATAGATGTACACAAGCAATATAGAATTACATTTATAGGTACGCATGTCTACCCTCTACAATTAAGCATAATTGCTATTTCTGACATTCTATTTAATATTTGCTGGTCTGGTATTCATACTGTTTTTCCTACATTTTAGGTAGCAGCAGGACCATAGAGGTTACCAATGTGTGTGAGGTTACTAATAATACCAGTAGCAAGTAAAAAACTCATCCAATCCGTTCTGTGTTTTGCCTGGTCAAACATTTAGTTGGGGTTTTACAAAGAATATCAAGTACATTTTAATGACTGCATTGGTATATTGTTCCAAATAGCAGGTTAATTTGACTTTCTTGGCAGTCGACCTCAGAAGCAATTATAAGAAATAAGAATTTCAGTGGATATATAAAATGAAGTCTTATGCAAGCATTCTTCTTTTTTTTTTAAGATTTTATTTATTTATCAGAGAGAGAGAGGGGGAGAGAGCAAGCACAGGCAGACAGAATGGCAGGCAGAGGCAGAGGGAGAAGCAGGCTCCCTGCCAAGCAAGGAGCCCGATGTGGGACTCGATCCCAGGACGCTGGGATCATGACCTGAGCCGAAGGCAGCTGCTTAACCAACTGTGCCACCCAGGTGTCCCAAGCATTCTTCTTTTTTTGACAGCTCAAGGCTGATAGCACTTCTTGGTCATGACTTTTCACTCTCAGATTTAATAATCTCTTGTGTGATATCCTGGCAGTAAGAACTACTTCATCTCCAAAAGTAACTGTGAGCTTTCTAGAAAAAAAAAAAAAAAAAAGAGTAACGTCATTTCTGTTGGAAAGTACCTTTAACTTCCTTTGTCCGTTTCCTTTCTTTCTGGAGATGGGAGAAAGTGCTAATTATCTTCTTTCTAATCTTTCCTACTTCATAGTATTAATCAGTCACTCGTTCTCTTTCTTTTCCCCAGATTTCGGTCCAACATTCTGCTTCCAAATGTCCTTTTCCTCAGAATATCTCTTACTTTCTCCAATCTCCTTCCTTTTCACTGTTTTCTCCGGCATCTGCTGTGCCATTGTATAATCCACCACGTCATTGTCATGTTCTAATCTTTTAGCTTGCTCTTTACCCTTTTTATGACATTTAATATTGGTGAGACCTCTGAAAATATGTATTTAATATTGGTGAGACCTCTGAAAATATGGAGGTTACTTATAAGATCGCTGGTGTGGCAAGCTGGTGTGATTTGCTCTGTTTTGGGGTGGATGGTTTCTGGCTTCTCATATATCTCAACGAGAAAATTCACATTGTCGTCCAGCAGGAGATTTGCGTCAGGGAGAGCATTGAGGGGCTAGGAGGACTCCGTCCTGTGACACCTGTTATCATTCATGCTCTCTCCTGAGCCGTGCGTTTGCTGTTTGTGTCTACGTGTAGACTGTCACCCTGGCTTCATCCCCATCCCTTCCTCTGTGGCGCCCCTTACCCTCCAGAGCTTGTCCGTTCCCTCTGTGCACACACCTACTTCCTACGTGGCGTGTTATTCTCCCTCTGTGTCTCCTCTACTACTGAAATGTAACTTACACGTGTTAGTATCTGCAGTCACGTTTCTGGAAGATCGTGCATGCTTACTAAATGCTTGTTTCATGATGAATAAATGGTTGAACATTTCTCTTCGTATTTGACCCTCTGAGATTATAGCCTTATTTCTTCGTCCCTGCGGTACCCAGCATAGTGGTGGTTGCATGGTAGGTCTTCGGCATATACTCCTGGAGTGGTTGAAATGAATGGATGAGAGTATTTTTTTAAACTGAAGAAGGCTAGGGGAATTCATGATGGAGGGTCCTGGTCAAATGAACCTTCAGTTTTCTAGTATTCTGCCAGTTGTTTTCAGTCTAACCTGCGACTTTGAACAGAAGCATTTTGTTTTCATTCTGTTTGCAGAAAGCTTACCATGAATGATGCCTATTCAGATGGTGTTTTTTAAGAACTAAAACAAGGTGCCATAAATAGAAGGTATTCTTTAATTGATGAGGTAATTTGTATGTGAGTAAGAACAGGGCTCACCTTTAAGGTTCTCAAATAAAACAACATGATTATGGCACTTCCCAGTTAAAAGCAAGAGATGACACGGCCGATTATGTGTGACATATGTCTCTTAAGCACTCTCTGGTAGTTCTCTTCTAGGCCTCATCTTTCAGGTCTTCTCTAAAGATCATCTATTCCTGGTAGAGAGAAGAGCTATCATAGAGCAGTTTCATATTTCACACACAGGTTTGTCTATCGTCACTGGATATGATGGTTTCTGAAAGGTTCTTCTTTTTTTGGCAACTAATGGATTAACAATACACACATGTATACACTCTTTAAAAAAAAAAAAGATTTTATTTATTTATTTGACCCACAGAAAGAGATCACAAGTAGGCAGAGAGGCAGACGGGGTGGGGGTGGGGAGGGGAAGCAGGCCCCCTGCTGACCAGAGAGCCCGATGCAGGACTTGATCCCAGGACCCTGAGATCATGACCTGAGCCGAAGGCAGAGGTTTAACCCCCTGAGCCACCCAGGTGCCCACACATGTATACACTCTTAAACGAGTGAAAAACAGACTGACCTTTAAAACCAAGATGGCCTATATGTTATACGAGCAATGAAACTGTAACTTTTTTTCTGCCATTTTTAGTTATTTTTCATTGATGACTCCTCCTCTGGCCATGTAGTAGTGAAGTAAAGTTGTGTAAGGCTGGTGGAATTTGGGTTCAAGTGAGTAATTCTTAAGTTTCAGCGTCATTCCTCACCCAGCAGTCATACAGACCGTTGTTCCATGACTCCATTGCTGAAGGAACGTCACTGTGAAGCCAAGAGACAAAACCCCTGGCTGTTTCTCCACCACAAAAGAATACAGTAGATTCCTTTATTTCAGAAAGAATGCTGTCCAGGTCGCACCTGCTGCTTAAAAGCACATACAGGAGTTTGAAGATTGAATTGCACCTCCTACACGGGTTAAATTACATGGCTCTGAAAACATCCTTCTTCGCCAAATCAGGAACACTGCTAAATTTGCAGTATTTGTTCCTTGTCTTTGAAAATAGGCAGCTATTTCTTTCCCAAATTGTTTATTAGAAAAAAATCAAAGCCTGTCTGACTCCTGGTGGGCCTGAGGCATCATTGTTTCATGTGAGAACCAGGTCATGAGTCTCTTCACGCGTATTTCTTGGCTCTTTGGAGCATCAGGCTCTTGTCTCAGTGTTTGGAAGAAATATACCAGACCAGGCAGAAGGAACAGGAAGTATCTGGTGTCCTAGGGCCAGGCCCAGCTACACAGGAATCACTGGGTTTGTTCACACAAGGTGATCTGAAACATGGAAGTCAGATTTTAAATTTGGAGGACTTTGCATGCGAATCCAGATGCTTCTGGTAGATCAGGCTTAATGCTTGGCTGGTTGCCAGAGTTCCTGCTTCTTCCTGTTGACCCCCTTATCCTGGGGCCAGGGTCCACTGCCATTTATTATCACTCTTATGCTATTTTTATTACATATTATATATTATTATATTTATATTACATAATAAATATTATGCTATTTATTATTAGTAATATTCCTCTCTCAGTAGACTAATATTCTCTCTCACAGGTGAGAAAACAAAGAAGGTCTTTCTCCCTAACCTCTCTCTGCTTCACTTACCTGTCATTACCTGCCTGGCTCCTTCTGGTGTAGGCCAATCTGTAATTTGTGGTACGGGAATTAACATGTAAGTTGAGATTCCCAACTCTTAATGAATTTTCAAATTTATCCCACATAATTTGAGGGGCAGAAACCATGTTAACATAGGCATTTAAAACTGTGATCAAACCAGAACTCATTATTATCAACAACAGACATTTGCAAGGTTGTGTTATACCATGTGGCTCCCACCATACAGTTCGGACAACCCTGCAAGGGAAATAATGATGGTGATTGTGACGATCCCTAATAGTTAGTAATCACTCTTTATGGGTCAGGCATGGCACTAAATACTTTGCACATTTTATTTCAATTAATCCTTAACCACAGAATGAGTTATATCCTTGTTTTCCACGAAGCAACCTATGTAAAGTCACTCAGCTATGAATAGATGGAGCGTAGGTTTGGAAGTAGGCAACTTGACTCCAGAGTACAGTGGTCTGTTGTCGTCTGTATTATTGTTGTTGCTATTATTATTATTATCCAAGTAGGGAAGGTCACTTCAAAGTTAAGGTTACACTCCAAGGTTATTATGGACAGTTATTAATTGGTAAGGGTAGGATTAAAATGTAACTCTGAAGTCTCATCCTTTATATCAAGTTGCATTTTTTTGATTTTTAGAAAGTGAGCTAAAATTATTTCTTACCAGGAAACATGGTATATTTTTAAATAGAGAAATCTAAAGTTTTTCTAAAAGAAAGAAAAAAGAAAATGCTTTTGGGTCAATGGATACCAGTTAGGTTCCAAATAAGTACAGACACTGAACCTGCCTAACAGGATAGGGAGGAGACACACTTGGAACACTCCACTTCTGGGTATGTTGGGTGGAGATATGTACTTGAAGTTTAGCTTCCTAATATTTTCTAATGGTTTCTAGTATTATGTTCCTGTTATGGTGAGTTACAGCAAAAAAGCCAGTAACTTGTTGCTCATTGGCCTCAGAAATAAGATACACAATTACATTAATTAATAAATGTTAGGTAATTGCTATTTTAAATAATAATATCTAATTGCTTAAGTGTCGACCTTGCATGGGGACTGTATAAGGTATTTGACATAAGTTATCTCTAATTCTTAAAACAGTCATCCAGCCTTGTGGGCATTATATCCCCGTTTCCAGAACATCACACTGAGGCTCAAAGAAGGGAAGTGACTTACCCAAGAGTACACATCTATTAAGTCATGGGAGAAGAATCACACTTTGGCCTTGAAGGCCATACTTTTCCTATTATACCACGCTGTCATTATAGTATGTCAACAAAATTATCAGATTTATTTATTTAATATTCCTTCATTTCATCTTCTGTAAAGTAGATCAGTAATAATATCTACTCTTGGAGTTTTTGTGAGCGTTAATGACCATTCACATAAAGCACTTAGCGCCAGTTTAGCATATAACAGATGCTCAATGTTAATTTTTGTTATGTGTTTTATTGGCCTTGTGCCAGGACCTGAGTCAGGTACTGGGGAAATAGGAGACTAGAATACTACATCTTTCTTCCAAGGGCTTATAAGTAGTATAGGGGAGATGAGGTAGAAAAGTTTTACCAGTAATTATAATCCAGTGTGATAAATGCAGCAAGATATATGGATCCACAGGCAGGGTATTAGCATGGAGGGTCAATTGCATTCTTCGCATGCTGGGGAGAAAACCCCTGCACAGCTCTGGTCATTAATGTGATGAGAGCCTCTCTACAGGGCGATATTGTATGATATCACAGAAGGGTCTTTATGAAGAAAAATTTTTAAAAATTGTTTTGGTTCTTTCCTAAAGGACAGGTTAAGCAAATAAAAACCCTTTTCTAAATAAAGTGTCAGTGCTATTCAGCGGGGAGTTAAATTATGATTTTGCACCTGGAGAGGGAGCCAAGTGGAACCTGAGAACCCCGGACTTCCACAGTGTGCAGGGTGGGGAAGACAGTTACCACTCACCACTCACTCACCACTTCTGTGGAGAAGGAGAACAATGCTCCACACCTAAAATAAAGGCATTCTTTGTCAAGCCTTTCTACTTGCTCCCTCCCCTGGAGTACCACACCCACTTCTTCAGAGCTTTGGGCAGCCTTGGTCTTTCAAGAGACCTCATGGGAAAACACTCTTTAAGTAACTACAAGAAGCCCAGCTACTTATACTAACTATTCTAGTCTTTCATTGATAGATATGAACTTCTAACACAGACTCAAAAGAATTTAGATGAAAACTAACTGCAAGAAAGGGTTAAGATAAGCAATGCAAACAGCCAAACCCAAGAGAAGAGAGATAATGTAGGCAATAAAAAAACGTTAAAAACAAGACTTGTGGGCACCTGGGTGGCTCAGTGGGTTAAGCCGCTGCCTTCGGCTCAGGTCATGATCTCAGGGTCCTGGGATCGAGTCCCATATCGGGCTCTCTGCTCCGCAGGGGGCCTGCTTCCCTTCCTCTCTCTCTGCCTGCTTCTCTGCCTACTTGTGATCTCTGTCTGTCAAATAAATAAATAAAATCTTTAAAAAAAAAAAAAAACAAGACTTGTGTTAGTATCTTCAGGGAGTATATATTATAATAATAGTATATGCAGGCTATTGAACCATAAGGCGAGAATGGATTGCCATAAAAATGAACAGCTAGAAGAAAAAATTCTTAGAAATTAAAAAATATAATTAAAAATAAATGAGTGGGCAAAAAGTAAAATAAATGTAGTTGAAGACTACTTAGTAATTCAGAATATAAAGTTAAGGAATTATCCTAGAAGATAGAATAAAAAGAGAAAGAAATTAATAGATTGGAGGATAGCACCAAGGAACCCAACATCCATCATATAAGAGTTTCAAAACAGAATGGTTTGGACAAGGGTACAATTCAGATTATAATACAAAAATAAATAGGGACTTCAGAAGAAAGTAGGCAGGGGCACCTGGTTGGCTCAGTCGGTTAAGTGTTGCCTTTGGCTTAGGTCATGAACCCAGGGTGCTGAGATTGAGCCCCTTGTTGAGCTCCCTGTTCAGCAAGAAGTCTGCTTCTCCCTCTCTCCCTGTTCATGTTCTCTCTCTCTCTCTCTCTCAAATAAATAAAATCTTAAAAAAGAAGAAGAAGAAGAAAGTAGGCAGAAATAATGGAGGGGAAAGAAGTAATAAAAAACATAAAAGATACAGTTTCTCCAAACTGAAGGAAGACTTAATTCTTCAGGAAAAATAAAACAAACAAACAAAAAACCCTTCACCAATTATTTAGTTGGGAAAAGCAAAAAATAAAAGACACACACTTAGTCCTGTGCTGGTGAGACTTCATAACTCTAACATAAAAAAGAAAACTGTAAACATTCCCAAAGAGGAAATAAGCTAACAGATTTTCTACAAAGGGATAAAAATAATATTATTATCAAACTTTTGGAATATTGATTACCCAATGACAATGAAATAGTCAAATCTTTGAAATATATCGAACCTAGAATTCTGTAAATAAAAGTTCAAACTATTATTCAAATTTGAAACAAAATGACATTTTTAGACCTCTAGGTATTTAGAGAATCTATATCTATGCACCTTTTATGAAAAAAAGTTAAGATTTATTTCGGTAAAGGAAAAATAATCCATGAAGCAATGATGTAGGATACAAGAATCAATAGTAAGAAAATAAGCCAGCCACTATAGTTTAGTGTAAATTGTTGAAATTGTGTCTGCCAAACTTAATGCAATTGTTAAGAAAAGTTTCCTTAAAAATTGAAAGGATAGTAAAAACAATTAGTAATCATCTAGAACTAATAAAATTTTAGATTATTTCAATCAAATGTATAAAGTCTAACTGAGAAAGGAATCTTATTTGGGAACAATAAATTATAATTAATTTTTAATTAATTTTAATTAATTTAATTTTCAACATGGATAGAAAATTGTATATGTCTTTTTTAAATATAAGAGTATTCTTTGGAGAATAAATTTAGTATATATAATTCCCCAACAAATTATAGAGGGGAAAATGAACAAAGAAAATTTGATCAATATACATAAAGATAAGACAGCAGAAGTAAACAAAAAATATAATAGAAAACACAAAAAGATGATAATAAAAAGACAATTTGAGAGAACATATCAGTCATTACAATAAATAAACATGAGTTAAAATCTTATATTAAAAGATAAAGACTATTTGAATCTGTTGAAAACAGTCACACAAACTACCTATTCAAGTATATGCTATTTGTAAAAGGTGCAATAGAGCAAATGGAAAATAATTTTGAAATAGAGGTCCCCATAAAATTATAACAGACAAATTGTAACAAAAAGAAAACTGAAACATTAATATAAAACAAAATGCAATGTAAGGCAAAGAGTATGAAATGGGACAGAGAGTGATATTTCATATTGATAACCAGTAAAATCTGACAAGAAAGTAATCCAAATTACTTTATTACTTTATTTATTTTATTAGAATAAGCAATCCAGATCTCTTGGAATTATAAGAATAAATCGATCAAAATAGAGTTTGAAGAGAGCCTTTTTTCAGAAATCTGTGTTGCAGTAACTTTTACGTGCTTTACTCTGAAACCGTAAAGCTATTTGAGTTTTTTTGTCAGGTCCATTTAATTATCTTTATATTAACATTCTTCTGCTGCTCTTTTCCTGCACTGTCCTTAAATACCCTATCAAAACTCATATTTTAAGGTCTTTTTTTTTGCAGGGGTGTAAGAGTCAAAAGGACTCCATTAATTTTGTGATTTTCAAATGAAGCAGGTAAAGTTTTTTTTTGCTAAAGAGCTAATGGGAGTGTATTTGGATATTTCGCTTAAAAGCAACACTTTTCTCTTACCAGCATGTCATCTAATCCTTGAGTATGACTTTAATGATATTGATTTTATGGATGCTCATGGTTAGATGTAACCTTGCTAACCATCTCATAATCATTTTAGACCAAGACATGAAACTCATCATCCTAGGTTTTGGTTCCAGCTGCCACTCACTGTCTACCTTCAAGAAAGTCACATAACTTCTCTGGATCTCAATTAACTTGTCTCTGAATTAAAGAAATTGGGCTAGAATAGTTATTAAGATTTCTTTCTTCCTCTAAAGTTTTATTTTTTTACTGCATGATTTTTACTCATATTTTTATCTATTCTTTTTCTAAAATTCTATATTGACAAAAATACTTCTGAGAAATATTTTATGAATATGAAAAATGACTTTTCATCCTCTTACCAGATTTTTGGAAGAAAAGAACAGCAAAACATTTGAGGGAGTGGTAGTTGGTGCAGGTGATTGAAGGGACAAATGTTAGTTTCTCAGCTTTCTTTGGCACCCTCATTTTCCATAGGGATCAAAAATGCTGAGTCTATGGTTGGTGTGGAGCAAATGTCTCTTGAGTAAGAGGCTTGGGCTTTCTCCTTATAAATGTGGCTTCTCCCTTATTTAGCTGCATTGCAGGCACTAAAGAGAAAGAAGAGGTTTGAGAAGCAGCTCACTCAGATTGATGGCACACTTTCCACCATTGAGTTCCAGAGAGAAGCCCTGGAAAACTCTCACACCAACACCGAGGTGTTAAGAAACATGGGCTTTGCGGCAAAAGCGATGAAAGCAGTTCATGAAAACATGTGAGTGACTTTGGTCTCCCTCCAAGTCATAAATTCCCTCAGTGTTGAGAAGAGCCTTTGGAACTCTATGATGATTTTGGTAGGAAGGGAGTTAGTTATTCATTTGAGGATTTTTGATAAGTTGGAATGGAATGCCCCCTCAAAGAAGGATTAGAAGTTAGAATTGGGAAGAAAGAAAGAAAAAAAGACCATGAGAAAATGAAGACATTCATTTTGCCCTTAGGTTTCCCAGTTGTTTCAATATTGTCAGATACTCCAACTATAAATGCTTTTACACTATAGGTTTTTTGGTTTTTGCTTTTTTAGAGGATTTTATTTCTTTATTTCAAAGAGAGAGGGACAGAGAGCAGAAGCAGGGGGAGAGGCAGAGGGAGAGGGACAAACAGACTCCCCACTGAGCAGGGAGCCTGAGGAAACAGGGCTCAATCCCAAGACCCTGAGATCACTACCGAAGCTGAAGTCAGACTTTTAACCGACTGAGCCACCCAGGTGCTCCTCACACTGTAGTTTTTAAAAGACCTAAATGTTGACACCTGTGAATGTTAGAATGATCAAATAATGGTTGCCAAACGTTGGTTATCAAACCTTTTGGAAAACCACAAAAGAACACAGATTCCCAGGTTCCTTGAAGCAGGGTAGGGATTGGGCCTTTTGTTTTTGATCACCAAGTTCCCCAGGTGATTCTAATACTAAGAGGTGTTTATGAAACATTGACCTGGAAGAATAACTATGAGCATGGATTTAAGGTCAGATTTTTCTAAGTTACAATCCCAGTTTCATTACCAGCTATCCTTGAAGCAAATTACTTTGCCTTTCCCTGATTCAATTTCCTTAGCTATAAATTGGAGATAATAATAATTCTTACCTCATGTAGTCATTGTAAAAGTCAATGAGATACCAGATACAATGCACTTAGTTTCTGGCACAAAGTAAGTTCAGTATCAATATTCATCATGGTAGTGGGGCTGGGGATAATTTGCTGTACATCTACACTAGGAAATCCATGCCTAGGACCTGATCCTTTCTTGCGATTGGATATGATGGTGAAGTCTGGGTCAAAAATGCATAAGAACAATGAGTGGCTGAGGGATCTAGAGAAGTGTCCATGGATGGGAAGAGTTGGGTGGGGGGAGGCTGGGGCGAGGGAAGACTTCTTTGCTGACATTTTCTTGCCTTGATGATTCCTTGACAATCAGCTGTCATTTTGACAGCTTCAGAAAGATCATTAAAGTCGTTATCACAAAGTCCTCTCTCACTGCTGTCAGCGGTGTGCTAATTGTGTCACAGAATCACAGCCTTTTTCTCCAGGTAGTTGAGCAGCTGCATTCCCCTGAATTCCTTTTGAGAAAAATTCAACCTCAGGCCCAGACTTTACTCCTTTTCATAAATAAGTTCCTTGTATATTTGTTATAAATATAATAATTGGAAATAAGGGGTGATAGGAGAATGCTAAAAGAAAACTTTTTATGTAAAAAAAACAAACAAACCTTGGGAAACTTACAAAATATTTATTCCCCTGGAAGTCACAATTTCAGGGTTTAGGTTGCTTAATAATAAGGAAAATTGTCACTTCTCTGGTATCCTATCAGTTTACCCTAGTTTCAGAGTTGGAGGAGTGATTCAGAGATGGGGTGGTACAGAAGCAGTCCAGATCCTGGCCTTAGGCAGGTGGTTAGTTCTGGAGGGGGAGAGGGTGGTGATCAGGTACTAGGAACTGTCATCAGAACAGCTGTCCATCATGGGCCTGTGGCGACCTGGGTTTCTGTGCCCAAGTTGCTGACTCTTCTGAGGGCTTCCCAGGCCTCACCCTTTTCTCATTAGTGTTCTCCCCGCTGGCATCAGCAGCTACGGGAAAGCCCTCAGGAAGTCAGATCTCAGAGCCATGAGGCATTCTAGAAAAATCTCTCGTTCCAGAGTTCAGCTTCTCTAAAAGACTGCTGTCAGGTAGTGGCTGCTGAGAGTTGCCATAGCTTATCTTAGTCATGGTGGTCCTTGGTGGTCCATGGCACCATTTCCTGCTGACTTAATATAGAGCAGCATATATTATTAAATTCTACATATGCCCTACCTACCAGACAAAATTTCAAAATGCATCTAAAATATTGTTAGTTTTAGTCTCTAGTGACTCCCGAAGGTAATAACTATCTATCAAATTTTAAAATATATGTGCAGGGACGCCTGGGTGGCTCAGTTGGTTGGACGACTGCCTTCGGCTCAGGTCATGATCCTGGAGTCCCGGGATCGAGTCCCGCATCGGGCTCCCAGCTCCATGGGGAGTCTGCTTCTCTCTCTGACCTTCTCCTCGTTCATGCTCTCTCTCACTGTCTCTCTCTCAAGTAAATAAATAAAATCTTTTTAAAAAATAAAATAAAATATATGTGCATATGCAGGATTGTTAAATTTCTTGCAGTGCAAGTTATTTTTAAAGTTGATAAATTTTATCACCCGAAATTTTTGTTATTCTACTGAAATAACTAAGAGTTTACATTAAATTAACTCCTTTCCCATATGGAATTATATCTAAATTCATAAATGTGAAGTAAACTTCTGAAATATTTCTTCTTTTTTTTTAACTTCTGAAATATTATCAACAACATATTATCTCCCAGGGATCTGAACAAAATAGATGATCTGATGCAAGAGATTACAGAGCAACAAGATATTGCCCAAGAAATCTCAGAAGCCTTTTCTCAGCGGGTCGGATTTGGCGATGACTTTGATGAGGTAGGTAACAATGTAAAGAACGGAGGATTGTGGTTGCTGGAAAGGATAGCTTCCTCCCATATAGAGCAGGTGGGGTTTCTTAAATATTTTCTTAAATATCATTAGAGAATAAGTGGTATTTGTTAGTGATGTATTTCTCTTTTTTTTTTTTTTTAAAGATTTTATTTATTTATTTGACAGAGAGAGATCACAAGTAGGCAGAGAGGCAGGCAGAGAGAGAGGAGGAAGCAGGCTCCCTGCCGAGCAGAGAGCCCGATGTGGGGCTCGATCCCAGGACCCTGAAATCATGACCTGAGCCGAAGGCAGCGGCTTAACCCACTGAGCCACCCAGGTGCCCCTGATGTATTTCTCTTAAGGAGGAAATGGAAGTGCTGGCAACCCTGATTTAAAAGAAAGATTAATATGGTTTAGCAAACTACCCCCTAATTAAGTTTTCAGCTATTAAGGAAAGGAAGCATGTGATTATGTAGAGTTAGTGACTTTTAATGACTGAAGCCTAAACAGCCCCTTTTCAAGGAATCAAGTGCTCACACATATGGGCAAAACAAAGCAGTTTGTGTCACTCTGCAAGGAACAGACTATATCACGCTCTGCAGTTGTTAAATTAGAGGTTAGTCTGCCTCTGTCTATTACTCAGGCTATGAAACAAAATAAATGTAGAGTGGCATTATTAACACACACATTCCATTTAGATTAATCAGTCCAATAATAGAGACTCTAATTATAATGGTGGTGTCTGCACTGTGAATTTCAGTTGTTCTACTCAAAGCACATATATAAGTAGGACTAGTATATGTTTCGAAATGTTTCCAATTCTCTGATTAGTATGGGAAAGAATCTGACTTTCTACATCTGCCTGGTATTAAAAATGATGTATCTGTGAAGTAAGAGGTGGTTGCATAGAAACCTGGAAAGTAAGAATTGAGTGTCAACAACTTTTAAAAAGGGTGTAGATGGTCACATGTGGAACTTAAAAAACAAAGCAAACAAACCAACAGGAAAAAAAAAATAGAGACAAAAACCCCAGGCTCTTAAATATAGAGAAGTAAGGGGTGGTCGCCCCGGGGGCATATGGATGAGGGGAGGGTGAACAGGTGAAGGGGATTAAGAGTGCGTTTATCGTGAGGAGCTCTGAGGGGCACATACAGTTGTTGAGTCACTGTTAATGTTAATTATACTGGAATTAAAATAGAAAACCCTATCTCCTCCTCTCCCCCCAAATGGTGTAGACCAGGGGTTAGAAAATTTGGCGTTGAGGCCAAATCCTTCCCATGGTCTTTCTGTATGATGCCTGAGCTAAGGATGTTACATGTTTAAAGGACTGGAGAAAATAAGAGCAATGATGATAGAAACAAAGAACGCGGTGCAACAGAGACTGTATGTGGCCAGCAAGCCTAAAACACCGCTATCTGACCCTTTACAGAAAATGTGGCCTAGCCCTGCTTAGGCTAATAAGCATCTAATGAGTGCATTACGTATGATGTGGTGAAAGGGGGTCTGGGCTCGAGGACATCTGGGTTCTGCCATTAGTTCCTTTGTGTAAGTCTCTTCACTTTTCTGACGCTTAGTTTTCTCATCTGTAAAAGAAAAATTACTGGTTTGCTACATTATCTCTGAAGTTTCTTAAATTCTAAAATTATTTTTTCAGGGAACAAGTGTTCGATACTCAAGGTCTATAATCGATGGGGGAGATGATTATTCTGTCATATTTGCTAAAGCAAATATCAATATCTTCTTGGTGCTGTTGAAACTAGCAGGTGCTATTGGCAGTTCTGGGCACCCATTCAGTGTAGGCTGGCGTGGGCCGCCATTACCGTATCGGCTATATTTGTTCCCATTTATTTTGTGAGCAGAAGTAGGCATCTCAATATTCATCCTGCAGCATGTTATTCATTTTGTCTGTGGAAAACTGAAAGCACACAAGTACACCGGCCATACTATTTCAATCGCCCTGATGACATACACGTTCATGATTTATTTCCTTTTCATGAGGTAGACTTAACAGTGGTCAGATAGTCGTTAAGCTTGCTGCACATCTGATATAAATTGACTTGATCCAATGTTGTGGTTGGCTTAAGTATCTCCTGTCATGGCCCAGAGTATTGTTACTCTTACTTTAATATAAGATAATGATTTGTTTATTACCTTTCTCCCACAATCGATAATGAGTTCCTGAAGTGTAGAGACTGTTGATTTAACTTTGCATCCCCAACACTGAGTTCAATACCTAACCATGAGTGAGATCTCAATAAATTTGTTCAATGATGAATGAATGAATAAACAAAGAATCTCCTTGGTCAAATGTAAGAGTGCCTTAGGTCATTTCCAATAGCGACAGTCTTAGAATTCTAATAACAACAAATTTAGTGTTGACTCCCAACCACTCTCAGAGTGCGGAGGGAAGGGCTTGGACTCTGAGTAGTCATGGAGCCAGTTAGATCTGAACCACCATAGTTTTCTGACATCTGACATACCTTATCTGACATAAGGTGACTTATGCCTTTAAAGTCTCAAACTGGTCTTGCCTCTCTAAGGTCCTCAGGGCAGAGAATAGTTTAGGATGAAACCAGACTCTCTGAGACTACAGCTGAAAGAAGGAAGTACAATGTACCTACCTTGAGTCTAAGTTTTCTAAACCCAGACACACAGAATGATTTATACTGGCTTTGGTAAGTTAACAGAGAAACCATAGTATTTTTGATTCTTTTTACTTTCTGTACATTATGGTTTTGCTATACCGGTTGCTTTATCTTCAAAAGCTGAGGTGAAAATATTTATTTGCTCCAATTAAAGTTTTACAGATTCTTAATTTGTTACAGTAGAAAAGAAAAGATACATTGGAAAATGACAGGCAAGGTGTAAATTTCCTAGAAACTGAGGTTATATATTCAGCTAGCACAAATTACTTGAATAACTGTTTACTGAAGTATTATAAGATTAACTGCAACAAATTTGCACAACCCAAAATATTCATTTTTTAATCATTGCTCAGTGTTGCAAAAAAAGACTTAGTCTTAAAATAAATATTCCATTTCACTGGGTTCTCACATCAATTGGGTAGCAGATGTTCTTATTATTGTGTTTGAGGAAACCCACTTCCTGAAACGTTAACTCTGTAATTTTCTTTCTCCTATGTTCAGGATGAGTTGATGGCGGAACTTGAAGAATTGGAGCAGGAAGAATTAAATAAGAAGATGACAAATATCCGACTTCCAAATGTGCCTTCTTCCTCCCTCCCAGCACAGCCAGAGAGGATGCCAGGGAGAATGTCAGCCACGTCCTCCACTGCACACAGATCCCGAGCAGGTCTGCTGCCCACCTCAGCTGCCTGTGGTCAGATAGGTCCCTGAAATAGTTAGCTAGGTTGATCCCTTTTAGCACTTATTTTTGTTTCATAGATACACACTTTTTTTTTTTTTGATACATACCTTTTAATACCTGTATGCAAACCCGTTTTTTGTGCTGCAGTTGTGAATATCACCAATTGCTAATTTTTATCCATTTTATGTTCCAGCATCATCCAGGAGGGCAGAAGACGAGGATGACGATATCAAACAATTGGCAGCTTGGGCAACTTAAACTAAAATGGAATTCGTGGACACCTGAATTAATGAGCTGTATATAAGACATAAAAAATGTTTTTGCCTTGTTCAGAAGTTAACAAAGGCCCTGTTTTATATTCACACTGGATCAGTAATTGTCTTTTAAGCCTTATAAATAAAAGTTACAAAGAATCATTTGTAGACATCCAATCAGAGATGGAAAACAACTTCCCGCTAGCATCTTGGAGGGTCTCCCCATGCTGATGGGAGGGGGTATTCTATCTTGTTACATGCTACTGTATTTCCAGTCCCGACACATACTACGTGCTCTGTGTACATTTGTTGAAAGAAAATGGATTCCTATTAACATACAAAACATGTAACAGTTTATATGCCATATAAAAGTGATGTGTTGATAGCTAGAGAAAATTACTTTCTTTTCTAAGGGAATGCAAGTTTGCTGTGTGCATCTGTTAGGACATATCTATCCCATGGTAAATGTACATACACCATGTGTCTTGTAGGAGAGACTTCATTTAGGGAAGTCTTGTGTGAGTCTCTATATAAGTAGTTTCATTTGAGTTTTGCAGTTTAAAATCTAAAAGGAGCTTTAATTGACATTTATTATGGCAATTAAGCCTGGAATAGGGCAATGGATGCACTTCCCAAAATGTCTGAAAGTGCTAACAGCTTACACTGCTGAGCAAGGATCTCCTGGGTATAATTTAGCCACTTAGGAAGCCATGTTAACACTCCCAGGCCATTATGATGCCGTTATGGCTTCCGCGTGCTCAATGTGTGAAGGTTCATTCTTTTCTATTCTGTGCTCTCTTGTACATTTATTTACCCTTTACATCATAGTCTTTGTAAATACATAGAAATGGAGGCAATTAAAAGTATATGATGAATAAAATTTGGGTCATAATTATTTTCAAATGAAAATAAATGGCAAAATTATGTATTGCTCATATGTCATGGACCACAGAGTGACAGATGTCCTTATATAAGATGTTCTAGTGTTCCCTACTTTTGCTAGGCTACATAGTGGAATGGAAAGAACACAAGAGCTGGAGGTGAGAGTCCTGGATTCCAGCCTCTGCTCTGCTGCTAATGCCGTATGATCAGCCATGTCATGAATTCTGAACCTCTGTTTCTTCACTGGGAACTTTTAAGTGTTGGATTTGATCTCTAATCGGTCCATCCTGCCACAGGCCTTTTGCATCTGCTGTTCTTAGCAGTCTTCCTGTTATCCACACACAGACACCAAATCTTACTCATTCCATAAATCTTAGTTAAAATGTTCTTTATTTTGGGAAACTCTTCTTGATTCCAGATTAAATCAAGTCTCCCTGTTATATGCTTTCACAGCACTATGCTCTCTCTCTCTAATCACCTATCAGGGTTTATATTGCTTGATTGTTTACTTAATTATTTTTGTTCTTCCCTGCTGGGCTGGGTAACCAGGAGGGCATGAACGCTACCTCTTCCGGTTCAATAGTGTATCCCAGGACTCAGCACAGTCCCTCATATACAGTAGGTCTTCAATTAATATTTACTAAATGAATAACTATGAACTTTTTACATCTTTTGGGCCGTGAGAAATAACAGGAAGTGGATTTACTTCCCACCCTCAACCAACTAGACAACTGGACAAAATACATGAAGTAAGGACAATAGGCAGCACTAGATTGTGATTCCTGAGAGCGAGACAAATGACAAATGAAGTGAACACTTCTGGTGCCCCCTCCTCAGAGCCCCCCCCCCCCCCCCCCCCCCGCTTACTGCCTTAGCAGGGAAAGCTTAGTAGTCTTACTGAGTAGAGGAAATCTGTGAGGAAGATTCCTGCAGGCACACACACCCAGAGTTTAATAAAGCATGGTCCTGTCATGATGTCTATCTCTTGCCATGCGCTCTAGCCCAAGCTCCAGTCAAGTACAAGTTAGAGATTTCCTCTGGTTTTTCTGCCATCTCTTCAGTATTGACATCTTTGTGTTACAGCTCACTTTGTTTGATATTAATTAGCTACTCCAGATCTCTTTTGGTTATAGTTTGCATGAAATATCTTTTTTCATCTTTTAATTCTCAGTCTATATCTATGCTTGAATCTAAAGTGAGTTTTTTGTAGGCAGCATGTCTTTCAAAACTCTATTCAGCAATCTCTCCCTTTGAATTGGAGAGTTTAATCATTTCATTTAGTTCTTTAGAAATTGTTTGTTTTAGCTCTTTGAGCATATTTAAAATAGCAAATTTAAAGTCTCCGTCTAGTAAGTTTAACATCTGGGCTCTTTAAAGCATAGCTTCTATTCTATACTCTTGTGGGTTTGTTTTTCTTTTCCTGTGTGTGGACCATACTTTTTTGTTTCTTTGTGTGTGTCATAATTTTTTGTTGAAAACAGGACATTTTGAATATTATATATTTGAATAGTATAATCCACTCAGTGTTTGTTGTGAGTTGATTTTTGTACTTGTTTAGTTACTTTTCTGAGCTAATTTTATGAAGTCTGTATTCTTAGATGTGTGTGTCCCTTGAAGTCTCTATCCCATGTTGTGGTCAGCTAATAATTGGCCACAGATTTCCTGAAACATTTGAAACTGAAATGCGTTGTGTAAATTAACATATTTAGCATAAAGTGGTGTGTAACACTCTGTACATTTTATGAATCCATACTAACAATCTACATGATTTCTTAATATTTCACTAAGACTTGTTTCTTTGAGTGTGACATGTGTAAAGTCTGCACTACCTGGGGAAAAAAAGGCTTATATTTCATTTATATGTTGCCCAATTCATTCATCCATTTGTTCTTGTGTTCATTCACCAAAGACTACTCAATGACAGATGATGGGAATTTAAACAAGATACAGATCCTGCTCTTAGGTAGGTCACAGTCTAGCAGTGTGAACTTCGGAAAGTTTCTTAATCTTTCTGAGGCTGAAATTCTTTCATGAAATAATAGGAATACTACCTTAATCTCATCAGATTGTCATAAGAATTAAATGGGAATATGAGTGTAAAGCCAGTGCAGTACTTGGCACAAAGTTAATGCTTAACGAATGCTTTCTTCATGCTCTTGTCAATTCTCAGAGCAACAGAGGTATCTTAAATAACAAATCTCACCATCTGTCATATGCTATCCACATGCCAAATAAGTGCAAAGGGTCTTATTTAATATTTTATTTAGTTTGTAAAACATGGTTGTGAAATAGGTTTTAATATAGTAGGTAATAAAATGAGTAGCCATTAATAGATTGAAAGGGGCTCAAAGACATTAAGCAACTTCCTGAGGCCACACAATTGCTAAATTAAAATTAAGAATTTGAATTTAGGTAACCTTTAGTTTAATACCTATCTCATCAACCTCTTCCCTACATCTCTGCTGATACTAGCCCTTCCCTCACAAGATGGCACACACAGGCATAAAATCCTTGAGGAAATAGTTCTGAGCCAGTAGTAGAACCTAAGGGACCATTCCTTGCCTTTCCTTGGCTGTAGAGGGCAGCAGAGAGCCAGAGTGTGAAGGGGGTGAGCACTTCAGAGTAGAACATTAGAATCTTTACTGGTATTTCTCCTAGAAGTTTATTTTAATTTAGATAATGAAAAATTGCACAAGTCTACAATTTTTCAAGGAGCTCCTAGGAAACTGAGCCAGATAGAATTCTTGAAACTTATTTATCTATCTATTTATTATTATTTTTATCTGATAGTTTCTTAAAAAGAACACTCCTTTTTTCAGAGAAAGAAAGCAAACTTCAGCCAAAAAGATAAAGCCAATGACAGTCCAAATAGTTGTAAGAATGTTCCCCTAAGTTCCTATTTGAAAAGTTAGCCCTTCTGTAGCTTAGTTCTTAGTCAAGATGGAAGAGTTCAGGATCATATCTTAAAATTAAAGTTAAAAAGGATTTTGAGCTGTTTTACCTGATAATGTTTGTTGACAGGATCTAGAGCTCTGCTGTAGCCACAGGCTTCAGATGGCTGTGGTGCTTGAAGTTACCCACAGCAGATTTTAAAGTGCAGGGAAGCTAAATGTGTGATGTGGTCACTTCCTGAAGACCCAGGATCATTTTCTTTTTTAAAAGTTTATTTTTTATTTTTTGTAATCTTTACACCCAACATGGGGCTCAAACTCATGACCCTGAGATCAAGAGTTACATGCTCACGGCACATGGGTGGCTCAGTTGTCTAAAAGACAGTCTAAGCAACTGTCTTCGGCTCAGGTCATGATCCTGGAGTCCCAGAATTGAGTCCTGCATTGAGCTCCCTACTCAATAGGAGTCTTCTTCTTCTTGCTTCCTCTTGCTTCTTCCTCTGACCCAACTCCCTCTCATGCTCTCTCTCATCCTCTCTCAAATAAATAAAATCTTAAAAAAAAAGTCACTCTGTGGGACATTAGGGTTACTGAGAGGCCAGCATGAGCTGAGAGCATGGCAATGGGGTTTGGATATAGAGGAAGGTCAAAGGGGGCCAAGGAGTCATAGATATTCCTTGATGTCTTGTTTGAATAATTTGGCATATTTGTTCCATTTTCTATGGGATAAGGAATATCAGGAAAGGAGAAGACGTGGGGTGGGAATTGGGGAAGAAGAGGATCATTTTGGCTTTGGACATCAAAATTGAGGTGTTTGGAGCCACTTGATCATTAGAGGGCTGTAAAGCAAAGGATAATCTCTAGAAGAGTCAGTTTGGAATAAAAAAGTTGCAGATGTAAAGAGAAGAGGAATGCTAACCTCCAGTAAGCGGAAATTCAACTGAGGAAGGAGTGGGATAAATATAGAAAATCCAGGAGGTTTTCTAGCTTCTGTGATATGTTTTCACAGTATGGGAAAATGTTCTGTTTTTATCTAGTTAAATAGCAGCTTTCCATCTTTTAATTATTTGAACAAAACTACTGCTCTCAGATTATAAAACTCCTCAAGAGGAAGATAAGGAGTAAGAGAAAAAAATCTTTTTAAATAAGGTGACAACAAATCAGACATACCACTTTTAGAAAACTGAGGTTAAAAAAATAAAAAACGAGAAATTTTTTGTAAAGGAATAAAGAGCACATGAGAAAATGAAAATGTAGGGATGAGTTCGGGTACAGAATTATTAAAAACCTGAAGAAACAGGCACCTATCAGTGTTGCGTAGTTGGCATCCCTTGTTAAATAGGTAAAATAACAGAACTGAATAAATAAAAATGTCATTAAAATTTGATAATGGCTTTTTATTTTTACTAATTTTTAAGATTTTATTCATTTGTCAGAGAGAGAGAGAGTAAGTGCAAGCATGGGTTTCTACTACTACTACTCTTCTACTTCTAGAGAGTAGAAGCAGAGGGAGAAGCAGGTTCCCCACCGAGCAAAGAGCCTGATACCGAATTCCATTCCAGGACCTTGGGATCATGACCGGAACTGAAGGCAGGCACTTAACTCATTCAGCCACCCAGGTGTCCCCATAATGACTTTTTAGCTGATGATGACGTTTTAGCATTTCAGATTAAAAAAAAAAATGGGTAAGGCATGGATCAATTTCATGTTCCTTCCTTATGGAGTTAAATAGAAAAAAATACTAAAAATATTCTATGGTAAATGAAATACAATCCTATATAGGTTAGTCGAGACCTGGTCAGGTGAATACCCTCACACAGGTAACACACTTTCTTAAATGAGGTAGTCAGTCGAGATAAATCTTGAAATGGTTCTCCGTGAGGCCTGACAAATCCGTAAAACAGCAGTCAAGTACTGAGACTTGGGATTTTCAATTTGTTGCGTTCCTGTTCATGCCATCTCCTCTATGGAGTATGTGATCAAGTGCTACTACACATCCTTCCCACTAGGCGGCACTCTAGGCTCATCGGAAAGGCGAAGACTAGGCACCTGCTGAAATCGGCCTCAGGCTGCTCGATTTGTGGGAAATTGATAGCAGTTTGGATTTTATTAATTGAAACTTTAGAAATGGAAATGGTTCTTTATATACTAGGCAACAAGACAAGCCACATGGTTTCACTGAAAGTCAGTGGTCTTTGGAATCCTTGCTTTTGTTTCATCTCACCCTCCAATGCATCTTGCAGACAGGTCAGGAGACGTTGCCCGGGTCGACGGATGGATCAGGGTGGCGGTGAGGCCTGGGCTGACCCTCAGGAGATGCCTTGGTTTACTCACGGAATTGATAGGGCCCAGCAACCTTGCTCAGCCATACATACAAGAGAGATCACTTCTCTAACAAGCAGCCTCAAAGGGAAGTGTTTCATTGCTCATTGGCAGAAAGACTGCAGGACTGTAGCCGTGAGGGGGCTCACCTCTCCATTACTTCAGAGGAACAGTTCTCCTCACGAGGTTCCAGGCATCAGAAGGGGCAGCGGTCTTCAAAGACTTTGGAGAAGTGGGTATGATGCATGTAGCTAGGTTCATGTCAGAAGTCCTTCATCCTGGCTGTTGGTATGAAAGGGTGACCCGTGACCCTTCTTCATTAACAACCTTTGTCAACCTCAGCCCAGGAGGGAGAACTGGAACCTGGGCTCAGGGACAAAACTGAGAACTCTCACTTCACTGGCTGTGGAGAAGAAGAATTCACAGATAAGGCTATGAAACATTGTTCACGAAGCCTTTATGGATATAACCAAACCTAGGAGAAACACCATACTGTGTGCCACAGAGACTTCTTTCCATGAAGCTCCACCACTTGCTTACTGTATTCCTGTAATTTTTTGGGGTTGAGGCTTCATCTGCCAGACGAGAGGTTTGGAGCAGAAGACTTGATGGGTTTTCAGGCATACAAGTTCCAGGATTTGGGTCCAAGGAAGCTGAGTCTCTCTGCAAACTGTCACCCTACCACCATGCAGAGAGCCTTCCTGACCACTGTTGCTTAGGTGGGCATAGCAGACTTTCTACGAAGGGGCTTCGTGCTTGAGGCTGTTTGGACCAGCTGATTTCTAAAGTACTCCTAGTTAGAATAGATCACCCTGGGTCCATATGACATGTGAGTAGTCTACAAAGTATTAATTGACCGGGAGCTAAGAGTTCCAAATGTTATTTCAGGGTTGGTCATAAGCCATTCATGTGCAACAAATATACTGAGCCCCTGGCTTGTATATCCCAGCACTATGGCATAAGCAGTCAAGGGCTGCTTAGAGTCTGTGTGGTGGAGGGACTGAAAACAAAGGAGGACAATACTCTGTGGGAGGAACGTACCAGCCACTATGGGTCTAACCTTCCAGGCATCCCGGGAGGAAGGCCACACAGAGAGCTGGGTCACCAAGGGACTTGCTCATTGCAGCGCATGTCAAGCACGTGCCCTTCCAGGCAGTAGGCAGCCGATGATGCCTGCTGATTAAATGCCTGCGTGTATACAGATGACAAAGCGTTGGGTAACTGAGGGCAATGCCTAAAATGTTTGAGCACTTGGCACCTGCTTTCACAGGTACTCCTTTCAGCATACCAAACCGGTGAGCCCTGTTATCGTTTTATATGAGCACCAAAGCTCAGAGAAGCGAAATAATCCACCCCACTTGGTAAGAAGCAGAACCAAAACTCAAACACAGGTCTGTTCAATTTTAAGTTATATTCTTAATTGGAACTGGAAGTAAGAAGCAAGTGAACTTGGACAGTTCTGGGGCTCTAAGAACTGGAGAAAATTAGGAAAAGTTTCATAGATACAAAATGCTCAGAAAAGTAAAACCCAAGTTTTTTTTTTTTTTTTTTTTTTGGAGTGTATTTATTTATTTAATTTTTTTTTCTTTTTTCAGTGTTCCAAGATTCATTGTTTATAGATTCTTAAAAAAATATTTTGAGGAAGGCATTGTAAATATATATCTATGTAAGCTATGTCAGCTTTTATTGAGGAATTCATGTATTATCTGGCTTAAAAAAATGAAAGATGTTCTTAAATGTATTTCTCTTTTGGTACATACAGTTGAAGTCTTCTTTTGAACATAAAGTTGTTCACATATTATAAAATCAAATTCTCCAAGACCCAATTAAATTAATCATTGGCTGAGTATCTGAAGGGCAGAGGTCTGACACGTACTACATTATGGATATTATGGACGACCCAGACAGAGTGCCTGGCTGCTTCTGTCTGCCCCGTGCATCTAGCACACTCCTCTGCTCAGCTTTCTGCCTGCGGGGGTTTGAGCCCATGCGCTCTTGTTGCTTTGTCTTCTTTTACATGCATACTTCAATTAATCCAACTGTGGGCATTTTCTGTGTGCTGGGTTGTACACTAGATACAGTAAAGAGTTTTAGGAGTTAGAACAAATATGGTCCTTGTCTCAGGGAACTTCTGTGTTTAGTAGAAGTGTAGAACCATTTGTTTACACGTGTAAACCAATGCTCACTCCTTCCTCTGTTTTCTAATTCCTATCTAGTTACCACAGTAAAAACACTATTATGTTTTAGGCAAAAACAGATCTTATTTTGATTAACAAGATTAGAACTGGTGATTGATAGACTTAGGCTAAACAAAGAAGTTCTGTGCCAGACTCCTTATGAGCCAGGGCCAAGCAGGCCAGGACTTGGCCTGCTGCACGTAAGAAGACACTTAAAAAACAGAATTGTCAGGTGTTTCAGAACTGCAAGGAATTTCCTTATATGGCCCGAGTTAGACCTTCATGGCATGACAGGGTCCCACTGCAGCCTGGTGGCATGGAAGGCACAGGAGGCCAGTGATTCCCAGGAACCGCCATGTAGGAAGCTGGCCTTCCTGAGCTGCTGGGGAGAATGGGGGGAGCCATGTCCTTCCTCACTTATATCCTTACAGTGTCAAACTTTTGCACTGTTTTTTGGCCTATTTTGTCGAGGTGGTCAGAGTTGTCATTTTTTGGCAGACTTCTGTGTTGTCTCTCTGTGCTTGGCCTAGCTCACTTTGCAATCTCCCGTTAGATTCCTTACAGAAATCTCCACTTACCTTTCACCGCCAATTAAACTGTTTCCCTCAAGCATGTGTCTAGAAAAAAGTTACCATGTTATTGTTTAATTACCAGTTCAAAACTATTTTGTTATTGCAGACATTACACAAATTTCTTACAGATTAATCTAAAAGGCATTTTAAGTTTAGTTTGATAAGCTGCCATTATTGGAACTCAGTCCTTGGGAATGTGGTTAGAACATAAACCATGTGTAAACTGGATAAAGCCTATTCAACTCTTCCAAATTTAAAATCTAGGGTATGGGGTCCCCGGGTGGCTCAGTTGGTGGAGCATCTGACTCTTGGTTTTGGTTCAGGTCATGATCTCATGGGTGGTGGGATCGAGCTCTGCATTGGGCTCTGCACTCAGGGAGGGGTGTGCTGGAGATTCTCTCTTCCTCTTCCTCTGTCCCTCCCCCCCCTCTCTAAAATAAATCTTTAAAAAATAAATAAAATATAGGGTAGATGATGGAATAACATGGCTAATGAATTCTGTCCACTAGAGTCATTTTTAATGAAAGATTTCCTCAGTATTTTAGGTTCCAGATGGATTCCTGAATGGCCAGTGGGTGATGGTATTTCGGGCAGGAGGCTGGATATCAGCTTCTGCTCATTTATGAGTGCCTACAATGCGACAGACTGTAGTTAACACTTAACTACTCCATTTAGACCACAACAATGCTGTACTTGGGATCACATTATCTTTTTCTTTCAGGAGACAGATTGAGGAATTTGCCACAAGTCAAGAGAGTAGATGGTAGGGCAAGACATGTTAGCTGTTAATTTAAAAATAATTTAAAAAATTACAAAGTAATACATGCTTGTAGAAAATTCAGAGATCCACGAAAGCAAAATTCCTTCATAATTCCATCAGGTAATTAACCATGACTGTCAATTTGCTGTATTTTTTCTGTATACAGATGTGTAAATGTGTTACTTTTTACTTATAAAAAGTGAGATCATTCTGTTTTGTAACTGGCTTCTTTCAATTAGTGGTATATCATGACCATCTTTAAATCTTCTTGGCAACATCACTTTATTGAACACAAGAGTCTCCTTTTTTTAATGTCACAAATATTTAACAAATCCCCTTAACACTAGAAACTTTGGTTAAAGTGTTTGTGATCAACGTGATGCACATCCTTTGAGCAGATCTTTACACATTGCATATATTTCTTTAGTTGAAGTTTCTAGAAGCATAAATGCTAGGTTGAAGGCTATAAACATTTTTAACGGTTTTGTTGTCTGTAGCCAAATTAGCTCCAGAAATAATCTTAAATCAATTTATACTTCCACCAACAATGTAGATTTCATTTCTCCATATTCTAGTGAAACTACTATATGGCAACTATATTTCTTTGATTACTAGTGTAATAAAAATTTTCCGTTCTATTATCTGACTTTCTACTTTTTCTTAAACTTTGCTTTAAATACTAAATATTAAATAAGAAAAGACAAACTTTGTGATATTATGCTATTTTTAAATCTCCTCTGCGGGAAAAAGAAAAACATAATCTTCTCTGATGACAAATTACTTATGGAATGAAAAACAAATTAACAGAATGAGACACCTGGGCCCATCAGACATATTTCCATGACACCTGTCACCATGGTACACGTGAAGTCCTGCATTGTTGGTCTTCTTCATTTCAGTACTGCTAATGTGAGTCCTTAACAGGTTTTAGACCCCTGTATTATGGGCAAGGGATATGGAGAACAAGTAATTTTATTAATAAAATAAAAATAAAATAAAATTTTAAATATAGTTAGCATATACAAATTTGGAAGCAAACTGATGTTTAGAAATCACACAGTTCTCTTAGGAGGAAAGAGGGGTGTGCAGGTGTTCTAAGAAGAAACCAACTAGCCACAGGCATTCAGGTTGCCCTGGGGACCATTGAGCACATTTTATGCAGAAGATGCAGAACTTCAGCAGGTCAATTATATTTAATACCTGCCCTGATTTCTGGATAATTGTATCCAACTGCTTTGGATTGCCTATAGTATTTTTTTTTTTTTTTTTTTTTTTTTTTATTATTTTTTATTTTTTATAAACATATATTTTTTATATACATATATTTTTATCCCCAGGTCTGTGAATCACCAGGTTTACACACTTCACAGCACTCACCAAATCACATACCCTCCCCAATGTCCATAATCCCACCCCCTTCTCCCCAACCCCCTCCCCCCGGCATCTCCCTGATATGAGGAAGTGGTGATGCAACATGGAGGCTTAAGTGGGTAGAAGAATAAATGAAACAAGATGGGATTGGGAGGGAGACAAACCATAAGTGCCTATAGTATTTTAAATCCAGCATGTCCCAAACTGAATCTACCGCCCACCTCCCTAAATTTCACTGTTTTCTCCCTCTTCCTCAGGTGCTAGCATATCAATCTACCCAGAGAGTATCAATTCCCAAGACTCAATTTTATTTCAAATATCTATGTTTTCTCTAATATTTCCATAATTCAGGCTTCTATCTTAATCATTAAGTATTTTTGAGCCCTTCTTATGTGCCAGATCTTCTCCTAAGCTTGGTGGTGATGGGGGAGAGAGCAAGGCTTAGAGGGAAAAAAAGAAAAAAGCCTTGCTTTTTTGGGGATGCACTGGGGAAGTACACAGGTGAAGCAGACAGTAAAAAAGTAACTAGGAAATCTAAGGGGTGCCTGGGTTGCTCAGTTGGTTAAATGACCAACTCCTGGTTTCCACTCAGGTCATGATCTCAGGGTTGTGAGATGAGTCCCACCTGGGGCTCAGTGCTCAGTACTGCGTTCTCTTGGGATTCTCTCCCCTTCCCTCCTCCTGTTGTGCTCTCTTTCTAAAATAAATGAATAAAGTCTTAAAAAAAACCACACACACACACAACAAAACTCTAAGATGGAGGTGATTGTTTTGAATACCGCTTGCGGTTGCCCTCAGAGGTAATATTTAACCTATGATTTAAGAGAAGAGCCTGCCAGGATTCTGGGAGGAGCATTCTAAACAGGCCAGGTCAGGAAGAAGACTTTACTAGACTCAAGGAACAGAAAAGGGGCCATGTGTGCTGCCATTAAGGACAGTAATTGGCAGAATGAAACCATATTGGAACGTCATGTAACGAAGTCTGAATGTTGTAATATTAAACATGATGGGAAACTTTTGAAAGTTTTTAAGGAGAGAAAAAACATGTTGTGATTTATGTCTTTCAAAAAGAAAACCATGGCTGCTGTGGGAGACTGGATTATAGAGGGGGGAAGGTAGGTCCTGGTGATCAATTCATAACTGACCTGCTGAAGTTCTGCATCTTCTGCCTAAAATGTGCTCAATGGTACCCAGGGCACCCTGAATGCTTGTGGCTAGTTGGTTTCTTCTTAGAACACCTGCATACCCCTCTTTCCTCCTAAGAGATCTGTGTGATTTCTAAGCATCAGTTTGCTTCCAAATTTGTGTATACTAGCTATATTTAAAATTTTATTTTATTTTTAAGATTTTATTTATTTGAGACAGAGAGAAAGAGCATGAACAGGAGGAGGGGCAGAGGGAGAGGGAGAAGCAAAGTCCCCACTGAGCAGGAAGCCTGACAAGGGTCTCAGTTCTAGGACCAGAGATCATGACCTGAGTCAAAGGCAGACACTTAACTAACTGAGCCACCCAGGTGCCCGTAAAATTAAATTTTAAACAAGATCATTAACATTATACAAAACAATGCAATGTGAGAACAAGTTATCATTTCTAGGGAAAACTAGGCCAGTTTGTAAAGATATTACATGATTGAAAAAAAAAAAAACCAGTAAAAATCATGCTTTCTGCAACAGATTCCTTCATATACATCTTATGCCTTCACTCTACAGAAACTAAAGCTAGAAATCAGAAAATGCATTTAGGATTTAGCAAGAGAGAAAACCAGAGCACTCATTAGTAAAAACTTGCCAAAGATAGACTTTTCACCACTGTTTGAACTTTGGCAAATGAATATATGAGTATTGAGTTAAAATAAAATGTTTAAGGTATGCAGTGTGGTTTGTGTGTCCCTCTTTGGCCTGTCACATCAGGTGAGTGGGCTTCTACTTTGGAGCTAGAAGTGATACACTGGGTAAGGGAAAAAGAATCAGGGATAATAATGATTCTTGCCATTGCATGGGCTAAAGCAGATCTGCTGGGCACACCCTTCTGCTTTTGAGAAGCTGCTGATGCTCTACACTTCTACTGCTGACCAACACTTGTCCTTTCCAGCCTTCTCATTTCCATAATTCATCATGAATAACACAATTACCACCACACGTGCCACAGTGCTGTACGAGCAGCCTGTATTAAAAGCTGTATTGGTCTAAACTTCTTGAGGGGATCATGTGCTTAACAATTTGTATCACCCAGTGCTGACATGTGGTAGATGATCAATGTTTGTTCAATGGACAAATGAAAGAATAGGCTATCTACTTTAATTTTTTGAACTGAGAAATCTCTTTGTAAGCATTAAAAGATAATCCATCCTATACTGTTATGTACTGAATGTCTGTGCCTCCCTCAAATTCGTATGTTGAAGCACTAACCTCCTAGTGTGACTAAATTTGGAAATGGGTCCTCTAAGAAAGTGATTAATGTTAAATGAGATCAAAGCGGGGTGTGTGTGTGTGTGTGTGTGTCCTGATCCAACAGGACTAATGCCCTTATGAGAAACACCAGAGAGCTTGTTCTCTGTTACCCAGAGTATCCTCACCAGACACCAACCCTGCAGGCACCTTTATCTTGGCACTGTCTCCAGAGCTATGAGAAAATAAATTTCTGTTGTTTAAGCCATCCAGTCTGTGGTTTTGTTAGAGCAGCCCGAGTAGACTATACGTATGTGTAGAATAGATTGTTTTCTCCTTCATATTTGGTTTGCCAGAAGGAGTCTCAGGAGTAAGCGAACTTTGGTATGTCTGAGAGATGGTTCTCTTTTAGCTTTCAAGAAAAAAATGTTTCTCCTCTGATTATTTTTCTTTACTAACAAAATACATAGTACCATCGCAGGAAGAAAGCCTTTTTGTTTGAAAAGGCTTTTACCCCCTAAAGTTAAACCTATAATTCAAATTAAAAATAGCTTTTATCTTGGTACAATGAACAGAACAACAATTTTTAGTAGTTTCACAAGTGGCTAGTTTCTGTGATTCCCTTAATCTTCCCTCAGACTTGTCACACCTCGTATCTGCAAGATGGTTTCCAGAGTTCTGCACATTACCTGAGATTAAAACAAGAGGAAGGGGGAGAGGCCGTACGAGCAGCATATTTACCCTCTTACAGGAAAAGCGAGCGATTTTCCAGCAGCTATCAGCATACTTCTATCCATCTCACTGGTCGTAATCCTGTCACAGGCTCAAACCTAGGTGCATGGGGAGCTGAGAAAACATTCCCATTTTGAAGGGGGTAAAGAAACTTCTGGGCTAGTCAATGGATGGTGGTATTTGCCATACAGGGTTACTGGAAAACGACTGGCAGGTGAGCTAATTTTAAGAAATAATCCTCCAGGTGGGCTTAATCACCCCAAGGTGGGCTTTTCATTTCACACCTTAGCAAAGAACTTTAACCAGCATCTAACCAATAGTTTTTTGATTACAACTAGCTAGGCTGCAAACATTTCATTAGGCAATTCTAATTCTATACCAAGTCTTATCTGTACCTATTACAATAGAATACTGACTTTAGCTACTGAGTATACATTAGCTGTATTGTTTATTGTTTTGTGTGGGGCTAATGACACTATTCTACTTTTCTGTCAATGATACACAAGGACCTGGCAAGTGGGGTCTTCTAATTTGAGGCTATGGTTAAACACATAATCTGAGTTTATCAATATTGTATTTTGACCAAGAACCTACCCATAGCTTACCACTAGTTACCATTTCTAAGTTTGCATCCCACATTCACTGGTCCTACTTAAGAACATCTTTGAAAGGGAAGAATAATTTATCTTTGTGTAATTACTGCTATCCTTAATGGTGCAGTAATGGTGTTAATACAGGCTATGGCAAGTTTTTACCTAATGTAGTCTAAAATATCATTCCAATGGAGACTTATCAGAACAAAAACATACGTGTTCTAATTGAGACCTTAAATAGGGAGGAAAAGTGGGGTTGAGAAAATAAGAAAAATAAAGTCATGTTTACTACACAAAAGTAGATCTCCTGAGGTTCTATATGGTAGCCATGGTGAACACAATTTGGCTGAGGTTTGCCTAAAAAAATAAAGAGAAAGACAGTAATAAATAGTCTTTAAGGAAAAAATAAAAAAAACAAAGAAACCGCAGATAAATTCTTTAAGAAAAGCACTGCTTTTACTGCTGCTGAGACCTAAGAGAATTTTCTCTCATGAGTCCTCATAAAGGTACACTGTGGTGTAGCAGGCATCAGCCTTGAAATAAACACATGTGTTGAAAACGCAGTTTCTGATGATTGTTTTGCTAGTAGAAGCCAACAGCACAGAAGCAAATTGCAATGCAGTGAAGATAATTCTATTATCTTTTGGAAGAACTAAAATGTGGATCAAATATGTAGCTTTTTGAAAATCTCCCAGAGGATACAATTTAGATTCCTCTCTTTCCAAGTTGAGAATACAGGCTTGTTTTTAACATAATCCCCAAACTTCCTCTCTTTCCGTAAGTAATAAAACCCGTTTTAAAACTAGACAAATTATTTTTCGATGTAAGACCACTGTTCCCTTTTAATATCACAAACAGATGAAGTATACTACGTAGATTATTTATCTGAGGAACATGGTTTTCTAAATAATGTGCTTTAAATGTCTACTCTCAGAACAGACAAATAAAGCACATTTTAAAATGCTGGTTTATGGTTTTACTACCTACCCATGAAGTTAATTTTTAAAAGGTTAAAAGAATATTCACAGAAATGTTTCCTGTTTGAATTATGTTCATCTTTTTTTTATTAATATTGGTTACATTTGTAGCACAGTGCACCTATTCACAAAGACTTAAAATGATAATATAAAGTGTAAACCTAAAAAATGATCATAAACTCATTCCATATCTGTGAAATGGAGCAGTTAAGTATAATTAAATTTACAATAATTGTAAGGGATAGAGAGAACACTGAAATGGAAGGGGAAAAATACTATTCAAGATCTAAACAACACAGCTACTGCTGTACTGAAAAAATAATTTATTAAATGAATATAATAATAAGATGCATCATAAAAGTAAAAAAAGTAAATTCTAAATATAAACAGTGGTTTATCTAATTAACAAGTTTTTCTTCACCCATCCCAAACTTTACATACAATCTTCTGAAAAGCCAGATTCAGAAGTGTATGGTTCACTTTAAAACAGACATGTATGTAGCATTACAGCATCTGGGATTTAGCAAAGATCATCTTATTATTAGACTAAAAATGATATTAATTTAAATGATTGTTCTTTTTAAACCTTTTAAGCCTAGAATATTTTGAAATGAACAAAGAGAATAGTTTATTATATTCTTCCTGTCTCTCTCCCAGGAGACAGGTATACTTTGTGGAAATATTCTGAGACAGAACATAGCTGTACATTTTGACAAAAGCTTTTAAAATTTTTGGTACTTTGTAAGAAACAGTGTCCTTTTTAGATCAAAAGTTAACAACAGCCACTTGATCTCTTAATCTATGTAAGCAGGATTTTAAATAACTACATTTTAGTATGTACATCAAGATACTGATAAACTTTTAGATAGTGAAGAAAACAAAACTGGAGATGGTTATTCTATTTCCCCAGTAAGTTTCCCTCAGCTTTTAGAAAGCACATGCAATTCAATATACCGAGCTGTATTTCAAAATGCTAGCACGATCACAACACTTATTAACAGCAATATGCAAAGCACTAGAAATAGAAAATAAATGAGTAACTTCATATTGTAAAAATGAAACAAGGCACTTTCAACAATTATAAGTCAATCTGAAAGAAACACTTTTTCATAAAGCTGACTCACAGACCCTAGCAGACTGGTGTAAAAAGTCAAATAGTGAAGGCACTACATAATTCTTTTTCCTAACTCCACTTACTAAAGAAATTCACCAATTAAACTTGGCACAAAGGAGTTTAATTATCATAAAGTGCATCACTTGGCTAAATATATTAAAAGGAAAATCAGCCTTAATATATTATAGCAACATATTCACATATACAGAAATAAAAATGCAATCCCAGGAGTCAATATAGTTAAGGAACTTCATAGTATATATGGCTTTTTATTTTGTATATATTTTTTTGTAACTCCTTACTTGCTTAGAATCTTTATTTTCAAAAGATTATACCTTGATTAGCAAAAAGAGGTAGTATTCTGAAAGAGGAAAACTCACTGATTCTATAGGTAGAGATTTAAGATAAAGATTATGTGGAAAATAAACAAGTATAACATATTATAATAAATTAGGATACTTATCATAGTATTCTGATAATGTATCAGCTTTTAAAATCAAGGCTATTTTATCAGTTTAGCTATGTTATTTTATATTAGTATAGCTCTTTCAAATAGTTTTCCTTTGGTATTAGAAAGTTTTCTTCTTTTAAATAGCAAACAGGCAATTTTTATTTACAGATGGTAAATGTATCGATATTTAAAACTTAATTCATCTTTACCACTGATTTAAACGACTAATGAAAATGTATCATGTCATAGATACAAAGAAGTATATATCAACCAGATAGTAACATGCATTTAATGTCCATTTAACTGATAAAATTGGCATTTTAAACACAAACTCAAACACACACACATACACGCAAGAGTATGCACACACACATTACTTTGGAGCAATATATTGGCAAAATACCAAAATAATTTATGCACATTATTTAAGAATTGAGTCTTGATAACAGAACTCAAACTAAATTTTTTTTTAGTGTATTAAATACAAAGGTTGGATAAAAGACAATTTAAAGCAGCAGTGAATACATTTCTTATCCCAATAACTTAAAAAACTTTTATGTAAACTTTATACATGTGCAATCTTTCTGTTTTCTGTAAATGCTTCACTCTTTTTTTCTTTTTAAATATTTGCCACTCTATTCTAAATTTGCTGAAACATATACATGGAAGAAACTGCTTGTCGTGTATTAGTCTTCTTCAGCATTGTATGCCACTTCTGCAACTTCTATGTCTGATACAGAATTTTCAGGTTCACTAAAACTTAAGCATGGCTTATCATCAGTTCTGCAAGAAAAGAGAAACATGTCAACAAAGAGATTAGAAACATGCGATTTCACTTCACTATTACCTTAAAATTTTTTTTTATCTAATGGAAAGATTATTTAAATACTAATGTGAAAATATTTAATGGAAAAGAATACTTAAATAATTGATCAGAAATTACACACACACACACACACACACACACACACATATATATTTAAGATTTTATTTATTTATTTGACAGAGAGAGAGGGAGAGAAACCACAAGCAGGGGTAGTTGGAGGGGGAGAAAAGAAGCAGGCTCCCCACTAAGCAGGGAGCCCAACGTGGGGCTTGATTCCAGGACTCTGGGATCATGACCTGAGCCAAGAGCAGCTGCTTAACAGACTGAGCCATCCAGAAATTTTATATTTTTAAGTTGTTATTACCAGACATCATCTATGGAGATATATTTTTGAGTCTTTCAGCTCTCCCAACTACCATTTATCACTAAAAATCCAATTTATAATGACCTTTACCAACACAAATTTGTTCTCATAATTACAGCTTAGCTGCTGCCACTAAAGTATTTACAATGACTTTGGATTTATAAGTAATAAATATTCTATGTGCTTTCAAATATACTATCTTCATCATTCCTGTTAGGTAGGCAGGCTTGTTGCTATTATAGTATCCCACTTTTTGAATGGAAAAAGACTGAGAGAGATTAATATGTTAAACTTAATAAAATTAATGAATTAAATGAATAGGTAATTTAGATATATCTTCAAAGTAAGTAATAATTTACAGCCTAGATGCCAAATATTCATTTTTAGGGACAGCCTAGAATATCAAATAGTCTTTATTTGCTCAGCAGATTCATGATATAATAACACTGAGTTCATAAAAAAAAAAACTTGATAGAGTATTACTATTTCCCTCTAATTAATCAGATAATTAGGCCATAATAAGCCAAATATTATTTACCTAGATTCCTCATGCAAAACATCTTGATCAACCTCAAGTGAGGAGGGCTCCACCTTTGGGATGTGTCCACCTTCTGTTTCTGATGCGTGCAATGACTCTTCAGGTTCTAAAGACAATGTTCTGAAAGTAAATTAGAGCAACAAGTTATTTCCTACAAAAAAAGTATTAGTTTATTTTTGTAAATACACATAACTTTATTAGTCTTTAGCTATTCTTAATATAGCTAATAGATTGCTGACTCTGGGAGTCAACAGAGAAACTAGTATTTATAATTAACGTAAAATGATTTTAATGTCAATTAAATATGCTGACAAGAACACAAACTACAACTTTCATATGTGAAAAATTGGTAGAAATGCCTAGAAATAAAGATACCATTTAAACAGGTTAAAATGAATAATGTTTATCTTCAACAGCTAGAGACTTGTATTTCTGATGTTTCCCATCCTTCAAATGTTCAGCCTCCTAAATAATTTATCAAAAGGCAATTTTCCCAATCTATAAGAAATTACGCCAAGAGTCTAAGACTTCTGGAATCAGAAATTTCCTAAATCATACTAAAATACAAAGGGCATTTAGCCCAGAGTATTAAGGGTTTAATGAGTAAGGCTAAAAATGTAAATATCACAATACACCTGATTCTGCTCTCTAGAGTTTCTATATGAAGTTGCTTTTCATGCAGCAGTTTCTTCAGTGATTCCACCTCTTTTTGTTTTTCAAGTAGTTCTTTTTGAAAACGGTAGTTTGTCTCTTCTAAAGTTTCACAGAAAGCCTTAAAAACAAATGAAAAATTCAGAAAAAAATTACTTATGCAGTATCTTCCTCAAGAGCATTTATTTGAGGAGTTAAAGAACATAACCAAAATAATATGTATGCAGCCCCAACAATTTGTTCCCTTTCCTCATCGTTTTCGGTCTCTGCTATCTTGCTATCTGCCACCTACCAGCAGGACTTCTAACTACAGGTCCCCTTTCTTGAGAATTGTTAATCAGTAAGCCACATTGCTTGAAATGAGTATGTGATAACCCTATAGAGTAGAACTGGGGGAAAAAATGACCAAGTTTTAAGTTTCTGTTCTCCTTCATCTATTTTTGCCTAGTCCTAGATGAATATACTTTTTTGAAAAACTGACTATTCATTCGTATTAGCTTAGCAGCAATAATATTGTAACAACCTCCTCCACAACACCAAAACAATGTTGGGTTCTTTTTTCAACATTGTTTTTCTCTTGCTTCTCCTTTTCCCAGATTCGTTCAAAGTTGACATGTTATCCTTCATACCCAGGATACTAAACACTGCTGAAATAAAGATTAAAACAAACAAAATCGTTCTACCATAAAAAATGATGTCATGAAAATATGTGGGTCACTTATTTTGGTGAGGCGTTCGGCATTACTGATCAATTCTTTTAATTATTCCTAGTTATCTCTCACTCCCTGTCCTGTCTTCTCTCTGACTGTTTCAGAACTTCACCCCTGGTAAGTCCCCTACAATGCGTTACTATTGCTGATTCCAAACCCAGCAGATGATCTGGATTACTGTATCAGGGGAAAAAAAAAACCCACTGACTCCCTGAATCCTGGCTACCTTCACATCCTGTTCTTTTCCTTAAGAACATGAGACTCTTTATCTTATCTACTTACTCTTCCTCCTCTGGAAGTGTGTTCAACCACATACACTTTGTCTTAAATTTTCAACCTTTCCCCTTCCTGGACCCTAAACCTCCTTAATAAACTTGACTGAAGTTCATTAAGCAAGTCCTAAAAATTTCTCTATAAAGAAAAATCATCACCTCTCTCTTAATCATGACTAGCTATTAACTCACCTCCTTCCTTTCAAAATGAAACAATTTATCACAATAGGTTTTTATCACCCAAATTTAGCCCCCCATTTACTTCTAAAATCATTTAATTAGAGGAGTTTCATTCTCTTTTTCTCTACCAACTATGCCCAGGGAAAGGCAAACAATGACCTTCTAATTGTCAAATCCAAAGTGTTGTTTTAATGACTTCACTGCATGTCACTGTTGATTTAATTTTTTTTTTTAATTTAATGGAATCTCTTTCATTTGGCCTCCATGAAACTTTATGGTTTGCTTCTTAACTTGGACAGCTACTTCTTAGCTTTTAATCTGTTCTTTGCATGTGGGCATTCATCAGAGTTTTGCCTTTGGTTATATATTCTCTTGTTCTATATGTCATTCCTGGGCAATTGCACTTACTGTTAAGACTTCAGCTCTCATCTCCACTATATGCTATCAACTTCTAATGGGTTTGTTGTTGTTATTAATCTCCACCCCTCAACATTTCCTGAGTGCATAGACATCATTCATGTATCTGTTGGTCCTCTTCAACTAGATGTACCAATGGCAAGTCAAACAGCGTTCACAAGGGAGTATCTATTCTACCATCTCATCATTAAAGTCATCAAGCAGGCATCTTAGATCACTGAAGTCCCCTAATTTCTATGGCCCAAAGATAACCCAGTCTCTCTACCTTTCCCTTACCCTCATTCCCTACTGCCTCATCAACACTTCTTATGTTTTTGTCATTTTTTTTCTCATTTCTACAGTTTTCAGTTCTTAACCAAACTACACCACCAGTAAACTAATTGGCTCACCTATGTTTACTCTGGCAATATAAGCTGGCTTTCTTCCCTTTTTTTTTTTTTTAAATTGTGTTATGTTAGTCTCCATACAGTGGACTTTCTTAAAAATACATTTGATCATGTTACCTATGATTTAATACTGCCTAAATAATAAGGCCAAATATATGTAGGCAAATGAAGTACCTTATGATGTGACATATCCCTTTTACCCCAACTTCATAGCTTGATGTATTTACCTTTCCTTTCCTCTGGTCTTCTACATAACCCATGTTCCACCCAACTGAATTATTTTCAGCTTCTCAAATATTTATCTTTATATAGATGGAAGTATTTAATATATATCAGTCTTATTTTTTTTACCTAATGACATAAGATGAACGTTATAAACATACCCATATTTAAAGATCTGGGTATAGTCACATATGAGAAAAACTGAACAGTGTTCAACAATCATGCAAATAGAACATAGGAACACAGAAAAAAAAAATAAATGAACCACACATAACTTCCACAGATAATAGTATGGGTGACCAGGCAAACTAAGGCTTCTGGCTATAAAACACCTAGCTAAAAATCCAACTTTTTTAAACAGCTATGTGGGCAAGAAACAGAGGTAAGTCTCCGGGAACAAAAACAAAGAGAAATGAAAACAAGTACCACCAGGATCTGCACTAACATAGCTTTGGGTAATGGGTGAAAAAGGAGTGAGGAGAGGTTGCTTTTGGTAACTTTGAACTTTAAACATCAAGATAAGAGATGAATCAGGGATGTTTTAAGGGCTAGTGACAAAAAATCAGATACTTAGGAATAAATAAAGTAAGGACTCTGAAGAGCAAAGTCATTAATAAAAGTCACTCATCAACACTGGAATACATCAAGGAAGATTGTGTGTCTCATCTTGGCCTATATGTGGGAGAGGTAAAGTCTTCCCTGAAGAATCCGTAACTATGGGCCAATGTCTCATGTGGATTTTGGTTTGAATTTACACTGTTCACAATCAGTCAGAAATACCCAAGCTTTGAAATTAGCATAAAAAATGGTCCAGGATCAATGATACTCAAGATATGTCTGCAGAATAAAACAAACTTCTATGGAAGGATATACCCTCAAGTTTGGCTGTTCAGTGTTCCTGGCGACAAGGTTCTAATCAAGTCAACTTTATAACCTAAATTACAAAACACACTTGGATATCATCCACTGAAAAGAGGATTAGAATTCCATAAACTTCAGATAGCATATTATGAGATAAAGACCATAAGAGATGAACATGTAAAATGACTGGAAAATATTTTTTAAAAGCCACTGTTAAAAAAAAAATCAGGTATACCTGAGACAAAACAATAGAATGTCAAGACATGATAAGTATAGTCAATATTATTAAGATTTTTTTTTTAAAAGATTTTGTTTATTTGACAGAGAGAGATCACAAGTAGGTAGAGAAGCCGGCAGAGAGAAAGGAGGAAGCAGGCACCCTGCCGAGTAGAGACCCTGATGTGGGACTCGATCCCAGGACTCTGAGATCATGACCTGAGCCAAAGGCAGAGGCCACACCCACTGTGCCACCCAGGCATCCCAATATTATTAAGATCTTAATGGAACAGTAGAATAATCCTACCTGAAGACAATAAACTGGAAGCTAGAACTAAGAAAATTATAGAATTTATTCATTGAAGAATGAAGCACAGGGAGATGGAGACATAACATGAAAGGTTAAGACAGATGGAAAAGGAAAATAACACACATATTTATAAATTGGTCTAAAATAGAGAACAGAGAGAATGAGGAGAAGCAATATTCAGTGAGAAAACAGCAAAAAATTTTCAGAACTGATTAAATAGTAGCATTTTCAGACTTGGGAAGAATAATGCATCCCAAGGAAGAAAAAAATAAACACCACCCACACATAACATGGTAAAACTGCAAATGTTAAAATCAAAGAGAAAGTCTCTAAAACACTAGGGAGAAAAAAGAGTTTACTAGAAAGGGACAACAATGAACTGAAAATAGATATTTCACAGCAGTTCTACAGCAAAGGCAGGGGAAAAGACCTCAAAGAACTGAGAAGGACTATCAAGGTGAAATTCTAGGCCCAGTTAAATCATACTTCAAGAATGAAAGTTAAGATTTAAAAAATTTCAGACATTAAAGACCTAAATATTACCAACACACATTCAGTGAAAGAGCTATTAAATGGTGTATTTTAAGAGCAATTAACTGAGCCCTAGTTGAAAAAGTGAGACAAAAGAACTTAGAATGATGAGGAAAGGAAGTGCCAGTATGCAGGTAATTAAAGGAAGCACTGGCTCACTTTCGGGAGGCTGTAAACAACTTGGTTCTAAATTATTTGATGAAAACAATATATGGCCATTAAATAAAAATGAATATAGAGCTTAGAAGCCAGGAATAGAAGGAAAAAGGGAGGAAAGAAAACTCATTAACTAAAAGAAAGGAAAGGAGAAAAAGGTAAATAAAAGGCACAAAATAAAATGGCAGAAATAAATACATACATATTGGTAATTACTGGACACATCACAATAAACTTGCCATTTAAAAAACAGATTGTTCTGTTTGTATCAAAAACCAAAAATACCTCTATGATGCTGACAAGAAACACACTTTCTTTCTTTTTTTTTTTTTTAAAGATTATTTATTTATTTGAGAAAGAGAGAGAGAGCAAGGGAGGGAGAGTACAGAGGGAGAAGCAGACTCCCCGCTGAGTAGAGAGTCTTAACATGGGACTCAATCCCAGGACCCAGATACCATGACCTGAGCCGAAGGCAGACTCTTAACCGACTGAACGACCCAGGTGCCCCAAGAAACACATTTTAGATATACAGATAGAAAAATACTTAACAGGCAACAGGCAAATCTTCTCTTTCTTCCCTACAAAAAGTGTAGCTTTATTAATCTCAGAGCAATACGTTTTAAGTGGCAAACATCAGGCACAAAAAGAGTCACTACCTAATAATAAAAGGAATGATTCATTAGGGATATTTCAACTACAGAATTCCAAAAATTTTTTTTAACAACCAACCATTATGAGTGAATTCAATATACTACTTTTGGTAATTAAAGATACGTTAAGAGATTTTTAAAAATCAGAGAAAATGCCTTACATCAATGTATTTTAAAATCTGTACGATTTGCCCAATTTTCTTAAAATACACCAAAACTGAGCCCTAAAAAACCCACACAATCTAAATAAGCAGTATTCATTAAAGAAATGTAATTAGTTGTTAAAAATCTACCCATACAACTACTAAACAAACTAAAGAAAATATCAGACTCAGGTTGTCCTACAGGTGAAACACAGAATCATTTCCTTTAAAGTTAGAAACAGAGGAAAAGGATGTTTGTCATAACTGCTTCTACTTACTCTAAAGATCCCAGGTAGCACAAAAAATTATGAAAATAGAATGAAAAGTATTAAGGATTAAAACAGAAAAATTGTAACTGTAGTATTTCAGGGGATATGATTATCTATACAGAAGATTTAAAAGGATCTACAAACTAATGAGAGATTTCACCAAAGTATAACATATAAAATATATAGAAAACAATAATACAACAGTAATAAATTAGAATATAGTAGGGGTGCCTGGGTGGCTCAGTTGTTGATGGTCTGCCTTTGGCTCAGGTCATGATCCTGCAGTCCTGGGATGGAGATCCCCACTGGGCTTCCTGCTCAGTGGGGATGCTGTTTCTCTCTCTTCCTGCTGCTCCCCTTCTCGGGTGCTCTCTGTCAAATAAGTAAAATCTTTAAAAAATAATAAAAATACCAATTATGATAAAAAAAAACCCAAATAATAAATCTACAGCTTTCCCTAAAAGTTTTAGGAAAAAATTTAACCTTTTTTTTTTTTAAAGATTTTATTTATTTGACAGATCACAAGTAGGCAGAGAGGCAGGCAGAGAGAGGGGAGGAAGCAGGCTCACTGCCGAGCAGAGAGCCCGATGCGGGGCTTGATCCCAGGACCCTGAGATTACGACCCTAGCCGAAGGCAAAGGCTCTACCCACTGAGCCACCCAGGTGCCCCAAGGAAAAAATTTAACCTTTACTGAAGACTTTTAAACAAGACTTAAAGCAATGATCTTATTGATAGGAAGACTGAATTCTATAATGACTCTGCTCTTCAAAATTAATCAATAAGTGTACAATAATTCCAAACAAAATGCCCCAAGGATCTTTTATGAAACTCACAAGTTGGTTCTAAAATTCATATGGAAAAACAAATGGTTAATTTTGAAGAAGAAGTAGGAAGGGAAATCTTGTCTTGCCAGTTACAGAAACTATAAAGCCACAGTAATTAGTTATCACAGTATGGACTCAATAAAGAAACAGAATAATTATTATAACATAAAAGCAAATAGAAATGCTAGAGTTGAAAAGCACGATAGCTGAAGTGAAAAATTAACAAGAGGAGTTCAATGGCAGATTTCAAATGACAGAAAAATGAGTCAGTGAGCTTGATCAACAGAAATTATTCAGCCTGAAGAGCAGAGGAAAAATGATTGGAAATAAAATGAACAACACTTCAGAAACCCGAAGTACAATGAAGTATACAAATATATGTAATGGGAATCCCAGAAGGAGAAGGCTAAAAGGAAATGACTGAAAAATTATTTGAAGAAATAATGGACAACCACTTCCTAAGTCTGATGTAGAACACTAATCTACTAAATCCAAGAAGCTCAATGAAGCCAAATTTTGATAAACACCTTGATATATCATAATCAAACTGCTGAAAGTCAAAGAAAAAAATCTTGAAAGTAGCAAGGGCAGAATGGCTCATCATGTCCATGAGAACAATATAATTAAAGGCTGATTTTTCCTCAGAAACAATGGAAGCCAGGAAACAAAGGAATGATACAAAGTAGTGAAAGAAAAAAAAAAACATCAATAAAATTATCCTTCATAATGAACTTTCCTAAATAAACAAAGGCTGAGAATTTGCTGCCGTCAGACCTGCCTTACAAAAAGTACTAAGGGAAGGAATGCCTTGAAGCTGAAATAATGTGACACTAGATGATAATATCAATCCACAGCAAGGAATGAATTCTGTAATGACTTTGCTCTTCAAAATTAATCAATAAATGTACAATAATTCCAAACAAAATGCCAGAGGGCTGGAAATAGTAAGTATATGGACAAATATAAAAGTCTGTAACGTATTTTTCTCATTTCTTCTCTTAATTTCTTTATAAGAGAAAAGACTATATAAAGAAATAATTATTATACTGGGTTTATGACACACAGATTTAAAATATGTAATAAATAATAGGGGTGTCTGACTGGTTCAGTCAGTGGTGCATGTGACTCTTGATCTCAGGGTTGTAAGTTCGAGCCCCATGTTGGGCCTAGAGCTTACTTAAAAAAAAATGTAATTATAGCAATATCAAGGAGAGGGGACAAAAAGATGTACTGGAAATAAGTTTATGATTCCCTGGAATTAACTATTTCTCTGAAGTAGGCTGTTAAGATGTATACTGTAATACCTAGAACAACCGTTAAAAAATAAAAAAGTAAAAATTTTTATAGAGGAATCAAACTGCCATATAAAAGATGTGTATTTCACATAATAGTAGGCAGTAAAAGATGAAGAAGACCAAAAGAGATGAGACAGATAAAAAAATAAATTGCAGGGGCACCTGGGTGGCTCAGTGGGTTAAAGCCTCTGCCTTTGGCTCAGGTCATGATCTCAGGGTCCTGGGATCGAGCCCCGATCAGGCTCTCTGCTCAAGCAGGGAGCCTGCTTCCTCCTCTCTCTCTCTCTGCCTGCCTCTTTGCCTACTTGTGATCTCTGTCAAATAAATAAATAAAAATAAAAAAAAAAATTGCAAATGGCAGATGTAAAAGGTAAAGAGTTAGATTAAACAAAAGACCAAAACCCAACTATATTTATATTGTTATATACAAGAGACAGACCTTAGATTGAAAGACACAAACTGAAAGCAAAAAAAACAAAACCAAAAAAAACTATGTAAACAGTAACCATAAAAACCTGTAATAAACAAGACTGTATCGTACTGGCATAAGGACAGGTAACTGGGTTAATGGAAGAGAATTAAGAGTCCAGAAACAAATCCATTCCTTTATGTTTATTTGATTTTTGATAAAGGTACCAACACAAAAAGTGTACTGGCATAATTAGGTATCTGTAGGAACTTAAAACCCTTATCTCATACGTTCTAAATATCAGGTCAGAATGGATTATAGACTAAATGTAAGAAACTATAAAACTTCTAGAAAAAGAATGGAGAAAACTTTTGTTAACCTGTATTAGGTGGAATTCTTTTTTTTTAAGTAGGTTCCACACCCAACATGGAACTTGAACTCATGACCTGAGATCAAGACTTGGATGCTCTACTAATTCAGATAGCCAGGCACCTCTGGGTGAAGAGTTCTTAATGGTACAACATCATAAGCCATAAAAAAAAGGTGAGTAAATAAACTTCATTAAAATTAAAGACATTAGTACTTCAAAAGACACCATTAAGAAGATGAAAAGACACAGAGATCAGGAGAAAATATCTGCTAATCAGGTATCTGATAAAGGGACTTATATCCAAAATAAAGTCTTACAACTCAATATAATAGCTAAACACACACAAAAAGGCAAAAGACATAAATAGCCAATTCATGAAACATAAATGGCTAAAAAACACATGAAAAAGTGATCAACATATTAAAAAAAAAGTGACCAACATAAAAAATTAGGGAAATGCAAATTAAAACTATAGCACAGTACCATTACATACCCACAAGAATGGCTATACTTCAAATCACATTTATGAGGATATGGATAAAGTGAAATTCTCATACACTTGTGGTGGGAATGTAAAATGGTATAGCTACTTCAGAAAACAGTCTGTAAGTTTAAAAAGTTAAAACATAATTTGCCATATAAGCAAATGTTCCATTTCTAGGGATCAATCCAAGAGAAATAAAGACAAATGTCCACACAAATCCTCTATGAGATTGTTCATAGCAGCATTATTCAAATAGCATATAACTGGAAACTATTCAAATGTCCAACTGGTGACTGAATAAAAGAAGTGTGGTATATGCAAAGAATGAAAAACCATTCAGCAACAAAAAGTATTGCTTCTATATTTATAGAAAATGAATGGTTGACCCTCAAAAACATGATGCTAAGTGAAAGAAAGTAGATATAAAGATTATATAATGTATACTGTTATGCATACTGTATTTGTAAAATATTATGTACACTGAACACTGATCACAAACACACATACACACACACGCACATACAAAATATGACTCTATTTATAGAAAATAACCAGAAAAGGCAAATTTGTAAAAACTGAAAGCAGATTAGTAGTTGTCTGGTGCTAGGAATGTTGGACTGATTGCAAAGTGGCTGGCAGGAATTTTTTTTCAACATGATGGGAACTTCTAAAACTGTTATGGTGATGGTAGTACAGTTTTGTAAATTTACTAAAAATTATTAATTGGTACTTTTACAATGGAACAGTAAATAGCTAATTTTATGGATGAAATTTTTACTTCAATAAGGCTGTTTCCAAAAAGCTATGGCATTTACTCTAATACAAAGAACAGATTCAGTTTAACTGAAAACATTACAAATCTACCAATTAAATCTGTTCCATTTAAATGCAATTGAACATTTGGGGGTGGGGGAAAACTTGCATAAAATCCTACCTATTATTACCAAATCTGTTTTGTGAATCTAGCCAACTGCTTCAAGAAATAGGCCACTCTAACACGTCAATTAGCGTAATTTGAGGAGCATCAAGCTTGAGTTGAATTGATAACAAGACAATAAGGTAAGTTTTAATTGAATTTAATTGTAGGCTCTTTACTTTGATATTTAGATGGGAGAAAACTCAGCACAGAAAAAGCATTTTTAAATGTAGTAAAATAAATTTCCAGATGATTTTTTTTTCCCCAACAGTAAAAGGAGGAAAAAACCAAGATTTAATTTTAGAGCTTCATTGATGGCACGGCATGTATGAACTTTTATTTTTTCACTAAACTAGGTTCATGTATTTCAATGAAAGACATCTTTGACTCAAACATTAAAAGTTTTCTGTGTAAAACGATCATGGTCTGAAATGATAATATTTTGCTGTTTGCTATTCCATTCAGGAAACAATGTAGTTATTGTACTGAATCATTTGTTCCCCTTTCCATGTGATACATAATACAGCACTTACCCTGCTTTCTTCTAGGCTATCAAATGGACCTGGTGGATCATCCAGACAAAGAAATTCTCTCACTGCAAGGCTTTTCAGAGGAAAAAAAATAAGGTGGGGTACAAATAAGTTTACAAAAAACAGAAAGCAAAAGTTACTTTGAAGCTATACAGTGTTTTAAGCAAGTTGGTTTTGTGGATATACCAAAAGCAGCAAGTTGGTTATGTGTTTTCACACAACCAACCAAACACAAATATAAAATCTATAGAAGACGCAAAGATTTTAATCCATTTTCTAAGATCCTATGAACACAGAGATTGTAAGTCCATGCTACATAAAAACTGCAGGACAGGGGCACCTGGGTGGCTCAGTGGGTCCTCTGCCTTCAACTCAGGTCATGATCTCAGGGTCCTGGGATAGAGGCCCCCCCCTTCCCGTAATCCGGTGCTCTGCTCAGTGGGGAGCCTGCTTCCTCCTCTCTCTCTGCCTGCCTCTCCACCTACTTGTGATCTCTGTCAAATAAATAAATAAAATCTTTAAAAAAGAAATAAAAAAACTCCCCCAAAACCTGCAGGACATAAAGTATAAATCAGAATAATGGTATAGGAGACCAACCTAAATGATGAGTAGAAACAGGATTACTTCCAAAATTATTAATTTAAACTATTCTAAAAATGTCATTATCCTGTTATGCAGAAATACAATTTCTAATTTATACTTCATTTGTTTTATTGTCAGGAGATGCTTCTTCTTTTTTTTTTTTTTTTAAGATTTTATTTGTTTATCAAAGAGATAGAGGGGGAGAGAGCGAGCACAGGCAGACAGAATGGCAGGCAGAGGCAGAGGGAGAAGCAGGCTCCCTGCTGAGCAAGGAGCCCGATGTGGGACTCATCCCAGGACGCTGGGATCATGACCTGAGCCAAAGGCAGCTGCTTAACCAACTGAGCCACCCAGGCGTCCCGTCAGGAGATGCTTCTAAATAAAGTAACAGAAAAGTATTTTCTCTGCAACAAGTTAAAGATATTTTGCAATCATGTTTATTACACAATTTACTTATTTTCCCTAAAAAGTTTAAGAGAAAAAAAATACTGAAAAACTCATTTCTGAACTACCACAAATTTTGAAATAATGAAATACAGTTGACCCTTTAACCACACAGGAGTTAGGGGTGCTGACCCCCTGTGCAGCTGAAAATCTGCATATAACTTTTAACTCTCCAAAAAGTTAGCTTCTAATAGCCTACTGTTGACTGAAAGCCTTCTCCATAACAAAAATGGTCAATTAATACATATATTGTATGTTCTATTATATACTTCATTTTTTACAATAAAGTAAGCTAATGTTTTTTAGCAAATCATAAGGAAAATACATTCATAATGCTATGCTGTATAAAATGCATGTATAAGAGGATCTTAGGCAGTTCAAATCTGTGCTGTTCAAGTGGCAACTATAACAGTGCACTGTCATCTTTCTCAATTATCAGAAATAGGTTAAAATAGAAGAAAATTTAACTTCCTTATTACAAAAATACTTTTCTAAAAGCAATTTTGGATTGAGAGGCAACTCTGTTTGCATGTTAAAACATGTATGGAGACTTAAAACTTTTAGGTATAAAAGGATAAAAATATGATTATCTTGAGGTTCTGTATAGATGTCAACCTATGCTGAAAAGGGAATGGTAACATTGGGGTTTTTATATTGGGTCAGACGGGTTTATGATGACAGGATGGTCATGAAGAGACAAATGGAATATACAGGGAAACCTTTCCAAAAGTAAAAATAATGTGAATTAATATAGAGAAATGGTGTTAAGAAATTAATCCAGAAGACTGCAAAGACAGAACAAAGAGAATTGAATCTGTGGACAATAAAATCTTGACAATACCGGTAATAAAGGACACAGATTCAAGGAAACAGAAAAAACCTGAGTATTCATAGTCATGAAATAAGAGATGGAAAGGATCTTAAATGTGATCTAGTTGATTTTTAAAAAATGTGATCCATAGTGTGCTTTTTATCCTTTTCATGTGTTCAGCAAGAATTATACCTAAACACCTCCAGGAATAGGGAGTGTTCCACCTCTTAGAATAAACCATCATATGTTTGAAAAATACTGAAAATTATACGAATTATTTCTTTTACTGAGCTGAAATTTTTTGTCATGCAGCTTCTACTCAAGAATCTTAATTCTGCTTTTGAGCCGTTCAGGGCAAATCTAAGTCCTCTTTCACATGATAACCCTAAAAGCACATTTTAAGTGTTATATTTCCTCTAAACTTATATTCCGCCCAAAGCAATACTAATACACTAATATTCTCTTTTCTTTCATCCTGTAACAAAATTTATTGCATACTTAAAGCCTACATGGGTCTGCACTCATGGAGCCAACATGTTCCCCCAGTTTTACTGAGGTGAAACTGACAGTTAAAAATTGTACGTGTATTTAAGGTGTACAACTTGATTCAAGTATACATTTTGAAATGTGAACTACAATCAAGCTAATTAACATATCTATCACCCCACATAGTTACCATTTCTATTATTTTTAAAGTACATTTCACAAAGGGCTTTCATATATCCTATTTCATTTAATTTTCACAATAATCATGTGAGGTGAAGATAGGCATTACATTTCCCATTTTACAAATGATACCAAAGTTCAGAGAGTTAAAATGACCCGTACAATGTTACAAGTGCAAGTGGTAGAACAAGACCTTGAATATGTCTTCTGAGTCAGAATATGTACCTTTTTCTACCTTTAAATTCTTTTCTGCTATATTTTGGTTCATTTGGATCCTCTCCTCTTGTTAGTCACTTCCCTCAGAAAACATTCAACTTGTCTATCTCCTTTAACCAAGGCCTCTAGAATACTGCACTTGGTCTAAGAGCACAGAGAAGAACAGGACAACCACACATTTTTTTGGTTTAGCTATATATTTCTATCCACCCATTGTTAGAGAACAAACTATTAGGCAAAAAATGAGCCAGAGGAAATAAACTGATTTTGGGACTGAGAGGTCAGAAGTATGGATGAAACCATGAGAACAGCCTTTAAGATTGATATGGAAAGTGCACAGAAGTTTACAGAAGGGTCTTTTTTTCTTTTTAATACTTCAAGAGTATGATAACCCAATGTGAGACACTGTTTTCTTGTAGGTTTATACCCAGACTTCCTCATTCTTTAGTAACATTTTTATGTTTGCAAATTACCCTAGTTATTGAAATGCTGCTGCTAGGAAAGAAAAAGTAGTTAAGTAGATATGTATCACTTTTTATATCTTTGACTTATAGTAGAAATTTAATCCAAGATCAATAGTGATACTGACAATGTACCCAGCTGCAGGAATCTTTTTTGGAGGGGCTTTTCTATTTCATTCGCCTTCCCTAAACATCTTTATGATCTATATTACTGCCTCATGACCTATTTATTTTATATTATACTTCAGTAAAAAAAGAAAAATCTTTATGATCTACATAGCTCACTAGTGTGCTACTCAAACAAAATCCAATGGATTTTTTTCCAATATAGTTCAAGGTCATATTCCATGCCCTACCTTCTTTAAATTGTATCATAAGAATGAAATTTGAAACTGGCTATACAACTCTGATTTATAAAATACTTTCTCAGGGATTCACTACATTTTCTGTTTCAACAGGACTCAGGTGGCAGAGGAAGAGAGTCAGTATGCTCATACTATTCCCATAGGAGAGGGCCACAAAAGAATCTCTGGGAGACGGTTGCATTTGAGAAAACAATTTCTTTCACAGACATTCTGATACCTTTTTTCCCCCTTCTTGAAAAGGAAAGCTTTACCCATGCTTGAGAACCACTGACTAGAGAACTTTAGATTTGATAAATATTTGACTGCCTCTGTGTGCCATGGTTCTGCTCAGTGATTTCCTCCATATTATCAATGTATAATTTATAAACAAATCAAGTGAATTCAAATAAAATATAAATACCACTCTATTATTATTAAATGGTCTATAAATTAAATAGAAATCACTTTTCTCCCAGAGAATTGAAATTTTTCTTAAAAAATTTTTTTTTATTATTTTCAGTTAGCCACTGTATATCATTTGTTTTTGATGTGGTGTTCAATGATTCATTAGTTACATATAACACCCAGTGCACATCACAACAGGAGCCCTTCTTAATACCCACCAACCTGTTAACTCCCAGAAGTCATTTTTTTTTTAAAGATTTTATTTATTTATTTGACAGAGAGACAGACAGACAGACAGTGAGGGAGGGAACACAAGCGAGGGGAGTATGAGAGGGAGAAGCAGGCTTCCCGGAGTAGGGAGCCCAATGCGGGGCTTGACCCCAGGACCCTGGGATCACGCCCTGAGCTAAAGGCAGCTGCTAAACTGACTGAGCCACCCAGGCACCTCCTTAGAAGTCAGTTTTTAAGAAAAAGTCTCACTCTTTTCCTCCTTGTTCACCAATAGGTTCAATATAGCCCCCAATCTCTCCTCCATATTCAGTCTTTAATATTTTTGGTTCCATTTGGCTATGATAATAAAGCTAAGAGAAACAGGATAAAAAGAGAAACCTATCTAAGAGAAAAATCCAACAATCTGGAATTAAAAGGTAAAGAAATACTTTGTATCTTTCTATGCCCTTTATAACCTAGAATAGTTTTTAAGTGTGTTTGGGAAAATTCTATTTTAAAATTGAGATCAGTTGTTGACTTAGCTTGCCTGAAGATAAGGAGACCACAGATGGTATCCCTCAGCATTTTTTATTATCAGAGCAAATTTGCCCTATAACTTTCTCTTCCTCTGATTCTCTAAAAAAGTTTTCTGTCAGAGTTCTACTATTTTCAAACTTAGAAAATGATTTCATCTGGTGCACTTTCATCTTCAATTTACTATTATAGTTTACTCTTTTTCTTTCATAAATATGTATCTGTTTACATTTGATTTTTTTAAACCAGTAATTTAATAGCTAAAAGTGCTCTTAATCTTGAAATGTGTATTTTAAAAGAAAAAAAAAAAAAACCCTTAAAACTAATGCAATCCATTAAAAGGTCAGTCAAGAACTAAATATATGAAAGAACTAAAAATACTAGATACCAGTTCTGTCAAAATCAAATTAAGCACAAAAAGCCTACTGCATGAAAATATTCCTCAAGGATTTCAGATAGAAATGCTTTATCAGTTAGTATTTCTCTTCAGGACACTCTACCAGCTAAAAGAAAGTAACAGAAAATTGACATTAAACACAACCTGGAAGATAAGGACTCAGGGATCAAGGCTGGTGACAGTGAGGGTCACAATGGAGGTAGGCTGACTGGGTATGAGGCTGAAGCACTCACATTTAGAATCCTGTGGTGGAATATCGGGGTAGTGGGGAACCAGTTTAGATCCTGATTATCTCTTGCCTAATTACTAGTCACTTTTGCCCCTATGTTCAGTTTTATTCCTTCTAATCCAGAGTACTTCAAAAACAAACATTTTATGTCAAACCCAGGTTAAAACTAATCTATGCTTCCTCTAGCAAGAGGGAACAAAGCCAAGATCTGTGTGCTGGCATAAAACACCTGCCTACATTCCATTCCAGTTTTAACTGTTTTTCCCTAACTGACACTTAAAATAGTACATCTTCATAACTATTTCATGCCTCCATACCTTTACTCATGCTTGCTGCTATTAACCCAGCCCATCCTTCCTACCTCTATCTGGCTAACTTGTTCTTATTCTTTGTGGCTCAGCTATTATCTCCTCATGGAGTCTCTTCTGATTAGGTCCCCTTTCCTACCCATGTTAGGTTCGGTCCCTGCCCCCCCCTGCCCCCCCGAGAGAGAGAAAGCGCATGTGCATGAGGGAGCAGGTGCATCAGCGGGCAGGTGCATGAACTGGTGTGTGAACTGGTGGTGAAAGGCAGAAGGAGAGAGGGAGAGAGAGAGAGAGAATCTCAGAGAATCTCTGGTCCATACCCAGCTCAATGCCTCATGTGGGGCTCAATCTAACGACTCTGAGATCATGACCTGAGCCAAAATCAGTCTCATAACCAACTGAACCACTCAGGTGTCCCTAAGTTCAATATTCTTCTATGGATTACTATGGCACTGTGAAGAGATCCTTTTCACAGCACTTATTACATTGTATTATTAGTATTGTCTGTTTATCAATATCAAGTATTGTTTGCTTCACCAAAAGGTAGATGTTTCTGGACTGTATAGATCATATTCAAACCAATTAGTACACTGTAGAATAAGTATTCCACAAATAAGGACCTTATTTCTAAGAGTTATACAATTAGAAAAAAATTTAATGCAACTGTTAAGAGCATCAGAACAAATTTATATCCACTGCTGCAGATAAACACTCTACTACAATTCTCAAATTTGAGATGAATTTTAGGTTTTAATAGATACTCCTACTTTCCCAAGAAGGTAAACTGTGGACAGCAATAAGACCAAAAGTCTTAAGAGTTAAAAAGTCAAAAGCTGGTTGCTTTCGATGGTGTAACCTTAAGATTCACGAGGAAGCACAATGAAAAGAATACAATGAGAAATCTAGTGTTGAAAGGGAACTTTCAGAAGCTACTTAGCTCAAATACCTCATCTTCCAATTGAAGACATTGATTAAAACCAGGTAAGTGGAGGAGTCAAGATGGCGGAGAAGGAGCAAGCTGAGACTGCTTCAGCTAGCCGGAGATCAGCTAGATAGCTTATCTAAAGATTGCAAACACCTGAAAATCCATAGGCAGATCGAAGAGAAGAAGAACAGCAATTCTGGAAACAGAAAAACAACCACTTTCTGAAAGGTAGGACCGGCGGAGAAGTGAATCCAAAGCGACGGGAAGATAGACCCCGGGGGGAGGGGCCGGCTCCCGGCAAGTGGCGGAGCAACCGTGCACAAAATCAGGACTTTTAAAAGTCTATTCCGCTGAGAGACATCGCTCCAGAGGCTAAACCGGGGCGAAGCCCACGCGGGGTCAGTGTGGCCTCAGGTCCCGCAGGGTCACAGAAGGATTGGGGGTGTCTGAGTGTCGCAGAGCTTGCGGGTATTGGAACGGGAAAGCGGGCTACAGAGACAGAGCCGACAGTAAGCTCACAGCTCCGTGTTACCTTGAACCGGTCGCAGGCTCGGTGAGCTCGGAGCGCGGCCGGAGGTCAGGCAGACGGGAGTAACTGGGCGCTGTTCTCTGAGGGCGCACTGAGGAGTGGGGCCCTGGGCTCTCGGCTCCTCCGGGCCGGAGACCAGGAGGCCGCCATTTGTATTCCCGTCCTCCGGAACTCTACGGAAAGCGCTCAGGTAACAAAAGCTCCTGAAAGCAAACCCAAGCGGATTACTCACCCCGGCCCTGGGTAAGGGCGGTGTAATTCCGCCTGGGGCAAAGACACTTGAGAATCACTACAACAGGCCCCTCCCCCAGAAGATCAACAAGAAATCCAGCCAAGACCAAGTTCACCTACCAAGGAGTGCGGTTTCAATACCAAGGAGAGCAGCAGAATTCCAGAGGAGGAGAAAGCCAAGCACGGAACTCATGGCTTTTTTCCTGTGATTTTTTTTTAGTCTTGCAGTTAATTTAATTTTTTCTTTTTCTTTTTTTTTTTTTTTTTTTTCTCGCCTTCGGGTAAAATTTTTTTTTAACTGTTACCTTTTTCTTTTTTAACGATTTTATACTAGTTTATCTAATATATATATTTTTTCTTTTTTACATTTTTCTTAGGTGTATTCTTTTTTTAAAAATTCTTTTCTTTTTTTTTTCTTTTCTTTTTTTTTTTTTAAATTTCTTCCTTTTTCAACCTCTTTTTATCCCCTTTCTCCCCACTCACGATTTTGGATCTCTTCTAATTTGGTTAAAGCATATTTTCCTGGGGTTGTTGCCACCCTTTTAGTATTTTACTTGCCCCTTCATTTACTCTTATCTGGACAAAATGACAAGACGTAAAAATTCAACACAAAAAAAAGAACAAGAGGTAGTACCGAAGGCTAGGGACCTAATCAATACAGACATCGGTAATATATCAGATCTAGAGTTCAGAATGACAATTCTCAAGGTTCTAGCCGGGCTCGAAAAAGGCATGGAAGATATTAGAGAAACCCTCTCGAGAGATATAAAAGCCCTTTCTGGAGAAATAAAAGAACTAAAATCTAACCAAGGTGAAATCAAAAAAGCTATTAATGAGGTGCAATCAAAAATGGAGGCTCTAACTCCTAGGATAAATGAGGCAGAAGAAAGAATTAGTGATATAGAAGACCAAATGACAGAGAATAAAGAAGCTGAGCAAAAGAGGGACAAACAGCTACTGGACCACGAGGGGAGAATTCGAGAGATAAGTGACACCATAAGACGAAACAACATTAGAATAATTGGGATTCCAGAAGAAGAAGAAAGAGAGAGGGGAGCAGAAGGTATACTGGAGAGAATTATTGGGGAGAATTTCCCCAATATGGCAAAGGGAACGAGCATCAAAATTCAGGAGGTTCAGAGAACGCCCCTCAAAATCAATAAGAATAGGCCCACACCCCGTCACCTAATAGTAAAATTTACAAGTCTCAATGACAAAGAGAAAATCCTGAAAGCAGCCCCGGAAAAGAAGTCTGTAACATACAATGGTAAAAATATTAGATTGGCAGCTGACTTATCCACAGAGACCTGGCAGGCCAGAAAGAGCTGGCATGATATTTTCAGAGCACTAAACGAGAAAAACATGCAGCCAAGAATACTATATCCAGCTAGGCTATCATTGAAAATAGAAGGAGAGATTAAAAGCTTCCAGGACAAACAACAACTGAAAGAATTTGCAAATACCAAACCAGCTCTACAGGAAATATTGAAAGGGGTCCTCTAAGCAAAGAGAGAGCCTACAAGTGGTAGATCAGAAAGGAACAGAGACCATATACAGTAACAGTCACCTTACAGGCAATACAATGGCACTAAATTCATATCTCTCAATAGTTACCCTGAATGTGAATGGGCTAAATGCCCCTGTCAAAAGACACAGGGTATCAGAATGGATAAAAAAACAAAACCCATCTATATGTTGCCTCCAAGAAACACATTTTAAGCCCGAAGACACCTCCAGATTTAAAGTGAGGGGGTGGAAAAGAATTTACCATGCTAATGGACATCAGAAGAAAGCAGGAGTGGCAATCCTTATATCAGATCAATTAGATTTTAAGCCAAAGACTATAATAAGAGATGAGGAAGGACACTATATCATACTCAAAGGGTCTGTCCAACAAGAAGATTTAACAATTTTAAATATCTATGCCCCCAATGTGGGAGCAGCCAACTATATAAACCAATTAATAACAAAATCAAAGAAACACATCAACAATAATACAATAATAGTAGGGGACTTTAACACTCCCCTCACTGAAAGGGACAGGTCATCCAAGCAAAAGATCAGCAAGGAAATAAAGGCCTTAAATGACACACTGGACCAGATGGACATCACAGATATATTCAGAACATTTCATCCCAAAGCAACAGAATACACATTCTTCTCTAGTGCACATGGAACATTCTCCAGAATAGATCACATCCTCGGTCCTAAATCAGGACTCAACCGGTATCAAAAGATTGGGATCATTCCCTGCATATTTTCAGACCACAATGCTCTAAAGCTAGAACTCAACCACAAAAGGAAGTTTGGAAAGAACCCAAATACATGGAGACTAAACAGTATCCTTCTAAAGAATGAATGGGTCAACCGGGAAATTAAAGAAGAATTGAAAAAAATCATGGAAACAAATGATAATGAAAATACAACGGTTCAAAATCTGTGGGACACAACAAAGGCAGTCCTGAGAGGAAAATATATAGCGGTACAAGCCTTTCTCAAGAAACAAGAAAGGTCTCAGGTACACAACCTAACCCTACACCTAAAGGAGCTGGAGAAAGAACAAGAAAGAAACCCTAAGCCCAGCAGGAGAAGAGAAATCATAAAGATCAGAGCAGAAATCAATGAAATAGAAACCAAAAAAACAATAGAACAAATCAACGAAACTAGGAGCTGGTTCTTTGAAAGAATTAATAAAATTGATAAACCCCTGGCCCGACTTATCAAAAAGAAAAGAGAAAGGACCCAAATAAATAAAATCATGAATGAAAGAGGAGAGATCACAACTAACACCAAAGCAATACAAACTATTATAAGAACATACTATGAGCAACTCTACGGCAATAAATTTGACAATCTGGAAGAAATGGATGCATTCCTAGAAACATATAAACTACCACAACTGAGCCAGGAAGAAATAGAAAGCCTGAACAGACCCATAACCAGTAAGGAGATTGAAACAGTCATTAAAAATCTCCAAACAAACAAAAGCCCAGGGCCAGACGGCTTCCCGGGGGAATTCTACCAAACATTTAAAGTAGAACTAATTCCTATTCTCCTGAAACTGTTCCAAAAAATAGAAATGGAAGGAAAACTTCCAAACTCATTTTATGAGGCCAACATCACCTTGATCCCAAAACCAGACAAGGATCCCACCAAAAAAGAGAGCTATAGGCCAATATCCTTGATGAACACAGATGCGAAAATACTCAACAAAATACTAGCCAATAGGATTCAACAGTACATTAAAAGGATTATTCACCACGACCAAGTGGGATTTATTCCAGGGCTGCAAGGTTGGTTCAACATCCGCAAATCAGTCAATGTGATACAACACATCAATAAAAGAAAGAACAAGAACCATATGATACTCTCAATAGATGCTGAAAAAGCATTTGACAAAGTACAACATCCCTTCCTGATCAAAACTCGTCAAAGTGTAGGGATAGAGGGCACATACCTCAATATCATCAAAGCCATCTATGAAAAACCCACCGCAAATATCATTCTCAATGGAGAAAAACTGAAAGCTTTTCCGCTAAGGTCAGGAACACGGCAGGGATGTCCATTATCACCACTGCTATTCAACATCGTACTAGAGGTCCTAGCCTCAGCAATCAGACAACAAAAGGAAATTAAAGGCATCCAAATCGGCAAAGAAGAAGTCAAATTATCACTCTTCGCAGGTGATATGATACTATATGTGGAAAACCCAAAAGACTCCACTCCAAAACTGCTAGAACTTATACAGGAATTCAGTAAAGTGTCAGGATATAAAATCAATGCACAGAAATCAGTTGCATTTCTCTACACCAACAGCAAGACAGAAGAAAGAGATATTAAGGAGTCAATCCCATTTACAATTGCATCCAAAACCATAAGATACCTAGGAATAAACCTAACCAAAGAGACACAGAATCTATACTCAGAAAACTATAAAGTACTCATGAAAGAAATTGAGGAAGACACAAAGAAATGGAAAAATGTTCCATGCTCCTGGATTGGAAGAATAAATATTGTGAAAATGTCTATGCTACCTAAAGCAATCTACACATTTAATGCAATTCCTATCAAAGTACCATCCATCTTTTTCAAAGAAATGGAACAAATAATGCTAAAATTTATATGGAACCAGAAAAGACCTCGAATAGCCAAAGGGATATTGAAAAAGAAAGCCAACGTTGGTGGCATCACAATTCCGGACTTCAGGCTCTATTACAAAGCTGTCATCATCAAGACAGCATGGTACTGGCACAAAAACAGACCCATAGATCAATGGAACAGAATAGAGAGCCCAGAAATAGACCCTCAATTCTATGGTCAACTAATCTTCGACAAAGCAGGAAAGAATGTCCAATGGAAAAAAGACAGCCTTTTCAATAAATGGTGCTGGGAAAATTGGACAGCCACATGCAGAAAAATGAAATTGGACCATTCCCTCACACCACACACAAAAATAGACTCAAAATGGATGAAGGACCTCAATGTACGAAAGGAATCCATCAAAATCCTTGAGGAGAACACGGGCAGCAACCTCTTCGACCTCTGCCGCAGCAACATCTTCCTAGGAACAACGCAAAAGGCAAGGGAAGCAAGGGAAAAAATGAACTACTGGGATTTCATCAAGATCAAAAGCTTTTGCACAGCAAAGGAAACAGTTAACAAAATCAAAAGACAACTGACAGAATGGGAGAAGATATTTGCAAACGACATATCAGATAAAGGACTAGTGTCCAGAATCTATAAAGAACTTAGCAAACTCAACACCCAAAGAACAAATAATCCAATCAAGAAATGGGCAGAGGACATGAACAGACATTTCTGCAAAGAAGACATCCAGATGGCGAACAGACACATGAAAAAGTGCTCCATATCACTCGGCATCAGGGAAATACAAATCAAAACCACAATGCGATATCACCTCACACCAGTCAGAATGGCTAAAATCAACAAGTCAGGAAATGACAGATGCTGGCGAGGATGCGGAGAAAGGGGAACCCTCCTACACTGTTGGTGGGAATGCAAGCTGGTGCAGCCACTCTGGAAAACAGCATGGAGGTTCCTCAAAATGTTGAAAATAGAACTGCCCTATGACCCAGCAATTGCACTATTGGGTATTTACCCTAAAGATACAAATGTAGTGATCCAAAGGGGCACATGCACCCGAATGTTTATAGCAGCAATGTCCACAATAGCCAAACTATGGAAAGAACCTAGATGTCCATCAACAGATGAATGGATCAAGAAGATGTGGTATATATACACAATGGAATACTATGCAGCCATCAAAAGAAATGAAATCTTGCTATTTGCGACAACATGGATGGAACTAGAGCGTATCATGCTTAGCGAAATAAGTCAAGCAGAGAAAGACAACTATCATATGATCTCCCTGATATGAGGAAGTGGTGATACAACATGGAGGCTTAAGTGGGTAGAAGAAGAATAAATGAAACAAGATGGGATTGGGAGGGAGACAAACCATAAGTGACTCTTAATCTCACAAAACAAACTGAGGGTTGCCGGGGGGAGGGGGTTTGGGAGAAGGGGGTGGGATTATGGACATTGGGGAGGGTATGTGATTTGGTGAGTGCTGTGAAGTGTGTAAACCTGGTGATTCACAGACCTGTACCCCTGGGGATAAAAATATATGTTTATAAAAAATAAAAAATTAAAAAAAAAAAAAAACAAAAAAAAAAACCAGGTAAGTAACTGATTAAAATTATTTTACTATTGAGCTCCAAAAACTAAATTTTCCATAAGGTCTCTGACACCCAATTTAATTAGATGAGAGTTTAAATATATCTGAATACAAAATATTTGGCTTTACTGCATTTAAAAAACTATCCATAATTGAATGTTTACCAAACTAACATTAGTGGTGAAAATCACTTGACTAACCTTAGCAAAGTGTTGGTTCTCATGACTTGGGACTATATGAGCTTTGCATATATAATTATAAAAAATACTAAGAATAATTTCTCTTGATAATATCTTTATATAAAAAACTTAAATACATTTAAAAAAACTTCCTGTGAGAACATAGTTCAGGTTGAAAATGAATAAAAAAATAGTTTAAGTATTCTTGTTCCAGAATTATAGAATTACTGAATTTTACAACTAGAAGGGATCTAAGAAGTCATCTAATCCAATATATCCCAGATAATAATCCCCCCTTCAGTACCACCGACGCTTATTTAGCCTTTTTAAATGCTTAAGGTAAAGAGAAACTCACTTTCTCAAAAAAAAGCAGAGTATTTTTATATTTGATAGCCTGAAATGATATGTAATTCTTTCTTATCTGAACTGACAGGGTCTTCCTCTAGTTTCTCACTTACTATTTCTAGTTTTACATGTTAGTCTTACATGTTAGTCTTGCTATTAAAAATGAGGTCCTTGGATCAGCATTATCAGCATCATCTAGAAACCTGTTAGAAATGCAGAATCTGGGACGCCTGGGTGGCTCAGCTGGTTGAGTGGCTGCCTTCGGCTCAGGTCATGATCTCAGTGTCCTGGGATCAAATCCCACATTGGGCTCCTTGCTCAGCGGGGAGCCTGCTTCTCCCTCTGCCTCTGCCTGCCACTCTGTCTGCTTGTGCTCACTCTCACTCCTCTCTCTGACAAATAAATAAATAAAATCTTAAAAAAAAAAAAAAGAAATGCAGAATCTTCACTCCAGACCTGCTGATTCAGGGCTTCACTTTAACAAGACACACTATGGTTGGAGAAATACTATTTTAAATCTAAGTATCATCTGATTAATCTTTCTTCCCATCACAATTTTTCAAATATGTGAAGATGGCTATTTTATCTCCTAAGTACTTTTGCTTTTTAAAGCATAAATATTATCATGTTTTTTCAATTGCTCCTTCCTGTAAATTCTTCTATACTTTTTTTTAAACTATGAACTGCTGTTGATGCAAATCCATCCTGATTTTTTTTAACACATATAGAATTTAAAACATGAATTTTTTGGTCACTGAAGTTCTTATAGATGGATGGTAATTTGAAAAAAAATATGTAATTTAACTTCTCTATTTTAAAAGAATTAAAAAGAAGAAAAAAACTCAGTAAATCAGGATATTAGTGTAGTGTTTCTGAAAATAGAGAATAGTAAAATCTGCTGTGCTGATTAAATGATGCAACAATTTCGAAGTTGCAGAAGACAGTATAAGCCAGTAAATAACTATATTTATAATTTATAAATAATTTATAAATAACTATATATGGTAAATAACTACAACCAAACTGTGCAGAGTAAGACTTTCCCCTCCATCTATCTTTAGATATCCTTCACCTTAACATGCTGCTTGCTGGCATAGGACCTGTGCCTTCTTGCTTCTGCGTTTTGATACAATACTCTGAGGGAGTATAAAGAGGGAGTATTTACCTTCTCTTTGTTGGTCCAAATATCATTAATTCTTTAAAATCCAGCTCAAATCATCCTCTAGGAAGCCTTCTCTAATTCTCCAGTCAAAAGTTCTCTCTCTCTCTTCCTCCTCTGAAAGAGATCTAACTCTATTCACGATAGTTTTTTTGGGTGAATATTCCTCCTATTCAATTTTCAATTTTCTTTTTCTTTTTTTTTTTTTTTTTTTTTTTTTTTTTAATTTAAAGATTTTATTTATTTATTTGACACAGAGAGAACACAAGTAGGCAGAGAGGCAGGCAGAGAGAGAGAGAGGAGGAAGCAGGCTCCCTGCTGAGCAGAGAGCCCGATGCGGGACTCGATCCCAGGACCCTGAGATCATGACCTGAGCCGAAGGCAGCGGCTTAACCACTGAGCCACCCAGGCGCCCCTCAATTTTCAATTTTCTTGAATAAAATTGAATAAAATTCAATTTTCTTGAATAAAGGATCAGTATCTAACACACCTTTGTGTACTAGGGTACCTTATATATAGTTAAGACCTAAATAAATATTAATGGAACAGATAAAATTAATAAAACCTTGAAAAATTGTTTTTATTCTGTTTTCTTACTTTTTATTTTCTAAATGCATCTGAAAATAATATTTTAAAACTTTCAGACCAACAATCCTTAGTATCCTTTCAGTTCTTACTTTTACTTCTGCTTTGTTCCAATCAGAGAGGTTATAATATTAAGAGCTGCTGGTTGTGTAATGGCAAGCTCTTAGCCAACATGAATGTTAAGAACTGTGTTGTGAAGTGTTAAGGATATAAAAAAGGAAAGTGAAAGGCATGCAATTATAAATCTATAAAGAATTAGTATCAAATTATTACTTGACCATGTAAAGAAAGTAGTTTTTCCATGCTGCCATTACAATTCTAAAAGGATGCTAATAGGTATATCAGCAGGTAACTTTAATTGATGTTTTAAGTAGTGATTCTTTTTCTTAAGATTTATTTATTTGAGAGAGTGAGTGTGTACCTGGAGGTGAGAGTCAGGGGGACAGGGTGAGAGAGAGTCTCAAGTAGACTCTGTGCTGAGCATGGAGCCCAGAGGGGCAGAGGGCTTGATTTCAGGATTCTGAGACCATGACCTGAGCTAAAACCAAATGAACCACCCAGGAGCTCCTAAGTACTGATTCTTAAATGTTTTCTATTTTCATACAGATGTGTTGAGATTGTCTCTTTTCTCCTTTTCTCCCTTAGAAGAAATTCATAAATGGCTGCTTGACAATCCTAGACCTCCTAGATATCTCCTAATTATTGATTATTGGCTCATATTCATCTTCCTACCCATAATTTTAATTTAGCCTTCAATGTTCTCAAATTCTACTTCCTACAGTATTGCTTCATGATTGAAAAGGACCAATCTTCCCCTTCTCTGAATTCCTTCTACTTTAATAACCTATGTCATACCAAGTAGCCATTCATAAACTCCCTTATTTTGTTCATATGGAAGCCTAATTTCTTCAAATGAATTTTAAGACCAATGAGTACACCCTCAGGTTCTTTCATTTCCTTCTTGGGTTGACAAAGAGCAAGTGCTTAAGTGCTTAAGATAAATAACTCCTCTTCCCCTCCCTGCACTCAAGCTTTGAACAAAAGCTTATTAAGAAGCTTTTGAAACTGTGAAATAAATAATGGTACACAAAACCCACAAAAAGGATAGTGGTTATCTCAGAATAAACAAGGCATAAATACTTCATTTTGAGTTCAATTTATCTAACAGTAATCCCTAAATGTTAGATGATGCAACATGACAAAAACAAGTAGGCAAATAGCGTGAGGAGCACTACATTCTTTAATGCAATACTTCTTAGAACTTTCAATACTCTAGGCCAATTTATTTGGCCAAGAAATCTTTGTTTCTCTGAAACACCTAGTTACAAGTTGAACAAGGCCATTACCACTGTTCTAAAGTATGCAGTCTTGGGCGTGCCTGGGTGACTCAGCCAGTTGAGCATCCTGTTCCTAGTTTTGGCTCAGGTCATGATCTCATGGGTGGTAAGGTCAAGCCTCATGTCCTGCTCCACACTTAGCAGGGAGTCTGCTTGGAGATTCTCTCCCTTTGCCCCTCCCAGCCTCAAATATGTAAATCTTAAAAAAAAAAAAAGCGTACAGTCTTAGTAACAACAGGATCTCAAATGTCACTCGTATGTCTACCTTGACAGAGATCCCATAATTAAAAAAAAAAAAAGACAAAACTAAGATACACTTTCACTATTTAAAAAATCAAGATATCACAAAATCAGTTTATTAATGTGGTTTATATCATTTCATATTTCACTACACAGAGTAGTCATTTATAGAATAAAAATAATATTTTTAATACTAAGACATAAAGGTTTATAGAATAAAAGAGAAGAGAAGGGGATAAGATATGTATGTTGACTTTTTAGCTCTAAAAGTCTTCTTTTTGTATGGTTTAATATATATTTTCTTCAAACGGTTCTATGATTTTAGAGTTTGCTGGCTTTTATTCCTGCTTTATGTGTCTGAATTAACACTAACCTTTTATTTCTTTTGAGATGTAACAATTTTGGAAAGTAGGGAGTACCCATGTCCCTGGCACGTAGAACACACAATCACTAAATTTTGTCATATTTGCTTCAAACTTGTTTCTTATAGATAATACAATAGCAAATATCCAGCCATTTGTTTAAGAGGTACTCTTATTGGGCACACACTTTGTGTTAGCACTGTGTTAAGTGCTGCACAATGAATGGAGAGCAAAACAGCCACATGACCTACAACTACATATGTACCTTACAACCTGGTAGGAGAAACACAATCAAATAATCAGAGAAATAGTTACAAACTGAAATGCTGAGATTAAAGTACCAACCAGCCTTTCTCAGCTGGGATTCCATGAGAGAATTAGATGCTAAGGACAATGACTTGAGGGACTATTTTCAGAATTCCCTTAAGACTGGCACATAGCTAGTACCATCCTAGAGTACAGGTGAGAAGTTATTTCATACATACAATAGGTATCTCACTTAAGCCACTAAGATTTATCTCTCAGAACCAGTTGAGAAGGACTGGTACAGATTCTAGAAAGAACTGATCTTTGGTGGTGGTACTGGTGATGGTAAGTGAGGGGGTGGTCAGAAAAGCCTAAGGAAGTGAAGTTTTTAACTGAAATCTGAAGGATATATAAGCATTCACTAGACCAGGGTGGGGTGGGGTAGTAGTATGTAACACTGTCTTCCCAGGGAACAACATATTTGAATATCCTAAGGGGCGAAGGAGCAAGGTGATTCTGGAGAATTAAAAGACCAACACAGCAGAAGTACAAAGAACAAGGTCAGGGAGGAATAATAAAATATGAAGTTGGAGAGACAGGCAGATAGGCAGGGATCAGAAAAAATGACTTCAACTGCATTAAAGAAGATCACTATGGCTCCAATGGACTACAGAAATAAGAGTATATGAGGAAGACTAGAGGGAAACCTTCTGCACTAATTTAGGTAAGAGATAACTGCTTAGACTAGGGTGGTAATGGCAGGAATGGAGAAAAGTAGACAGATTTGAGTGATATTTAAAATGTAAAGGAGGGGATAAGGATAGACAGGTTTGTGTCTAGGATGACTCCCAGGTTATGGGTAAATGATGCTGCTGAACACTGGGGAAGTCTGGAGAGTAAGTTTTTAGCTGGGTTGATGTCACTTTAAGATATTTGAAGGAGCTGCCAAAGAGGCAAATGCATGTATGAATCTGGAATTAAGAGAAGGGGTTTAGCTTGTAGATCCTTTCATAGAGGAAAATGAGGGGGACTGGCAGAGATCTCAAGCAGTAGCCATCAAGCTTGGGAAGCACACATTAGAAAACAAGATGTATATGCATGGCACATGTGTGACATATGTATAACACAAGGTGATATACATAAAAGAAAGACTGAGAAAAAAAGGGAGAAAAAGTGAGAAAGGATGGTTGCCTTGTTTTTCATCTTATGTGAAAAACTGCTTATGTGAAAAAGATAGTTATAGATATAGGCAGTTAAACAATATGCTATTGCTGCTTTGTAAATGCTCTCTACTTATATCAAAATACTTCCTATTTATCTGATAATGTAAATTCCAAAATCAGACACCCAACTGATAATAAATCATAAAGCAATTGTCTTATAAATATTTTCAGAAGCAAAAAACCATACAGATCCTTTATCTCCCTCTTTAATGGTTTTTATTTTCACAATTTACCCTCTGTATACCTTAACCCAACTTCACAATCTTCATCTTTTTGCATTATTTTGGAGAAATGTAAGAACACTACCTTCAAAATTATATAATGTTATATTAACGAAAAATCTAATATGTGGGCTCCTTTTTAAAATAACTGTTAAAATACTAAATAGTGCGGGGCCTGCGTGGCTCAGTGGGTTAAGCCTCTGCCTTTGGCTCAGGTCATGATCCCAGGATCCTGGGATCAAGCCCCACCTCGGGCTCTCTGCCCAGCAGGAAGCCTGCTTCCTCCTCTCTCTCTGCCTGCCTCTCTGCCTACTTGTGATCTGTCTGTCAAATAAATAAATAAAATCTTAAAAAAAATACTAAATACTAAAATCAAGTTTATAGTTGCATGGTTGAGCATATGGTACACTGAATTTTTAACTTAAAAAAATTTTCAAAGAGTATATACATTTATTTATTTGAGAGAGCAAGAGAGCATAAGCATGCATGGGGAGAGGGGCACAGGGAAGAGTAGAGGGAGAGGGACAAGCAGACTCCTCACTGTGCAGGGAGCCAACATGGGTCTTGATCCCAGGACTGGGAAATCATGACCCGAGCCGAAGGCAGACGTTTAACCAATTGAGCCACCCAGGAGCCCCTAATATTTTTTACATTGAAAGATTTTGAACTTTGCTGATTTTTTAAAAGGTTAATACAAATCAAATGCCAAATAAAATTCTTATGGGTAAAAAACAAGAAAATTCCAAGTAGTACCTTATTAGAGAGGACAAGTAATTATATTCCTACCCCATATTTTTGTGCTTGAATAACTACGGTTCTATATTTATTCTTTAGTTTAAACAAGTTGTTTCAGTTTGTTACATACCAGTTAGCAATGTCTTTGTGAGCCACTAAATTCTGAAGAAATGCTTGTAATCCTAGTTGTCTATCTTCTAAAAAGTCAGCATTATAATTATCTTTGAACCAGCGTTTTGGTGGAAGTGCTAATCGAAAGCCTGGAAACATCTCTTTTAACTGAAAAAGAAGAAAAAAGAAAAATACAATGTTCAACTCAATTATATCAATTCTATAAAATCTATCCTGTTAACTACATGAACTTGTTCATGAAATAAGCTTAAAATAATTAAATTCAGCTAAGCTTTTTATAACCTCAATTGTTTTACTTGTTGAATTTATTAGTTGTATATATATAGGCGTTATAGTTGTTCCATACCCTTGCCAACAATTGACATTGTCCATCCTTTCAATGTTAGCCAATCTAATGGGTATGTAGTAGTATTTCACTGTGGCTTTAAAATGCATTTCTCTGTTGACGAGTGATGTTAACTATTTTCTTATGGGATTTTTTTGGATCTGCATATCTTTGGTGAATTATCCATTCAACTCTTCTTACCCTTCCACTTAAAAAAAATTGATTTATCTATTTATTATTAAACTGCAAGAGTTCTTTATATATTCTGGATACAAGTCCTCTGTCAGATGTGAATTCAACAAAGATTTTCTCTGAGACTGTGGTCTGACTTTTATACACATATTTTGATTCTTGGAACTAAAACCAGGTGATAGGTAGAGTTCTTTCTGGTACCTAGAACACTGACATAGATATTTATTAATTTTAAAGTGCCCAACTTGGAATATGTAGGAGATATTTGCTAACTTAAATTACTACTAACAACTTTCTTTAAAAGCTTAAGAGTTTTCTAAATCCCAACTTGCCAAAGATAAGAAATATTACAGTAATATTAAGACAAGTCTACAGAGGTAAAAGAGAAGTAAACATTAATTAATAACTAAGCCCTGAAAAGAAAAATAGCAAGTCATAAAGGATTAAAATAGCTCTAGGGGCACCTGGGTGGCTCAGTGTGTTAAAGCCTCTGCCTTCCGCTCAGGTTGTGACCCCAGGGTCCTGGGATCCAGCCCTGCATTGGGCTCTCTGGTCAGCAGGGAGCCTGCTTCCCTTCCTCTCTCTCCGCCTGCCTCTCTGCCTACTTGTCTGTCAGATAAATAAATAAAATCTTAAAAAAAAAAAAAAAGCTCTAAATTGAAACTGTTAGAAATTAGTCTTCATGAATAAAAACTGTAACAATTTCATAAGCAAGAATTCAACTTAAGTATCTGGTAACTTCATAAATTACTTTGATCTTATTTAATTATTAACAAAAGTCAATGGAAGTACAGAATTACATGTTTTTAATTCATCAGTGTAATAATAAGAACTCAAGAAAAGTAAATAAATTCATATTTAATGATGGAAATATATTACAAATAATACTTTAAGTATCTTGGCATACAACAAAAAGTCATCTTGATAATACCTAAATAAATGATAAAATAGTTCAGCATTTTGTATTTTACCTTTCATTCAAATTGAGGTTTTTCAAAATGGCATAAATTTTTGGGCAGCCAGGCAATTGCAAAATCACATAGTTGGGGTTTCTTACCACCAAAAATGTTAAAAATATACTAACTTTAGAAGTTTTGAGGGTGAAGGTGGCAGATGGGAGAAAACAGGATCAGTCAAATTTCCTCTACTAAACACCTGTCAAAATTAGGGAGTGATTTCTGATTCAAGGACAGAATCCAAAGTTACTTAGCCCCTGAGAAACATCATAAACTACTTGTTTCTTTTGGAGAAATGCTCCTGGTTTCTAAAATACTGCCCCACTCACCTGCCTCAGTTGACTTCCCTCTAGCTCTGTGACCACCTCAGCTCTTTATTATATTCTTACTGCAATTCTTCAATCAATTCCCTATCAATTCCCCAGTTTAGGTTGGTTCTAATTATTAAGAATCAAAATCTAATTATTAAAAACAAATTAAAATACAAAGAAAATAACAATGAATAAAACACAGTGAAAAGTGTCCTTAGAGCTAAATATTGTCTATATCCATGATTTCTTATTTCGGATAAATCCCAGAAATGTGATTATTATGTCAAAATTATGCACAACTTTAGGAAGCTGTGTACCCTAGGAAGATTCCAACAATGGAAAATACCACTTCAATGTCTGTTAACTTGATGGGTGAAAAATAGTTTCTTAATTTTCCTTAGAGTCCTTGTGATACCAAATGTTTTCCAAATTTACTGGTCATTTATATTTCTTCTTTCGTTTGCCTTGTTCACATCATTTGTAGTATTTTCTACTTTTGGGTTTACTCTGTAATTTATTTTAAGAGCTTTTAATATATTGACTTAAAAAAAATTTTTTTTTTAAAGATTTTTATTTACATTTGACAGCGAGAGGTCACAAGTAGGCAGAGAGGTAGGCAGACAGAGAGAAGGGGGGAAGCAGGCTCCTTGCCAAGCAGAGAGCCCGATGCGGGACTCCATTCCAGGACCCTGAGATCATGACCTGAGCCGAAGGCAGAGGCTTAACCCACTGAGCCACCCAGGTGTCCCAATATACTGATTTTTAAAATTGAAATAAAATTTCTGTAAAATAAAATTTATTTATTTTAATATATTGAGGATTTTTATTATTATTCTTTGTTTCATATGTGCAGTAAGCAGAATTCTAGATGGCCCCATGATCGTTGTCCCTGGTATTGCTTCTGTGATTTTGTTTTGTCTCATAAAAGAGATTATGCAGATGTAATTAGGATTACTTTTCATTTGGCTTTAAGATAGGGAGACTATCTTGGTGAATCTAATCTTATCATGAGCGCTTTAAAAGTCTAGCTTTCTCCCGAGCTGGTGGCAGATGATTCAAAGCACAAAAAAGGACTTGACCGGCAATTGCTGACTTTGAAGATAGAGGGGACACGTGCAAAGACTGGACAGTACTCTATGAACTAAGAACAACCTCTGGCTGATAACCAGCAAGGAAATGGGACCTTGGTCTTACAAGAAACTGAACTCTGCCAACAATTTCAATGAGCCCAACAAACCTGATACCTTCTCAGAGCTTTCGGAGAAGAGCCCGATCTAGCCAACAGCTTGACTTTGACCTTATCTAACCCTCAGTGGTAAACCCAGCTGAGACCACCTAAATCACTAAATAAACAGGTATGTTTTAGGTCACAAACTTTGCGGTAATTTGTTAAACAGAATAGAAACTAATACAATATGTTAGAAATATTTTTTGTTATTCATTTTCTTATAGTCATATGATTTAGGGGCTCTTATATACATCTTTTTAAAATTCACAAGACTATATAATCATTTATATTTCTGTTAGCAGTTTTAAGATTTTCACATTTTTATACTAAAAATTTTTTTTTTCTAAAAAAGGGAAGTTATGTATAGAGATGGGTATATAGGCTATTAAAATGAAATAAGATAGTTAATTTTCTTAGGAGTGGCAAAATTTAACTTCACTCAAACAACAAGGAGGAAAACCCACAAATATTTAACAGTGGAATTGTCAGGAACAGATAATAAATTGAACAGAAAATAATTTGAAACTGGAAAGTCCATTTTAGATTTATTTAAGTACTTACTTTATCATTAAGTCTAGAGAAGTCAGTATACCTTCTGAAAACTATCCAACTTTCTTCTGGTGTCTTCTTAACTAGTATTTTATATACCTATGAGAGAGAGAGGTGAAAAAAAAATGTCAATAAAGATATTTAAAATATTTTCAAAACTTTTTCAAATTTCAGATTTTTTCAAATATTTTCAAAAACTTTTACTTAACGACACAGGTCATAATAATATGTAAAAAATATCAGAAACCATTTGGAACATCAAATGTACAAATAATCAATGTAGACACCAAAAACAAGATTTGTTTCTTAAGAAACATTATTATGACAAATTTGCGACAAAATGTTTTGGCACATACTAATAATAAATGAACTCATCGGTTCCAAATATATTTTATGTTAAATATTTAAAATTGATGAAAGAATCACACTTGTAAAAGGTGTGAAAAGTAGCCATTCTTGTCCTATACAATCAATTTAATTTCGAAACTCAATACTATCACACAAAGTTTTTGAATAAATTTAATGTTGTTTTATTCTTCAAGGCTATAATGCAGCTAAAAACTATCCATATTCAATAAAAGTTTACACTTCTGTACTTACACACAATTATCTAGGCTTTAAATAAAAAAACCTGGTTGAAGCAAGTCAGTATTTTAAAAAGCATACAATAAGAAAACCATATTCTATTTTTCTTAAATATAATTTTAGAGTTTATTATGAGGAACTACTATTTCTGACAGACTCTCAGTAAACCATCTCCTGATAGTTTTGGTACAGCGTTTTGGGCTAAACTAAATACAAGACACATAGGAAGTACTCAATAATGATTTGCTGAACAAGTGAAACTTAAAAATGAGTTAAGTTTTTTTTTTTTTTTAAGTCAGCTGTGCAATAACTTTCAATTGCAGCTCTGGCGCTGCCCTCTAGCCACAAGTGGCTACTGTACACTTGAAATGTGACAAGTCCTAACTGACAAGGTGCTGTGAGTATAAGTACACACTGGATTTCAAAGACTGAGAACAAAAAAAAAGATGTAAAAATACTTCACTAAAATGGTTCTGGATTAAGTAAAATATATTAAGTATAATTTCATCTGCTTCTTTTCACTTTTTAAAACATGGCTACTAGGAAATTTTAAATTACAAATCTGACTCACATTTGTGGCTCACCTAGTCTTACTGGATGCTCTAGAGAAACTCATTGTTTAGGGACTAGATAGTCTTATTTTTCTCCCTTACAGACCTCTCTTTCAGTTTGTAAAGGGGAGAATCAGCAAGAGTTAAGGATGACTCCTTTAATTTTGAAGTAAAAATAAATAATTCAACTTTTTTTTTTTTTAAAGATTTTATTTATTTATTTTACAGACAGAGATCACAAGTAGGCAGAGAGGCAGGCAGAGAGAGAGAGGAGTTAGCAGGCTCCCCACAGAGCAGAGAGCCCCATGCGGGGCTCGATCCCAGGACCCTGGGATCGTGACCTGAGCCGAAGGCAGGCTTTAACCCATGGAGCCACCCAGGCGCCCCTCAACTTTTTAACATATAAAGAATGAGGGATTATTTGGATACCCACTAAAGTCTGCAGAATGTCCCTATTTAAGATAATTGTAAAGGCGAAACTCATAAAACATTTCTTTTTAGGAGTTACTAATTGAAACAAAAGGGATAACCTGACTTCAAAACTTTTCTGAGTATGAATAACTGATGCATAATAAAAGTCAACTTCATATGATAATAAGGTTTATCTACATAATCTATATTGACTTTATTCTCCTGTTTTAAAAAAATGAGTCTTCAAGTTTTTCTCTACAGTGGCCCCTGAAAACTCCTATTTCTCTAGGAAAGACAAAGTACAGGTTTTGGGTTTTATCTTCTCTAGAAAGCTCTCCCATGTTTCTATTTGTGTAAGTAGGGCCTTCAGTGGAAAGTTTATGGACACTACTGATCATTCCCTCCTTTTTTTTTTTTTTTAAGATTTTATTTATTTATTTGACAGAGAGAGACATCACAAGTAGGCAGACAGAGAGAGGGGGAAGCAGGCTCCCCACTAAGCAGAGAGCCTGATGTGGGGCTCGATCCCAGGACCCTGAGACCATGACCCGAAACGAAGGCAGAGTAACCCACTGAGCCACCCAGGCACTCCTGATCACTCCCTCTTCTATGTTCTAGCAGCAGTTACTCTTTACTAGAAACTTAGTATATACTACTTTGTGCTTTTTATATAGTCCTTATTTTAGGATTTTAAATAAATTATGTGGGAGCATACACCTAATCACAGAATACATACAGAGAAGCACAAAAATCACAAGTATACAACTTGATGAACTGTCACAAAACAACACACTCATGTAACTAGTACCAAGCGCAAGAAACAAAGCATTACCAATTGAAGCAGCCTACCTCATGTCTCCTTCCCAATCTGACTTATCACCCCTCCTAGTCACTTCTTCTCTTAAACACTTTTCAAAGGCTTGACACACTACTGACAAGAACTATCCAGTCATTCCTAACATTTTCTTCAGTCAAGAGCTCAATTCAAAGAAATATACCTAGGAAAAGTTATCTTACAAACCTAAGACTGCCAAGCTCATATATCCAGCTCAGACCTCTCCCCTAAACTCAACTTTATTTACATATGTATACATAATACATATGCCTATGGACATACATCCACATATACACACACACCTAACAGCTACATTTTCATGTCTACTAGGTATCTCAAGTTTAGCATGCCCCAAAACAAATCCTGATCGTGCACTCAAAACCTGCCATCTAAGTAAACAGCAACCCTAGTGTTTACCCAAAAACTTCAGGATAATCTTTGATTTCTCTTTATTCCACATTTCAAGTTTTTACCTTCAAAACATACCCAGAATCTGATCACTGCTTAGGACTTCTTCCACCTCCCTGTCCATACCACCATCATGTGTTCCGTGGATTACTGCAAGAACTTGATACCTCCTGTTTCCATTCTTTCCTCCACAAAATCTAGTCTTAACTCAGCAACCAGATGAGCCTTTAAACATTAAGTCAGATCATGTTACACTTCCTTTAAAACCTTTTCAAAGATTCCCATCTTGGGCAGAATAAAATCTAATGGCCTTACAATGGCCTACATGCTCTACTTGATCTGTGTCTCCTTTGTCTTTACCTGTTATTTCAGTTCCTGCATCTCTCCCCATGGCTTCTTTTGCTGTCAGCCACAAGGGCCTCTGCAGCTGTCTCATCTGTCAGGAACATTCTTTCCCCAGATATTCTCATGGCTCACTGCTTCTTAGTGAGGCCGTAAGTGACAATGTGATTTAAATTTCAACTCTGGTTGTGGGGAAAATACCTCCCTTCACTCTTTTATTTCTCTTTATACCACTTAGAACCATATGACATACCACATTTTAAAATGCTTACTTATCTAGCATTCATTCATTTGAATTGCTGTACTACTATCACTGAAAGAGTGCATTACACACAGTAGGTACCCCTAACATGAATTAAATGAATGAAAATAACTTTATACCCATTATTTACTTCTTCCTCCAAAGTGTTTTTAAAGACTTTATGTATTGCTGCCTTAAATTTGCCCATGAACTTGTATTTTCACACACATCATTTCAATGAATGTTCGTCCAGCATAAAGTAGGTCAATGTAAGAAAATGGGCCACTGGCTTATCATAATTTCCAAAAATGTCAGGTCCATGCAAATTTCCCATTACATCATCAGTCTTATGATAATTTAACTTTAAAGATTATCTCTCTTCATAAATTATCTCAATACTGATGTATACAAAAATCATCAACAAAATATTAACAAACTGCATTCAACAACACATTATGAGGATCACTCACCATAACCAAGTGAGATTTATTTTGGGGATTCAAGAATGGTTCAGTAATTGCAAATCAATGATATAACCATATCGACAACATGAAGGATAAAAATCATATGATCACTTCAACAGAGGCAAAAAAGCATCCCACAAAATTCAACATCTATTCATGATAAAAATTCCCAACAAAACAGGTTTAGAATAAACATATCTCAACATAATAAAGGTCGTATCTGAAAGACCCACAGATAATATCATACTCAATGGTGAAAAGCTGAGAGCTTTTTCCTTTATCAGGAACAAGACAAGAATGCCTACTCCTGTCACCTTCATTGAACAAAGTACTAGAAGTACTAGCCACAGCAATCATACAAGAAAAAGAAACAATGGGGAGTGCCTGGGTGGCTCAGTGGGGTAAGCCTCTGCCTTTGGCTCGGGTCATGATCTCAGGGTCCTGGGATCGATCCCCCGAAAAGGGTTCTCTGCTCAGCAGGGAGTCTGTTCCCCCCACCCCCGCCTCTCTTCCTACTTGTGACCTCTGTCTGTCAAATAAATAAATAAAATCTTTTAAAAACAACAAAAAAAGAAACCATGGTAAGGAAGAAGTTTAACCGTCACTATTTGCAGATGTCATGATACGGTATACAGAAAACCTTAAAGATTCTACCATAGTAATAAACTTCCACCAGAAGTAATAAACAAATCCTATAAAGTTGCAGGATATAAAATTGAATTTTTTTGGTTGTTTCTATAAACTAACAACAAAGTAGCAGAAAGAGAAATTAAGAAAATATTTCTACTTATAATTGTGCCAAACAGAATAAAATACCTTGGAATAAACTTAAGAAGGAAGTGAGAGACTTGTACTCTGAAAACTATAAAACATTGACAAAAGAAATTGAAAAAAATGCAAATAAATGGACAGATATTCCATGCTCATGGATTGGAAGAACTAATGGTATTAAAATGTCCATACAACCTAAAGCAATCTATAGATTCAATGCAATCCCTATGAAAATACCAATAGCATTTTCCACAGAAGCAGACCAAATAATTGTAAAATTTGTTTGGAATCACAAAATATCCTGCATGGCCACAGCATCTTGAGAAAGAAAAAAGCTGGAGGTATCACAATCCCAGATTTCAAGGTATACCACAAAGCTGTACCAATCAAAACACATGGTACTGGCACAAAAATAGACACATGAATCAATGGAACAGAATAGAAAACCCAGAAATAAACCCAAGCTTATACAGTCAATTAGTCTGTAACAAAGGAGGCAAGGATATACAATGGGAAAAAGTCTCTTCAATAAAAGGTGCTGGGAAAACTGGACAGCAACATGTAAAAGAATGAAACTGTATCACTTTCTAACACCTTACACAAAAATAAACTCAAAAGGGATTAAAGACCTAAATGTGAGACCTGAAACCATAAAAAAAGAGAACACATGCAGTAATTTTTTTTTCACATCAGCCTTAGCGAATTTTTTTAGATAAGTCTCCTGAGGCAAGGGAAATAAAAGCTAAAATCAGCTATCGGGACTACATAAAAATAAGAAGCTTTTGTAAAGCAAAGGAAACCATTAAAAAAAAAAACACTAAAAGCAACCTACTGAATGGGAGAAGATATTTGCAAATGATATATTTGATAAGGGGTTAATATCCAAAATATATAAAAAGCTTATAAAACTCCACACAAAGAAAACCCACAAATAAATGCAATTAAAAATGAGCAGAGGACCTGAATAAAGATTTTTCCAAATTAGACATATAGATGGCCAAAGACACAAGAAAAGATGTTCAACATCACTATCAGGGAGATACAGAGCATAACCAGAATGAGATATTACATTATATCTATCAGGGTTGCTAAAATAAAAAAGAAGAAATAACAAGTATTATCAAAGATGTGGAGGAACCCCTATACACTGTTGGTGGGAACGTAAACGGATGCATCTGCTAAGGAAAACAGCATGACGATTCCTCAAAAAATTAAAAAATAGAATTACCATTATGATCCAGTCATTTCACTACTGGGTATTTACCCAAGGAAAATGAAAACACTAATTCAAAAAGATATTTGCAGCCTAGGTTTCCTGCAGCATTATTTATAATAGCTAAGATATGGAAGCAACCTAAGTGTCCACTGATAGATGAATGGATAAAGGTGTGGTATGTACACACACACACAATATGGAGTATCATGCAATGACAAAAAAGGATGAGAGCATGCCATTTGCAACGACAATGATGAACATAGAGGCTACTATGCCAAGAGAAGTAAGTCAGACTGAAAAAGACAAATAGCATATGATTTTACTCATATGTGGAATCTAAAAAACAAAATGAATAAACAAAAAGCAGAATCAGATCTGTAAATACAGGGAACAGACTGGTGGCTGTCAGAGGAAGGAGGGTGGGAAAGTACAAAATGGGTGAAGGGGAGTGGGAGATACAGGTCTTCAGTTATGGATGAGTAAGTCAAAGGGAAAAATGGTACAGCATAGGGAAAATAGTCAATGATACTGCAATAGCGTTATGTGGTGACAAAGGGTAGCTACACTTATGGTGAGCATTGCATAATGTATAGAGAAGTAGAATCACTATGCTGAATGCCTAAAACAAATGTAACATTGTTGTCAAATATACTCAGATAAAAAACTTTTTATAAAAATTAAACATTTCCCCTAACAACAAAAATTATCTCAACAATTTTTTCCTCAGAGGTCGTTCTATACTGTTGTAGGTTTACAGCATGAAATGTTGAAGTCAATATAAAAACTTTATATTAAGAAAATCTAAGAGGAAGAACTATTCCAATTATAAGTGTATTGAGCAGGTTTCCAGATACATAAACTCACACTGATACACAAGACCAAAAGCAATGAATGAACAGAAATCAGAACAAGATATCAAGAACATCAAACCACATACATGGAAATAAATTTAACTAGGGGGTGCCTGACGGGCTCAGTTAGTAGCGCATGCTTTTCTTGATCTCGGGGTCATGAGTTCAAGCCCCACATTGAGTATAGAGATTACTTAAAACAAACAAACAAACAAACAAAAACCTCTAACTAAAACTCCTAAGATTTCTGCTCTGAAAACTATAAAAGGAAGTTAAAGATTTCAGTAAGTGGATTAGGTTTAGATTCAGAGACTCAGTATTGTAAAGATGTCAGATCTCTTTAGTCTACAGATTCAATACAATCCCAGAACAGGGTAAAAGATAGCCAAGACAATTCTGAAGAAGAATGACAAAACTAGACTACTTAAGCTAGCAGGTATCAAGTCCTCTCATAATGCATGTATAATTAAAGACAGTGTGAAATTGGTAAATGAGGGAAAAATGGAACATAGAAACAAACCCATATATTTAAATGGTTGCCTGATATATGACATTGGCAATGGTGCAAATGCAGAGAGAGTGGTTTTTTCAATAAAAACCTGATTACTTGATCCCATAGGGAGGGGAAAAAAGTATCTTGACCATTGTTTCACACCACGGACAAAAATAAATTCCAGATAGTTTACAGATCTAAATGTGAAAGGTCCAAGAATAAAGCTTTTAGAAGAAAACATAGGACAACATCTTTGCAAGCTGGGAGTAGGCAGATTTTAAAAAGTGCTAATCATAAAAGAAAAAATAAATTGGACTATAGTAAAACTACAAATTTTTGTTTATCTAATGCATCACTAAGAAAGTGAAAAGGCAAGCCACAGAGATGATCATACACAGTGACAAAACTGGAAGCAGAGTTCCCTATGGGCATAGAAACGGGACACAAGGAGTTGCCACCTTCTTTTAGCCTTTGCAAAAACCTGCACACTTGCCTCTATTATCATAGACAGAACAGTCACAATGTATGCTCTAACAAAGAACCTGTTCAAAATGCACAGAAAACTATAAATCAAAGAAACTTTTCCAAAGAAAAATGAATAAAGGTCTTGAACAGATACTTCACAAAAGAGAATATCTATTGGCCAAAAAAGTCTTCAATTTAATTAGTCATTAAGAATGCAAATGAAGACCACAATGTGATATTACTCTCCCCACTGGGATACCATAAAATAATAGTGAAAAAGATGAAAAAATACCACATGTTGGGAAGGTGTGGAGTAACTGGAACTCTCCTACACTGCTTAAAGGAGTATAAACTAGTGCAACTACTCTGGTACACTGTTCATTAGTATCTTTTAAAGCTAGCCATATGATCTAGCAATTTTACTCCTACGCAGATGTAAAACAAATGTTTTAATGTGTTTAATGAGCAGTAAGTACCCAAAAGGTTCACAGCAGTACCATTTGTAACAGCCCCAAATTAGAAATTATCCATATGCTCTTCAACAGTACAATGGATAAAAATAAACTGTAGTATATTCACATAAAGGAATACTATCAGTAATAAAAATTAGCTTTTACATGCAAGATTAAGGATGGATCTTACAAACATGATGCTGAAGAGAACACATCCAAAAGAGTACACATTCTGTATTTCCATTTGCATAAAGTAGAAAAATAGGCAAAATTAATGTAGGCTATCATGAGGGTGAGTATTGACTGATGGAGAGCCTGGTTGGGGGTTGCTTTTTGGATCCTGGTAATGTTTTGTTTCTTGATTTGTGTGCTGGTTTCAAGTAAAATGAAGTTTACTACAGCATGACAGAATTTAGAGGTGTAAAACTTACTTGAATTTTATGTTCAAGAAATTTTAAGTACAGGTAACAATTTAACCCAGGTATAGAACACAGGTTAGTCAATTTCCACTTTCTACTGATCTACAGCAGAAGTCAATACTCACAGTAAATTTAGCTCTTTCTTCCATCACTTCATAACCCAGTATAGTAGGTGTAGAAGGTCTATCTTCTAAATATACTGTTTCAGGATTTTGTTCTTCACTTTCTCTTGGTCTAGCAGAATACTCAATGGAAGAATCTGCACCTGTAAATTTAGTCCTAATGAGGGGACTGCTACAGACAGATGAAGTACTATCCATTTGATCGGGTACACTTGTCTGTTTAAAATTACCCATATTTGAGTCCTCTAAAGGGCCTTTGGAAGAGTTTGAGCTTGTTGAGATACTCCCAAAAGAAGAACTTCTTTGGTTTCTGTTGGCTGTAAAACTGGAAGCAGAGTTCCCTATGGGCATAGGAACTGGGACATAAGGAGTTGCCATCTTCTTTTCGACTTTGCAATAAACCTGCACAATGCTGAGTCCAAACACTTAGAGAACAACTAATATGAAATCCATTATTTTCTTCTTAGGAATTCACTATCTAAAAATGAGAAGAACATATTGAAAGGTTAGTATTTAATTTGGAGCATTATCCAAAAAAAAAAAAAAACCTATGAATGTTCACATCGATTTCTTTTGATTTTGTGACACTCTATTACTTCATTTGGAATGAAAACACACCTCAGATCACTTCATTTAATCCCAAGATATCATCTCTAAGGATTCCCACTTGCATGATAAAGAGAGCAGAACTATTCCACACTCTTTCTTGACCTTCATATTACATGTCATGCTTTTTAATCCCCACTCTCTTTCCTTGTGATAGATTTCTATAATGTTCATTTGAAACCGATTTCACCTACACAGAAGAATTGGGAACAGGGAGTGGTAAAGACCTTTCTGAAGCTTTATTGTCTACTCTGGTCCTGACAGTTCCACATACAGTACAAGGGGAGGGAAAGAGGAAGAAAAGAAAGGGAGAATTATTCACATTTCCTTTTGATTTAATTAGTGAAACCAATCAAAATCAATAAACTAATTACTCAGAGTAATAACTGAACAATAAACTTAGATGCTACAAGGTAAATATCAACTGTTCTTAAGGTAACCATTTATTAAACCCAGAACCAAATGTACTTGAGGGGAAAAAAAAAAAAAAAAAAGAGTGGCCAAATTAAATTAGTCAAATAAGACCCAAACTTATATTCAACAAGATGAAATGATTGAAAGTTAAAATGTTCTTCACAGTTTCCAGATCATCAGTAATCCTGCTATGCCAGAAACTTGAGGGAATTTAACAAATCCTTGTAACTCATACGCAGTAATCCCTGTTGTCAAAAGGACTGGTTTATCTTGTCTCAGAATCTCACAGTTACATAATGAAAAGGTTTCCCACTAAGGGTTAAATAATAAATAATAAACTAAGAAACTGCAATAACTACAGACCTGTGAAATGACACATAACAAGGGGTTTGCCTATCTTAACCACATCTAGGCAACTCCGCTGTTGAGCAAGGTAGGGAGAGAGCTGCAGGACCTGGAAAGATGCTGAAGTAAGATTTTTAATCTAGCACGTGGCTCTGGGCAACCTTCCTCATCATCAAAGATTCAAGAAACTTGAACTGCTGATTCACTGCTCCTCGGTTCTGCTTGATGGCCTCCCCCAAAAGTAGTAAATAAAAGTCTGAAACCTCATCCTTTCCAAGGCCCGTGGGATAGCCCTGCCCCTTGCCACTCAACTACCTGAGGCCCTGAGGCTGGGGAGAGACGACGACCATCCATACAGTCACTGACGCGCAAAGAAGCGAGCGCTACCCAAACTTCAAGAAAATAAATGTACTGGGATCATTAATAGCGTCTTCACTTTTGCCTTAGCATAGAGACGCTCCAAGGGCTAACATAGTCCTACACTGGAAAACCTCGGTCAGGTGTGGTGGCCCGAGCCTGAGCAACACGGTAGGAGAGAGAAGTGGGTGGCCAGAGAAAAGTGGAGAGAAACCCAGGCGCAGCTCGACCCTAGCACTGACTGGTTCGTACCAGAGCAGGCCACGGGTCTTCGGCTCACCGGACGGAGAAGCCCACTGCTCCCGGGGCTCCCCGGGGCCCCAAGACGGTGCCACCTCCGCCGCCCGGTGAGAGGCCAGCGCCTCCCACACGCACCGCGGAGTCTGCGGTGGCCTAAGGATGGCCCCGAGGCTCCCGCGGGGCCCCTCCAGCCTCCGGTGGAGTCCGCCCGCCGCCCGCCTGCCACGGGGTCGCAGGTGTCACTCGCATGAGCGCCCAGGACAGCGCCCGCTGCGTTCTCCCTACCTCAGCCCACTCCGCCGTTCCGTTTGAGCACACTTCCCTGTGACGGTTACATCCGACCCTGCTTAACCGCAGCTTTTCGTCTCCACCCACAGGACCAAGAAGCCTCACGTGACTTTCCGCCCCCAAAGCAGCTGCTCCCAGCCTCTGCCGGGCTCTACCGTGGCCGCCCCGCCCAGGCTCCTAGCGAGGTGGAGGGTGGGGCCAAACCCGGCCGCCTCTCCCGGAAGTTACGTCACACAAAAGGCGCTATTCCCGCCTCCTTCGTAATCCTCACCCCTCCCCACCCCAGAGGTCGGGACAGGAGTTCCCCGGACGGGGCTCGTTGGCGGCTGGGTTGGATATGGTTTTGTGGTAAGCATCCCACCTTCTCTGCCCTAGGCTTATTTTTGTAAACTAACTTGAGAAATGGAGGTTAGGACCTCAGTTTGTCGCACAGGTGATCTGAAGATTACAGTTCCGAGGAGGAACTACAGCCAGCATTGGTCCAGGTTCCTGCTTTGCATCATGGGACTTGTAGTCATCACTCACTAGCTTGGGCAGGTTCTAATAGGTTATAGATTGTTTTCTAGAATTAGTAGCGCTTTAAGGGATGACAATCGATTCTAAGAAAGGGAAGATAGAACACTGCACCTAAGCTTATTCGCCCTATCATGGAAAGATAATTGAAATTATTGAGGGGTTTTGTGTTTTTACAGTCCAGGGAGCAGTTTTATCTCAAATGATACATGAGGCTTGTTAGACTTGGACATCTGAAGACCTGTAAAGTTATCGGGAGAACTGTTTTTTGATAGTGAAGTACCAAAATTTAGACCAGTTCACAGGGTTGCTTATCATTAGAATTGTGCATTTTGATTTAAAGATTATCCCATGATTTCTAGGCTTTGGAACATTACGGAGACTGGGAAAAATTGATAGCTGTGATTTCAAAATGGGCATAGGAAATGAATCTGGTTTGTGGCCTAATAATGCTTTTTATTGATGGTATTGCCCTTCTTGTGTGATTGAGACATAAAAAGGGAATTCTGTGGAAACAGTAGACTAGAACATGAGTTTTCTGTTCAGAGTTGGCAGTCTTGACCTTGAAGTGGCAGTTGTATCCATGAGTTCTGTAAGTGAATAAGGGTATAGAGAGAAAAGAAAGGAAAAAGATTTGCCTTGGAGTATTTCCTTCACCTGTGGGAAGGGCTGCAGATGGTAGCAAAAGATACTTACAATGAGAAAATCCAAAATCCAAAATCAATCCAAAGCCAAGGTAAATTAAACTTTCAAGAGACAAAAGTGTACAAATACCACAGTTAGGAAGTTCAGGAAGGATCTAGGAAAGTTGAAATTGTCCAAGAACTTCCCACACAAAGTATTGAAAGGAACACACAAGCTATAGAGACTATATGTATTCTTTATCTTGCAGACTATTGAAAGATTTTTCAAAGTTGAGGTATAATTTACACATTACATTACATTAGCTTTAAGTGTGCAACATAGTTATTTGACGTTTGTATATATTGAGAAAATGGTCGCTACAATAAATCTAGTTAACATCTGTCACCATACATAGTTCCAGAAGTTTTTTCATGTCATGACGACATTGATATTTACTTTCTTGCAATTTTCAGATATTCAATCAATACAGTATTATTAACTATAATTGCCATCCTTTACATTATATCCTTGTGATTTACTTATTTTTGAACTAGAAGTTTGTACCTTTCAACCTGTTTATGCATTTTGCTCACCTCCACCTCTGGTAACCATGAATCTGTTCTCTGTATCTATGAGCTTGTTGTTTTGTTTTTGTTTTTTTAAATTCCATATATAAGTGAAATCATATGATATTTGTCTTTCTTTGACTTATTTCACTTAGCATAATGCTTTCTAGGTCAATCCATGTTGTCACAAATGACAAGATCTCATTCTTTTTTATGGCTGTGTAATATTCTGTTATATCTATCTACCTATTATCGCTCTCTCATCTTCTTTATCCATTCATCTATTTTTTTAAAAGATTTTATTTATTTATTTATTTGACAGACAAAGATCGCAAGTAGGCAGAGAGGCGGGCAGAGAGAGAGGGGGAAGCAGGCTCCCCACCGAGCAGAGAGCTGGATGCGGGATCTGATCCCAGGACCCTGGGATCGTGACCTGAGCTGAAGGCAGAAGCTTTAACCCACTGACCCACCCAGGCACCCCTAACCATTCATCTATTGACAAGCATTTAAATGTGTTTCCAAATCTTGGCTATTGTAAATAATGGTGCAGTGAGCATGGGAGTGTGTATATGGTATGTTTTTGTTTTTGTTTTTTGTTGTTGTTTCTTTCAAATTTTTATTTACATTCTAGTTAGTTAACATATAGTGCAATATTGGTTTCTGGAATAGAATTAAGTGATACATCCCTACATACACACCCACTGCTCATCATAAGTGCCTTCCTTAATACCCATCCCCCATCTTGCCCATCCCTTCTACCTCCCTCCAGCAACACTGTTTGTTCTCTGTTTTTAAAAGTCTCTTATGATTTGCTTCCCTCTCTTTTTTTTCCTTCTCATATGTTCATCTCTCTTGTTAAATTCCACATATGAGTAAAATCATAGCATATTTTTCTTTCTCTGACTTCGCTTAGAATACTACCTAGTTCCATCCATTTGTTTGCGAATGGCTAGATTTCATTCTTGTTGATAGTTGAGTAGTATTCCTGTGTGTGTGTGTGTGTGTATCTTTATCCATTCATCTGTTGATGAACATTCGTACTCTTTCCATAATTTAGCTATTGTTAATGCTGCTGTAAACATTAGGGTTCGCATACCCCTTTGAATCTGTATTTTTGTATTATTTGGGTAAATACCTAGTGGTGCAATTGCTGAGTGGTAGGGTAGTTCTGTTTTCCATTCATGAGGAACCTCCATACTGTTTTCCAGAATGAAAGAACTTTTTTTAAAGAAAAAGAAAAAAAAAATTCCAGTAGCAGAAAGAGCTCTGGTCTGAGAATTATGAATCTGCCACCAATTTGAGTTAGTGTTTTTGTTTTCTTTGGATAAATACCCAGAAGTGGAATTTTTGGATTATATGGTAATTATATTTTTAATTATTTTAGGAACCTATATACTGTTCTCCATAGTGGCTGCATTTTCACCAACAGTACATGAAAGTTCCCTTTCTCCACATCCTCACCAACACTTGTTATTTCTTATCTTTTTAAAAAAATGATACATGAGTATAGTTTAACTTAATTTAACTTTTTAAAGTAATCTCTGTGTCCAGTGTGGAGTTCGAATTTACAACTCCAAAATCAAGAGTTGTATTCCCTAGTGACTGAGCAGCCAGGCACCCCTATTTCTTGTCTTTCGGATAATAACCAGTCTGACAAGTGTGAGGTGATAATCTCATTGTGTGTGTGTTTTTTTTTAATTTAAGTTTTTTTTTAAACTCCAGTTAGTTAACATGTACTGTAATATTAGTTTCAGTTATATAATACAGTGATTCAACACTTCCATGTAACACCTGGAGCTCATCACAAATATACTCCTTAATCCCCATCACCTATATAACCCATCCCTGCCAACCCCTGCAGTCATTGTGGTTTTGATTTGCATTTCTCTGAAGATACCGTTGAGTATTTTTCCATATGCCTGTTGGCCATCCATATGTCTTCTTTGGAAAAATGTCTGTTAAGATCCTCTGCCCAATTGCTGTTTCTGAATTGTGTGAGGTCTTTATATATTTTGGATGTTAATACCTTATCAGTTCCCACATGTTTTGCAAATATTTTCTCCCACTCAGTAGGTTGCCTTTTCATTTTATAGATAATTTACTTTGCTCTGCAGAAGGTTTTTAGTTTGATATAATCCCACTTGTTTGTTCTTGCTTCTGTTGCCTTTGCTTTTGAGGCTGGATCCAAAAAAAATCATTGCCAAGACTCATGTCAAGGAGTTTCCCACCTATGTTTTCTTTGAGGAGTTTTATGGTTTCAGGTTTTACATTCAAGTCTTTAATCTCTCTTGAGTTAATTTTTGTGTATGGTGTAAAGATACACCATAGTTTTATTTTTGTACATATGGTTGTCCAGTTTTTCTAACACCATTTATTGAAGAGACCATCCTTTCCCCATTTTATATTCTTGGTTTGTCATAAATTAATTGACCATGTATGTATGGGTTTACTTTTGGGCTCCTGAATGTCTTTAATAATCAAGAAAGTATATCCTGTGGTTGTCAGAGTGAAAGTTACATTTTGACAGAGCATATGTAATGGCTAGTCTCTATGCAATATTTTAGTTAATTTTGGATGACTCTATATAGTACACACAATCAAATGAAATTGTGTACATTTTAATTTGTAGAGTAACAGACCATTTTTCAGTCCTTTGTTTATTTTAATTTTATATAAAATATATACATCGACTAGGATATTTTGAGCCCACTCTAGGAACAATTTTATACAATGATATATAGAGATTGGTAATGGAGGGTGAAAGGTTTAGGAAGAGAGGGAAGAGTGGTATAAAAAAACAAAACCAAAAACCCAGCAGAAAAAAATATGTACATAGGCAGACATCTCTTGAGGTGGCTTCCTGGAGTCCCACGTTTGCCCCTTCTCTGGGACTGGTCTGTCTGCTGTAAGGCTGGGCCCCTAATATGTTAGTCTGATAACAAATGTTTTTTGTCATAGTTAATTGTTCTTAAGGAGGACATTTGACTTAAATCATATCCAAAGGATGCTCTCTCCTAGGAATTAAGAGAGGTGGGAGGAAGATACAGACTGGAAGTCACTTGAGGTGAAGTCAGATAGAGGAAATTTTGTGGTAAGTGGGTCAAAAAAGTGGGTCACTGGAGTTGATCTGGTCATTCCCCATTCTTCACTTTTACTTGGAGTTCATGAGATACCCTAGTGTACTTTCAATAGATTTGGTTTTTGTTTAAACCTAGCCAAGAGTTGGTTCTTCCTATAAACAAAAGTATAACTACTACAGCAAGTTAGAAGGAGGCCTGGTTTTTTAAACTTCATATTCAGTTTATGAAGTTTAAAAGCAGATAAAATACAAACAATTCCTTCTCAGTGATTTATAATGCCTAAATTAATATAAAAAACAACTCCTGGGGCGCCTGGGTGGCTCAGTGGGTTAAAGCCTCTGCCTTCGGCTCAGGTCATGATCCCAGGGTCCTGGGATCGAGCCTCACATCGGGCTCTCTGCTGAGTGGGGAGCCTGCTTCCCTTCCTTTCTCTCTGCTTGCCTCTCTGCCTACTTGTGATCTCTGTCAAATAAATAAATAAAATCTTAAAAAAAAAAAAAAAAACAACTCCTGTTCAGTTATTATTTTGGTATACTTTCATGGCTTCCCTAATTTGTGTATGTTGTTTTCCATAGGTGGTGTTTCTGTGATTTCATGTTCAGGCTCTGTAATCTACTTACTCCTATTTTCTCACTGCCATGAGATTGTGAGGGTCCAGAGAAGAACCACAAGTGACCTATACTTAAAATAACAGGTGGTGATCAAAGTAACAGAGGAACACTGACAGCCAACTTTATTGCAATTAACCTATGATCTTTGCAATTTCCTAGATCTGTGGTAGGAATTATATGGCATATATAATGGTACAGAGAAGACACTGTTCAGGATCCCTACCATTGATTCTTTTGTGAATTCCACTCACCAAATTACGTAAGGAAAATTTCAAAAGCATATGTGGAAATCTTAAGGGAAATGTAACAGATCAAATTCCCTCACAAAATCACTAGATCTTAATTACAGCTTTAGAAATGAAAGAAACTAAAGAGATCATGGAGGTAAGCCTCTATTTTAGAGCTAAGACTACTGAGGAAAACAGAAGCTTAAAAATCTTCCTATAATCACAAAGCTAATGAATCCTTGAGTACTCAACAAGTAAGCTGCTCATCACACATAATAAGACACCCTTTCCTGAGCACTTTTTTTTTTTTTAAGATTTTATTTATTTGAGAGAGAGAGTGAGAGTGAGCACGAGAGGGGGAGAAGGTCAGAGAGAGGGAGAAGCAGACCCCCCGTGGAGCTGGGAGCCTGATATTGGACTTGATCCCAGGACTCGGTGATCATGACCTGAGCTCGAGGCAGTTGCCCAACCAACTGACCAAGCCACCCAGGCACCCCCCACGGAACAGTTCTACATTCTTATGTCCTAATGTCTTTAAGCCTCTCAGCTGAGTCTTATCTCTGGTACATTCTCAAGTACATTGGATACCTGGGAAGTTTTCTTGGATTTTATGAATGAGAAGGCCTACATTGGGCCTTTAATTGGTGGTGGGAATTGAGTAAATAAAGGTCACACCAGGGAGGTTCAAAGACTTCAGAGAGGACATAGTAGAGTGTAGGGTGTTGTCTCTTCATTAAGGAGACTAGCCTCATTGGGTTGAAAGGTATGTAGCTGGAAGTAGAAAGATGAGCTCCTACTCATTCCTCAAATTGTCTCAGATGCAGTCTCACCAGTAATGTCTATTTGATAGAAAGGAAATCCCCTCCTCAATCATCCTTTTGTATTTGATAAGTGAATGGAGGCAGTCATCACATTATATAGCACACTTATTTATGTGTGCAGCATAAAGGTTGGGATCCTATAGACATTGATGTGCTGACCGTACCTTACATTCTACCTGAATAAAGCAAGTACTTCAAGTATAGTCACGTATAGTCCCTATAATTACTATTTTTTTATGCCTGACCCACTTATTCACATTTCCTATAAATCCCTTTAGACATTTGTTTTTTCAACTCCTAGTTTAGAAAACAAAATTGAATTCTTTGAGTCAGCCTGTGAGACCCTTCATGAACTGACTTTTATCTAGTTTTATAGTCTATTTCCTCTAGTTTAATTAATTAATCAACTAACCAGCTATTTATTGAGTACCTATCACATGCAATGAATTTCACTGAACAGCCATATCAATTATTTCCCATTCTGAACTCTTCATTTTCTCTCCTGCTAGCGTTTGTTGTCGCTTTTGCCTGGGAGTTATCCTACTTCTCTCATCCCATTTCTGAGTCCCAGCTCTAGGTGACCTCCATTTTTGTCTTAATCCCTTTCAACCATATCCTCACCGTTCCTTCTATAAGCTTCTACTGTAGCCATCCTCATATTAGATGTGGTTGTTCTTGTGTGTCTGCCTTCTTGACTAGAACACATGTTTCTTGAGGCAGAGATCATGTTATTTTCTTCTTCTTCACTGGTTGGCAGAAACTCTGGCATATGTGAGGTCAAACTGAATGAATAAATGAATGAAAAGTTGTGAATAAAGTTTTGTTTTGTGTGGTTTTTTTTTTTATCAGCTTGGTGGCTTAATGTAAACAAACAAAAATTACATACATATTCTCAGTGGAATTTGGTTTCAAAGAAGTAACACTTGCTCTATGAAACAAAATGAAGCTGCTCTGGTTAAGAGAAAAGATTCTTTCATTTGTTCACAATAATTTCTAAACTGTTGGACTAGATAAGTGATTTCAAAGGTCCACTTAAGATCTAGTGTCTTATAAATTTATATGTATCATTTGAAATCTGAAGTAGATAATGGAATGAATATCACAGACTGGTTAGCAATGATCAGATCTATAAAAGGCATTAGGCTGAGCAAAAATAAAATGGAAAAAAAAAAAGAAAAACCTAAACTACTGAAATTAAACATGTTTATAAAAAATAAAAAATTAAAAAAAAATTAAACAGACCAATGGATGGATATTATTGTACATTTAAGTCTTTGTCTTAATTAAATTTGAGATATGCTCCAACTCCTTGTATAAACATGGGAAAAAAATTTCCGTTTTCTGAAGTTCGGGTGCCAGGTCTCAGCATCTCAGTGTGTAAGAGATCGTCCTAAGAAAACTATAGTTTTTGGAGGAAAAGTAAAGCTCTGGAAGAATTAGCAAGTCTAATACATCAGCACTAGGATTTGTGCTCATTCGTACTCATTTTGTAGGTGAACATCACACCTCTTCACCTTTTTCAGGGCTGAAATCATCTGGGCTACCTCTGGCCTTTTGTTTGGATTACTTCCAACTTTTCTTCATCTGTCATGTGCAACAATAATAGTTTTTCCTAAGAGTGTTCTTGTGAAAAATAGAAAGTCATCATGCTTCTTAAGTGCTTAGTACGGTGCCTGGTAAAATGAATAATAGCTATTATTTTCTCTTGAGCCAACTAGATAGCTTAAAATGATAGACAATATTAATAACATCACATATAGATATTTGCTGAATGAATGAACAGCAGTTAACTGTGGGTAGAGAACTGCACTACTGATTTTATGTGCATTAATTTATTTAATCCTCACAGTAATCTCATGAAACAGGTACTGTGATTATAATTGATACTTTACAGATTGCATCTCTGAGAGGCTGATTAGCTTGTCCTTTTTATATGGAAAGTTATTCTCTGAGAGGTTAGCTTGTTTGGCAAGGTTGGGACTCCTGCTCGGTTCTATCTGTCTCCAAAGTCCATGTTCACATTTCTACTCTACCATACATCCTCTGTCATTGTGGTGCGTGGAGCCTTGACCCTCTAAGAACCACGCTTGCCAAGACATTGGTTGAAAACAAGGTCTTTGGGTTTAGTTTCAGAAGCTTCTGCTCCTGGGTTCTTCATCCCATTTAACACTATTGTAACTAGCTTAGTTTCATTTCTTTTTTTCTTCCTCTTTGTCATTACCTAGTTCTAGTAAAATTTATGCATCTTAGCGTCGACTCAAAATCATTGATCTTGATAAACTGATGTTCTGTGCCTGTTCAGTCCTCAGCTTCTCTCTTGTCTTTCTGATTTGCTCTCTGGTATTGATTCCAGTGTTTCACTTCTTTCATTTTCCTTGTCGAAAGACTGGGTAAACCAGAGGGATTGGGAAGGAGTCAACCAGATGAAGCATATGTCTGGGAGGGGAGGGCTGGGGGGGTGGTGAGAAGTGTAGTTGGGAAAAGGAGTGCCCCAGACAGAAAAAGTAGGGAGGATTTTATATAGAGACTATGTAATAATGAGAGACTGAGTTGTTTGACTTGAAATAAAGATTTATAGATATAAAGTTTTAATTTTTATGTGGTATTAAATAGCCTCAACTCTGTGGGGAATCAGATACTCATACTCATTGAACAAGTATTTGTTGAATGCCTATCATATGTGCCTACCATTGTTGTCCTAAGGCTACAGGAATTCATCAGGAACAATCTCTGCAAAGCCACTTTCTTCTGGAGTTCACCTTCTGGTGAATGTTTGTGTGGGGACAGACCATAAACATAATAAGAAATAAGTTTTAAGAATTTCGCTAGATTTATATTCTTTGAAGAAAATAAAAGAGAATAATATCAGAGCGGTTGGGCTGGGGGAAGTGCAACAATTATACATTGAGGTATCAAATCAGACTTCTCTGAGAATGTGTCTTAATTGCTGAGATTGGAATGTCTAGAAGAAAACAACCTTGAAAAAATTGGGTGGCAGAGGATTCCAGGAAACCTGCCTCATGTGTTCAGTAGGAGAAAAAGGAAACTAGTTAGCAAAAGTGCTCCCTTTTCCTCCTCCTCAGAGCTCCAGTTCCAGGAAACAAGATGTCAGATGTTTCTTTCATCACATGTGTGATCCACATGTCTCCGAGACACTAGATTTTAACACGAACACCTAAGTCTTGCTCATTTCAAATTCCCTCTTCATTTTAAGGAATTCTAGTCTCTTGTAAATTTTCCTTTCCTGCCTAACCTTAGAGTCCTCAAGAGATATCTTCTATGCTCCAGGGAATCTGTTCTGATTATTGTTCCCTGTCACCATTGCTGGATGAGCAGCTGTCACTGCTTTTGCCGCCAGCTGAATCATGCTTGCCTTGACAGCTCTACACCATCCTTTCCACTCACAGAGATTAATTCAGTGTCTCTTGAGTCCAGGTCTTCATACCACGAAAACAAACTGGAGGTCTTCCAGTAATGCTGTCTGCCTCTGCTGGTCTGGGGACCCATAGGGCAGCAGTCTGCTGCCAAGTGCAATGGGGAACTTTTCTTTCACTTTTGCTTGAATCCCGGAATATTACAGAATTTGGTGAGCAAGACTTTTCAGTTTTGTTCATGAAGTCTCTTTTCCCCGGGAAAAGCCACCATGTGGGTGGCTGAGTTGGCAGAAGCTCCTATAATAGTTCTGTCTGCAGTGGACCTTAGTGGTTGCCAACTATCTGAATCTCTTTCTGTGTCTAGGAATTTCCTGCTTTATGTATGTAGGTGAGAATTCAGAACACACTTCCCACTGTGAAATTCCAAATTGTCAGATAATCTGCTTTCTCAGCCTCCCTTGCAGCTAAGGTATAGATGTATGCTCCTGGCATTACTAAGCATGTGAATCCTTTCTCCGGCCTTCCATGTTGGTGGTTCAGGGTACAGGGTCTAGTGCTCGGTGGTCACAGCTTCCTTGTAAGACTAGTTTTATGCTTTGGTCTTGGGCCGTTTTCTTAGCTGTCCTAAGCTTCCCAGATATTCTGGGAGCTGTTAGTCTGTCTTTAAAATTTCTTTATTCTTAAATTGGATGGAGCCACTTCTGACAGCTTGCCACATAGGGAAGTGAAGAGAAGGGCCAAAAGAAGGGCCAAGAAAAAGGAAAGACTTAATTCCTAGGCTTGGGGAGAAATACACTCTTCTTTTCAAATGCTTAATTCCTAGGCTTGGGGAGAAATATTCTCTTCTTCTCTTCAAATGCTTATGAACAAGGATGCACAGAGTCCTGACTGCTATCCACAATCATCTTGCAACTGCAAGGCAATCAGTTTGGGATGAACCCAATATGAGGATGGCGGAGTGAAGAGGGGGAAAGCATCTTGACGATATCCCTTAACCTTTAATTTTACTCTACCTAGAGTCTCTTTTACTTCTGGTCTTAAAATTATCTCTTGAGATAATACATTTCCTTATTGATAAGCAAGCTTGAGTTGGGATTCTCAGTTGTTACTAGCTTTATTAACAATGAATACAAATAATAATGCCTAGCCTTTATTGAGAACTTAAAATGTCACAGGCACCTTTCATTGACTCAGTTACTATTCGCTGAGCACCTACATATGTTAAGTCATTTACTTGCTATAACAACCCGAATGTTACAACAGCATAGTATGTGTGCAGGTAGATGTACAGACTTAAACACAGACATATGCATAGATATAGGTCTGCATGTAGGTAAATAGATATAGTCATAAGCATGGATATAAGTATATGTATGGCTATGGTTATGGCTGTGGGTATAGATAGATATATACATAGTGGTAAAGATATGCAACTGGAGGATAAATGAAATCTGTCCCTTATGGCAGCTAAATCTCAAAGCTGAGGATGCAAATTGCTAAGTACTCCATGTCCTAAGGGTACAGTGCACAAGCAGTTGGTGCCAACAGTCTTTAAAATTTTTGTTGAGAGATGCCAGTTCAAAGAATTGGTCCAATCATCAAATTCACTCAAGTGATATTATAGGGGGTCTAATGAGAGAAGATGGTGTGCCCTGTTGGAGAAGGCAATGTTTGCAAAGAAGAAAGGCTGTTCCTTTCCCATCACAAGAGCTAACAGATTGGCCAACAATTTTTCAGCCTTATTATCAGGATGGTCAGCTCCTCAGCCTGAGATGTGCCCTGCACCATGCTTCTCTCCTTCAGCTCATTTCACATTTTAATACCAGGTTCTGAAATAGTTCATATGACTCGGGGGAATAAATAATAGAAAATCTGGCTCACACACGTGCTGAAACATTAATAAGAAAATGTATTGACACAATTACCAGAAAAATCCAGAAGCAGGACAGATTTTAGGTTTGGATGATCTGATGACTTAATGATTCTGTTTTGTTTCCTGTGATGTTAGGCTCATTACCTCACAATGTAGGGAGCTGCCAGTAGTAATCAAGTATATATGTTTCCTTGTTTATTCTTATGGGAAAAAGAAGTTCCATCTGGATATTCTGAGCTAGAGTCCTGAGAATTATTCTAATTAAACTGTTTAAGTCACATGATCAGCAATACACCAGTGACTGTGGCCAGGGGAATAGAACCTGTTTGCTAGCTTAAGTCAACCAAGGTCTACCTCAGGTAGACCTTGAATCAGTTTTACCCTAAGTACATGGGTTGCATAGGGGATGGGGTATCTGAAAAGTCTGGTTGTGGTTAGGAAGGGAGAATGGAACGGGGATGCTGAAAAACAGTATTATTTTCTACAAGGAGAGTTAATGACATAATGAGGGGAGATCAATGATGGGAATATATGCAAATCCTAGATAAGAGGCAGAAGAACTTGGATTGTGTCCCAGTTAATAGGTAAAGCTGTGTGTAGCTTTTAGAGAAAGATTGGGATGGTTTTGAAGAATTCTTTATCAGTGAAGTTCAGCTTATATTCATTTGTGGAAAGCCAGGTTGGGGGGTGCCTAGTATAGACTGAGGGAGTTGGTCTCCTCCTCCAGCCAGTCAGACGTAGAGGCACTGATTTTATTGTGGCTGCTTAGTGGTGATGACAGAAGTCCAGCTGGAGATGCCGTAAAGTTGATCTCCACCCCAGGTTTACCCTTCTTTAGGCATGAAGAAATATCTTCTGTGGAATAGAAAAAGAAGGAGCACACCACTTAGGTCTATGTTTAAAAGCTGGTTGAATAATTCTACTTGAATGTCCCATCAGCACTTCAAAGCTATCATTTCTTTAGTGTTTCCCTCCTCTCTCCCTTGATGTTTCTTCCCCTCTCTACTTTGGTTGTGATGATATTCTTACCTACAAAATCAACCAAAGCAGGGAATTTGAGAATTGTCCCAGATTTTCACTGTTCTGTCCTTTACACCCTGTCAGAAGCAGTAATTTGTTTTCTAAAATTACCTTTCAAAACTGTTTTCTCTTTCCTCATCACTACAAATACTTTCCTTCAGGCGTGTGCATATATTGCCTTGGACCAATGCAATTAGCCCCAGATTGGTATCTTTGATGCCAGACATTCTTTCTCTACTTTTGTTCCTGAGTGAGCATTCTGTAACACAAATCTACATGGATTGTAATTCACCTGCTTAGAATCCATTATTATTGCCGAGTCACTTACAAGATAAAACAAAACTCTAAAGCCTTGCGGCAGAGAGTCAGTTATCATATGGTGTCACTTTCTTGTGGAACATAGGAATAACGTGGAGGGCGTTAGGAGAAGGAAAGGAAATGTGAAGGGGGGAATTGGGCATTGAGTATCAGGTTCTGTGTTAGCCACTTTATATACGTCATTTCAGGTATTTATTGAGAACTTAGGGTTGCCATCCTCTGAACCAAGAGATATAGTATTCACATCAGAACAGGATTGTTACTGGGATGCCTGGGAGGCTTGGTCTGTTGAGTGTCTGACTCTTGATTTTGGCTCAGGTCATCATTTCAGGGTTGTGAGATCGAGCCCGGAGTCAGGAGGAAGTACCCTCTAAGTTTAGGACTGAAGGATGATTAAAAGTTAGGCAGGTGGGGGCGCCTGGGTGGCTCAGTGGGTTAAGCCACTGCCTTCGGCTCAGGTCATGATCTCAGGGTTCTGGGATCGAGTCCCGTGTCAGGCTCTCTGCTCAGCGGGGAGCCTGCTTCCTCCTCTCTCTCTGCCTGCCTCTCTGCCTACTTGTAATCTCTGTCTGTCAAATAAATAAATAAAATCTTAAAAAAAAAAAAAAAAGTTAGGCAGGTGAAGGGAATGGGGATAAGAAGGAGGAGGGGAGGGTGTTTCAGTCAGGACAGTGTTTCCCAAGGTCTGAAGTTGAAAAACAGAATGATGGAGTCAAGTGTATTAGGAGCAAAATATTAAGAATGTATGAATATGGACAATTCCTCTTACAGCCTTGGCTTTAAGGTAGAGGGAGTCAATCTTGCTTATTAGGGGTTTTGCATAATTAGTAATATGTTGATTTTTTTAAAAGATGTTACTTATTCATGAGAGACAGAGAGAGGGAGAAGCAGGCTCCCCACTGAGCAGGGAGCCTGATGTGGGACTTGATTCCAGGACACCGGGATCATGACCTGAACGGAAGGCAGACACTCAACCATCTGAGCCACCCAGGTGCCCTGCTGGTATTTTTTTTTTTTTGAAGTAAGTACAATTAGCACACATTGGTATATTAGTTTCAGGTATATAGTATAATGACTCAGCAGTTTTGTGTATCACTTAGTGCTCATCAAATTACATTCTTAATTCCCTTTATTTTACCCCTCCCTCACTCAAGTGCTTTCTGGCAACAAATTGTTTTCCATATTTAAGAGTCTGGGTTGTTTTTTGTTGTTGTTGTTGTTTGTTTCTTTTTGTTTTTGTTCCTTTGTTTCTTAAATTCCACATGTGAGCGAAATCCTATAGTATTTGTGTTTCTCTGTCTGTCTGTCTTCACTTAGCATTATACCCTGTAGGTCCATTCATGTTGTTTTAAATGGCAAGATCTTACTCTTTTTAATGGCTGAGTCATAGCCTATTGTATGTATACCGCATCTTCTTTATTGATTCATCTATGGATGGACTTTTGGGTTGTTTCCATATTTTGGCTATTGTAAATAATGCTGCAATGAACATAGGAGTACATATATCTATTAGAACTTGTGTTTTTGCTTTCTTTGGGTAAATATCCAGTGGTGGAATGACTGGATCATATGGAAATTCTATTTTTGATTTTTTTGAGGAACTTCCACACTACTTAACTACAGTTTGGCTCCAGTTTGTGTTCCCACCAGAAGTGCATTCCTTTTGTTTACATCCTCACCAATATTTCCTATTTCTTGTGCTTTTGATTTTAGCCATCTTGACAAGGGTAAGGGGATATCTCATGGTAGTTGTGTGGGGTTTTGTTTTTGTTTTAAAAGGAAAACAGCCGAGAGGGAGCCAAGGCTGCTTTTCCCAGGAAGTTCGGTATATGTTTCCTTTATGAGGAAATGAGAGGAGTCTAGGAACCTGACCCTTGGCTCAGGTCTTGGCTGGCTATTGGGCTTCCATGGAAGTCTAGAGATCAGGAGTAGTACCTTTGGGGAATGGGACAGAATGGACCGTGGAGTTACCTGATTGTAAGACTGCTGTATGGAGAAAGAGAGAATGATTTTGCTTGCTGCTCAGAATGGAAAACCTTCAGGGGAAGGATGGTTGTATAAAGGGAATGCTTAGGTAGCTTTATGTGAAATTCTGTGTGAAATCCCTATGTCACCTTTTTAAGAACGTCATAGTTAAGACCTACCCTATCCTTTATACCTTTTCTGAAAATGTCAGAAGAGAAATAGAAAAAGTTCACAGAGCAAATACCACAAAGTATAGGGTTGTGGAAGGCTCGGGATGGAGGAGAGGTGGTGAAGGAAGACCGGGTCACAAAGGGCCTTGAAAGTAAGCTTGAGGAGCTTAGAAATTTAATGTCAAGAGTGGGAAATGGGAAGACAGGGGAAAAGAAGCCAGGATCAAATTTGCATTTCAGACAGATTACTGGGTCTTTAGTGCCCAGAATAAATAGGAGAGAGATAATACTGGAGGCAGAGAGATGGTTTACTGGGGTATATAGCAATACTTAGAGGGTAAGTATTACTGCTATGCTTTTCCAGATTCAGAAGCAGAGGTTTGGAGGTGGTTAGCAATAAGCAGAGAGGATTGGGACTGTGGACAGCCCGATTCCAAAGTCCATGTTTTTTCTAGTTGGTCATACTGCCCCTGTTCACTGGTCTGTGCTACTCTTTGAAGGAAGAAACTGGGTCTTCTGGTTACAGTGCCTGTTCTGCTTTTCCATTAATGAGTAACTAACTATGACAAAATTTAGTGATTTAAAACAATAACAAAATTTGTTTTGTTATACAAGTGCGATGGAGTAGGACTGAGTAGAGACAGTGTGGTCCTGTTCTACTCAGCAACACTTAGCATCACCTTTCAAACTTGAAAGCTAGGACCTGGAGTCACCTGTGGGCTTGTTCGTATGCATGTCTGCCAGTTGATGCTCACTGTTGCTTGAAACGTTAGTTGGATTCTTGGCCAGACATCTTGACATGGCCCTTACTTGCTTCCACTTTCTTGTTTCCTTGCAATGTGGTGACTAGTTTCCAAGGGTAAGCATCCTAAGAAAAAGAGAACCACAGCGAAGTTGTATCACCTTTTTTTAACTAGCCCTGGAAGTCACTGCATTCTCTTTGTTGGAAATGACTCAGTAAGGAAAGAACTCTTCTTACTTTTGCTTTTTTTTTTAACATATAATGTATTATTTGCCCCAGGGGTACAGGTCTGTGAGTCGTCAGGCTGACACACTTCACAGCACTCACCATAGCATATAGCCTCCCCAGTGTCCATAACCTAACTACCCTCTTCCCGGCAACCCTCAGTTTGTTTTGTGAGATTAAGAGTCTTAATTAATTAGGGTTTCTCTCCTATTCCCATCTTGTTTCATTTTTTCCTTCCCTACCCCCAAACCCCCCACTTTGCCTCTCAAATTTCTTGTATCAGGGAGATCGTATGATAGTTGTCTTTCTCTGATTAATTTATTTCACTCAGCATAATGTCCTCTAATTCCATCCATGTCATTGCAAATGGCAAAATTTCATTTCTTTTGATGGCTGCACAGTATTCCATTGTATAAATATACCACATCTTTATCCATTCATCTGTTGATGGAAATCTAGGTTTTTTCCCTAATTTGGCTATTGTGGGCATTGCTGCTATAAACATTCGGGTGCATGTGCCCCTTTGGATCACTACGTTTGTATCTTTAGGGTAAATACTCAGTAGTGCAATTGCTGGGTTGTAGGATAGCTCCATTTTCAACTTTTTGAGGAACCTTATGCTGTTTTCCAGAGTGGCTGCACCAGCTTGCATTCCCACCAATGGTGTAGGAGGGTTCCCCTTTCTCCATATCCTTGCCAGGATCTGCCGTTTCCTGACTTGTTAATTTTAGCTGTCCTGACTGGTGTGAGGTGGTATCTCATTGTGGTTTTGTATTTCCCTGATGCTGAGTGATGTGGAGCACTTTTTCGTGTGTCTGTTGGCCATCTGGATGTCTTATTTGCAGAAATGTCTTTGTTCTTTGTTCTTTAGGTGTTGAGTTTAATAAGTTCTTTTTTTTGTTTGTTTGTTTTAAAGATTTTATTTATTTATTTGACAGACAGAGATCATAAGTAGGCAGAGAGGCAGGCAGAGAGAGAGGAGGAAGCAGGCTCCCTGCTGAGCAGATAGCCCAATGTAGGGCTTGATCCCAGGACCCTGGGATCACGACCTGAGCCAAAGGCAGAGGCTTTGGCCTCTGTCTTTTGGTTTTGTTGACTCTTTCCTTTGCTGTGCAAAATCTTTTGATCTTGATGAAGTCCTAGTAGTTCATTTTTGTCCTTGTTTCCCTTGCCTTTGGCGATGTTTCTAGGAAGATTTTGCTGTGGCTGAGGTTGAAGAGGTTGCTGCCTGTGTTCTCCTCAAGGATTTAATGGATTCCTTTCTCATATTGAGGTCTTTCATCCATTTTGAGTCTTATTTTTGTGTATGGTGTAAGGTTTCATTTTTCTGCATGTGATTGTCCAGTTTTCCCAACACCATTTGTTGAAGAGACTGTCTTTTTTCCATTGGATATTCTTTCCTGCTTTGTGAAAGATTAGATGACCATAGAGTTGAGGGTATATTTCTGGGTTCTCTATTTTGTTCCATTGATATATGTGTCTGTTTTTGTGCCAGTACCATACTGTCTTGATTATGACAGCTTTGTAATAGAGCTTGAAATCTGGAATTGTGATGCTGCCAACTTTGGCTCTCTTTTTAAACATTCCTCTGGCTATCTGGGGACTTTTCTGGTTCCATATAAATTTTAGGATCATTTGTTTCATTTCTTTGAAAACAATTGATGGTATTTTGATAGGGATTGTATTAAGTGTGTAGATTGCGTTAGGTAGCATAGACATTTTCATAATATTTATTCTTCCAATCCATGAATGTGGAACATTTTTCCATTTCTTTGTGTCTCTCTCAATTTCTTTCATGGGTGTATTTCATGTGTATTTGAGACCTTTCTTGTTTCTTGAGAAAGGCTTGTATCACTATATACTTTCCTCTTAGGACTGCCTTTGCTGTATCCCATAGATTTTGATCAGTTGTGTTTTCATTTTCATTTGTTTCCATGAATTTTTTCAATTCTTCTTTAATTTCCTGTTTGACCCATTCATACTTTAGTAGGATGCTCTTTAGCCTCCATGTATTTGAGTTCTTTCCAACTTTCCTCTTGTGATTGAGTTCTAGCTTCAGAGCACTGTTCTGAAAATATGCGGGGAATGATCCCAGTCTTTTGGTACCAGTTGAGACCTGATTTGTGACCCAGGATGTTGTCCATTCTAGAGAATGTTCCGTGTGCTCTAGAGAAGAATGTGTATTCTGTTGCTTTGGGATGGAATGTTCTGAATATATTTGTGATGTCCATCTGGTCCAGTGTCCAGTGTGTCATTTAATTTCCTTGTTGATCTTTTGCTTGGATGGTCTGTCCATTTCAGTGAGGTGAATGTTAAAGTTCTCTACCATTATTGTATTATTGTCGATGTGTTTCTTTGATTTTGTTATTAATCAGTTATATAGATATTTAAAATTGTTAGACCTTCTTGTTGGACAGACCCTTTGAGTATGATGTAGTGTCCTTCCTCATCTCTTATTATAGTCTTTGGCTTAAAATCTAATTTATCTGATATAATGATTGCCACCCTAGCCTTCTTTTCGTGTCCATTAGTGTGGTAAATTGTTTTCCACCCCCTCACTTTAAATCTGCAAGTGTCTTTGGGTCTAAAATGAGTTTTTTATAGACACGTATTGATGGGTTTTATTTTTTAATCCATTCTGATACCCTGTGTCTTTTGATTGGGTCATTTAGCCCATCTACATTCAGGGTAACTATTGAGAGATATTATTTAGAGCCATTGTATTGCCTGTGAGGTGACTGTAATTTTATATTGTCTCTGTTCCTTTCTGATCAACTACTTTTAGGCTCTCTCTTTGCTTAGAGGACCCCTTTCAATATTTCCTGTAGGGTTAGTTTGGTGTTTACAAATTCTTTTAGTTTTTGTTTTTCCTGGAAGCTTTTTATCTCTCCTTCTATTTTCAGTGATAACCTAGCTGGATATAGTATTCTTGGCTGCATGTTTTTCTCGTTTAGTGCTCTGAATATATCATGCCAGTTCTTTCTGGCATGCCAGGTCTCTGTGGATAAGTCTGCTGCCAATCTAATATTTTTACCATTGTACGTTACAGACTTCTTTTTTTTAAAGATTTTTATTTATTTATTTATTTGACAGAGAGAGAGAACAAGTAGGCAGAGAGGCAGGCAGAGAGAGAGAGAGGCGGAAGCAGGCTCCCTGCTGAGCAGAGAGCCTGATGCGGGACTCGATCCCAGGACCCTGAGATCTTGACCTGAGCCGAAGGCAGCGGCTTAACCCACTGAGCCACCCAGGTGCCCCAGACTTCTTTTATTTTTTAGACTTTTAAAAAATTTATTTGATAAAGATCACAAGTAGGCAGAGAGGCATGCAGAGAGAGAGAGAGAGAGAGAGAGAGAGAAAGGGAAGCAGGCTCCCTGCTGAGCAGAGAGCCCAATGTGGGGCTCTATCCCAGAACCCTGGGATCATTACCTGAGCCGAAGGCAGAGGCTTTAACCCAGTGAGCCACCCAGGCGCCCCTGTTACAGACTTCTTGTCCCAAGCTGCCTTCAGGATTTTCTCTTTTTCACTAAGACTTATAAGTTTTAGTATTAGATGATGGAGTATGGACCTATTTTTATTGATTTTGAGGGGGGTTCTTTGTGCCTCCTGGATTTTAATGCTTTTTCCCTTTGCCATATTTGGAAATGCTTTACTATAATTTGCCCCAATATACCCTCTGCCCCCTCTTTCTTTTTCTTCTGGAATCCCAATTATTTTAATTTTGTTTTGTCTTATGGTGTCACTTATCTGTTGAATTCTCCCTTAATAGTCCAATAGTTGTTTGTCTCTGTTTTGCTCAGCTTCTTTATTCTCTCATCTGGGCTTCTGTATCACTAATTCTCTCTTTTGCCTCATTTATCTTAGCAGTAAGACCCTCCATTTTTGATTGCACCTCATTAATAACTTTTTTGATTTCAGCTTGGTTAGATTTTAGTTCTTTTATTTCTCCAGAAAGGGCTTTAATTCTCCAGACAGGGTTTCTCTAATTTTTTTTTCCATGCCATTTTTGAGCCCAGCTAACACCCTGAGAATTGTCAAACTCTAGATCTGACATATTACCAATGTCCCTATTGATTAGGCCCCTAGCCTTTGGTATTGCTTCCTGTTCTCTTTTTTTTTTGGTGAGTTTTTCCACCTTGTCCATATACGAATATATGAATGAGAGAATAAAATACTAAAAGGGTGGCAAAGATCCCAGAAAAGTGTACACTAACCAAATCAGAAGAGACCCCAAATCAGGGGGAAATGAAAAGGCATAAAACGAAATGAAAAAAATATATACATATACATATATATATATGTATGTATATATATTAGACTGGTGAATAGAACAGAGCTACCCAGTTGATTTGCGGTATATTTTGGTCTCTTAGAAGAGACTACCTCCCAAAATTTTAAAGAAAGAAAAACTTAAATATATATACAAAAATTAGAGTAAACATGATGAAGGGATGGAATATCACTGTAAAGATGAAAAGTAAAAAAAAAAAAACCAAAAAACCCCTAAAAACTCTAAAAAAGGAATTGATAAGATATGTTGGTTGGTAAAAGAAAGAAAAAGAAATTAGAGAGAATTTTCTCAGGCTGGAGAGTAGAACAAAGCCCTGTGCTTGATTTAGGGTATTTTTTGATGAAGAAATTGTATCCTGAAAGTTTTTAGAAAAAAAAAAACAACAAAACCCTGTATGTATACAAAAAATAAAGTTAGATATAATGAAGGATAAAATAAGACTATAGTGATGAAAGTTTAACAAGATTTTTTTTTAGTAAGGTATCATTTAAGTGAATAGTTAAAAATGTTAAAAGAGGAAAGAGGAAAAGTTAAATCAGAATAAGAAAAAAATAAAATTTTAAAAATTTCATTAATTTTGCAAGACTATAGAATCATGGTGAGAAAGCTGTGAATTCCATGCTTTGTTTCCTGTAGCTCTGGAATTCTGCTGTTCGCCTTGATCAGTAAGCTTGGTCTTGGCTGGATGTTCTTGCTGATCATCTGGGGGAGAGGCCTGTTATAGTGATTCTCCAGTGTCTTTGCCCGAGGTGGAATTGTGCCGCCCTTGCCAGGGGCCTGGCTAAGTAATCTGCCGGTTTGCTCTCAGGAGCTTTTGTTCCCTGAATGCTTTCCATAGAACTCTGGAAGATGGGAATGAAGATGGTGGCCTCCCAATGTCTGGCCTGGAGGAGCCAAGAGCTCAAGTCTCACTCCTTAGTGTGCCCTTCGAGAAAAGTGGTCAATCACTCCTGTCTTCCAGGTCCCCCCTGCACTACATGCCCACTGGCCTGTGATCGAGTGTTTCTTTCTCTGACTCACAGCCCCGTTTGGATTCTCCAAACCTAGCAGATTCATGCTGCTCTGCTCTTCTAGTGGAGGAAGGTGGGTCTCCCAGGATCTGCTACTTGTGAAGCCCCCAGTCAAAGAGTAGTGTCCTGACTGTGCCACGGATCACAGTTTAAGGTAACCCTGAGCTGAGAGCTTACTCCTTGGCTGCATCCCTGTAGCCGGTTTCCCTGCTCTGATACCTGCAAGCTCTTCTGCACTCACACCCCTGGTCCTTCTGTTGAGATGCCTAAAGAATAAAATTATAACCATTACCGCTATTTCTGCTTCTGTGCCTTCGCTTGCTAACCCATGAGGAGATGGAAAAACACCAGCAGACTTTCTATGGACACTCTGTAACCACACATCCCCCACCCAGAATTGAACCTGGCAGAGTGGCCGCTCCCAGACCCCCCACCAGGCTCTGGGCTGAGAGATAACAGCCATCTGGTGCCAGAGAAACCCCCACCCAGAATTGGACGTGACAGAATGACTGCTCCTGGTCCCCCCACCTGGCTCTGGGTGCAAGAGATAATAACCATCTGGAGCCCCGCAGCTTGACAGGGAGACCCTGGCCAATCCTGAGGTGACACATACCGTAGCGGCGCCAACTAAGCAGTTTGAAGAATGACAGCCCTTTGATCTAACCAATAATCTGTTCCCAGCCTTTTCCCGCTCTGTAGCACGCCAGTCATATCATAGAGTTGCCTTTCGATTTTCCTGCAGTATGTGGTGATTTGTTACAAGATACTATGTGTATGCTAAGTCCCTACCTCCCCAAAAATAGTGTATAAAAGGTGTTGTGATCCCGAGCTCGGGACCTCTTAGCATCACCGGCAACGAGTGTGCGGAGGTCCGGGTTCGAACTCGTAATAAACGACCCTTGCTGTTTGGCTTTGACTCTGGACTCTGGTGGTCGTCTTTGGGGGGGGGTCTTGGAATTTGGGCATAACACTGTGACCACGCAGGACCTGAGACCACACTGTCCCTGTGAGGGCTCCATCCCTGCTTAGCCTCTGGTGCGATGTCCTTCAGTGGAGCAGACTTTTAAAAGTTCAGATTTTGTGCTCTGCTGCTCCACCGCTTGCCTGGAGCCGGCCCCTCCCCCTGCAGCCTATCTTCCTGTCGCTTTTGATTCACTTCTCCACAGGTCCTACCTTTCAGAAAGTGGTCGATTTTCTGTTTCTAGAATTGCTGCTCTTCTTCTCTTCGATCTCCTGTTGGATTTGTAGGTGTCTGGAATGGTTTGACAACTATCTAGCTGATCTCCTGCTACCTGATGTGTCTCAGCCTGCTACTTCTCCGCTATCTTGACTCTTCTCCCTCATTTTTGCTTTTATTGAGTTATTTGATCCTCATGAGAACCTTGTATTATTATACCCATTTCATATATGAAAAAATCTAGGCACACTAAGTTAAGAATTTTACCCAATATAACACAGATAGTAAGGAATGAAACCACCATTGCAACCTACACAATTTGGCTACACGGTCTGTGTTCTTAACCTCTTTGCTGCATTGTCCATTGCAGTATCTAGAATGTAGTCTGGACCAATATATATTTGTTAAATGATAAATATTTTGTATTTTGGGCTTCCTTCAAATGCTAGTAAGGATATTTTATTTTTTTTTATGTTTATTAATTTTTTTTAAGTACTCTTTAAACCCAACACGGGACTTGAACTCATAACTCTGAGATCAAGAGTCACATTGCTCTTCTAACTGAGCCAGGGTAAAGATATTTTTTAAGTAAATGATTGCATATTCCACCCTGCATCTGGCATTTGAAGGGAAATGTACTCCTGTACAACTGAAAAAAGAGCTATCCTGAATTTCCAAGAGAGTGTTGGAAGAACCTGTTCAGGGTGACTTCTCTTTAAGACATGCCTCAGATATCACATTTTATTGCAGTTACTCAGAAACTGGAGTATCTTCTGTATACATTATGGTAACAGTCTCTCTCTCTCTCTTTCACACAGGTACATATATACTCACATATATCATCATGGAATGAGTATTCAGTTGTATACATTGTATTGTGCTAAGATTTTTTTTTTCTCCTTTCCAGATACTGGCTCTATGCCAAGTATTCAGTTTAAAAGAAATGTAAGAGATAATATGTTCTGTATGTGGAAGTTGATTTTTTTAGAGCTGTGTCCATGATGCAGTTAATTTAAAATCTAGGAAGAGCCACCTTGTGGCAAAATTTAGCATTTCAATTATTTCTGAAGAAAAAGATAAGTGGCCCTAAATTGCATTGCAAAATAAGGTACTGATACTGTATACAAATCCTATAATATGGTTTGTGAGATATATAATTTTATTTTCACATTAGCTTATATTATCAAAAGGTATTGAGAATTTGAAAAGCCTAGATTAAAATATGCAAAAGATATTACATACATTAATGACTTTATATTTTAAATGCTCATTTCAAGGTTATAGTTGTCTCCTAGTACACTCAGTTTCAGTTACATTTTGAACCTTAAAAATGAAAAATTAAGGGTGCCTGGCTGGCTCAGTTGGTAGAGCATCTAATTTGATCTTGGGGTTGTGAGTTCAAGTGCTCCATTGGGGGTAGCAATTACTTGAATAATTAATTAAAAAGTTTAAAAAATTAAAAAAAATGAAAACTTAAAAAGCATATCCATTTTTCCTTGATGTGTAATTATAATACAGCTTAAATTTTATTGTATATTTAAATATATTTATATAGCATTGGTTGTCACCTTGTATCAATAATAAAAAATACTCAGTTTTCTTTTTGGTTTAATTGATACATTGACATCTTTGCAATTTTTCCTAAATTTTCTGTATCTTGGCAATTCACTAAATTCTTCTTTCAGTTATTTCACAGATTTTCATGTCTTTCAGGAAACCTCCCCCACTTAATTGAATGTGGTAGTAAATTTGTAACTGTTTGTAAGTACTCAGTGTATACTCAAGTATGAAGAGGCACACTAATGCAGATCTCTCCTCTCTCTTTTCCCTGCTTCATTGGCACTTTGAAAACTTGCTGAAAGCTAAGAGGTTAATTTCGTATCTTCTTATCTGCCCTTTCACTTTCCTGCCACTTCTTTTGTTCATACCTGGCCTCTAAATTTCATCTGACATCTGGATCTTGTCAGGTAGTGGTAGAGTCAAGGTAGGTGGCGATAGTGTAGATATTGGCATGCCAATGGAGGAGGGAGATTCAGAACCCAAATATCAGATTCTAGAGGAAGAGGAATAGGTGAGTTGGGATGAAGAGAAGAGAAAGTGAAAACATACTTATTACCAAAAGCATCTCTCTCTGGCTTCTTCCCTTCTCATTTCCAAGTCTGTTTTCTCCCTCTCAGATTTACAAGGATATATGGTTTTTGTTTGAGTTCTTTTTGCGTGTGTGTAATGGCCTTTCTGGGTTGCCAGTTCTTCAACTCCAAATTTGGAATATTTGAGGCAGAAAGAAGGCCCAGGAAACTCACCGTCCTGTCATTCCTTGGGTCTCTAAGTCTCTACTGATTTGTCTTCTCTTCACCTTTTAGAGTCTTCTAATGTTTGTTGGATACAGAGTGTCCACAGTTTTTTAATTGTACATAATGGGAAAAATAAGGAAAAGTAGATCAATTTTTTCTTCTCAGAAAGCAGAATTCTCAAATTACTTTGTCTTCAAGTTTACTTTTCATAAATCACTTTTATTACTATGTAGAGAGCAAATTCATAAGGGAAGAAAATAGTGAAGCAGGAGAAGCTGGGAGACCAGTTAAAAGTTGTTTCAGCCAGTTAAAGAAATGGTGCTCACCTGGTAAAGTTAGTGGCACTGGAAATGGAGCAAAGTATATATTTCTGTTTATGTAATGATATGATTCTTGGTTAACTATTTAGGAGGTTTTCTTTTTCACCCAACATCTATTTATTATGCACATATCAGATGCTAAATTTAGGAATTGGGTGTGAAGTGGTAAGCAGCACGAGTATCGTCTATGACTTTTATGGACCATATTATCTAATTTGGAAAGATATAAGTAATAAACAAGTAAACAAAAGAGCACTAAGCAAATAAACCAGAAAAATTAAATTATAATTGCAAATTGTGACCTTGCTGTGAATGAAGTAAATAGTGCTTTAATAGAGCATAACATAAGACCTACTTGGTGTGGTCAGATAAGACCTTTGAGAAGATGGTATTTGATGTGAGACCCAAACAATGACAGGAACCAGTTATGTGAAAATCTAGCAGAAGGACAAGGGAGGGGAATTGGGTATATTAAAGGATGTGAAAAGCAGTTTGGTTGTGAGATAAAGGGTGACATGGGTACTTGGATTTTTGGTGAAGACTTGAGTAGTTAGGAATATATGACAAAATGGCGTTAGTCCTGCAAGGCTATGAGGAAAGATGTCCAATTCACTCCTGGGCTGCGAATACTGAAGACTTTAGTAAGCAGTAACGAGTTTTCAGTGCGGCTGCCTTTTTGAGGCAGCGTGAGTTATGGTAGTTAATAGGGGGTGGGCTCATTCAGGGCTACGCAGGGAGATTTGGTCCTGATGAGCGACATGACTCCCTTGGGAAGCAGTGGTGAACCTTGTGAAAAGCTTGCCTGATTTTTAGAATTTTCCCTGCTCATAGTGTTCATCAGCATTATACTTTAATTCTTGTTTAGCAAGTATTTATTAAGATCTTGTGTACAGCAGTCTGTGCTCTGTAACATTCATACCCATATGGTAATACTGTGATCACTTAACTTTGTTCACTGATGATAAGGCAGAGCAGGTATACTTGACATACTGTGTTGGTGGATGTGTGTGCCAGTGATAAAGATAGCGATGAGTGATGATAAGGTGACAACTAGAGGAGGCTATCAAGAGAAATTGAAAATGCATTAATACATAACTTACTTGTTTTAAATCTTTACTCCTTTCACTCAAACACATTTTTATGTGAGCAAAATGTTAAGGATTTTTTGGGAGAATAAAGAACTCAAAAAACAAAGGACTTTCATGTGTTTCTCTCTTTGAGGGTAGAAACATGTAGACTACATCATTGAATTCCTAGGGCCTACACAGCCTCTGGCATATACAAGGTGCTAAATAGAGGTCTGTCCAACGAATGAATGAATGGATAGATAGAAACATGAAATGTTTAAATTGATTCTCTGGATACTTTCTTGATTTTGATTCACAGAAGTGCTCATTTCAAATGGTGAATTTGCATGTGTGTGTATGTATATGCTTGTGATATTATACAAGAACATATTGCCCAAAGAGACAACAGAAAACAAAATTAGAAAGCAGCTTTATCACAAAGGAGTTTTTGTTTACTTTGCTCCACTCTTGGCTATTCTAACCATTCCTTTCATTCTGTTGATTCCTACCTCCAGAGTTGAAGTTTACTGGAAGGAATCAGGGCTACAAACCACTCGCTGAAGGCCACAGGCTGGTGTAGTTCTTGAACATTTCTAGGGGTCACTTTCAAAATGGGAACTTTTTCTACCAGAGACCTGAAAAGAAGAGGCAAGATAATGTGTAATGTAGTAGAGGGGAGAGCCTTTGAGAGAGACTCACATAGTAATAGTAAATTCCCTTTATTTAGTATCTCCATGTGTCTGGCTCTGAACTCAACACTTTATCTCCTCTCGTTTAATACTCAAAATAACTCTCCAGATACTGTTCTTATTTTGTTTTTTCCAGATGAAGAAATGGAGTGTTCTATACCTTTGCTACAAATTACACAAAAATGAACATCTTTATGCCCATGGATCTGTGGATCAGGAATTCGGATGGGGATGACTTGTCTCTACTTTGCAACATCTGAGGCTTCAGATGGAGCCCTTGAAGGCTGGATCAAGTCCAGGGGTCGATGCTGGTGGATGAGAAGGACTTCTGTGTTGTTTTCACATGGACTAGTTTGCAGTTCCTAAGAGCATGGTGGATGGATTTTAAAGTAAGTGTTGAGAGGGGAGAGAGAAGGTAAATGAATGTGTTGAGAGGGCAGAGAGAGATGACTTTTATGACTAGCGGGGAAGTTATGGCAGTGTTAATTTCTGCCACATTCTGTTTGTTAAATGACTCTGTGACTATGAGGAATGCCCAATTTCAAGAGAAATTGACTTCTCTTGATAGAGGAGAGACGAGATTCTGAAGAGAAGAATCAGTGTGGCCACTTTTACAAAATACAGTTGACTACATAAAGCCTCCAAGAGAGGTTAAATAATGCTTCCAAACAGCTGGTAAATGGAGCAACCCCACTAGGAGATTGGATTGACTTGTTTCTAACTGTGTGTGCTTGTCACTTGATCACGTTGTATAGTAGAGTGTTATGGGATAATTAAGATCTTAAAAGAACTGTTGTGAATAAATAAGCAAAGAAAGTTATATGAACAACTTAAATTAGGAACTTAGAACCTTACAGAAGATCCCCAGGCATCGAGATTTGTAGAGTACTGAGGTAATGGTTTGTACCTTTTATTTCGGTACCTTTCTTTTTCTTTTCTTTTCTTTCTTTCTTTTCCTTTCCTTTTCTTTCTTTTTTTTTTTTTTAAATATTTTATTTATTTATTTGACACAGAGAGAGAGAGATCACAGGTAGGCAGAGAGGCAGGTAGAGAGAGAGGGGAAGCAGGCTCCCTGCTTCTGAGCTGAAGGCAGAGGCTTAACCCACTGAGCCACCCAGTGCCCCTCTTTTCTTTTTTAAAAAATATTTTATTTATTTATTTGAGAGAGAGAGGGAGCACAATGAGAGGCTAGAGGCAGAGGGAGAAGGAGAAGCAGATTCCCTGTCAGGCAGGGAGCCTGACATGGCTTGATCCCCGGACTCTGAGATCATGACCTGAGCCAGAGGCAGAGGCTTAACTGACTAAGCCACCCAGATGTCCCTTTTTGGTACCTTTCTAAGGTCACCTATTCTGTTTTCCCTAAAATTATGTTATTTGTGCATGTGTCTTATAACTTATTATCTCCCCCAACACATATAGGCTGGTTGCTTATTTCATTCAGGGTTGGATCTTTGTCTAATTAGATTTATCTTTCTACCCTGGTAACACCTCTTATGAGAAGCTGGCTCACAGTAAACCCTCTTTAAATGCTTGTCAAATGAATTAAAAATATGAGTTTATACTAGCATGAAATAGCAGAATATTATAACTTTGTTATTGTTGAACTGCTCTGGGGTTCTTGGATTATGGGTATTGTGAAGACCAGATTAGGTAATTTGAGTGAAAGTGTTTTAAATATTTTGTGATTAATATGGTAATGGTGACTTTGGTCCTGGAACCCTGATAGACCTGTGGGGAAGACAGAGACATTTAATTTTTGGTTTTTGACTTGTGCCAGGGGTGCTTTTCTAGAAATAAAGATAAATCATGGTCATAAGGTCAGAATAAATATAGCATTGCAGAGTGGAAGTTCTCTTCAATATGTTGTCACTCTATCATCAATTTGTAATTTTAATATAATCCATAACTAAGATCATGCTTTGTAATATTCTGTTTTGCTTTTACTCTCAGAAATATCTTAGAGGTCTTTCCATGTAAGTACATAAAGATTTAGTACAGTATTATATTACTGTCTATAGTTCTGGGTGTGGGCACAGTGTATTCTACTGAATGGACATAGACATTGGGTTGATCCTACTTTTTTTGTTTTATTTTATTGCAATAACAGATAATGTTGCAATGACTTACTACTGTATGTATAGTAAGAATTTCTATAGAACAGATTCCTGAGTGAATTACTGGATAAAAGGATATGCCTTTTAATGTTTAAAATTAAAAAAAAATTTTTTTTACAGATTTTTATTTATTTATATGACAGATAGAGATCAAAGTAGGCAGAGAAGCAGGCAGAGAGAGAGGAAGAAGCAGGCTCCCTGCAGAGCAGAGAGCCCGATGCGGTGCTCGATCCCAGAATCCTGAGATCATGACCTGAGCCGAAGGCAGAGGCTTTAACCCACTGTGCCACCCAGGCACCCCTAATATTTAAAACTTCAAAATATATGGCAAATTATTCTCCGAAATGGCTATATGGATATACTCCTACTAATATTCCTCTGTATCTTTTCAGTACTGATTTTAATGTGATTAATCTAGGAAAATTACAGCATAGTAGGTCAAAGAATCTTCATGTCAGTGAAGGATTTTGAGTTGATATCTAGTTTGAAATTCTTACTCTGCCACTTACTCATTGTGTAACCTTGAGTAAATTATTTGGCCTTTTGGAGCCTCAGTTTCTTTATCCATAAAATATAGGCTATGGTAACAACCTTCCTGGATTATTGAAAGAATCAATGAGGCAACTACATTGGTAAAGTCTTGGTGAAATTCTTAGAGCTAAGAATTATAGTTAAATTATTTTTCCATTCCTTCATCAGTTTTTTATCTAAATATATAACCTCAAAATATAAGTCCCATTTGAGCCCTCACATACATATCTTAGTACAAAGTTTTGCTTGATTACTTAATTTTCAGAAGAATAGCATTCTTCTGAAATTATAGCTTGAATTTCAGAATATATATATTTGGAAAAATGTATTTTGATTTTGCTGACATTAAGAAGTCATATACCTGGCTTTGTAGCTTTTTAAGACTTTTTAAGATTCATTTTTTTATTTGAGGGAACAGGGGCAGAGGGAGAAGAAGAGGAAGAGAATCTCAAGTCAACTCCTCACTGAGTGTGGGGCCCAGTGCAGGGCTTGATCTCAGGACTCTGGGATCATGACCTGAGCTGAAACCAAAAGTTGGATGCTCAACCAGCTGAGTCACCCAAAAAAAAACTTGCCTTTTTTTTTTTAATCTTTTTTTTTATTATGAGTAATTTTTTAAAATTTATTTTTTATTTTCAGCATAACAGTATTCATTATTTTTGCACCACACCCAGTGCTCAATGCAGTCCGTGCCCTCTATAATACCCACCACCTGGTACCCCGACCTCCCATGCCCCCGCCCCTTCAAAACCCTCAGATTGTTTTTCAGAGTCCATAGTCTATCATGGTTCACCTCCCCTTCCAATTTCCCCCAACTCTCTTTAATTGCTGTCTTTAGCTGTATAATAATAGTCATCACTTCTTGACACATTTATATCTTAAAAACTGTACTTTAATAGTTTATCATACTAATCCTGGAGAAAAGATATAGTTTTCCTATTTTTATTTTTATAGCTGATGTTATACTTTAAGGAAATAGTTTTTAAAAGTTGGAGTTTCTATCTGTTAATGTATAGTTTTCCCAAGGAAAAGATAAAGGACAACATTAAAACTTCACAATTAAACTCCAACCTTTGATTGTATTTCCAGAAGTTACTTGGGCTGAATAAAATTATTTGGTTTGTAATGAGTTTTAGAAGAAGTGAAGAAAATGGAGGTATTGGAAAATGAAGTATATCTCTTAATTGAAAAAAAAAAAAACTATGTTACTTTCCAATCTAAATCAAATTATTATGACAGTGGTTTCAAGCAGTTGGAAAGGGAATTATTTTCTAGAAATAATGACTTCATTATATAACCTAAAACTATAAGTAAAACAAACAAACAAAAAACCCTTTGGTTGTCTTTCTGCTGAAATAAATGATTTAAAAATGAAAATATTTTTATTGTTCATCTGCAGAATTCATTGTTTTTCAAAGTAATATATAAGCATTAGAAAACAGGTGTCTGATTCCTTGCTGGAATTTTCATTTGGGCTACCATGAGGTATAAACTATCTAAAAAGAAATGAAACTATGCATATGCAATTTATGTGTATATGTATGTCTGGACATACATACACACATATATACATGTATATATATTCAGTTTTTTTTCTTTTAACATTTTTAAATTTTATTTTAAGATTTTTTATTTATTTATCTGACAGAGAGAGAGAAAGACATAGCAAGAGAGGGAACACAAGCAGGGAGAGTAAGAGAGGGATACGCAAGCTTCCCGCTGAGCAGGGAGCCCGATGTGGGGCTCGATCCCTGGACTCTGAAATCATGACCTGAGCCAAAGGCAGACACCTAACGACTGAGCCACCCAGGCACCCCCAGTTTTTTTTCTTTTAAAAAAGAAAAGCATGGGGCTTGAACTCATGATCCCAAGGTAAAGAGTTGTATACTATAGACTGAGCCAGCCAGGCACCCCTGTGTGTGTGTGTGTGTGTGTGTATAAATTAGGGTAAACGTAATGTTTATGATTTTTTAAAGATTTATTTATTTTAGAGAGAGAGAGTGAGTGGGATGGGGGGCAGAGGGAGAGCGAGATAGAATCTCAAGCAAATACCCCGCTGATTGTGGAGTCTGATGCAGGGATCCTTGTGGGGCTCCATGCAGACTCAGTCTTCTGACCCAGAGATCATGACCTGAGCCAAAACCAAGAGTTGGATGCTTGACCCACTGAGCCACCCAGGCACCCCTAATGTTTATGATTTTAATTGTTTGCTTTCATGGGTGTTTCAAGCAATTATTTTTAAAATTTATTATTTGAGATGAATATAATTAAAATTTTCAAGAATACAGTTTGCATTTTTTTTTAAAGATTTTATTTATTTTTTTGACAGACAGAGATCACAAGTAGGCAGAGAGCAGGCAAAGAGAGAGGAAGGGAAGCAGTCTCCCTGCTGAGCAGAGAGCCCGATGCGGGGCTCGATCCCAGGACCCTGGGATCATGACTTGAGCCGAAGGCAGAGGCTTCAACCCACTCAGCCACCCAGACACCCCATACAGTTTGCACTTTTATTATATGTACACAAAGCTATTGTACAAAAGCTAATATACAAAAGCTATTGTACACACAAACACTTATAATCTAACATCTGGGAAAGCACTACATTGTACATAGGATGCCCCAAATATTTATAAGGAAGCATGATGAATTCATTTTCTTTATAGGCTGAGAGAAGGAATACTTTCAAGTATTTATATTTTATCTTTGCAGGAAAATCATTTCCCCAAACTCCAATAGTCACTAGATTATTAATAACGTGAAATATTATCCAATTTTAACCTCAAGAACAAGTACTAATTGTCCAGATCCAGATGTTTGAAATAATTACTAAAACCTTCATTCATTTTCCTTTTCCCATTTGCTGCTATGTGGACCATGTGAATCATTATTCAGGCATAGACCATAAACTCTTGGAGTCTTGTCTTGCTTGGGTTTCTACACTTTGGAAATGGGGAAATTGGTGACACACTGTGATAATACTTACCTGCCTATCAGTCCAGTCATCTGGTCAGTATCTGTTTTACCCGTCTGTCCTTCTCTTACCTATTTACTCACAGTATGTTACGCCTTCACCTACTAAACGCGTACTGTCTTCTTTTGTACAGATACTCTGTTAGTTATACATCGTTCCAATTTTTGTATGACATTCAGTAGATCGAACTTCTAGAATAGAGCCATTTGGGATCAAATACTCATGGAATCACATCAAACCTTTTCACTCTTGAGTTGTATCTGTGTGAAGATTCTTTCTTGTTTTGCGCTGAGATTTATGATCTCATTTTATAACCCTCCTGTTCTTTCTCCTTTTCCTCTCCAACGCAGTCCTCTACTCCACTCAGCTCCCTTCACACTCCACTCTGGGGCTTTGTTTTAGATACATATCTCTAAACAAGAAATGTTTGTATGTTCAAATAGATGTATGTATCCCTCCCTGGTTACTTTCTTTTTCTGTGTTCTGATTATTATTAATCTTATTCTCCTCAAATTTTAGTCGCAAACTATTCTTAAAGATGTCACCGATGTTCATACCTATCTACATGCAGGGTGAGGGGTAACACATAAAATACATTTGAGATCATAAACCGGTGTGATTTCTCGTATGTCTAATTCTTGTTCCTTCTGCATGCTATTCTCAACGATAAACCTTCTGAAAATGAGAGTTCCTCAAATCATATCTCTGAACCCTTCACTAACGCTATGCTTTGTAAAGAATGAAGTGCAAGTGCTGTATCAGGCACTGCAGACCCTTTAATCCATCTCGCCAACTTTATCTACAGCTATTCTTTCATCAGAAAGTTTAGCAAAATAAATGTGCATATTACTCTCTGATAGGCAGTGTATTGTAGAAAGGCCAGGCTGTCTAATACTTGTTCTGCCACCATCTCACTGTATAGTTTGTAATTAAGTTAAAAACTCCCTGTCCCTGTAAGTAAATTAAACTCCCTGTCCCTCACTAGAAAAAGACTGGTCAGAATAGCTACTTTATAGGATTGTTAAGAGGAGTAAAATTGTTCACACACATAAAATCCCAGAAAATCGTACGTGACACCTGGAAAGAATTCAGATATATCTCAGCAAAAAATGGTAGCTATGCCTCGTTGCATTTATTTTCACATACTATTCTTTTTCCTATAAAACCATGACTTTTTTGTTAAGTCTTGCCTTCCTTCAGAGCACATTTCGTATCTAATCTTCTTCCTTCAGTGATGTCTCCTGTCCTGAAATTGTGTTTCTTTTTTCTTTTTCTTGTTTTATTTTGTTTTATTTTATTTTATTTTGTTTTGTTTTGTTTTCGGAGGGAGAGATGAAGCATCGAAGACTGTGGACACTGAAAAACAAACTGAGGGTTTTGGAGGGGAGAGAGGTGGGGGGTTATGTGAGCCTGGTGGTGTGTATTATGGAGGGAATAGATTGCATGGAGCCCTGAGAGTGGTGCATAAACAATGAATCTTGGAACACTGAAATTGTGCTTTTTTTCTGTGTCATTGATGCAGGGCTTAGTTAGGGTGACCACATTATTTATGATTCAGACAGGGACTCTGTTGATAGGAAAATGAGTATTTTTGGTAATTACACTGGGATGAGTGGCATAAATTGGGACTGACCTGGGCAAAGGGACAGATGGTTACCCTGTGAATAGTGGAGCCTTAAGATATCAAATCTGTTATTATCAAATCAAAGCAAACTTTATCTTTATATGCAAATTGTTATGGCAGAGCTCCCATTATCTTAATTGTCAGGAAATGAGGTTCATCAGAATGAACCTCAGCTGTTTCTGGCCATTCCCAGAGGACCGCTTCTCATCTGTTCAGATACAAACCCTTCAGTCTCTTCTCTCCAGTCTTCTTCATTTGATCCTCATGCTGCTTCTGCTTCCTGACCACTGATCCATATGAGACAGCCCCTCTACCTGGTACTCCTTGCATCGCCCAGCTCCCCTGGCTCCCCACCCTTCCCTCCTTACTCCACACCCACATCCTTCTCTAGGCTCTGGACAGGAGGAACTGCTCTCACTTATCTCATTCCTTCCCAAATGTATGCACCAGGCCTTTCTTAATGATCCACAGCACAACTGACACCAATGATGATTCTTGCTTGTAGGTTTCACTGATGCATCTTGGTTGAAAGAAGAGGGATTTAAGTCAGAGAATTCATAACAATCACTGCCTAAACCTGTGTGCACACCTATGGGCACTTGGAGGCCCGTTCTTTGCCTTGCTTGCAGCCTATCCCTCCGACCAGGGATAGCTCAAACCCCACCATTTGAAACATTCCAGGATTCTCAGTCCTCTTCATATATAAAATGCTCCTGTCCATAAAGAGACAAATTTTCTGTAGTTTCTCACCACTCACTCTCTGGAACCCAGCCCTCTTGTTTAATGTCTTTTAGGATGATTGATAAGAGGAGAAAATTCCTCCTTTCTGGAGAAAACTCCACCAAATCCTCAAGGATGTGGTCTGGTTCTATGCTCTTGTTAAGGTAGTCATAATAGCCTGACACTGGTATATTTCCCTAAAACTGGGATATTTAGTATCATTCATCATGACCTATTACATGACCTATTTGTTATTTGTATTTTTATAAATATATTCTATGTCCTTAACTAGATTGTGTGTTTCTTGGGAGTAGGTATGAATTTTGCCTAGCAAAGTTCCTGACCTAGTGTTCAATGAACTGGGTTCGATGAGCGTGAGATGAAGAGATAATACAGAACATTGCTAACTTATGAAATAGCCACTCCTTCCTCATGTATTGTTTCCTCCTTTTGGATACTAGTTCTTGCATAGAACACTTTCTGTGAATCTCTGCGTTCTCTCAGCAGAGCTATGAGAACTGGTCTGCTCAACCCATTCTCCTCCTGGCCCATGCTGCTTCCTTAGCTTTCCTTCTGGGATAAGTCATCTTGTATTCTTAGTATCAAGCACAGACCACTCAGGCCGTGGTGAAAGGAGGGTTTGTTTATGAAGTGAGATCTGCCAGAGGCATGGGTGACAAAATCACCAATCACTAGGCTCCCAGTGATTTGGGTTAGGAGATTTCCTCACCAGCGTTATCTTTTTCTGAGCAGATATGTCCACAGACCTTCAGTAGCCTGCTGTAGCAACTATTCAATTGTTTAATACAGAAATATTTCTCTCAAGTATAAATTTTCCTCTTTTCAACTCTAATAGTTTTCACATAATAATATGTCTTTGTCAACCAACATTTTCTGTGTGTGCTCCATTGGATATCAAACATGACACAAAACAAGGAAAGGTCTTACTCTTTTATCAGTGCAATGTTTTTTTCTATCATTCATGCTGACCTGGTGTCAGCAGCTATTTTACCAGACACCATCATCAGTACTTACAGTTAACCACAGAGATGTATTTGCAGAGTTTGACCTTTGTTCCATATACTGAGGACAAAGAAGAAGGAAAAAACCCAATACTTTGAACAGAAAATGATGGAAGAGTCCATAAAGGTAGCACTAAGGGGAAAAATTCTTCCATTTATTGTGATTTGGGTTTAAAATGCTTTTAAAAAATTACATACTCATTTTAGCTAAATATATTGAATTTTCCAAACAACGGCAGATCTGTTATTTTCATTATTTCATTCACTGCTATATAATTTTAATGCTTTGCATTTTGGCTGGGCATTATATCTTCTACCTGGTTTGTGAAACAAGTAATGAAATTACAACTTAGTGTTTGGTGGTAGGTTAATGATAGTAATTACCTTATATGTTATGCACTGTGCAGTTAAACCCTAGGAAATTATATTGGCAAAATATGGAATTTAGTCTGAGAAGCATTTAACTTAGTATCTGTCTAAGGGGACCATTGAAGGGGACAAATATAAATACTACCTCTCTTCCACCAGGAACAAGGCAGGTGGAAGCCCAGATGCTATCTTTATGCCACACAAAGCTGATATTTCAGAATGTGGTCTATATATGCCCATACATGTGTTTCTTAGTACAGAGTTCTGAATTTAGGCCAGTTTTCTCATCAACTCATAACTGTCTGAGTTCAGGCAGCTCCCTGTACACACACCACAGAACAAAGGGCAAGGACTGTGGCAGGAGCTGAGTGGACTTCCCACCCACTGTAGGCAGGGCCTTGCTAAGAGGAAAGGGCTTTTAGATCCACTTTCTTCTTCCAGACTCACCAGTCATCTAGGGGATCATGAGTGAGGGGTTAGAAGGGAGGCCATGGGTGTTTTACTAATGGGGTTCCCTCTGCCTCTTAGGCAACAATAGGGGTGGGCAATCAGTATCTGTCACTACTAGAATTTCTGAGATTTTTGCATTCTTAATTCATTGGGCTTAACTATTAAATCTTTAATCACCCAAAGCTATAGTCATTTCCAGCAGGAAAGGGGGCACAGTCTCTCAGGATGACCCTTCCCCCACTTCTTAGAGGCTGCCCTGCAAATACTAGTCACTGCTTTGTGGAGTACCTCCTGGGGACTACTGGCATCAGTACAGATTTTGTTCCCAAAAGGCTCTAACATAAGTCCCAACAATAACCAATTAAATTAACTCCTGCAGAGCCACTCTGCACTCAATAATGTTCAGTTATATGTTACTTTATATCCCTAAGGTATGCAACCACATATCCAAAAGTATCTATCAGAGGTTCTTCAAAGAGAGCAAATGACAAGTCATAAAATAGAATTCCCTTCTTATTATCAAATTCCCAGAAAGAAATTAAAGTTGTAAACTTAATTCCCCTTTCAAGTTGTATCTGTCAAGTTCTAGCAGGGAGTGGATGGCACACTCAAACTGGATGGTTGAGAAAAGTTTTTTTTTTTTTTAATAATTTTTTTTATTTTTTATAAACATATATTTTTATCCCCAGGGGTACAGGTCTGTGAATCACCAGGTTTACACACTTCACAGCACTCACCAAAACACATACCCTCCCGAGTGTCCATAATCCCACCCCCTTCTCCCAAACCCCCTCCCCCCAGCAACCCTCAGTTTGTTTTGTGAGATTAAGAGTCACTTATGGTTTGTCTCCCTCCCAATCCCATCTTCTTTCATTTATTCTTCTCCTACCCACTTAAGCCCCCATGTTGCATCACCACTTCCTCATATCAGGGAGATCATATGATAGTTGTCTTTCTCCGCTTGACTTATTTCGCTAAGCATGATACGCTCTAGTTCCATCCATGTTGTCGCAAATGGCAAGATTTCATTTCTTTTGATGGCTGCATAGTATTCCATTGTGTATATATACCACATCTTCTTGATCCATTCATCTGTTGATGGACATCTAGGTTCTTTCCATAGTTTGGCTATTGTGGACATTGCTGCTATAAACATTCGGGTACACGTGCCCCTTTGGATCACTACGTTTGTATCTTTAGGGTAAATACCCAATAGTGCAATTGCTGGGTCATAGGGCAGTTCTATTTTCAACATTTTGAGGAACCTCCATGCTGTTTTCCAGAGAGGTTGCACCAGCTTGCATTCGCACCAACAGTGTAGGAGGGTTCCCCTTTCTCCGCATCCTCACCAGCATCTGTCATTTCCTGACTTGTTGATTTTAGCCATTCTGACTGGTGTGAGGTGATATCGCATTGTGGTTTTGATTTGTATTTCCCTGATGCCGAGTGATATGGAGCACTTTTTCATGTGTCTGTTGGCCATCTGGATGTCTTCTTTGCAGAAATGTCTGTTCATGTCCTCTGCCCATTTCTTGATTGGATTATTTGTTCTTTGGGTGTTGAGTTTGCTAAGTTTTTTATAGATTCTGGACACTAGTCCTTTATCTGATATGTTGTTTGCAAATATCTTCTCCCATTCTGTCAGTTGTCTTTTGATTTTGTTAACTGTTTCCTTTGCTGTGCAAAAGCTTTTGATCTTGATGAAATCCCAATAGTTCATTTTTTGCCCTTGCTTCCCTTGCCTTTTGCGTTGTTCCTAGGAAGATGTTGCTGCGGCTGAGGTCGAAGAGGTTGCTGCCTGTGTTCTCCTCAAGGATTTTGATGGATTCCTTTCGCACATTGAGGTCCATAAGATACCTAGGAATAAACCTAACCAAAGAGACACAGAATCTATACTCAGAAAACTATAAAGTACTCATGAAAGAAATTGAGGAAGACACAAAGAAATGGAAAAATGTTCCATGCTCCTGGATTGGAAGAATAAATATTGTGAAAATGTCTATGCTACCTAAAGCAATCTACACATTTAATGCAATTCCTATCAAAGTACCATCCATCTTTTTCAAAGAAATGGAACAAATAATTCTAAAATTTATATGGAACCAGAAAAGACCTCGAATAGCTAAAGGGATATTGAAAAAGAAAGCCAACGTTGGTGGCATCACAATCCCGGACTTCAAGCTCTATTACAAAGCTGTCATCATCAAGACAGCATGGTACTGCCACAAAAACAGACCCATAGATCAATGGAACAGAATAGAGAGCCCAGAAATAGACTCTCAACTCTATGGTCAACTAATCTTCAACAAAGCAGGAAAGAATGTCCAATGGAAAAAAGACAGCCTCTTCAATAAATGGTGCTGGGAAAATTGGACAGCCACATGCAGAAAAATGAAATTGGACCATTTCCTTACACCACACACGAAAATAGACTCAAAATGGATGAAGGACCTCAATGTGCGAGAGAAAAGTTTTTATTTTTAAAAAGTTCCTTTATTAAAAGGACTGTTTAGGGGCACCTGCATGGCTCAGTGGGTTAAAGCCTCTGCCTTAGGCTCAGGTCATGATCCTAGGGTTCTGGGATCAAGCCCCGAATCAGGCTCCCCGCTCAGTGGGTAGCCTGCTTCACTGCTCCCCCCCCCACCCCCGCCTGCCTGTCTGCCTACTTGTGATCTCTATCAAATAAAAAAAAAATAATAATAATAAAAAAATAAAAGGACTGTTCATACCAGAGCACACAGGGTATAGGGGAACTAAAGGATAGGCAGTATTCTGGGGTTACCAAGACGGAGTTCCTGTCACCACCCTAGTCCTAAGGAGGCACAAGGTGGGGAAGAGCCTCAGAGTCCGCAGAAATTCCTTATATGGAGAGGGCTACTCTAACTGGAGGGACGCAGCCAACCTGTAGTGACCTAGCAGGGAAGGAGCCAATGGGATAAACACCCTGACCTAGTTTGGTCCTATCTTACTGGTGCTTTCCACTGGTGGAGTTCAGCGGGCAGTCACAGGATAAGGAGCCCATGCAGGCTTTGCTGCATACAGAGTAGAGAGTGATATGGAGGAGCAGAAAGAAGATAACGATAAATTCAAGTTTAAGAAGCAGCATGAAGGAAATAAAGTCCAAAATCAAATTCTGTTGCCCTTGTGTTGTAAAATGCCAAAGAAATTTAAGCCCCAAATCCATTCTTTTTAACTTAATATTCTGCTTAGTCTCAGCTGGAGTAATTTCTCAGTGCTTGGTAAATGTGTGTTTTTTTCTTTCTTTCTTTCTTTCTTTCTTTTTTTTTTTAAAGCTGCAGGCTGGGGGCTCCTGGCTGGCTCAGTTGGAAGAGCAGACAACTCTGGATCTTGGGGTCGGGAGTTTGAGCCCCCTGTGGGGTGTAGCAATCACTTAAATAAATGTAAAAAATTAAAAAAAAATTATTTTAAAAGTAAAAAAAGCTGCAGGCTAGGCTGTCTTATCCCAGAATGGGTATAGATCCTTCAACACCTCAGGAGGTTTATTCGCTTAATGTCAAGTGTTTTGTGAGTTACAGTTTTAAAGAGACAAAATGATAACTAGGACAGTTCAGACGATCACAGTTCTAGGCACACGTACAGCACTTTTCAAAATGAACCAATTTTCTGTCCCTAGAATCGTTATACAAGGCAAAATAATGTTCCCAGAATCAGAACCCAGGACTTAGTCTAGCCAAATATTGTTTACCAAAGACCCCAGTGTAAGCCAGATGATATCTGACTGAAGCTCAGACAGAGAAAATACTCTTGATTTAGTCTTGCTCTCATGCCAGTCAGTTCCTGCCAGTTGGTTCAGAATTCAGAAACACAGTGGGAGAAATCAGGTTAATTGTTCCGTTATGCACATATGGAGAAGAATCCACATCTGTTTGCTGCGTCCTCCTCCACATAGTGGCATTTGAGACACTGTTACTGTTTTCCAAAGTTTAGAAATTTTAAGTGGTGGAAGCTCCAGACAGAAAATATTAATTTGAGGAAATCCTCTTTCCCATTTCATATTCAAAGCCTCTCATCTTTGTACTATTTATCTGTGCCTGATGTGGATAACCTGAACCTAGAACCTTATTAGTGTAGTGTAGTGTAGCCTGTGCTACTTTCAGAATAATAGCCGCAAATGTCATTGTGTCTCCTTCTCCTGTCTGATAGGTCTGTGTATAAAGAGACTGCTTCCTATAGTTGAATTTTGCCTCATCTGCACCTCTTAGGAAGTTGCACATGTATGGTTCATGGTCAAGCAGCAGTAGCTAATCCTGAGCCTGCTTGAAGCAGCTATAGATCAGGTCTTTGGTGAAACCCACAGGTTCACATTCCTTTGTTGGCCCTACCCCCAGAGAAAGAGCTTATGGTTAACACCTTTTGAAAAAATATGATGGGGCTTAGGGCTTAAAGTCTGTCAAGCCAGGGCAGAAAAAAATGAATGGCATAATTGTAAACCTTAAGCTAGCCTGTTATAAGCTACATGGTCAAAGTTTAAAAAAAAAAAAAAAAGAAGAAAAGAAACCATGTATTTACAGCTACCTCGAAGCCTCAGTCACTTTTGGTTTATGTCAGTCCCCAAATTTTAATTCTCTGTTACAAAGTATTTGGCCCCAAGAACCAGATATTTCCAGATATTTATCAAAGATAAATGCACTCCTCCTTGCCTCACCACATTGGTAAATCTTGCGTCCTGGCCTGGAGCAATAAAGAGTATAATCTTTTGAGCGGAGTTTGGCTCCCAAGAGAAAGGAGAGAGGGAGGAGCCAGGTGCCACGTGCTCGGTTTCCATTCTGTGGCAGCCACGGAAATGCACTTCTGACATTCTGGGCAACAAGGAGCATAATTGACTAATTGCCCTCTTTTCTGCCCTTCTGGAGCCAATCCAGTGATTTCTCTAAAGCCACCTGCAAGCTGCTCCCAGCCAGTAACTGGACACAGCTTGGGGGCTGGTGCCAACCCATCCTGCAGACTCCTTTAATGGGTAGCCTTAGCCTAAGGTCCCCAGTTGGCCTTGCCAAACCTCTCGTGGAATGGCATTTGCCGTCTTTTCTTACCAGTTCCCTGTAGCAGATATCAGATCTGTACGTCTGTGAAGACTCTCTTCCTCTTTCCCTGCTCCTTTCTTTTCACAGGCATTTCCCCCAATATATGTATCTTGGATGTCTAACCCCATTTTGCATCTGCTTTTCAGAAGTCTTGAACTAACACACCGAACTCATTGAATTGTTAGGTAATTCTACACCTCTCCCCAAGGACTGACTGTGGGGAAGGACAAGAATGTGAAGCTCCCTCTACATGGAGTATGATGTCAGGATTGGGGTAGAAGCTACACTTCCACTGGTTTTATTATGAGAAGTTGGGGAAGTTAGAGTATATCCAGTCTCTTGTGTGTCTCAAATATGTCCACATTGAAATATGACTTACTGCATATTGCCATATTGCCAGGAGCAAGATATCGAGTAGGCCCTTGGTATGGCTTCAGATAGCTTTCCTTGTGGTGAGAAAACATAGCTGACTGATTTAACTGGTTGAATAAAAAATAAGTCAGTTATTCAGTTTTTTAATTTCAGATTTCAAGTAATTGCTGCTGAATCTTAAAAATGCTGCAAACTCCTAATTCTTTCTTTTTAGTACACTCTCTTTGGTTAAAATTGTCAGCATCCATTCAGTTGCCTAGCTTAGAAATTTTGATTGATCTCTTTCCTTCATGGTCCATAGTTAACCAGTCATCAACTACTTTAGAATGTACTGTTCATGGAATTTAAGCAACAAAATAGATGAGCATAGGGGAAGGGAGGGAAAAATGAAACAAGACTAAATCAGAGAGGGAGACAAACCCTCTTAATTATTAATTAATAGGAAAGAGATTTTTTTTTTTTTAGATTTTATTTATTTGACAGAGAGAGATCACAAGTAGGCAGAGAGAGAGGAAGGGAAGCAGGCTCCCTGCCGAGCAGAGAGCCTGATATGGGGCTCAATCCCAGGACCCTGGGACCATGACCTGAGCTGAAAGCAGAGGCTTTAACCCACTGAGCTACTCTGGCACCCCTAGGAAAGAGATTCTTTTTTTTTTTTTTTAAAGATTTTATTTATTTATTTGGCAGAGAGACAGGCAGAGAGAGAGGAGGAAGCAGGCTCCCTGCTGAGCAGAGAGCCCGATGCGGGACTCAATCCCAGGACCCTGAGATCATGACCTGAGCCGAAGGCAGCGGCTTAACCCACTGAGCCACCCAGGCGCCCAAGGAAAGAGATTCTTAATCGTAGGAAACAAACTGAGGGCTGCTGGCAGGGAGGGTGGTAGGGATAACTGGTGATGGACATTAGGGAGGGCACGGAATGTAATGAGAACCGGGTATTCTATAAGACGGATGAATCACTGAACTCTACCTCTGAAACTAATAATATATTATATGTTAATTAATTGAATTTAAATAAAAAATAATATACTATTCAAAGATAAACACAATGTATTCCCTCTTTTCCATTCTTTCTGTTATAACTGTTGTCATCGGATTTGGCCCATTTAAATAGCCTTGTTATGATATTTTGGCTTTAGCTTCTTCATTATTTCAGTTGATTATTTTTCTAATCTATAAACCAAATTATGTTACTCTCCTGCTTAGAAATTACTTTCCATTACTAGAAGATGAAGCTAAAACTCATTATCATGAAGTAAAAGTCCTTCCTAACCTGATTTCTGCCTGTCTTTTGAGAATCAAGCCAGTAAAACTCTTCTTTGTATCATCTGTTTTAGTCTCAGAAATATCACTGGGCGTTCCTTATACTTGCTGGTTGTTTCACTTGTCTGTGTAATTGTGAATGTTTTCTTTAGGACTTGTGTTTTATTTCTTCTTTTACCTTCCTTCGTCTGATAACTTCCTCCATATTCTTTAAATCCTGGTTCAAAATCACCTCCTCTAAAAGTACCTCTAAGGTTTTCCAGGCAGAGTTAATAATTTCTAATATTTGCTTCTAAAACATAGGAAGCACTTTTCAATTATGTTTTAATTTTTTTCTCTGTGTGCCTTTGTTCCTTTTGATTTTAAACTCCAATAAGTGTAGGCAATTCTCATTATCATATAGTAAATACTACTGAATTTAAGTGAAAATTTCAAGATAACATAGAAAAGGACTTTAGGAATAACCACCATTAAGATGTGTTTCTCCTGGTGTGCCTGGGTGGCGCAGTGGGTTAAGCCTCTGCCTTCAGCTCAGGTCATGATCTCAGGGTCCTGGGATCGACATCAGGCTCAGGAGCCTGCTTCCCTCTCTTTCTCTGCCTGACTCTCTGCCTACTTGTGATCTATCTCTCTGTCAAATAAATCACACAAAAAAAGGATGTATTTCTCCTTTAACATACATTTCTATTCAACAAATAGGAAACAAATTCTAAACAATAGATAATAGATAATATAAATTAAAGTAATAGGGCCTTGGTACAACCTGATTTTCAATATCATGACATTTTTAAGATTTTGGTCTTCATCAAAAGGGCTCTAAATATGCAGAATGACTTGAATTATAGTATTGCACCAAAGTGTCTCTTATATCATTAGCTCCAAAGAAAATTTTTAGTTTAGGGTATAGTGAAATCAAAAGTCCAAAACTGATTGAATATTTTATATACATTATTTCTTCCTGTTTTCTTTGTTTTATTGCCAACTCTCAATCAGAAGCAATAAGTAACTAATATAAGCAAAAAGAACCTAAATATAGTCGAGTGTACTTGTCAATTTTGAATTAAACTGCTTGAATAGATATCAAACATATATAGGTAGCTGATAAACCATAGACATATTTAAGCAACATTAAAAAAAAATATTTTATGGGGCGCCTGGGTGGCTCAGTGGGTTAAGCCGCTGCCCTCGGCTCAGGTCATGATCTCAGGGTCCTTGGATCGAGTCCCGCGTCGGGCTCTCTGCTTAGCAGGGAGCCTGCTTCCTTCTCTCTCTCTCTCTCTGCTTGCCTCTCAGTGTACTTGTAATTTCTCTCTGTCAAATAAATATATAAAATCTTTAAAAAAATATTTTATGTATTTATTTGAGAGAGAGAGAGAGAGAGAGCAAGCGTGAGCAGGGGCCTGGGGGAGGGAGATAGAGGGAGAAGGAGAAGCGGACTCCTCACTGAGCAGGGAGCTGATACAGGGCACAGTCTCAGAACCCTGAGATCACAACCTGAGCTGAAGCTAGATGCTCAACTGAGTTGCCTAGGCACTCCCATATGTAAGCGACATTAATGAAACAGTCATAGTGAGTATAGATTCATTTTAGCAACATCTTAGCTGTTCATACCAAAAGAGGGGAGAAGACACATGACCTTCCTGGGTCTCAGTTTCCTCAGTTGTTAAATAAAACGTTGGACATGGCTCACTCAAATGCTTGTGTACCAGATGCCAGTGTTGGAAATACAAAGATGTACAAAATGGATTGGGCTCTTGTCTTTTAGAAATCTAAATGTAGATGAATTTAATTTTTTTTTTCCTCTGTGGTTTCATAAGCATGGCATGATGGTATAAGTTAAATGAGATGGAGAATGAGGCATTATCCATATTTGATTCTTTTTCATATTTGCTCTTTTTTTCCAGAAGCACATTTTACTGATGTTTATATGATAAAACAAATTCTCATTAGAAGACAAGTTTTAATGGTTGAATTGCAATAAACATATTGCCACTATTTTGTGTAGTAATTGGCTCTTGGCTTTAAAACAACGGAAGATTGGTCAATGTATTGATCCCACATAGACTACGATTTAGTCAGACATATGCATTTTAATTCCCAAAGAGAGTCCCTTGTAGAGATTTCACTTTGTACACTGACTCTTACTCAATTCTATACTGACATTATTGTCTATGGCCTTGCATATGACTGGGTAATGGGGACAGGACATTTTTCTATTCCTTTAAGTGCTGTGTAGCAGGGACAACTTGTTCAAAAGTATGCATTACGTAGCCCACTTTTAAAACGAACAATGGATGATGAATAACAAGTTCAAAGAAATAAGCAAATATTCACTGTCTTAATAAATCTGTCCCATGGAAGTTTTGGAATTGACCAGAATGACATAAAGACACTCAGAGGAAGGTAATGATTTTGAATCCATATTATAAATGATTTTTATTTTTAGTTCTTTAAGTCTGTATTTGTTAATATCATGAGGGATGTTTTCACTGTCAGACTTTGATCATATCCAAAGAACTGGTCTTTATGATCAGGAAACCTGCCACTGTACTTTAAAAAATATGATCTCAGTACATTGCAACTACATTATATTTCTAAGTGAAGAAGTATATAATAAACAAGTCAGTGATAAAGCAGATGCTATTTAGCTCACTTTTTCATTTAAAGATTATAAAATTGTAATACTCCTTAGTGGAACAGGAATATTTCCATGGTATTAAACTGATAGGGATTTTTCCCCCCAGTAACTTTATGACTTTCAGATGAAAAGCCATGTCTGGTGGTGCAGATTATACTATTTATTCTTTAGGGAAAATATCTCTTCTTTTATTGAGACTGGGATTTGAGGCTTAATGTCTGCTGGAAAGGAGGAAGCTATGATGGAGGAAAGTCTTTTCCAGGGAGAAATAAAATGGGATGCCATTCTTTTCTGAACATGTGGATTGAGAAATGAGAAGAGAAATGAGATGTGTAAAGAGGTCAGATTTCCATGCCATCATTTTCCTCCTCTAACGAATAGAACCTAGTGTATATAGTAGAAGCATCCACATGATAGGGTCTAGTGGAAGCAAGCTAAGCACTGCAAAACTCAGAATCTTATATTTAACCTTACCCAATGTGGCAAAGATAAAAACACAAATATGATGAAGGGAGTTAGCTAAGAGATGGCATGAGGCAGCCTTCTGGACTCCAGTGGTATGGACAGAGTATGAAGGGATTAAGAAATTTCCTTATCTCCTGGTTGAGAGGATATGGAGGGACTGATAGGGTCAGTGGACCATCAGAGGCCCAAAGTTAAAACAAAGACAGAGTGTAAAGAACAGAGTCACAGATCTAAGATCACAAACTCTCATGGTAGATGTCATCAAGATTCTTCAGTAGGCTCATCACACCATAGTAGGTCCAAGTTCAGGAATTAGATTAGACCAGTCACTTAACAACAGGAACTGGAAAGGATCCTGAGGACCCCATAGACATTCAGTATCACCTTCTGTCATAACACTGTGAGCTCCTGATGTCCCCAGACACTATATAAGGGTAGAGCCAGGAGAGAGAGAATACTGCAGTTACCACTGCTACATAGAAAACTATTCAAACACTTACTGGTATAAAACAACCATGTTAATTATGCTCATGGATTTTGTAATCAGAAATTTGGACAAGGCATAGTGAGGATGCTTTTTCTCCAACACATGGTGTAAAGCCTTATCTAAGAACACTCACTGGTTGAAAGTACCTTGATTGCTGGGGCTGCAGTTATTGGGAGGGTCTTCATTCACATGTCTGGTGGGCAACGTTGGCTGTTGGTTAAGACGTCCTCTGGCGGTGCCAGCCAGAGCACCTCCACCCGTCCTTTCCATGTGGCCTGGTTTTCAAAACATGGAAGACTTAGAGTAGTTGGGATGCCCTATATGGCATTTCTGGGTTTGTTTAACAGCAAGTGTCCCAGTAGTCAAGATGAAGCTTTATCACTTTTTATGATCTAGCTTTGGAAGTCACAGAGTGTCACTTTGGCCACACTCTGTTGTTTGGAGCATTCACAAATCTAGATTTGAGGGGAAGGGACCTAGACCCCATTTCTTGATGGGAAATGGCAAGTCACATTGTAGAAGAGCAAGTGGGGTGGGAAATATTGTTCTGGCAATTTTAGGAGAGTATAGGGAGAATCTGTGGAATATATTTCTTGAAAGATAGTATAGTGCACTAGAAGGAAACCAGTGAAACCCTAAGCGATTCAGAGAACGTGAATTGAAGAGTTTAAATTTTCTTGTAACTCGATAGAATGTGGTTCATAGAAAAGATTCAATTTGTTTCCTTTTCATGTATTGTAGCCGTAGATATTTATTTTGTAATCCCACTATGCTAGCCCAATTGATTTGAATTTAATTTTGAGATCATTGTGTTCTCTATCAATGACATGTTAATAGCTAGCCTGTATCTCTGGTGCTTCATCCCAATTTCAACCATCCATGAACAAATATTTCTCTCTTATCTATAGTCAGACAGTCTTTTGAGTCCCTCCAAATGATGATTGCTTATTTCTTAAGGTTCTCAAAAGCTCTTCATCTTGGGGGCACCTGGGTGGCTCAGTGGGTTAAAGCCTCTACCTTTGGCTCAGGTCATGATCCCAGGGTTCTGGGATCAAGCCCCCGCATCGGGCTTTTTGCTCGGCTGGGAGCCTGCTTCCTCCTCTCTCTCTGCCTGCCTTTCTGCCTACTTGTGATCTCTGTCAAATAAATAAATAAAATCTTTAAAAAAAATAGCTCTTCATCTTAAATACTATTCTATGATGTATCTTCCAATTCTGACCAAATTCTTCAGAATAAATAGCACTTTCTAAAAAGCTTTTAAAAATTGTATTTTCCAGGGTGTCTGGGTGGCTCAGTCAGTTAAGGGGCTGCCTTCAGCATGGGTCATGATCCCAGGGTCCGCGGATTGAGCCCTGCATCAGACTCCCTGCTCAGTGGAGAGTCTCCCTGCTCAGTGGAGAGTCTGCTTCTCCCTCTTCCTCTGCCTGCCAGTCTGCCTACTTGTGCTCTCTCTCTGTCTCTCTGTCAAATAAATAAATAAATAAATAAATCTTTAAAAAATTTATATTTTCCCTTCTAGTCCTCATATCCTTTATGTTCCCTGGCCCCCTTCTCCCAGGGGAATTTTATATGTGCTATCTTGCTTGTTTACAAAATTAAAGACTTTGTAATTTTACCCCAGTTGGTTTAAAAAAATATATCCAGTCATGGCAACAGAAACACACAGAACCATAAGCATATTTATTCATGGTGGGTAAAAATATGGATGTAAGGGAGTGACCAAATGATGCAAAGAAGTTTTTCCTTGTAAGATTTTGGGATGGAGTGGGGAGTCAGTACTCAAAGGAAAAGGCACCCACTATGTCGATAGGTGCACATTCTCTTAAAGTTAGAGATGATTCTTACAGCCCTAGGACAGGTGAGAGAGCCAGGAGTGCCCACGGAAAAACATATTGCCTCCTTAGGCCATTGTGGAAGGGAAGCCAAAAAGCTGTTTGCTTTCCAGTCATTTTGGCTGAACTGATTGATATTCCAAAGATAGGGAATTTTATTTTATTTTTTCACTGTTTTAAAAAAAAAATTGGAACCAAAGGGTATTCTGCTAAGCAAAATAAGTCTATCAGAGAAAGACAGTTATCACATGATCTCACTGATATGAGGCATTTGAGAAACAAGACAGAGGATCATAGGGGAAGGGAGGGAAAAATGAAACAAGATGAAGCCAGAGATGGAGACAAACCATAAGAGACTCTTAATCTCAGGAAACAAACTGAGGGTTGCTGGAGGGAATGAAGGTGGGAGGTTTGGGGTGGCTGGGTGATGCACCTTGGGAAGGTATATGTTTTGGTGAGTGCTGTGAATTATGTAAAACTGATGAATCACAGACTTGTACCCCTGAAACAAATAATATATTATATGTTAATAAAAAATAAATAATTGAATTATAGTTGACATACAGTACTATGTTAGTTTCAGTTGTACAACATAGTGACTGGACAACTCTATACATTATGCTATGCTCACGACAAGTGTAGCTACCATCTGTCACCACACAATGCTATTACAATACGATTGATTATATTCTCAATGCAGTACCTTTCATCCCTGTGACGTATTCATTCCATAATCGGAAGTCAGTATCCTATTCCTCCTTACCCATTTTGCCCATCCCTCCATCCCTCTCCCCTATGGCAACCACCAGTTTCTTGTTTGTATTTATGGGTCTCTTTCTCTTTTAGTTTGTTTGTTCTTTTGTTTTCTTGTTAGATTCCATATGTAAGTGAAATCACGTGTATTTGTCTTTCTTTGTCTGACTTATTTCACTTGGTATAATACCCTCTGGGTCTATTTACATTGTTGAAAATGGCAAGATCTCATTACTTTATGGCTGAGTAATATTCCATTACACACACACACACACACACACACACTTACATATCACATCTTCTTTATCTATTCATCTAGGGATGGATATTTGGGTTGTTTCCAGATCTTGGCTATTGTAAATAATGCAGTAAACACAGGGGTATATATATCTTTTTGAATTAGTGTTTTTGTTTTCTTTGGACAAATATCCAGTAGTGGAGTTACTGATCGTATGATATTTCTATTTTTAATTTCTTGAGGACCCTCCATAGTGTTTTTCACAGTGGTGGCACCAATTTACATTCCCACCCACAGTGCATGAGGGCTTCTTTTTCTCCATATCCTTGCCAACACTTGTTATTTCTTGTCTTTTTCATTCTTGCTGTTCTGAAAGGTGTAAAGTGATATTTCATTGTGGTTATTTATGCTTCACTGATGTTTAATGATGTTGAGCACAAAGTTGGGGAATTTTATTTTTTAAGATTTTATTTATTTATTTGAGGTAGGCAGAGAGGCAGGCAGAGAGAGAGAGAGAAGGAAGCAGGCTCCCCACTGAGCAGAGAGCCTGATGTGGGGCTCGATTCCAGGACCCTGGGACCATGACCTGAGCCAAAGGCAGAGGCTTAACCCACTGAGCACCCAGGTGCCCCCAAAGTTGGGGAATTTTAAATGGTATAAGCAACCTTAGTGCCTACATGTCATTTATTCACTTAATGCTCACTATTTTAAATTTTAATATTAATGAATATTTATTCCTGTAATCTTGTGGTAAATACATTTAAATAGCTTGTGCCCTGTGTGTTTTATTGTTACAATTTCTAGGGGAGGGCAGGAATTTACAGAGGTTATCTTGAAATGCAACTATAATTCCTTACTCTATTTATTATATATGTGCTATCACTTATTATGTTCCATGATAATGTACTTGAAAGGGCTTTAGACAGAAGCCTAGGATTTGGTCATAATTTTGCTCTTAAATAAGAAGGTATTTCTCTTTTCTGGGTCTTAGTATCCTCATGTTAAACGATGAAAAGATGTGTTAGATGAAATAATTTCAAAGTTTCCCTTTAGCTATGAACTTATTGGTCTCTCTTATTTTAAGGAAGTGATAAAGAATAATAAAGAATTTATAGTTTAATTTTGCACAAAATGATTCTCATGTACATCCACTTTTTACTTGGTCACACACTGACATTTATGAGGGAATTGTATTAGGGGGTTTGGAGTATTCCTTTTCTGTATAACTTTATATAGGTTTTGTAGAATCCTGATGAAATAACTGAAGTATGTTTTTATTATAAAGGTGAAAAAAATCCTGTGCAATAACACAGCACTTCAAATAAATTTAGAAATACCATAAATGAATAAATGTGAAATTGAATTATCTTTGAACTTCAGGCATATGACCTAAATTTAATTTTATTGTATCATACAAATGCTTTGTTTCTATTCATGTGGAAGAATAGGAAAATAAACTAGTGGAGATAGTAGAATACTTTGGAAAGAAAATAGTCAATTTAAGTACAAATAACTAAGAAAGATTGCTGATGTGTTTGAAAAAGAAAAGAAACCCTTACCTTATTTTGGTAATTATTATGAGAGTTAACATATTGTTTTAGCAAAAGGCATCTAGATATTTCACTTGTTTTTCAGATTGAGTGTTTTATCTTAAATTGTGACTTACTTTGTGAAATTTGATAACACTTGAGATTTTACTTAATATTACATAAACTGTTAGCTGAGCATAGTTAAAGCATATTATTTTAGAAACCATTAAAACATAATAATCATTTTTATAGGGTGAAGACTAGAAATGGATTTGTAATATTTTTCTTTTGTATAACAGAATTCTATTAGAGGTAGTTTATATACATTTTTGACCAGAATTTCCCCCCCAAAAAATAGCATATGTAAAACTGTAATTTTTGATAGATTTAAAAATTGATTTGAATGTGCTGGTGAGCCCTCAACCCAATTTCTTTGTCCATTAAGTTCTCTTCCTTCCTGACAGAGCTCCTTATACACCTCAGAACCGTGGGCATCTGAAGAGCAGTTTGAAAATCAGTACCTTATTGTAAAGTAATTCTCTATTAGTCTATAAATGGCAACACTAACTTTTTACAGCACGATCGATTTTAAAATAGGTACCATTATTCACTGAAATTTCTAAATATATATATATACATATATGTATATCCAATCTAATAGATATTAAATTCTATGTCTGAAGGAGAGTAGCATATGAAAAAAAGACAGTATAGTTTAAAATGCTGTTCCAGATTTCCTACCAATAATTAAATGAAGTAGGGAGATTATATGTGAGAAATCAATGGTTATCCTCAAACAAACAAAATATATTGCTCCTACTTGTTCAAATTGGTACATTAAAATCCTGCCTAGATTACATTTGTGAAAAACACAGCACTACTGATATATCAAAATAGTAGGAAATGTACTTTATTTTGGGTTACTTTTATTGAATCTTCCCACTTCTGGAAGGTTTAAAATGATTGGAGTGTCAGATCTGAATGTTTCTCTGGATGTTAATGAACTGTTCAGGTTTACTCAGTTGAGGTTAGCAGTGGCTAGAAATCTCTGCAACACAATTTATGGCATTTATACAATGTGTTTGTCTTTGTAGAATGTTTGCCACTGAGCATCTTCCTGAGAAGCAGTCAATAAATTTTTGACTGACAGGGGACAGAGCTAACAGATGTCTTCGTTGGCAGTCTCAATATAGCAAAAGCAGACTTTCTTTTTTCCCTTTTTAAAAAAATTTTATTTTATTTTTTCAGTGTTCCAGGATTCCTTGTTTATGTACCACACCCGGTGCTCCATGCAATGTGCGCCCTCCATAATACCCACCCCCAGGCTTGCCCAATCCCCCAGCCCCCTCCCCTCCAAAACCCTCAGCAGACTTTCTTGTCATTGTTTACGTGCTTTCATTTCTTCCTCAGTTTTCTGTCACCCTTAGTCATAAACATTGTAGCATCTCCTCTGAGCATGTAACCTTAGGTTTATCTTACCTTTTTCTCCTCTCATATTCCAGTAGTCAGCAAATCAAGACAAGTTATCATGTCCCTAGGCCCACGAAACCATAACCATATTTTTCAACCCAAATTTCCATGCCCTTGAATCAGAACTGGATTATCCTTGTGGGACGCTGGGCAAAGGCCTGTTGGTTCTCAGATTAGATAATCTTGTCCTTAGTAATGATATCACACTGGACATCACTAATCCTTAAAAACTTTTAGTGTAGTTTGGTGTTATAGAAATTATCCAACTGCTGGGAAGTCCTCATTTACACACTTCTATTTGTGAGCCACTGGTGTAATCACATTGTGCTAGGAAATGCTAGGAGAAACCAAGCGTGGTCTTTCACTTAAATGACTTTATAAATAGCTTGAGAGGCAGTATTATACTGTGGTTAAGAATGGACTCAAGAGGGGTGCCTGGGTGGCTCAGTGGGTTAAGCCGCTGCCTTCGGCTCAGGTCATGATCTCAGGGTCCTGGGATCGAGTCCCGCATCGGGCTCTCTGCTCAGCAGGGAGCCTGCTTCCTTCTCTCTCTCTCTGCCTGCCTCTCCATCTACTTGTGATTTCTGTCAAATAAATAAATAAAATCTTAAAAAAAAAAAATGGACTCAAGAGACTGCCTGAATTCAAATCCCTCTTTTATCACTTCCTAAAATGTGCAGCTTTGGGCAAGTCCCTTTACTTTTTTATCCTTCAGTTTCTGTATGGCTTCAGTAAGGATTATGAAAACCACTACCTCATGTAGTTGTGAGAATTAAATGAGTTAATTGGGCTAAAAAGCTTTGTGCTTTGCATATAGTAAACACGCTTAGGGTTTGCTGTTACCATTAACTAGTTGGGAGGCGCTTCCTTGTCTCTTCTCTCTTTTCTCATGCTACATGCATTTTGGGCTCATTGAGCTGAACTCCAAAAATAAGGCCAAAAATGCGTCTCTCAGTATTTATTTGCAGTAATTGATGTGGTCTCGTGTGTGTATTTTTGTGCTGCAGTTGAAAGAGAAGGAGCTGAGAATGACGCTGGGTATGTCTCAGGCAGGCCCGCGGGCTGGTTTGAATGGCTGTGTTTAAAGATGGACAGAACGAGTGCTCTAAAAGAGATCTGGAAGAAGCCAGGCAAGAGGTAATGGTCAGAGGAGAAGAGAACTCTCAAGAGAGAGTTTGTGAAGAGCAAACAGTTACTTTGAAGTGTTGCAAAATAGCTTCTGAAGGCTGACTTTATTGATTTGCCATTACTTACTCCACTTCACTCTAGACTAGTTGCCTAGTTCAAGTAAATCAATACACTTTTAACACTGGGCACTTAAACAAACAAAAGAAACCTATTTAGTAGGGGCATGCCCCAAACAGGAAAGTCTGAGACCAAGTAGTTTTCTAGGCCCCACTGCTGGCTGCAGAGCTGATTCCCAGGAACAGGATATTTTACCGCGGGCATAGATTAGTTGGGGTAGCTCCAGTGTGGATGGCTTCCCCCGGAAGATGGGAACATCTCCCCAGTCCTGGGAGAGTAAGAGAAGGGTCCATTCTAATGGACGGGTAATACTAGCTATAGCAACCCAGTTGGTTGAGTGGAACTCAGAGCTTTGGAGCTTTCCCCCACTTCTCATTCCCAAGAACTTCTCTCAGGGCAGAATCAGATCCCCCTTGTTCCTGCTTCCCAAGACTGTCACAATAAGTTTATGTCTCATTGGCTTATTTTGTTCTGGTACCCAGACAGAGAAGAGGGGCTTCAATTACTCTAGCAAATCAGAATACAGTAGATGCTCATCGTTCTTTGCAGTGATGTAGGTATTCTTGGGAACACTGAATTAGCGAATACTGAATCATTGCCTCGAATTAGGTGCCTATGTTTCTTGTTGCAACATTTTCATCAAGGAGTCAGTGTGTAACCTTGTTTTATTTGTGTTTCAGTTTTTTTTAACTCTATTTAGTATATATTGTTGATTCATTAACACAATTAACATCCAACAGCACTGTAACTCCTGCCTGAAGGAAGCTTATCCAACACATGTATTTTCTCCATAATACATTGCAAAGCCGCCTTGTGCTCAGGAACACTAGACAGTAATACTTCAGCTCTATGCTTGAGGCATTTTCAACAGTCATATTACCATCAGGAAGCACAAAAATGTGGAAAGGGCACTAAATATACTGAGAAGGACCTTCATTTAGAAGGACTTGTTTACTATAGAGATAAAACAAGAAGGCAGAGTGTTGCCTTGTTTGACTGCTGCTGGGAGTATCCATGGGTGATAAATTTTTCACCACTCTGTGCATGTCCATGTTTGTGAATTTCCATGAAAGCACCATGGGTATTGATTTTGGGCTTCCAAGTAAGTTTTAGCGAGTGGGCAAATTCATAAATGTGGAATTCACCAATACCAAGGGTCAGCTGTATTCTCCAGGCTGGGTCATATTGACTAGGGCCAAGGTATTTTTGATTCATGAAATTTTTGATTCAAACATGCTTACCACCTGAATCTTAAACATTAGGATGGCTTCATACCTCCATTTTCCCAAGGCAGAAGAACCATCTGCAGTAATTTCCATGCATAGACCAAAACCTGCCTCATTTGGAAAAAAAATTAAATCCCAATTCTTTAATTTAAATTGTCTCCTCAAAAACTTTAACAAATCTTGTCGTACAGCATAACGTAAAATTAGGAAAGAGGCTTTTCCCTTTTGTCCTGCAATGCTCTGGCCTAGTTGCCTCTTCTAGTTAATAGCCTTCACTCAGATCTCAGAGGTCATGAGAGGTGGTAGTGGAGCTGGTCTGGGAGGTTTCTCAGGGTGGCTCACAAGCAGGAGCCATGGAGGCATAAAGATGTTTGGGATGGCTGCTTCCTGGGCAATTGTGAGGACTCTTTGGAATGTCCCAGAATAATGGGATATTTTGGAGGTACCAGTTTTTGTAATTAGGCTTGTGGAGAATTATGCCATGATAAGTTAAACTTTAAAAGGATATATGACCTTATTTTGTAGGCCTGTAATTTATGATCACTTGGATTACAAAATTCCGATTAAAATACCAGTCAGAGATGCATGGGTGGCTCCATTGGTCAAGCTTCTGACTCTTGATCTCAGCTCAGGTCTTGATCTTGGGGGGGGGTAGGCCCCATGCATGGTATGGGGCCTACTTAAAACAAAACAAAATAAAACAAAACAAAACAAACCCATGGACATTCATGTAATAGAACATCCATCATTTATTGAATACCTATTGTATGCCATACATACCAAAAGGTATTTTACAGATTTCTTTCTTTTTTTTTTTTTAAAGATTTTATTTATTTGAAGGGAGGAAGCAGGCTCCCTGCAGAGCAGAGAGCCCGATGCAGGGCTCGATCCCAGGACCCTGGGATCATGACCTGAGCTGAAGGCAGAGGCCTTAACTCACTGATCCACCCAGGCGCCCCCAGATTTCTTTTATGTAAAAATGGAATTACTACTTCCATTTTGTAAATGAGAAACTATAGGTTAGATAAATTAACAAATCTGCTTAATCTAGAAACTTAGAAATCTAGAATTTAAAGTTAGACCTATCTGGCTTCAAATTCCACCTCAGTTTACTACATTTCCTCAAATATGCACACGAAAAGGTGACCAAATAGAGGTTTAGAGTGTAAAGAATTTTTAGAAATTTGGTAAGGCTTGAAAGAAAGATAAATATACAGTGATAATCTTCGGCAATTCTCTCTATCCCAAGAAAGATATTTTTTCTAGGGCCACATGGCCATCATTAACGTACATCAGTCTGTAACAATAGTACGCATAGGAGGCTGATGTCACAAAAGACTGATGTTTAAAAAAAAGAGTGCCGTCTTATAAACTTACCAAATTTATTTTGTGCTTCATTGAGCTCTAGAAAAATAATTCAGATTTTAATTAATCTAATATATGTACAACACTTAAAACCAAGCAGTTTAAAAGGTTATGACAAAATATACCAGTTTTCTACCCCACTTCTTTCTACTTTAGATCCTGCCCCTTAAAGGGGAACTGTATGTTCTTCTTTATATCAGTCGTTAACTTCCTTCACATCTCTAAAGAAGCTGCTTCTACTGCTGGCTTTTAATGTACTGATTTTAGATATATACTGACTTTTGTCACTGTAGTTATGAATTTACCTTACTGATGTAAGTCTTCCTATTCCCACCGCCTCTCCATATAGTTTTATCACTCTTCTTCGTTTTCACTATCAATATTTATAATATTTTGATGCTGAACTATATATGCTTTGTACCGTGATTATGTTTCATGTCCTGTGCAATAATTTGTGGACATCTTATTTGCTGCCTTTACTCTTCTGTTCTCTGTTTCTGTGAAATTGTATCTTTTCATTCATTATTGTTGATTTTGAGTGGTTTGGGAATAGATATAAAATCATGTTGAAGTGGAATTTCGATGTTATTATCTGTTTATAGCAGCTATTGGATTGGAAGTGTGACTTACAGACCGTTATAGGAGGGTGTGAGTAAAAACTGGAGCTTTTCTCCATCCTTAAGAAATGATGGATAGAACATACTCCTCCTCTCTTCGCAGAAGTCCATGAGGCACCAGTGTACTTTCCTAGACTCTGGAATTTGGCATTTTTGTGGTATCTCGTGGCCTATTTAAAAATTGAAAACTTCTTCCCTGATCACTTTGAATTAATTTTTTTTAAAATAAAAAACCAATATATTGCTGATCATGCAATATAGGAGAATCCAGCCCATTTCCATTTAGTGTAAAATCAGCTGTACTATGTTTTTTCCATCTTGCTTAAGATGACTATTTCTTTCATTATATCATTTCCTTTTTCTCTTTATTTTTGCAGACCTGTTGACATTACATTTAATTCCCACTTTTCCACTTGTTAATTTATATCATAATTTTTATACCACAATTTCTGTTTTTTATATCATAACTTCTATTCCATGTCTTTACTATTATATGAAACAGGATATTAATGATCTCCTCCCACATGTTTTATTTCACCACTGCTTTTTCTCTAATACAATGATATATTTAATATGTTTTTACCTTTCTCTCCCTATAATACCTCCATTTTGCTGAAAACGTTTATGATTTTTAAGGCATTCACTAAGTTTTCAAAATATCCCTTATTTGTTTGTTTATTTTAAAGATTATTTACTTATTTGCTTGAATGAGAGAGAGAGCATGAGCAGGGGGAGAGGCAGAGGGAGAGAGAAAGGGTGAAACAAACTCTCTACTGAGCGGTGAGCCTGATGTGGGGCTCCATCCCAGGACCCTGGGATCAGGACCTGAGCAGACGGCTTAACGAGCCGAGCTACCCAGGTGCCCTTCCCTTATTTATATTACACATTCTTTTTATCCATTTAGATTTAATGATAATGCATTGAAAAGCCCCTATCTTCTACTCTTGCCCTCCTCATATTTCTCTATCTGTGTTGACCCATTTGCCTAGTTTCTCAAACATTTTCTTCAGTTGTGGCATGTTGGTTATGTTTTGTCTGAATCCTTGAATATGTGAAATACCTTTCTTTCACCCTGACATGTAATTGATACCTTGGCTAGCTTTAGGATTCTTGGTTTGTAGTTCTAATTTATCAATTACCTGTAGATAGTCTATTGTTTTTTAGCTTCTAGAGTTGTAGAGGAGGAGTCTGGTAGTCATCTGATTCTTTTGCCTACAGAAGTAACTTGTTCTTACCACATGAGGACTTACAAAATGTTCTCTTTACCCTTGTTTATTACTTTCCTGTGGGCTGTAACAAATTACCCCAAACTGTGTGACTTCAACAACCAAAATGTATTCTGCACAGTTCTGGAGTCCAGAAGCCTGGGATAAGTATCACTGGGCTGAAGTTACGGGGTCAGCACTTCCACACTCTCTCTGCGGGCTCTAGGGGAGATTCCATTCCTTACATCTTTGGTTTCTAAATACGCAGCAAACATTTACTCTAAATGTTTAGAGGATCTTCAGAATAGATGAGCAATAGAGAGCATTCAGAATACATCCTGTTTTCTAGCTTCTGGTGACTGCCAGTATTTCTTGTCTGTTTCTGTACCATTTGAATTCCAGACCCTGTCTACTTCTGTCTATGCATAATGTATTACCTGCCCCTCTCTTATGATGGCATTTAGGGACTACCCAAATAATCCAGGATGATCTCACCATCTCAAGATCCTTAATCACATCTGCAGACTTTACCATGTAAAGCAACATTCATGGGTTCCAGAGATTAGGACCTGATGTCCTTACTAAACCTCGAATTTCTAAATTGCTAGGTAGGACTTGGCTGTGTCTTTTAAATCTCAGTAAGGGCCTTAAATTGGTAGATTCAAATCCATCCATCCCTACCTTCCCCTACCTTCCTCCTTTCCTTCCTTCCTTCCTTTCTCTCTCTTTTTCTTTTAAAAAATATTTTATTCATTTATTTTATTTTAGAGAGAGAGAGAGAGAGAATGAGTTGGGGAGGAGTAGAGGGAGAGGGAGAGAATCCCAGGCGGACTCCATGCTGCATGTGGAGCCGGACCCAGGGCTTGATCCCACAACCCGGAGGTCATGACCTAAGTCAAAACCGCTTGATGCTTACTTACTTACTTTACACTTACTTGATGCTTAACCGACTGAGCCAGGAAGGTGCCCTTCAAATCTTTCTTAAAATGAGATAAATCTTCCTTTGTGATTTATATAATTTTTACTTTGTTACTTTTTTCTTCTGAAATATGATTTAATATTAGATATTCTAAATCATCGTTTTTTTTTCTTTTCCCTCATGATTATGCTGTCTTCATATTTTTTTCTCTTTTTAGGTATTTCATCCTCTAGATCTTCAAAGACACTAATTTGATCTCCTTTACTTCAATTAAACTCTATTTAATTTCCAATTAAAATATTTTCCAGAAATATTTTTCTTAATATAATGAAATCACAGATGATTTATAATCATTATTTTGCGTTGCTGTTCATCTGATACAGTAGTTTTAAGGTCCTACTTGGTTTCTTTTTCCTCTTTATATTTATTACAATTTATATGATTATATATGTATATATGTATTTGTTATGGCCTTGTCTTAATTATATTGTTTTGTTATTTTTTATTTCCCATTGGGGCTTAGATTAACGTGCTGGGTATCTTAGAGATGCCAAACTTTGAATAGAATTGGGAAGTACTCTCTGCTGCCATGGTCTTGTTAATTCACAATTTACTTTAAAAAAAAAAAATTTTTTTTTTTTTTTTTTTTAAGAGATGGGGCAGAAGGGGCAGAGGAGGAGGAGAGAGAATCTTAAGCAGGCTCCATGCTCGGGGTGGAGCCGACACGGCGCTCAATCTCTTGGGCTCTCTAGGCCCAAGATCATGACTTGAGCCTAAATCAAGAGTCGAATGCCCAACAACTGAGCCGCCCAGGCACCCCCAAAATTTACTAATTTTTTGTTGTGTACTAAATTTCCAAGATGTTTTCCAAAGTCTGAGTTTTAAAATTTCTTCCTTTAAGAATTACTGGGTTTTAAGCCAGCAGACAGATAATTTGCTAGTGGATCATCTTTATGCTTCAGAACCTGTATCTAAATTTTACCCAATTTTTTGGGTCTAGAGTATACCTTAGCTAGAGTAGCCCTACTTCAATGATATGACCTTTCTTTCTTTCTCTCTCTCTTTTTTTTTTATTTTAAAGATTTTATTTTTTTATTTAACAGACAGAGATCACAAGTAGGCAGAGGTAGGCAGAGAGAGAAAGGGGGAAGCAGGCTTGCCGCCTGAAGCGGAGCTCGATCCCAGGACCCCAGGACCACGACCTGAGCCGAAGGCAGAGACTTTAACTCACTAAGCCATCCAGGCGCCCCTGATATGACCTTTCTATGAGGGGTCAACTGAGTCCCTGGGTTCAGTGACATCTCTCCATTTTGGCTAGTCAGAATTTCTGTATTTTAAGCAGTTTGCAATCACTAGAATATACATTTTATTTTACAGTTCCTAGAAGTAGTTCTCTACTGGACCACTTTGAGTCTTACTGTGTGCACACACAGCTTAGAACTTAGCCAAAGTGTTAAGAGGATCCGTATGTAAATTTGTGAGATCTTTTTCAGTGCAGCTTCCTTGTCTACAGTATCCATTTCTACAAACTTCAGCCCCTTCAGCAGCTCCAGATTTTGTTATCTACCTCCTCAGCTCATGATACTGCTGTGCTCTGCTTGACTTGACCCCCCTTATAGTCTAGAAATTTTCCTGGATGGAAATTTATGGCTACAATGGGCTTACCTTATGTGCTTACCGTCTCAGGAATCAGAGTTAAATGCTGCCTTTTGACTAAAGTCTGAAAATATTATTTTATATATTAGTTTTACAGTCACTTACTATAAGAAGAGTAGGGTGGTATCAGCTCCCTTATATTTGAAATTTCTCCTATTGTGTACATGATATCCTTACTTGAAAATTTCTAAGACATTTTAAATGCAACATGTCCAAAAAATTTCTGGTTTTCCTTCCTTAAAATCTCATCCAGTTATACAAGTAGAAATGTAGAAGTTGGCCTTTATACACCCCTATTTCTCACCTCCCACATCCAGAGAGTCCTCAAAATCCCCACGTACCTCTAGAATGTATGCGTCCTTCCTGCTCGACTACTTACCTGGTAGACTAAGATACCATGCTTCTCAACTAGTTTACTTAACTCTTGCCTCTTTCTCCCCCAGTCTATCTTCTCCTTGTAGACCTACTGATCCTGTGTAAAAGCAAACCTGATTATGTTTGTTTCCTCCCCACCTCCTGGTAGGAATCCTTCAGTGGATTCTGGAAGATGTCAGTAAAACTCCTTCACATGGCTTTTTGGTCTCTGCATGATCTTTTCATTACCTACTGTTCCAACTTTGTTGAGGATCTCATTGACCTTATTCTATTCTCTTTATTCCATGAGATGTTGTTAATGCTCCTTTCTAGAAATGATCTTCCTTTAGTCACTTAGTTAACCTTCTCTCATCCTTTAAACATCAGTCCAGTTCTTTCTACTTTAAGGCCAACTCCTTGATTTCATTGTGCCAAATTCTTCCATTAAGACACTCAAGTAAATTAAGGTACATCAGCTGAATTTTCACATTTGTATGATTTCTTTTGATTTAATGTGTTTATCTTTTACTAGAATAAATGTCATGAAAACTGTTTTGTTGATAATTTTATTCACCATACTTAGTGATAGAGGTGAGTGAAATAGCAAAAAGAGGCGAAATAAAGGTGATTACTTAATATTGATTGATTGAATAAGTAAATCTCAGAATGAATAATACATATCCATAGATTTAACAATGTTCATAAATGTTATCACTATGAGAATTGTAGGCATATTTTCCATTAGGAATATAAGATTCATATCTTTATCAGTGACAAAACTATCACAATACCAATTTCCAAACTGAATGAAAAACCCTTTTTCTGTGAATTCTGCTTATATCAAGTTATAAATGAATGCTTAATGTTTTATTGCTGTGTTTAGAATCTAAATACTAAAGTCCCAAAGGTATGTGTAAAAGTGTTTCTAAAATCATGCAAGTGTTAAATTACACATAAAATGAATTAGCAGCCAAAATTCTATTTAACATTCTTTTATTGTAATTCTGTGGTACTTATTTTAACTTATGCTGGTGTACCAGCTACCGTGCTTGGGCTTCACAAGTATTAATTTATTTATCAGAACATTATGAGATAGATATTATTGTCATTTGCATTTTATAGATGAAGCAACAGAAGAACCTGTATATGAAATAGTTGTCTAATGTTCAACAGTGGAATCAGGGTTTAACTCAGGCTCTTTGGCTTTGGAGAGTTTAGTATTTTCTCTGATTCTGTTTGTGTGGCTTCCAACATCTAGCTAGTTACTTGAAAGCTATAATAATTTGAGGGTAAAGGTTTGTCCCTCTGTATAATTTTTTTTTTAAAATTTTAATGCCTCATCAACACTGGCAATTAAAAATCTGTATCTTCTTTTTCATCTCAGCAAAGCAGCAGGTGAGAAACAAGTATTTATGTGAAATTAGGGATAGGTACCTTGTGAATACTCTCTATGAGGTATTTCTTTTATCTCATACTTTCTCCAAAGAAAAACGGTGTTAATTCTGAAATATTTGTGGGAAGTTGTAAAATGGCCAGAGTTTAAGGATTTTAATGTGACTTATTAGACTGAACGAGAGAAGCCAGAAAATTAGTTATATATACTCAATTTGTTAAATGATCTGTCATAGAATTCGATTTAATAAATCCTTTTAAGAGGGGTGTAGATTTTTATAGGTTTGGCATGGTGTCAAAACTTATGAAATATTTGGAGGTCTCAATTCATCTGTGGCCTCAAAATAGATTCTCTTTAATGAAAGTTAAAAGTTAAAAGGCAAAATTAAAATACAGCCTGCTTTAATGTTTCACAAAATTGCCAGATTGCCAGATGATACTTAATTGGAAGCTCAGAAAATAATGATGAGCAACCTAATCAGGAAAAATCTATTTGGCCTAAATCTCTAGAGAAGGAGGTTGCACAGACAGTAAACAATAAACTAGAGACATTTAAAAATGAGTCTGACAATGAAAAGCAAAACCAAACCAGCTCCTCCTCACAAAAAACGGGCAGAAAAACAACAAAGAAAACAGCTGTTTAACTTAATGTATCACTACATTATTTTTGAGAAAGTTAGACTTCTTCCAACCAAGAAGTTGTGAAAAATGAAAAGTAGTTCTGAGTGCTTCTATGTAATAGGGTCTTCTGTATTTTGCAGTGACTGCTTAAAGTCTTTAGCCAATGTCTGTGGTACATTTGCTCTATTTAAGAATTAGAGCTTGGTATGATTCAGTAATCGCACTACTGGGTTTTTACCCAAAAAAGTACAAAAACATTAATGCACAGAGATACATGCACTCCTGTGTTTATTATAGCATTATGTACAATAGTCAGATTATGGAAACATTCCAAGTATTGTTCATTGATAGATGAATGGATAAAGAAGTGGTGTGTATATATAAATATAAATCTAAGTATAAATATATATAAATATAAAATATAAATATAAGTATAAATATAAGTATATGTATATATGTATATAAATATAAGTATATATGCATATATACACATAAATATATGTATATATTTATATTTATACTTATATATTTATACTTATATTTATATTTTATATTTATATATATTTATACTTAGATTTATATTTATATATACACACCACTTCTTTATCCATTCATCTATTGTTGCAAATATATATATATATATATATATATATATATATATGGCATCGACATGGATGGAGCTAGAGATTATAATGCTAAGTTATATGCTAAGAAATAGGTCAATCAGAGAAACAAAAATATTATAAGATTTCACTTATATGTGGAGTTTAAGAAACAAAACAATGAACAAAGGAAAAAAGAGGGGCACCTGGGTGGCTCAGTGGGTAAAAGCCTCTGCCTTCGGCTCAAGTCATGATCGCAGGGTCCTGGGATTGAGTCCCACATTGGGCTCTCTGCTTAGCAGGGATCCTGTTTCCTCCTCTGTCTCTGCCCGCCTCTCTGCCCACTTGTGATTTCTATCAAATAAATATATAAAATCTTAAAAAAAAAAAAAAAAGGAAAAAAGAGAGATAGAGAAGAACCAAGAAACAGACTCTTACCTATAGAGAACAAACTGATGATTACCAGAAGGGAGGTGGGTGGAAGAATGGGTGAAATAGATGATGGGGATTAAGGAGTATACTTGTGATGAGCACTGTGGGGGGGGGGTGTATGGAGGTGTTACATAACATATATTACATTGTATGTTAACTAACTGGAATTAAAAAAAAAAAAGAATTAGAGCTTGACATACAATGGGTCCAATTTTTTCAAAAAGATTTTTATTTTCTTATTTGAGAGAGAGACTCTGAAGCAGACTCTGCCCTGAATGCAGAACCCCATGCGGAGCTCAGTCCCACAACTACGAGATCATGACCTGAGCTGAAACGGAGTAGAGTGCTCAACTGACTGAACCACCCAGGAGCCCTGAGTCTAGTCTAGTTTTGTTAGAACGTAGGGGAGAAGAACTATATGGCCAGAGAACTAGAATTCTTATTCTGGAAATTCAGAATTGCATTGCTTTTCTTGTAATAGCCATCTTAACCCCTGGGTAATTTTATTAGAGGTGCTGAAGAAATTGCAGGCTCCTTTAGAGCTGTACTGTCCAACAGTAGTGGCTGTTTAAATTCAAATGTAATTTACCTAAAATCAGAAATTTAATTCCTCAGCTGCATTAGCCACATTTTTTTTTTTGTTTGTTAAACACCTTTAATTCATTCTTCTTTTAAAAATTTCTTTTCAGTGTAATAGTATTCATTGTTTTTGTACCACACCCAGTGCTCCATGCAATATGTGCCCTCCCTAATACCCACCACCTTGTTCCCCTAACCTCCCAGCCCTCACCCCTTCAAGACCCTCAGGTTGTTTTTCAGAGTCCATAGTCTCTCTTGGTTCACCTCTCCTTCCAATTTCCCTCAACTCCCTTCTCCTCTCCATCTCCCCTTGTCCTCCATGCTATTTGTTATGCTCTACAAATAAGTGAAACCATATGATGATTGACTCTCTCTGCTTGGCTTATTTCACTCAGCATAATCTCTTCCAGTCCCGTCCGTGTTGCATTAGCCACATTTTAATTGCTCAGTAGCCATTTGTGGCTAGTGGCTGCCGTGTTGGACAGAACAGACACAGATATTGAACATTTCCATTATCCCAGAAAGTTATATTTCAGAGCAGTGCTTTCGAGTTTTATATTTGACCTTTCAGTACTGTTGTCAACCTCCATGGTCCTTTTCAATCTTTCTGAAGCCCATAGGTCCTATTAGTTTTCTGTGTTCATATTGTGGTAGAAATATCTTAACACTATTCACTTCTTAAGACTCAATTTCCTATTCCATGGAGAGCGATATTTAATTTACAGAGGTTTTTTTTCTTTTTGAGAGTTAATGTGAAATAATATGAGGAAACCTTAATAAATACTAATTTGCATTATCTATAATGTATTAATTGTTTTCCATGACAGTAGATCATAATTCTTAGAAAATCGGAAGATTATAGGAATATATATATATATATATATATATATATATATATATACACACACACTCTGAATTTAGGGAAAGCTTGTTCAGACCTCTGTATTACTTTTCTCTTGTATTCTTTGTTATTTTTATTCTTTTTTTTTTTTTCAGCGTAACAGTATTCATTGTTTTTGCACCACACCCAGTGCTCCATGCAATCTGCGCCCTCTCCAATACCCACCACCTGGTTCCCCCAACCTCCCACCCCCCGCCCCTTCAAAACCCTCAGATTGTTTTTCAGAGTCCACAGTCTCCCATGGTTCACCTCCCCTTCCAATTTCCCTCAACTCCCCTCTCCTCTCCATCTCCCCCTGTCCTCCATGCTATTTGTTATACTCCACAAATAAGTGAAACCATATGATAATTGACTCTCTCTGCTTGACTTATTTCACTCAGCATGATCTCTTATCCTGCCATAGTACTCCTGAGGAAGTCTGCTCAAGTCCCTGGTCACTATGCCCTTCTCAGGCCCTGGCTTCTGTACTTGTCTGTTTACCATTAGAATTGGGCAAGGGAGTAACAAGCAATCTAAGAGGTTTACCTGTGTGACAAACACATTTCTCCCTGCCTCCATTATAGAATAATGGCTTTACCTCTTCCTAATGATCAGGTGCAATTTCCTCTGTCCAGCCTGGTGAATTCTCTTCTTGCTTGCCAGTTCTTTGTCACGTTAAGCCCAAAGTGCCACAGTAAGAATTATAGCTTAAAGTTCAGTGGCACTTTTGCTGTTTTCCTTGGTAGAAGTATTTCTCCTTTGGGAATCAAGACTTCTCAACCCAAAGAACCCCAAATTGTGAGGTAGGAAGCAAAGATTCCCCAGGGTGGTTCCCTGGGAGTGATACAAGTGAGACTATCTATCTCTTCTTCCATTCCTAAGTTCTCAGATTTATGAATTTACCTCTTGAGAACACATTGCCGTTGCATGTACAGAGATGTGTATATATGTAAGTGCATATTGTGTTCCAAAGAATCGGGTCCCATTCTTGTAAGATATTGTCTCTGAGCTAATGCCTTAGCTATACTGTCAGTGGGCTTTCCTTTGCTCTATGAGGCTGGCAGGTTTTGAGTGGTGCACTATGTGAGGGGACCACTGAATCCCAAGTTCAGGTACCTATTGCTGCACCTCTATTGTTCTGATGTGATTTCATGTGAGATTCATGTCAATGGATCAAATATGCTTTCAGCTTTTGGATAGTGGTACAGTCCTAATGGGAAGGACAGGGAAGCCTTAAATATGCCTTGATTTGTATGCCTATAATATAAAGGCCTTAGCAGACAAATAAACACATTGCTCCTCCAGGGTAGAAGAGGTAACTTGACACCAAATATCTCCTTGTTCTCCTTGAAATCCTCTCTCTTTCCCTCTTAGCCTTTAATTGCTATTTAATCACTCTTAGCTATTTATTATGTTTATGTTTATTTCGTTTTATTATTAACACATAGTGTATTATTTGTTTCAGGGGTACAGCTCTGTGATTCATCAATTTTACAAAATACACAGTGCTCATTATAACACATACACTTCCCAATGTCCATTTATTATTTTTTTCCTAAAGCATCACTTGTCTCTAGCAATAACCGTCCAATTCCATTCTTATTATAATTGTACTGTTTCCCCAATATTTCTGAAACTACTGATGAATTCCATATACTAGTACATCTCCTTTCACTATAAGTCACTCCAGGTCATCACCAATGTTTTAATTTTCATACTGCTACACTGCTGGGAACTGTTTATATTCCACCTATTCCTAGATATTTGTTCCTCATTGCCAGCCAACCAGTAGGTGAATAAATTCCACAATTTACTATTTTAAGTGGAATTCCCTAGGAGGCCAACTCTGAGACAGAGACTAGTGTAGGGGAAGTTTTCTAGGGAGTCCTCTCAAATTAATACCTGTGGATAGGGTTGTCGGATTTAGCAGGTAAAAAATACAGGATGCCTAGTTAAATTTAAATTTCTGGTAAACAATGACAATTCTTTATATAAAATGTATGGTTTGGGACATAATTATCTGCAATTTCAGATTTACCTGGTATCCTGTATTTTATGTGACGACACTATCTGTGGAGCAAGTGAAGGACAGAGGAGCTGGACGTCCAGGGAGAAGTTGGACTGCTTGCTCCTTAGTAGCAACCAAGGCCTCAGCTGACCCTGTAGGGAAATGAAACTGGAATGGCTCTTCAGCTTGTCCTATGGCTAGATTTCTGCACCCTGGCATTGACTAGTTATGGGGTACAGGCTGTAGTTGGGAAAGATTCATGACCTTGGGAAAGACAGCCCTCTTCAGCTGAGATTAGCTTGTAGAGAGGGCTGTCAGCTGGCAGCACTCCTAGCAGCCAGGGGAATACACTTCTGAAGGGAGTACCTGGAGGATATATCAGAGCATCTATTTTAATCATCGTCATTATAATCAGCATTCTCTTTTTTATCAGATTTCATGTGAATGTGCTCTGAATGTTATGTGATAGCTCACACTGAGAATAAGGCCTTCAGTGATAGTTCTCTAGGCAGGGTCTTTGTCACTGCTAAAGGCTCTAAATGGAGGCCCTTACTCTCAGTTTCTGACACCCTTGCTCTCTCTTCCTAAGCTGTGGCAGTCCATTCTCGGATCAAGGTCCCGCCACTCCTATGGAAGCTGGTTAGGAACCCTTGCTCAGAACCTTCTTTGTCAGTTTGGTTGTTGATTCTATGTTCTTTCTTCTAATACCAATGGTTGTTAAGACTCCAATGAATGAATGCTTGACCAATGAATGCTAAGTAATCTTTCCATGTTCTTGACTTCCTGGTCTCTCTTCTCTGGGTCCTCAATCCATTTTGTTTTTTCCTAATCTCTTGTATTTTTAAAATCTTCAACTTTCCAGTGCTGAGAGTGGAGTGTTAAAATCTCCTACCATTAATGTATTATTGTTGATCTGATTCTTTATTTTGGCTAACAGCTTGCTTATGTAGTTGGTGGCTCCCATGTTGGGGGCATAGATACTTGGCAGTTGTTAGATTTTCTGGTGGGATAGACCCTTTAAGAATGATACAGTTTCCCTCTGCATCTTTTATTACAGTTTTTGGTTTAAGTTCTCATTTGTCTGATAGAAGAATTGATACCCCAGTTTTCTTTTGAGGTCCATTGGCATGAAAAATATTTCTCTATCCCCTCACTTTCAGTCTGAAGATGTATTTAGGTTCAATACGAGTCTCTTACAGACAACACATGGGTGGATCTTGTCTTTGTATCCAATCTGCTACCCCGTGCCATTTCATGGGAGCATATAGGCTGTTCATGTTGAGGGTTACTACTGAAAGATATGTGTTTATTGCCATCCTGTTGTTTCTGTGGATTGTCTCTGTATATTTCTGGTCCATATTTTCCTTGGGGTCTTTCTTATTTTATAGAATCCCCCTTAGTATTTATTGCCTGGGCCGGCTTGGTGGTCACATATTCTTTTAGTTTCTCTGGTCCTGGAAGCTCTTTATCTGTCCATCCATTCTGAATGATAGCCTTGCCAGACAAAGTATTCTTGGCTGTATGTTCTTCTCATTTAGTACCCTGGATATATCTTGCCAGCCTTTTTTGGCTTGCCAGGTCCCTGTGGACAGCTCTGATGTTATTCTGATGTTCCTCCTTCTGTATATAAGGAGTATTTCCCCCCTAACTGCCCTTAGGATGGCTTCATTGGTTTTAAGATTTGAGAATTTTACTTTCCCATGCTGGGGCGTTGGTCTGTTCTCCTTGATCTTAGGAGGTGTCCTCTCTGCCTCTAGGACACGAATGCTTGTTTCATTCTCCAGATTAGGGAAGTTCTCAGCTGAAATTTGCTCAAATATGTCTTTTAGTCTTCTTTCTTTCTCCACCCATTCAGGGATCCCAGTATTCTGACACTGGAATGTTTCATGGCATTCTTGATTTCTTTAATACTGTTCTCATGGATTTTAAGCTGTTTGCTTCAGGCCTCGTCCTTTTCCTTCCTTTCTATCAGTTTATCTTCTAGACCACTAATTCATTCTTCTGCCTCATTTATCCTAGCAGTTAAAGTATCTAATTTAGACTATATCTCATTCATAGCATTTTTAAGTTTGGCCTGATTAGGTCTCATTTCTGCCCTTAGAGATCCTATGTTGCTGTTAATGGTTTTCTCAAGCCTAGCTATTGTCTTCATAATTGTTATCTTGAAGTCTATTTCAGAAATCTTTATTAGATCCATATCTATTAGATATGTGGGAGAGGCCATTGTCTCTGGTTCTTCTCTTTATTGGGAGCTCCTCCTCCTAGTCATGTTGTTGAGTTGTGGCTGAGGGGGTTATACAGAGTTGAAAATACCAGCCACAATCCAGGCAAGGAGCACCCTGGGAAAGTTCAGAGCAATCAGGAGCCACCACCAAAACCCAAAGATGAAACCCAAAAGCCAAAATGAAACCCAAAGATAAGATTTATAAAGTACAAAAAGGAGGGGTGGTGGTGAGAGGAAGGTAGCTATAATCTCTTGATGTGGGCGAGGTAGGGTGTTTCAGTTCTTTTTGGGTGTCTTTTGTTTTCTTTGTTAGAGAACACTACTTCCCAGGAAAATTAAAACTGGTGTATATATATGTATATATATACATATATATATATATACACACATACACATACACACACATATGTATATGTAGTATTGAATAGGGGAAGAAGAACTATATTGAAGCTTTATGTCTATATCTATCTATCTATATATATAAAGAAGGAAGTATATGTATGAAAAAGTTCAAGTTAAAAAGTTACTGTGGAATATGTTGTAAAGGCAAGCAGCACAAAAACCAAAATGAACTTTTCATTTCAGAATCTTCTGCATATCAAAAGGAATAGTCAACAGAACTAAGAGGCAGCCCACAGAATGGGAGAAGATATTTACAAATGATCTTACAAATAAAGAGCTGATATCTAAGATCTATAAAGAACTTCTCAAATTCAACACTCAAAAAACCAATAACCCAGTCAAACAATGGGCAGAAGACATGAACAGATACTTCTCTAAAAAAAGACATACAGGGGTGCCTGGGTGGCTCAGTGGGCTAAGCCGCTGCCTTCGGCTCGGGTCATGATCTCAGGGTCCTGGGATCGAGTCCCACATCGGGCTCTCTGCTCAGCGGGGAGCCTGCTTCCCCCTCTCTCTCTGCCTGCCTCTCTGCCTACTTGTGATCCCTGTCTGTCAAATAAATAAATAAAAAGTCTTTAAAAAAAAATACATACAAATGGCTAACAGACACATGACAAAATGTTCAATATCACTAACCATCAAGGAAATACAAATCAAAACCTTAATGAGATACAACCCTACAGCAGTTAGAATAGCAAAAATGAGCAAAATAGGAAACAACAAATGTTGGCAAGGATGTGGAGAAAGGGGAATGCTCTTGCACTGTTGGTGAGAATGCGAGTTGGGATAGCCCCTCTGGAAAACATTATGGAAGTTCCTCAAGATGTTAAGAATAGAGCTACCCTACGACCCAGCAATTGCACCACTGGATATTTGCCCCAAAGTACAGGCATAGTGAAAAGAAGGGGCACATGCACCCCAGTCTTCATAGCAGCAATGTCCACAATAGCCAAACAGTGGAAGGAGCTGAGATGCTCTTTCCAACAGGTGAATGGATGAAGAAGATGTAGTATGTATACACCATGGAATATTATTCAGTCATCAGAAACAATGAATACCATATTTGCATCGACATGGCTTGAACTGGAGGGAATTATGTTAAGTAAATCAAACAGAGAAAGACAATTATCATACGGTTTCACTCATATGTGGAACATAAGCGATAGCACAGAGGACCATAGGAGGAGGGAGGGAAGCCCACAGGGGGAGAAATCAGAGAGGGAGATGAACCATGAGAAACTATGGACCCTGAGAAATAATCTGGGGGTTTCAGAGGGGAGGGGGGAAAGGAGGTATTGAGGAGGGTATGCGTTGTGATGGGCACTGGATATTATACTTAACTAATGAATCATTGAACAACGCAAAAAAAAAAAAAAAAAAAAAAAGATCTTCAACTTTTAAGAACTCAAGTCTGAAGGTATACTGTCTTGACCTGTATCTTTCTTTACCTTCAATTTAGTCAATCCTCTTCCTTCTTGAATCCTTTAGAAGAGTAATCTATACTTGCTGTTTCCCTCACTTTCTCTACCTGCTGGCATTTCAGCTATACTCACCTTCTGAGTGAGTGAAAGGCTACTTGTTTCTTCTTAATTGTCTAAGCCAGTGGCCAGTCTTCTAACTTTTATTTTGCTGGAACTCCTATTCAAAATCATATTTTAATCTCTCCTTCTGATATTCTTTATTTCCTTGACGTTTTTTCCAAATTATTTTTAATTTTTAATGTTTTAATTTTTATTTGAAGTATAGTTGGCTTGCAATATTAGTTTCAGGTGTACAATATAATGCATTATAAAATGCTCATCATAATATGTATAGTTATATCTGTCACCATACAAAGTTATGACAATATTATTGATTATATTCCCTAAGTTGTACTTTTCATCCCTGTGAATTATTTATTTTATCCCTAATCCCTTTACCAGTTTTGTCCATCCCCCCAGGCCACTCCACTCTGGCAACCACCAATTTGTTCTTTGTATTTATGTGTCTGTTTCTGTTTGGTTGACTTTTCAACTCTGCTGTCTTCTGGTTCTTTTCATTTCTCAATACTTCTCCATCTCTACATTATTCCTTTGTCTCTTAAAGGATAGTGTTATTTTATTGTATTCCAGTTGCCTTATGATACTATATGTTCTCTGTGAACAATGTTATTTCCTATTTTCAACTAATATTTATATGCTAGTTACTCTTGGTTTTATCTCTTCCAACTAAGGTCTTTCCCTTGAGTTTAAGTTTATATATTCAACTCTCCAAAGATTATCTCCATTTGGATGTTCCAAAGATACATCAAAGGCAATATAAATAAAACTAAAATCACCATAAACTAAGTCCCATCCCCATGTAAGTTTGTGGCACTCACACAATCAAATTTGAATTCTTAGAGCTATCTTTGACTTCGTCCTTTTACTTCCTATAGTCAATAAACCATTTTATCTTGATAGTTTTACCTCTTAAGTGTTTCTGGAGCTTTTCCCTTTCATTAATCTAATCTTTCTCATATTTTTCTTCCACAGAATTGCTAGAATGATCTATAAATCTAGCCATGTCAATGTTCTGATTAAAATCTTTTTTTAGCTTTCCGTCAACTGTAATCTAAAGTCTAAGATAAAACTTTCACTCTGGCCTGGACTTAACTTCCTTCCTTTAAGAATTAGAATAATGGGGGCACCTGGGTGGCTCAGTGGGTTAAGCCGCTGCCTTCGGCTCAGGTCATGATCTCAGGATCCTGGGATCGAGTCCTGCATCGGGCTCTCTGCTCAGCAGGGAGCCTGCTTCCCTATCTCTCTCTCTCTCGGCCTGCCTCTCCATCTACTTGTGATTTCTCTCTGTCAAATTAATAAATCAAAGCTTAAAAAAAAAGAATTAGAATAATGGACAAAATATGTGTTGCAATAATTTTTGGACGTTGGTCCAACAGTTGGCATGATACTGAAGGAAGGGAAACAAGATGAGCCTATTCCCAGCTTTCTGCCTTCAGGCACTTTGTGGACTACAATGTAAGAAAAGGTGTCTTGAACAGAACATTATGATTTCATTGCTTAAACAGACAGAATTTTGTGTCTGGGGATCTTTAGGCCTCTAGAATTTGTGGAGCAGAATAACAAAGAGGTGGAGGCTACATGGAAAGAGAATGTCAGAAATCTGTGTTGATATCCCCTTGAGTGTGTTCCTAAATACTAAGCTATACATATGTATGAAGAAACTCCTTGAAGCCAGGCAAAGAATGTCAAGCAGCTGTAAGTTGAAAGTTTCTAAAATTCACTTAGGGCTGAGAAACATTTGAGTTTTGAGCAGGCAGAATGAAGAATTATTCTTGAGCACTGAAGCCTTCAGGGAGACTTCAAGGGGGGTTATGCCTTAGTGCAGCTAAATTGTTTCTTTCTCAACTGGATTCCCGTCAAAAGAATTTGAATAACTATTTTCTCATTTCTCTCAAGAGTGGTATAGTACCATTTAAATGCATCAGAGAGAAGTTAATTCATTATATACAATGTTGCCTTAGAGACTAGAGTTTAATTCTCTTGTGGAATCCTCATTGAGAAGTTTTATACCCACTCCTTAAAGCTTAAATATGAACTTCAAAGCATCGAGTAAGTTGCCAGATCAGAATGTAGTCTCCCAACAATGTAGAATACATACAACATCCGTCACCCAACCAGAAATTACTAAACTTATGAAGAAATTGCACCCACAGCTAGAAGAAAAGTCAGTCAATAGAAATCAATAGAAATGATGAAATTAACAAATGGTATTAAATAAATGATGATAAATGATATTAATATATTATTATGAATACTATAAATATACACAAGGGTTTAAAGGGAAACATTGTATGAGAAGGAAAATGGAAGTTACAAAATTTAAGAAAGTGGTACTTTCTTAAAAAGTTGTATTGTATTGAAAAATACAATATCTGTAAAAAATTCCCTGAATGGCTTAATAGAAAGTGAGACGTTGCCGAAGAGATTAGTGAACTAGAATATACAGATATAGAAATTAAAGAAAATGAATCCCACTCAGAAAGAAAAGACTAAAAAATATAGAGTCTCAGTGACCTTTAGGTTAATATCAAGCAGTCTCTGAAATGTATAATTCCAGGAGAAGAGAAGATGTCTCACTATGCATTTGATGATCTGTCTTTTGCCTGGCTTTCAGATTTCAAATCTGAACCAACTCCCAAGCCTTGGTTTTCTCTTCAGTTCACTGAATGACTCACAGTGTATCAGACACTTGTACTTTAAGTACAAGTATGCCCTAGATGGCTCAAGGGTAAGCATTAAGAGCATTCTAGGCAAAGACACCAAAATGAATGAAGACACATAGGTAAGAAATAGCATGTTATGTCTGATACACTGCAAGACTAAAAAATATAGAGTCTAGTCTCAGTGACTAGATAAGGAAAAGGTGAGGCTTGAAAGAGTAACATGGAGAAAAATCTCTTCTGAAATAAACAACCCATATCAATTACTTTAATTTTAAAGTTCTGAATAAACTTTATAATTGAGTGGTTAATCGGAATCTAGTGTGATGAACATTTTCTTAGAAAGAAAAACTGAGCCAACTCAGAGAGTAAGAGAATCAAAGAGTTGTTTTTACATATGAGGATGACTGCCATGAAATGTTCTACAAATGTAGAATATTAAATTTGGCCTGTGTAACTTGGGCAATGAATTTATTGATGAAATCTCAGTAGAGATTTTGGATAGAATTTTGAGTTCAGTTTATTCTTTTTGACTATGCTTTTTTTAAAATCATAATTTATGTTGCATGTTCACAATGATTTTCTTAGCATCTATTTATCTACCTACTACCTACCCATCCACTTACCTAATCTTTCTACCTATTCATCTGTTACTCTACTATTTAAATGTATTCACATTAGAAAACAGAATTCTCTGAGAAGATAGTATTTTAATTCCAAAGGATCTTAAATATTTCTACCCAATGTAGACCAAGAGTTATAGAATTTTGAGTCTTGAATTTCAATTAGGTTGGTTTTACTCTGTATTCCCCAAAAGCCTCTATAATTTCTTCCCCTGTACAGACCTCTGAGGGTCTCATTGGGTATCTGGTTCAGAGGTCAGCAGATAGGGACAATGTAACTGCAACCATAACACTTACAGAAAAGAGGAAACATAGCCATCAGATTGAACACAGAAATGGGTATTAATGGCCTATTAGAAACAATATAATATTGAACCTTATGACTCCATTACCTTCCTTTTTCTTGCAAATCTCTATATCAGTCTTTTTTTGTAGATTGGATTCATTGGATTTTTAAAAATATTTTCTCTATTTTCCTTCTATTATATATTTTTCATGCATAGAAATAGATTTAAATTAAACTTTATTTAAATACACTCATTAAAAAAATAAAATAACACTTATTAAATGTAAATCACATTCAAATAAGCTCTTAAGATATGTTCACTCTTAGCTCTGACTTTCCCATGTTTTGTTAAATATCATTCATGACTAATTAATTCCCATATCAGTCTTGAGTTTTGTGTTATATTTCCAGAAGAGATTAAGGCACCTTTAAATTCCACTTAGTGCTGGGCCAACAGATTATTAATCTCACTTTTCCTTATTTTCCTTTTTAGGACCTGCAATTACCCTTTATCATTGATACCTATCTTTTAGCTCAGCTCTAATAAATCTATCTGCCACTCTAACTTTTTATGTGTGAATCTTTGACTGCTTAGGCATATCAGCTTTGGACTCAAATTGTCAGGGTTTAAATCCCTGTCCTACCATTCACTAGCTATATGTAAGTTAGGTATCTTTTCTTTTTTTTTTCTTTTTTTTTTTTTTAAAGATTTTATTTATTTATTTGACAGAGAGAAATTACAAGTACACTGAGAGGCAGGCAGAGAGAGAGAGAAGGAAGCAGGCTCCCTGCTGAGCAGAGAGCCCAACGCGGGACTCGATCCCAGGACCCTGAGATCATGACCCGAGCCGAAGGCAGCGGCTTAACCCACTGAGCCACCCAGGCGCCCCAAGTTAGGTATCTTTTCTAAGTCTCAGTTTCCTCATCTACAAAATGAGGTTTGTAATAACACATAGTGTATAGGGTTCTTTGAGGCTTAATTGAGATAATATAGGTGAAGTATCTGACCTAGAGCAACCACTCAGTACCTGTCATTCATTGGTGATACTATTACTGTCTGTGCTTTTCTGGCTTTCTGGGATTTCTGCTTTCTGTTTCGAGTTGAAATTTTGCTATACTAACAGTGGTTTAGGAAAAGTAAAACTTCTTGGGTCACTGTGTGCTACTGCTCCCCCTTTTACATAACACTCTGACTGAATGTAATGACCTCTTCTTGCTGTCTCCTCCTAGTAATTTTAAGAATGCCTGACTTCAAAGAATGTCCAATGGAAAAAAGACAGCCTCTTCAATAAATGGTGCTGGGAAAATTGGACAGCCACATGCAGAAAAATGAAATTGGACCATTTCCTTACACCACACACAAAAATAGACTCAAAATGGATGAAGGACCTCAATGTGCGAAAGGAATCCATCAAAATCCTTGAGGAGAACACAGGCAGCAACCTCTTTGACCTCAGCCGCAGCAACATCTTCCTAGGAACAACGCCAAAGGCAAGGGAAGCAAGGGCAAAAATGAACTATTGGGATTTCATCAAGATCAAAAGCTTTTGCACAGCAAAGGAAACAGTTCACAAAATCAAAAGACAACTGACAGAATGGGAGAAGATATTTGCAAACAACATATCAGATAAAGGACTAGTGTCCAGAATCTATAAAGAACTTAGCAAACTCAACACCCAAAGAACAAATAATCCAATCAAGAAATGGGCAGAGGACATGAGCAGACATTTCTGCAAAGAAGACATCCAGATGGCCAACAGACACATGAAAAAGTGCTCCATATCACTCGGCATCAGGGAAATACAAATCAAAACCACAATGAGATATCACCTCACACCAGTCAGAATGGCTAAAATCAACAAGTCAGGAAATGACAGATGCTGGCGAGGATGCGGAGAAAGGGGAACCCTCCTACACTGTTGGTGGGAATGCAAGCTGGTGCAACCTCTCTGGAAAACAGCATGGAGGTTCCTCAAAATGTTGAAAATAGAACTGCCCTATGACCCAGCAATTGCACTATTGGGCATTTACCCTAAAGATACAAACGTAGTGATCCAAAGGGGCACGTGTACTCGAATGTTTATAGCAGCAATGTCCACAATAGCCAAACTATGGAAAGAACCTAGATGTCCATCAACAGATGAATGGATCAAGAAGATGTGGTATATATACACAATGGAATACTATGCAGCCATCAAAAGAAATGAAATCTTGCCATTTGCGACAACATGGATGGAACTAGAGCGTATCATGCTTAGCGAAATAAGTCAAGCGGAGAAAGACAACTATCATATGATCTCCCTGATATGAGGAAGTGGTGATGCAACATGGGGGCTTAAGTGGGTAGGAGAAGAATAAATGAAAGAAGATGGGATTGGGAAGGAGACAAACCATAAGTGACTCTTAATCTCACAAAACAAACTGAGGGTTGTTGGGGGGAGGGGGTTTGGGAGAAGGGGGTGGTATTATGGACATTGGGGAGGGTATGTGTTTTGGTGAGTGCTGTGAAGTGTGTAAACCTGGTGATTCACAGACCTGTACCCCTGGGGATAAAAATATATGTTTATAAAAAATAAAAAATTATATTAAAAAAATAAATAAAATTACTATAAAAATATTTAAAAAAAAAAAAAGAATGCCTGACTTCTTAAGTCTTTGAAAAATCCTGCCCATAGAGATTGCCTGTTTCATTTCCCAGTTACAGCATAAGCAGTATAAAATACTTGGTCCTACAATCCTGCGGTCGCTAACGTAACAGAATCTACTTGAATCATAATTGCTATAAATGCCTTTTGGAGCAAAAAGATTCTTTGCACCACACTAACATGAGATACTGAGCGACCCCTAGCTGGCTGTGAGAAGAGTAGATTCTTCCTGAAATGAAGTAATGGATATGGACTATGGACAGAAAATACACTTATTTTTCAAGGTTGTGGTCAGAAAGAGAGTACTCTTAGCATACCTTACAAGCATCCGGTGATTCAAGGGAATCATAATCTACCTAGAGGAGGGTTGAAGCTGAGAAGACTGCAAGACAGTTGGTGTTTTCAAGATTGAAGCTTACTGAATAATTGTGATCTTTTAAATTACATCTTCCTTATAAAATTTAAGGGCCAAGAGTACTAAAACTATGTGAAAATAGCCTGGGCTCTTGGGTGGCATAGGGTAAGACTGTATCCTAAGACATTCTCTTTGAAAGAGAAATATTCTTTATTATCTTAAGTGGTGACAACCAAACTTTAATGGAAGCATTGGGAATAGCTCTGAAATTCTGTTGGAGACTATTCTGGCCAACATTTTTCATTATTTATATTTCTCATTATTGGAATATAGTTAAACATTCTTATGCTTTTAAGAATTTTATTGAAGTACTTGATTTATTGATGGCCTGGATCTTTTCAGTAGTGACTAACTACCATAAATGCTCAGCAGTATTTTGATTCTTTACATTTCTTTTAGCTTATAGAAGAGCACTGCCTGCAGAATTTTTAGATGTAAAATTGTTCTTGTATCAATTTCTGCTTTATTACTAATAATATTACATGTAGAATAATTTTCATGAATTATAGCCATTGTCTACCTCTTTAGGAAATTTATTCTTGGCTTTTATGCTTTTTGCTCATGTCAATGACAATTTATTCAGGATATCCATTTGTTAGTCAAGTTACATGTTACTGTCTCTGAAATATTCTTTCTCTTTGTTTTATATTCTATTTAAAATTATTTTGTTTTTATCCAAACAAAAAGAGCGTGCTAAGAATTCAAATACAGAAGGGCTTATAATGGAAAACTTCATCTTTTATGCTCACTGTCACAAGTGATCATTTTCAGCCATTAGTGTTAGACCTTTTGTTGGCTAGTTCCATACATCTAAATGATACTCTGTTTCTTGAACTATCAGCCTTGGAAATATCAACTTGATTATTTCTATTTTGAGAGATAAGTATATTATTCAATACCTTCTACCCTCTCAGTAATGGATGTTAGTATTATTAATATGCTTTATTAGTTCTTTTTGTAACTTGAAGCATTATATGTAAACATATTTATAATTTTATCAAATTGAGACAGTAACTGTTGATTTTGCATTAATCTAAGTCATGGTTATTAGCATGCTTGCCATTTCCTTTCAAATTTTGCCATCTATTTTGCATTATTAACACTGATGATATTTACATTTGATTTTGCAAACATAATTGGGTCTTTCATTGTTAATCTCTACGTTTATTTGATGGAAATATCCAATGCTTTATCTATATTCATATCTACATAAATATTTCATGCATTATCTATATTTAAATAAATGTCTCAGGATTTAGTAGATTTAATTGAAATACATTTTATTATTTCAATATTTTTTAGCTTCAGAACCAAGTGTTGTGTTAGCATTCCTTTCCTAAAGATCCACTCTTAAGGGTTCCCTGTTAGAAGAAGAAAACAATAGAATTGAGAAATGGATGATCTTTTCTAACTCTTCATCAATTGCTGAAAATCATGCCACTTTGTCATTTGCTACTTATGGGAACCCTGAGGTTTTAAATAAAATACATTTTCATGTTGTTTCTCATGGTGTTCTTTATAAGGAATCCTTTTTGGAACCCACTGACTTCCCCTTCTAACTTGGACCAGTTATTTTCTCTTCTTGTTGCCCAGCTGCCATCTTGGCACTTTATTCTGTTCGACCTCTGTGAGAGCTTCCTGTTTTCTTGTATCCTAAGCCTTCTTTCTTATTTTCTATTCGTGTTTAAGTTTACATATTCAAAGTCACTAGAAAGAATAGTAAATTAATGTTTTGAGTCCTTGAATATATAGAAGGATCTTTGGTTTGGACTCACATTTGATTTATAACTTGCCATGTATCAAAGTGAGAGTATATTATAATTTCCTGTAGGAATTTGAAACATTGCTCCATTGTAATTTAGCATCTTGTTGAAGATAACAAGCCTGAGGCCAGATGATTTTTTGGTATGATGCTTTAGAAATTTTAATTTAAATAATTAATTACATTTTCATATGATTCATTTGGTAATAGTTTTATTTTATAATTTTTCTGATATGTCCATTTAATTTCCATAAATTTTGGAGGTATAGATGTATCTTTCAACCAAAATTTAAAAATAATGTGATTAAAAATAAGTTGGAAGGCACTGAATTAGTTCCTATGGAAAATATTAAGTTGTGTAAAATATGGTTCTTAACCCAGAGATCTTGGAGATTTTTGTGATTATGGTTATTTTATATTATATTCATATTACTTAAAATTTACTTATAATTTCTTTCAGAATTTTTAGGGTGCAAATTATCCTACTTGCAACATATTTTTTAATTTAAAGGAAAAAATCCAATAATTTTTTTCAAAATACACAATTTTGATATTTGCAAACAGAGGATAATATTAGATATAGTGCTTTACAAGGTAAAACATCACTAAAGCAACATACTACTATATGTCATTTAAAAGGGGGTACACATTGGAACCAAGTACACAGTGGGTTCAAATAACAACTGTACTTTATTGTCTCTGCAAACTTTGAGAAGTTAGTTATTATTTCTAAGCTCCATTTTCCTCATCCACTAAGCAGAAAAATTATCCCTACCCATGAAATTACAATATTTATAAGACCTTGTTTATTTTTGGTACCAATGTAATGCAAACACTTTATATGCTTTCTCTTTATATACACTATGTTTATTTTTTTAGAAGGTTTTTTTTAAATTTGACAGAGGGAGAGAGAGAGAGAGAGAGATCACAAGTAGGTAGAGAGGGGGAAGCAGAATCCCTGCTGAGTAAAGAGCCTGATGCAGGACTCGATCCCAGGACCCTGAGATCATGACCTGAGCTGGGGGCAGAGGTTTAACCCACTGAGCTACCCAGGTACCCCTGTACACTATTTTTTTAACAGCTCCTCACAGTAGATATTATTATTAAGCAGTCAGAATTGTTGGCATTTATTTATTCAAATTATTTCCTTATTGCCTTAATGTCTGTAAGATATGTTGTGACACCCTTTGTTTGATGCTGATATTGGTAATTTACACACACACACTCTTTCTCTCTTTCTGGATTACCATAGTCAGAAATTTATCAATTTTGTTGATCTTTTCAAAGAAACAATTTTTGGCTTTTTGCATTTTCTAAATCATCAGTTTTCTATTTAGTTTTTTAAATATTTTAAAATTAACATATAATATATTATTAGCCCCAGGGGTACAGGTTTGTGAATCACCAGGTTTATACACTCCACAGCACTCACCATAGCACATACCCTCCCTGATGTCCATAACCCCACCTCCCTCTCCCAACCCCCCGCCCCCCAGCAACCCTCAGTTTGTTTTGTGAGATTAAGAGTCTCTTATGGTTTGTCTCCCTCCTAATCCCATTTTGTTTCATTTATTCTTTTCCTACCCCTCAAAGCCCCCATGTTGCATCTCTACTTCCTCATATCAGGGAGATCATATGATAGTTGTCTTTCTCCAATTGACTTATTTCACTAAGCATAATACCCTCTAGTTCCATCCACGTCATTGCAAATGGCAAGATTTCATTTCTTTTGATGGCTGCATAGTATTCCATTGAGTGTATATATATACCACATCTTCTTTATCCATTCATCTGTTGATGGACATCTTGGTTCTTTCCATAGTTTGACTATTATGGACATTGCTGCTATAAACATTCGGGTGCATGTGCCCCTTCGGATCTCTACATTTGTATCTTTAGGGTAAATACTCAGTAGTGCAATTGCTGGGTCATAGGATAGCTATATTTTCAAATTTTTGTGGAACCTCATGCCGTTTTCCAGAGTGGCTGCACCAGCTCGCATTCCCACCAACAGTGTAGAAGGGTTCCCCTTTCTCCGCATCCTCGCCAGCGTCTGTCATTTCCTGACTTGTTAATTTTAATCCTGACTGATGTGAGGTGGTATCTCGTTATGGTTTTGATTTGTATTTCCCTGATGCCGAGTGATATGGAGCACTTTTTCATGTGTCTGTTGGCCATCTGGATGTCTTCTTTGCAGAAATGTCTGTTCATGTCCTCTGTCCATTTCTTAATTGTGTTCTTTGTTCTTTGGGTGTTGAGTTTGCTAAGTTCTTTATAGATTTTGGATACACGAGCCCTTTATCTGATATGTCATTTGCAAATATCTTCTCCCATTCTGTCAGCTGTCTTTTGGCTTTGTTAACTGTTTCCTTTGCTGTGCAAAAGCTTTTGATTTTGATGAAGTCCCAATACTTCGTTTTTGCCCTTGCTTCCCTTGCCTTTCGCAATGTTCTTAGGAAGGTAGCTGTGGCTGAGGTGGAAGAGGTTGCTGCCTGTGTTCTCCTCTAGGATTTTGATGGATTCCTCTCTCACATTGAGGCCCTTCATCCATTTTGAGTCTCTTTTCTTGTGTGGTATAAGGAAATGGTCCTGTTTCATTTTTCTGTATGTGGCTGTCCAATTTTCCCACCACCATTTGTTGAAGAGACTTTTTTCCATTGGACATTCTTTCCTGCTTTGTTGAATATTAGTTAACCATAGAGTTGAGGGTCTATTTCTGAGCTCTCTATTCTTTTTTTTCTTTCCTAAAGATTTTATTTATTTATTTGACAGATAGAGATCACAAGGAGGCAGAGAGGCAGGCAGAGAGAAAGATGGGGAAGCAGGCTCCTGCCGAGCAGAGAGCCCGATGTGGGGCTTGATCCCAGGACCCTGGAATCATGACCTGAGCCGAAGGCAGAGGCTTTAACCCACTGAGCCACCCAGGCACCCCTGAGCTCTCTATTCTGTTCCATTGATCTATGTGTCTGTTTTTGTGCCAGTACCATGCTGTCTTGATAATGACAGCTTTGTAATAGAACTTGAAGTCTGGAATTGTGATGCCACCAACTTTGGCTTTCTTTTTCAATATTCCTTTGGCTATTTGAGATCTTTTCTGGTTCAATACAAATTTTAGGATTATTTTTTCCATTTCTTCAAAAAAAATGGATGGTTTTTTGATAGGGATTGCATTAAATGTGTAGATTGCTTTAGGTAGAATAGACATTTTCACAATATTTGTTCTTCCTATCCATGAGCATGGAACATTTTTCCATTTCTTTGTGTCTTCCTCAATTTCCATCATGAGTACTTTATAGTTTTCTGAGTATAGATTCTTTGCCTCTTTGGTTAGGTTTATTCCTAGGTATCTTACGGTTTTGGGTGCAATTGTAAATGGGATTGACTCCTTAATTTCTCTTTCTTCTGTCTTATTGTTGGTGTAGAGAAATGCAACTGATTTCTGTGCATTGATTTTATATCTGACACTTTTCTGAATTCCTGTACAAGTTCTAGCAGTTTTGGAGTAGAGTCTTTTGGGTTTTCCACATATAGTATCATATCATCTGCAAAGAGTGGTAGTTCGACTTCTTCTCTGCCGATCTGGATGCCTTTTATTTCTTTTTGTTGTCTGGTTGCTGAGGCTAGTACTTCTAGTACTGTGTTGAATAGCAGTTGGGATAATGGACATCCCTGCCATGTTCCTGACCTTAGCGGAAAAGCTCTTAGTTTTTCTCTGTTGAGAATGATATTTGTGGTGGGTTTTTCATAGATGGTTTTGATGATATTGAGGTATGTACCCTCTATCCCTACATTTTGCAGAGTTTTGATCAGGAAAGGATGCTTTAGTTTGTCAAATGCTTTTTCAGCATCTATTGAGAGTATCATATGGCTCTTGTTCTTTCTTTCTTTTTTATTTTTATTTTTTTAGAGATTTTATTTATTTATTTGACAGACTGAGACACAAGTAGGCAGAGAGGCAGGCAGAGAGAGAAAGGGAAGCAGGCTCTGCTTCGCAGAGAGCGCTATGTGGGGCTCGATCCCAGGACTCTGGGATTAACCCACTGAGCCACCCAGGTGCCCCTTGTTCTTTCTTTTATTAATGTATTATATCACATTGATTGATTTATGGATATTGAACCAAACTTGCAGCCCTGTAATAAATCCCACTTGGTCATGGTGAATAATCCTTTTAACGTACTGTTGGATCCTATTGGCTAGTATTTCGGTGGGAATTTTTGCATCTGTGTTCATCAAGGATATGGTCTGTAATTTTCTTTTTTGATGGGATCCTTGTCTGGTTTTGGGATCAAGGTGATGCTGGCCTCATAAAATGAGTTTGGTAGTTCTCCTTCCATTTCTATTTTTTTGGAACAGTTTCAGGAGAATAGGAATTAATTCTTGAAATGTTTGGTAGAATTCCCCTGGGAAGCCATCTGGCCCTGGGCTCTTGTTTATTGGGAGATTTTTGATGATTGCTTCAATCTCCTTACTGGTTATGAGTCTGTTCATGTTTTCTGTTTCTTCCTGGTTCAGTTGTGGTAGTTTATATGTCTCTAGGAATGCATCTATTTCTTCCAGATTCTCAAATTTGCTGGCATATAGTTGCTCATAATATGTTCTTATAATTGTTTGTATTTCTTTGGTGTTGGCTGTGATCTCTCCTCTTTCATTCATGAATTTATTTATTTGGGTCCTTTCTCTTTTCTTTTTGATAAGTCTGGCCATAAGTTTATCAGTCTTATTAATTTTTTCAAAGAACCACCTCCTAGTTTCGTTGATTTGTTCTATTGTTTTTTTTTGGTTTTGATTTCTTTGATTTCTGCTCTGATCTTTATTATTTCTCTTCTCCTGCTGGGTTTAGGCTTTCTTTTTTGTTCTTTCTCCAGCTCCTTTAAGTGTAGGGTTAGGTTGTATATTTGAAACCTTTCTTATTTCTTGAGAAAGGCCTGTATCACTATATATTTTCCTCTCAGGACTGCCTTTGCTGTGTCCCACAGATTTTGAACCGTTGTATTTTCATTATCATTTGTTTCCATGAATTTTTTCAAATCTTCTTTAATTTCCTGATTGACCCATTTGTTCTTTATTTTTTAATTTTTAAAAAATACTTATTTGAGAGAGACAGTGAGAGAGCAAGCATGAGTTTACAACTAGAGGGAAGGCAAAGGGAGAAAGAATCCTCAAGCATACTCCCTGCTGATGTGGAGCCCAAGACAGGGCTTGATTCCAGGACCCTGAGATCATGACCTGAGCCAAAACTGAGTTTACTGCTTAACAAACGGAGCCACCGAGGTGCCCCCAACTCTTTAAAAAAAAAAAAAGTTCTGCTCTTATTTTTATAGTTTTCTTCCTTCTATTTACTCTTAGTTTACATTTCTTTTGGTGGCTTCTTCAGGTGGAAAGTTAAATTATTTGGTTAAAACTCATTTCATTTTCTACTATTAGCAGTTAAAGCTATACATGTCCCTGTATGCATGGCTTCATTTGTATTCCACATATTTTATATGTTGTATTTTCATTGTTGAGGCATAGACAGATTATACTTTGTCTTGAATTCAACTTATCTGATGTTAATGTAACATGACTCAGCCTTATTATGCTGTTGGGCTGACATTATGTTTCCCATCTATTTACTTTCAGCCTATCTGTCCTTCATTTCTAAAGTGCATCTGTGCAAGAGCCTGCATATAGTTGGGGCTTACTTTTATTTATTTATCTTTTAAGTTTTTATTTAAATTCCAGTTAGTTAACATGCGGTGTAATATTAGTTCCAGGAGTATAGTTTAGTGATTCATCACTTCCATACAACACCCAGTGCTCATCACAAGTGCACTTCTTTATCCCCATCACCTATTTCACCCATTTCCCCCACCACCATCAGTTTGTTCTCCATAGTCTGTTTCATGGTTTTCCTCTCTTTCTTGATTTCCCTATGCTTGTTTGCTTTATTTCTTAAATCCAATTTGATTTTTTAAAAATTTTCATTTTTTTTTTCAATGTTCCAAAGTTCATTGTGTATGCATCACACCTAGCGCTCCACGCAATATATTCCCTCCATAATATCCACCACCAGGCTCACCGCCCCACCCCCAAACCCTCAGTTTGTTTCTCAGAGTCCACAGTCTCTCATGGTTTGTCTCTCTCTGATTTGATCATTTAATTCTGTGGTTGGCATGTGCAGTCCATTAACATTTCATGTAATTATTGATGTTATTGGATTTATTCGATCAATTTATTATTTGTTTTCTCTTTGCCACCTCTGCTTCTGGTTCCTTTATCCCTCCTTTCCTGCCATCTTTTGACTAATGGAATATTTTTTAAATTTCAGTTTTAGTATTTTAGCTATAACTTTCTGCATTACTTTCAAAGTGCTTATCTAAGAATTATAATATACATTCTTTACTTCACACTACTTAAAATTAATGTTTTACTATTTAATAAATATAAGTCTATATTTATAAAATATAAAATATACATATTATAAATATAAATATATATAAGATTTAGGTAGAGTAAATATAAGATTATAAGATTAAGGTAGAATATAAGATTAAATATAAGATTATAAATATAAATATAAGATTAAGGTAGAAATATAAAATGGTAAGATTTATAAAATATAAGATTAAGGTAGATATAAAATATAAGATTAAGGTAGAACCGTAAACAGAAAAATATACCTTCAAGAATCTTTGGAGCATGCCCTGCAAATTATTGGCTTTAAAGAAGAGTACCTTTAAGGATATGGTCATACAGTAGCCTTACAGACAGCTCAAGGTAGGGAAGGAATTATTTGGCTAGATTTGTAGATGTGATTTTTGTCTAACAAAGTCAACCACGCCTTGTTTTAAAGATAATTGAACTGTTGGAAAAATGAACAACCTGCACCAAAAGGGATAGAGTTAGTTGAAAATAAAATAAACAACATAAAAAGAGGCCTTTTAGCCTCTAAATATATTGGGTAGAAAGCATGCTGAGATGTATACTATCTACTTCACAATTTTACTTAGGTTAATCCTGGTTAGAGCAATGGTAGGTATGATTAAGATTAATTCTGGGAATGTCTCATATTTCACTTGATGATCTGTACAATATTAAGGCACATTGTAAATCCTAATACTTATACAATTTAAAGTAGACCACACAGAATAAGACATTGATTAATTTATTTGTGGAAACAACTATTTTAATTTCCTTAATAAGTGTTTCTACTAGAACTTTACTAACAACATCTATAAATAAATAATGATGGACATGCTAGCTGTGATTATGAGCATCATATCTTGCATTTTATTTTTTATTATTTTTTTTAAAGATTTTATTTATTTATTTGACAGACGGAGATCACAAGTAGGCAGAGAGGCAGGCAGAGAGAGAGGAGGAAGCAGGCTCCCTGCTGAGCAGATAGCCCGATGCGGGACTCGATCCCAGGACCCCGAGATCATGACCTGAGCCGAAGGCAGCGGCCCAACCCACTGAGCCACCCAGGCGCCCCATATCTTGCATTTTAAAAGTTTCAGAAATGTCTATTAACATTTACTAATATTGGTTATTTAGAATCCTACATTTTAGAGCCTTCTAATGAGACACTTAATGAACAACAAAGCTGTCATATATCTTCTTGCGAAGATTGGAAATACCCATTAATTCACTAAAATCAAAAAAGGGAATGGTTATATATGGAATACTAATTATAAAACAGATTATTTCAGTGAAAATAGGCACAGCCTCTTTGAGATACATCTGAAACATTTACTAAAACCACTTTTTTTCTCCTAGTGGTGACAGCCAGTTTAAGGTCAGGTAATTTTCCAGATACTCTTCTTAGAGTACTCAGTAATATCATTGGGGCATAGATCAAGATATGCATAGGTGCTGAAGCCCTGTGCATCTACATAACAAGAAACTTCATGAAGTGTCTTTTCGCCATTCATATTGTTGAAATATGGCAGTTATCTATATGTGATAAATATGATAAATATATATATCATATATATGTATATATATCATAGTCAGCCAGTGGGTGGCTACAAAATTATATATATCATGTATGTATATGATAAATATGATATACATGTGATATATATGATTTATCATATACATACATGATATGTATATGTGATACACATGTATATGTGATATATATGTGATAAAGTGAAAACGAGTATGGTTTTTAAAATTATATCTGTGTGCTGTCTCCTTGCACATAGAATATACTAAGGAACTATGGCAAATTGTATGGACAATTCAATATTTTTTATTTTAAGAGATATGTACCCAAGAAGTTTGAATGATAAGAGTTGCCTCAACCGTTCTTGTTATTCTCTAGTAATGACGTGTGTAGGATGTGCTTGAATATGTGTCTGTGTTTGCATCCTGTGTACTAAATCCAGAAGGAATTTTGTAAAGGGTGTTACTTATCTGGGATTTGGCTTCACCATCAGAATCTTGATTCTAATTCTCAGTATATCCAGTCTAAGAGTCTGTGTCAGGGTCTCTCAGCCTCACCACTGTTGATTGCTGGGCTGCCCTGGCCATTATAGGATTGTTTACAGCATCCTTGTTCTCTAGCCTTTGGAGTGACAACCAAAAAATTTCCCACATATTGCCAAATGTTCCATGCAAGGCCAGGGAAGGTGTCAAAATCAGGGGTTGAGAACCAGTGGTCTATATATAGCCTGCTGTTATGATATGCACTTTGTGGGAGGGACATTTAAGCACCGAAAAGAACCACTGTACTTTTACTGGTATCTAATTATGAAGTTAATCAGAATCTAATTAGAAGTTAATTAGACAATTAGGAGATGATGTAGAATAACTCTATTTCCATGAATTGTCTTTTGGTTTATGTATAGTCAGCCAGTGGGTGGCTACAAAATTATATTATCATTCTATTGTGGTCACAAATTAGGATCACTTTTCTGGTTCCATGCTAAAAGGGCTATGTTGGATTCTTACTTTCTTCAGGTTGGAGAACATATAAAACAAACACAATTTGATCTTTTTAGTATCAGTTGCCCTTCCTTTCACTGCTTATATGGAATTTTGTGTGGAATGAACAGTTTCTCATTAGGGATGAAATAGATAAAACTGAAGATAATTAATGAGTTAAATATTATTCTGCACACAAATATTAATAAATATGGGCCTTCTTTATTTTTACTGGTTAGATCAGGAGTAAGCATAATTTTTCTGTGGAGAGCCAGATAGTAAATATTTTTGGTTTTGTAGGCCATATGGTCTCTTTCACAACTTGTCAACTCTGCTGTTGTAGCACAAAAGCATCCAAAATCTTTTGTAGCACAAAAGCATACATTGACAATATGTAAACAAGTGGGCATGGCTTTGTACCAATAAAGTTTTATTTACCCAACAGATTGTAGCTGGATTTGGCCTATGGGCCATAGTTTGCCAAGCCCTGACCTAGAAACCAGCAATAGCTTTTTTTTTTTTTTTTTTTTTTTTTTAGTTCTTCCTTTACCCCATTCCCTGCCTCTTCCCCAGTGGTAATCAGTATTCGGATTTCTATTTGTAACTTCTATTCAGTTATAAATAAATGTGGATCATTCATTTGCTTTTTAAAAATAAAGTCTTATGACTAATGTATATAAGATAAATACTATGTTATTTAATTTTTCTTGGATTTGAGTTTTATAAAATTGTATTTGTGCTTGTAAGGGTTATTGTGAAGACACGGTAAATTATGAAAGCATTTTTGAGAGTTGCTAGATGATACAAATTATTCTGTAGTAATTGCCTCCTTACATCTTTGTGCTTGGTTTCCTTTTGCTGTTCGCTTTAGCTCAGCTTTAATCCATTAAAAATATTGAGTAATTTTTTAATAAGCATATGAGAATGAACAATAATCACAATGTGATGGCATGGATTTTTTTTTGGCATGAACTAAGTCCATCTCAAAACAATCAATTATACAAAAAGTTCATCCATAATTGGGTAGATTCGCAAGGATACATTTTCTTGTCATGCTCCCATTTTATCCCAGTCATAATTTAAGTCTTCTTTAACCATTTCAGTACATTGTAATGATCAATGTTCTGAAGCATCAATTTAAAGAGTGATATATTACTACAGTAACTTGCAAGAGTTAAGAATGGATCCATGGCTGATTAGCTTACCGAAATTCAATTCATTCTTTAGATATCCCCAAATCAGAATAGCAAAAGAAAGGAAAAACCTGAAAGATTGGATTCCAACTCTTTTTTTTTTTTAAATCTCTGGAAGTTATTCAGCTTTTCCTCCTTTACGTCTACTGTCTACCCTGTTCCCAAGCAGAAAGTGCCTCAGTTTAGCACTTAATTAAGCTCATGGATAGTAGCTGAGCCCATTGAAATTGATTTTTGGGATACTGAATATTCAGGAACAATATGAAATCAGACACAAGAACATAAATCTACCCAATCAATTTTTTGTCAAAATATAAAGTATAATTTTTGTTCCGTTATAACTAGCTGCAGAAGACCATATTACCAATGGCCAATTGTTAGGCATTACAAAAGTGAAAACTTATAAATCAAATGTAATTGATGTGGAAAATATGGGACCACAGTGGAGTGCTAACATTCTCTGAATGACAACTTTAAATAACTTCTGTAAATTGGCCTCTTGCCTTAGGGTTAATAACAGCTCCATAACTATGGATGGGTAATTTTACAGCCTTTCCACATTCTGTCTGCAGCATTTAATGTGATTTCTGTTTTAGGGCTCTGATCTCCTAGCTGTGAATAAGTAATGTGAATGCATAAATAGATTTTAACAAAAGTATAAAACAGCATGTGGCAAATTGGAAGATTCATTGGGGAAGGGTTGGGGGGGTCACACAGATTGTTAATGAAGCTAAAAACAGTTTTTATTCAGCTAATTTACTCCTTAACTTACTTATTTTCCATAGAGTTCAGTGTGTAATCATTTCTCAAGAATTATTTTTCTAAAATACTAGTCTTACAAGAAGAAAGATACATAACTTACCTCCTTGGATCTAACTGAATATTTTCAGACTAACTCAGAGGGAAAAAGAGATTTTGCTAGTGCTCTTTAGGAAATACCTGCTTTTTTCTTTTTTTCCTTTTTCTCCTTTTTTTTTCAGCAAGTACAGAGTCAAATATATGGCTATCTGTAATACTACTTTAGGACTTGTTGAAAAGCATTCTTTGGGCATAAAAATTCTTAGTTTACTGTTTAATATAATCTTTGGCATTTTGTAGTTAGAAATTCTTTCCTTTAGTTTTAGACATCTAGTGTTCTGGGAGTGAAAATATGAAATACTCATTTATAACAATGAGCGATTAGTTTATCTTGCTATGTGAATTAGTTTTTATAGCAGTGGCCATGGATAATACTACTGAGTACTTTTCCATATTCTAAGTACTTGTCTTATCTCATTTCATTCTCACTTCAAAATTATAAATGTGTTCATTATATTCCAGGTTTTGTAGGGGGAGAAACTAAGCCTCTAAGAAGTAAGTAGTTGTTCAAGGTTAGAGAGCTAAATAAGCTCCAGTGAGCTAAGGCTCCAATTCAGGTCTCTTGACTCTAGTGTCAATTTTTTGTTTGTGTTTTGTTTTTGAGAGAGTGAACATGCATGGAGGTGAGTAGGGCTTCAGGGGTAGGAGTGTGAGGAGGAGGAGGGAAAGAGAGAGAGAGAGAATCCCAAGGAGGCTCCATGGTCAGCGCAGAGCCCCCCAGGGCTTGATTCTACGACTCTGAGATCACAACCCGAACCAAAATTGAGTCGGATGCTTAACCTGCTGAACCACCCAGACGCCCCACCAGTGTTTGTATTCTCAAATGCTACCTATGATTTTAGAAAGGGAGGAATGAAAAAAAAAATGAGACACTGACGGAGACATTACAGGGGAATGAGGTCAGGAAAGGAGAAAATGAGGATGCTGGAAGATGATCCTGGATTTTTCATTGTTTTTCCATTGTTTTGATGAGGTTGAACCAGGAGCAGACACGATATGATGTCTCAGCTCTTATAGATAAGATTTTTTAACCTCTAAATTATAACTTATTGATAGGTCTGGAAGTCAGTTTCATGGATTATGAGTAGTGTTTGGTAGGGCTGGGGAAGCTGGCGTAATCTTAGGAGATTTTTATTAAAATTTATCATAACCTGTATTATGGGAGTTGAACAATGTTAAAGTCCAAAGCAGAAAAAGAGAATTTCCCAAAGTGTTTATGTGTGTGTGGTAATGTATGTATGATAATGGATATTGGGGAAATCACCTCAACGTCTACCCCACACCTCCCCCATTATATAACAGCATGCAGTTTGGGGAATTATCATAGCTTCAAGAGCAGAAGCTCATTGATTTGATCTGTTCATTTTAACTTTTCCTAGCATTCCCATTGTAATTGTTTCAGGCTCCCAGGCCTAAGTCAAGCAGCCCATAAGATTCCAAAGAGGAAGAGTTATGTGGCTAGCATATTAATTAAATCAAATAGAAAAGAGTAGAAAATATTAAAGTGTGTCACAGGATAGTATTCTCAGCACAAACAGGACACATTACATCTAATGCTATGGCTACGTGCAATTTGTGTATGAGACAGAAAACAAGTTGCAATTTGTGTATGAGACAAAAAACAAGTGGAAAAGGTGTTCTGGTTGTGATACATTGACTAGAAAGAGTTTTCCTCTTTTGCTCACTGGTGCCTTATCTGAATTTGTGGCATGCAATAATAATAATAGCTAATTATTGCCTAGAATGCCCTTTGCATACATCTATTTATTTTTGTTTGTTTGTTTTTAAAGATTTATTTATTAGAGTGAGAGAGAGCGAGCACACATGCGTACATGAGCAGAAGGAGGGGCAGAGGAAAAGGGAGAGAATCCCAAGCAGACTCCCTGCTGAGCACAGAGCCTGATATGGGACTCCATCTCAGGACCCGAGATCATGACCTGAGCTGAATTGAAGAGTCAGCTGCTCAGCCAGCTGAGCCACCCAAGCACCCCTTCAACCATTTATTTTATAATCATTCCAGCAAATTTATGATTTAAGGAATCTTCTTTGTCCCATTTCACAGATGATGGGATGCGGAGTAGAGAATTAGGTAACGTGACCAAGATCCACAGCAAGTACGAGGAGAAGTTTGAGTTCATTGCTAAGGCTTTTTGGCTTTATAGTCTGTACTCATGGGTCAGGATGCTATCCTGACCATCACAAAATTGGGGCATCAATAAAGAATGAATTAATTTAATATTAATACAATTTACATTTAATTGTGAAACAAAATGTAGGAGATACTGACTCTCAGTTGGCAAAGTGTTGAGCTTTTCAACTGAGTTTCAGTGTGTGTGTGTTCTAAAAGAATATTATAGAATAAAACATTTTTAGAGTTTGGAACAATGTAACGTTTTAATTGAAGTAACATGATTGCCTTTAAATAAGTGGTTTTTATTATTAGAAGAAGGAGAAGGATGAAGTGAAAAAAATACAGAGGCATGTTCATGTTTAGTTATGGGTATGGAAATGTAAATAGTCAACACTGAGAAAATGTTGACTATTGAGAGGGTTTGTTCAGTAAAGCAACAAGAAGAGTGCTACAGAATAAAGAATTTGTTGTACGAATTAGACCTTCTATAATTACATGACCTAATGGAAATGTCTATGCAAGGACTTCAAAAATTTTTTTGTGTTTGTGCAAGGACTCTTGCATTTGGTGTTGGTCCTGCTGTTGCCAGAGGTCAGCCAGGCTAGGTGCTGGGAAGGAGATTAGGATATAAAGTAGGTAAGAGAAAGGACATACTGGAAACTAGACTTTGTCTCATCCCCGCCACCCCTGATGAGATGATATGGGTGTCCTGCAAGAGAATTTGCTTAGAGCTACACATATGCCAGCCTGGTTTATAGAAAAGCAGAAGGAAGAAATCCAGTGACAGCTGGAGACGTTGTGGTACTGGCTTCTGTCTTCTACGTATAAGGCAGGTCAGCAATAAGGTGTGAGCCCCTGTGTTGCCTGTCATCCTTACGCTGATCTTCAAAATGAAAAAAACAAAACAGGAAGGAAAAAAGGAAAGGGGAGAGAGAGGAGAAAAAGGCTGTTTCCTCAATTCTGTTTTCCAAATATCATAAATTTGTATATTGGTGAATCCCAGCTGAACCAGGAAGGGAAATCTAGGAAATGTAGTTCCACTGTAGCTAAATGATACAAAGTTATCACAATTCCAATGAGTAAATGTGATTTCTTTTAAACTCACTTAAAAGAAATGCCACACGTGTCTGGCATCTCCAAGACACAAAATTAAGTGCAAGACTTTAAAATGAATATTTCAAATATGATTTTGTCAAAGAATAAAAACTGATGAAAATGATAAATCTGTATGTTATGGATCATTATATTCTTATACATAAAAGCTTAAAACTTGGGGCACCCGGGTGGCTCAGTAGGTTAGGCCTCTGCCTTCAGCTCAGGTCATGATCTCAGTGTCTGGGTGTTGAGCCCTGCATCCGGCTCTCTGCTCAGTGGGGAGCCCGCTTCCCCCTTCTCTCTCTGCCTGCCTCTGCCTACCTGTGATCTCTTTTAAATAAATAAATAAAATCTTAAAAAAAAAAAAAGGCTTCAAACTTTCTGTAAAATACAGCTTGTGAAACCTATAGTTTTTCAAGGAAAAAAAAATTGTCACCATAATTTTCTTAAATTTTCAAAAATAATTATTAGTAAGAAATCCTTAGGAGGGACAAATTTAGTTGGATATTGTGTGTCATAAAAAAATATCTCACCAAAATGGTAAAAAAATTTCCTTTCGACAGGTATGGGTGAAATACTTGAGCTTTCTGGTGATAAATTACAGGTTTAGATCATATTATTTATGAATAACCTACTACCCTGTCAAATATTAACTATTCCAGGATATTTAAAAACAATACTTATTACATGTATAAGAGCTGAGGTGGATTTCATGCTCCACGTTGACGACAGCACCAGTTTTGCAAGTTAAAAAATTTTAGGCCAGAGATGTATGACAAGATCATTTTATGAGAGTTGTGATAAATTTAATCCCACATTTGGATGAGACATATCTATAGCATTAGGAAAATGCACTATTCATTAATGTAAGTGACCCAGAAAAACTGTAACGGAATAGAAGTTGGTGGAACAGCACATATAACTGGAAAATATAGTAGAGTTATTTGAAAATGCAGAAGTCACCATATCAATGTTGTTGGTCCTATCAAAAAGCTAAAGATGATATTTAGGTTAAGGGGCTTAGTATATTTAAGTAATACTTTTGGCATTCTTAGTAAATTAAATTTGAAACTAAAAAATATAGTTCAGCAAATCAAATACATCTGAGATAAGAGAAATCATTGTTATAGTGAGATTTATTCTTTGTTCTCAGCATTGTTGTAACTTTTTGTCTTAATAACTTATTTATTTTAGGGGTTCCTGGGTGGCTCAGTCATTTAGTGTCTGCGTTTGGCTCAGGTCATGATCCCAGGGTCCTGGGATGAGCCAGGCATCTGGCTCCCTGCTCGGCGGGAAGCCTGCTTCTCCCTCTCCCGCTTCCTTTGCTTGTGTTCCCTCTCTCGCTGTATCTCTCTGTCAAATAAATAAATAAATAAATAAATAAAATCTTTTAAAAAATTTCACTTTAGGGGCGCCTGGGTGGCTCAGTGGGTTAAGCCGCTGCCTTCGGCTCAGGTCATGATCTCAGGGTCCTGGGATCGAGTCCTGCATTGGGCTCTCTGCTCAGCAGGGAGCCTGCTTCCTCCTCTCTCTCTCTCTGCCTACTTGTAATCTTTCTCTGTCAAATAAATAAATATAATATTTAAACAAAAAATTTCACTTTAGGGGCACTTGTGTGGTTCAGTGGGTTAAGCTTCTGCCTTTGGCTTAGGTCATGATCCCCGAGTCCTGGGATTGAGCCCCCCGTTGGGCTCCCTGCTCGGCAGGGAGCCTGCTTTCCCCTCTCTCTCTACCTGCTTCTCTGCCTACTTGTGTTATCTCTGTCAAATGAATAAATAAAATCTTTAAAAAAAAAATTTGCTTTAGAGAGAGAGAGTGTGAGTGAGCAAGTAGGGGGAGGGGGAGAGGGAGTCTGACACAGGGCTTGATTTCGATCCCACCAACCATGAGATCATGACCTGAGCTGAAACCAAGAGTCCAGGGCTCAACGGAGTGAGCCATCCGGGCGACTCAGCATTGTTGTGACTTTTAAGGGCAATTTGAAAAAAGTAAAAATAGAATTATTACATTTCACTTCTCTAGCTCAGGCTTTTAATTATTATTTCCAAAAAAGATATTTGAAAGATTGAAAGAAACATTGAGATAAAACTTTTACTTGATTTTCATACTCCTAAACAAATAATTGAGTTAAATTTGGCTCCTGAAATACAAATGAAATCTTCTAGCATTGTTCTTCAAATACCCTGAAGAATGATCATAAGACTTTAATTTTACCATAAGTTTTGATGAATTTTAAAGAATTTTCTTGTAAGTAAATTCATTGCTATTATTACTATTCACAGTTAGGTGTTTGTGCAAATTAGGATTTTCAACCATGACTTCATTAAAAACAACAAAAAAATAGGCTCAATACTGAGTCAGATCAGTATTGAGGGAAGAGAACAGGGGTGTCAAAATGCATGATGAGCCTGTGGCTAAATTAAGATTTGTGTAGGGATGGCTATCGTAGTGGAATTGTGAAGAAGGAGAAATGGCCATGGCTGAGTCAGAAGTTACAGAAGTTATAGAAGTTACGAGGATGTACTACAACACGTCGTCCAGTGCTGTGAGTCAGCTTGAGTCCTTGTCTGGAACATAGCCAGGTCTGCTGTGGAATTGGCCATGCTCCCTCTGTTAAACAGAAGGCTGTTTCTGTGAGAAGTGGGAAGAGACTGACCATTCTGCCTACTCGATTTTTTTTTTTTTAAGTCTGATAAAAGGGACAGAAAAGGAAAAACATACTGCTTTCAATGCGCTCTGTTCCATAGAGTGTAAGGGGGTAGAGAAGACCCAGAAGATCACTGTAACATGTTTCTTTGTGGCAATAGTTGCTTATTACCACAAGAGTTTCTTTACCTAATGTAAATGGGAAGGGTATTGGCTCTGGGGTCAGGATCAGGAATCGAGTCCTTGCTCCATCTCTAGCCCTGTGATCTCTAACTTGTTCAGTAATGGATTGGTAAGACTAAGGCTAAGACAATGTAAAGAGATACAGAGATAGAAGTTGGAGATAAGAAATGAGACACACACACACACACACACACACACACACCTAAAGTTCAGGACTCAAATAACAGAGTGGGGATTTATGTTTCTGTCATATAACAGTCCAGACACGTGGTATAGGTAGGGAAATCCTCCAGGGCCAAGTTCTTTCTATCTTGTTGCTCCATCATCTCCCAGGGTACTGTCTTCCTCCAGAGACTGAATCCTGTACCACGTCTGCCTTGCAGCCTACAGAAATAAAAAGGGAATAAGTGGAAGGAAATGGACTTTAATGCATGATTCGGAGGTTGTACAGTTCAGTATCACTCACAATCTGGTGGTCAAAACTTACACAAATGGAAATACTGTCTCTGGCATGCATATGCTCTTGACAGTTTCCAAAAAGTGACAGAATCAGGAAAGAATGGTACGTGGTGAAGCCTAATCTTCAAATAGTGTGTGTGCGTGCGTGTGTGTGTGCGTGTGCACGTCTGTGTGAGTGTATTTTGTAACCATGAGTAGAGTAATAGTTGGAAGTGGTAAGGGGAAATAAGGGGGATATCTAACCCACTTCTGGCTCCTGAGATGGGGGATTATGAGAGAACAAAGCCCACTTTACTTCTGGAACTTAAAAAGAAACTGTCATTAGCCAAGTTTCTCTTATGTCAAATGTTAAAAAAAATAAAAATTTAAGAAAAAGGGTGAAGCTACAGATGTATATATTGAAATTTCATATTGTCAGATGGCCTTTTAAAAAAATTAGAGTAATTTACTCACTTATCAGAAGAGTGGGGAGTTTCTTTCCCCACACTCTCACTTATCATGGGTATTTTTGTCTTTTTAAAAAAAATTAACATATAATGTATTATTTGCCCCGGGGGCACAGGTCTGTGAATTGTTAAGCTTATACACTTCACAGCACTCACCATAGCACTTACCCTCTCCAATGTGATAACCCCACCCCCCTCTCCATACCCACCTTCCCCCACAACCTTCAGTTTGTTTTGTGAGATTAAGAATCTCTTTTGGTTTGTCTCCTTCCTGATCCCATCTTGTTTCATTTTTTCCTTCCCTACCCCCAAACCCCCCACTTTGCCTCTCAAATTCCTTGTATCAGGGAGATCATATGATAATTGTCTTTATCTGATTGTCTTATTTAATTCAGCATGATACCCTCTAGTTCCATCCATGTCATTGCAAATGGCAAGATTTAATTTCTTTTGATGGCTGCATAGTATTCCATTGTATATATACACCACATATTCTTTATCCATTCATCTGTTGATGGACATCTAGGTTCTTTCTATAGTTTGGCTATTCTGGACACTGCTGCTATAAACATACAGGTGCACGTGCCCCTTCAGATCATTACATTTGTATCTTTAGGGTAAGGGTATTCTTATCTTTTTGATCTTTTCCAATTTGATAGATGGAACATACTAGTTTGGTTTAAATTTCATTAATTTTATTAGTGAAATTAATTGCTCCTTTAAATACTATAGACATTTTATGTTTTTAATATGTGATTCAGATGATCATTTTTGTAACATTAGTTAAAGTAAATTTACCATTCTCCCCCATTGTGATTTTAAAGTTAAGATGTCTATCATTTTGTTTTCATACTTTTATTAAATTATAAGATCCTTAAAGAGAGCCTATGTCTTATTAAGTTGTATGAGTTACTTTTTTGAAGCCTTTAATGAAAAGTGTGTTGTTCATCCCAAAGACCCAATATTTATGTTAAATGAAAAAATAAGTGAATATCTGAGGTTTAACCTGGAAAAAAGTTGTTGGAGACAAACAGATATTTAGTGACATGGGCTGGATAGTTTGCGCTGTTGAACTGGAAATTCTTAAGGTTTATTACATTAATCTCTACTATTTCCAGAAACATCTCAATAAAAAAATACTAAAGAAATCTTGGTTATGTTTTTACAGTTACAATATAAAATTGATACAGATTATTTTATTTTTAGCCTTTTTCACTGAAATAAGACCAATCCTTGTTTTATTGAGGCCACTTTTATTCTATAGGGCAATAATATTCATTTTTAACAAAGCACTTTAAACTTAAAACTTGGTACAATAAAAGATCCAGGTCAGGGACGCCTGGGTGGCTCAGTTGGTTAAGCAGCTGCCTTCGGCTCAGGTCATGATCCCAGCGTCCTGGGATCGAGTCCCACATCAGGCTCCTTGCTCCGCGGGGAGCCTGCTTCTCCCTCTGCCTCTGCCTGCCATTCTGTCTGCCTGTGCTCGCTCTCTCCTCTCTCTCTCTGATAAATAAATAAAATCTTAAAAAAAAAAAAAAAGATCCAGGTCATCCTCTCCCCCTCCCCCATAACCCCCCCCCCCACTGTATATTTCAGTTTAGTGATTTGTGAATCAGCTCAGAGACTGAATCAACGTTTTGATCTGGCAGAGTAAGAGAAATAAAGATCAGTGACTGCTTTACTTGGCAGTCATTGGGAAGGTTTATAATTCTCATCAGTGGTCTTCATTCTGAAATGGTTTATGTATCTAATGAAATGGAACCTTGTTATCTATCTATCCATCATCTAATTCCCTTTAAAATTACCTTTACCTGACATTTCAGTGCAACATCCCAAGATTTCTCTTGTTTTTCTTTTATTTTTTTTTTCCTTAAAAGTCTCTATTATGGTCTTGTCACCTGGTTCTGCCTTGATGTAATATTTAAGTTTCAATATGTATTCTTGAGATTGAGTAAAATAAGAAGTATAGTATGAGAAAGAAAAAAATACACATCTTCCAAAAGGCCATAATAAATTGTCTTTATTATTACTTTAACAGATGCTGTGGCATAACTTAAATGACCCATGGTTTCAGAAACACATTTCTGCTTCTTGATGTAGCATTGCTCTTTGGTACTCCATAGGAAATGTTTTCACATACCAAAAGGATTTGTAGGTCATTTAGTTTCTCCCAAATTATTTCTCTTCACATCATGTGCTATGAATAAAAATTGTATATATTTACAAATGAAATGTATCCACATGTGCCTATCCCCTTCACTGTCAACTTTATCATTAATTCATTTATTTAACCAGTGAAGACTGGCATATACTCTGTGTGAAATAATGTGGAAACACCAGTCAGTATGTAAATATTGGCCTGTGCAGCATGTCTGGCATGTAGTTGAGAAGGAGACAGTACAGCATAGTGTTCTAAGTATTATGAAGGAGATGAGCTATAAATACTTGGGAAAATCATTCCATGTCTATAGAGTGAGTGGCTTCGGAAGGGCATTGTGGAAAGGACACACATTTGAGTCTGGAAGTTACAAAGAGAAGTTGATCAGGAGAGTAGGGTGGAGCTGGGGACAGTAGGTGTTGAAGGAAAAGAAAGCACTAGAACAGAGAACTACATTTGGGAAGAAAGCAGGTTGCCTTTACAAAAGGAATATGGCAAGGTTAGATCAAGAGTTGAAGGGTGAAAGTGAGGAAAGATGATTTGTAAGAGATACTGAGAACTAAATCATGAAAGGTCTTGTTTGTTATGGTGAGGAGTGTGACTTGAAGTAAAAAAATATGGGAGTGACATGAACGATTTACATTTTATTAAGGTGGCTTTATAATGGAAGAATTTATAAAGACTAAGATCAATACATTTAATTATTTGAACATAAAAGGCTGCAGGTCCAAAATAAAAAAGACTAAAATTAAGAAGCAAGCTAAACTGGGACAACCATTTATAATAAATGTGACAAAGGTTAATCGGTTTAGTATTTAAGGAGTTCATTCAAATTGGGAACAACAGCACTAGGAAGATCCTCATAGATAACAGAGAGTGACATTAATAGATAATTAGGAAATAAAATAGGCTAACAAACTTATCAGTATGCAAATGAAAACAATGTGGAGGTCTCATTTTTTGCTTGTCAAATTAAGAAATTTTTCCAAAGAGAATTATAGTCAGACTAGCCAATGCTGACAAAGCTATGAAACAGTTTTCGTGCATTGCTGAGGGGAACATACTTTAACATAATCTTTTGGATATAACTGTATATTGGGTTTGTAAATTGCTGACATCCAATGACTTAGGAATTCCTCAGCTTGGAATTTTAGTAAGAATATAATCTGAATTATAGAATGAAATGGTCTTCTTTGGGGTATTTTGTTGACATAATTAATTTGAAACACTGGTACATATAAGCATAAAATGAACGTTATTATTACAATTATTATTATTGGCACAAATGTTGTTCATAAAACATGTTCAAAAGTCAATTCCAGTAGCAGCAATTTAGAATATTGTGGTAAAGAGAATAACAGAGGTTTAAATTTAATTCTCCACATTATATTAAAACATGTCTCAGGGAAGAATTTGATAATTGTGATAGAAAATGCCCATTGTGAGAAGTTTTTTTATCTAGAAGTATCCTTTTTATATGATCATAAATAACATTGCAGTTGATCCATTAATGAAGAGTGAGACAAAACTGAAGAGAAACCTGAAAAAAACATCAGGTTAGCTTTTAAGAAGAGAAAAAAGAATGGTATGGTAGACTCTTGAATAAGTATGTGCTGTTATCTGAAATTACCTCAAAATGGAAGAATTAAGGTAAGACTTGAGGCACTTTTTCCTATGGTCAGGAGGTTCTAACCTAGCTGGAAGCAGGGGGAGTAGAGAGCAAAATTATAACTGAATGGTGGAAAATGGCTTAAATTGTACTTTTGCAAACTGCATGTAGTCCAAGATTTGGGACAAGTCATTTTTTTTTCTATTTGAAATAACTTTCTCAGGCTTAGAATTGCATAATGAACCAGACCAACTCAAATCACCCGGCAAATAGAGATTGACATTTGGTAAAATATACACAGTTGCAAGTTTCAATGTTCCAGACTAATTTTTCTTTTGAAATGCATTTGTCCTAAAGAACTGTGATGTGCACAGCATGTTATATTCGATAAAGTGGAAGAGAGAAATTGAACTATGAGATTGGCTCCCACCTATGCACTTACTAGAAAAGAACACACCTGCCTCATTTGTTAGAGCTTAATTGCTGACACCACGGAGTTATTTTGAACTTGCGATGCACCCAGGGTAGAATGGAAGAAGAGGGGGTTGGAAATTGTCTTTTGAGTCCCTCCCATCCTCACCTGGTCCCCTTTCTCTCCTTCTCTCTTTTTTCTCTCTCCCTACTTCCCTTCCTCATTTCTTTCCTTCAGCATTTCAGCTTAGATTCCTGGCTTTGCTGACCTGAGTTAGTCTTTGCTTAGGAAGAGTCTATGTGGAAAAAAAACAAAAACAAAAACAGCTCAGAGGATCATAGGGGAAGGGAGGGAAACTGATTGAGAAGTAATCAGAGGGAGACAAACCATGAGAAACTCTTAACTATAGGAAACAAACAGGGTTGCTGAAGGGGAGGTAGATAGGAGGATGGGCGATGGACGTTAAGGAGGGCATGTGATGTGATGAGCACTGGGTGTTATATACAACTGATGATTTATTGAACTCTACATTTGGAAAAGAAAAAGGAAGAACCTAGGACAATTATGAATACCCCCTAGGATTTATGAAATCTATCTTGATGTTCTGATATCATTATTCTTGTGAAGTGAGTATAAGCTTTAAAGTGAGATGATCCCGGTAGATTCCCAGTTCTACTGCTTCTTAACTGTGTGATATTGTACAAGTGACTGAATTTTACTGAACCTTGGTTTTCTTAATTGCAAATTGGATTCCATAAGACCCAGTTTGCAAGGTTGTGGTAAAGCTTTTGACATACAGTAATTGCTTGATACATGGTGCCAAATATTATAATACCCCCAAACAAACAAACCTGTCTTAGATTTCATGAGAGATTTGATGCATAGGGTAAAGGATGATTACCAGCCTTTCTGGTCATGGTATGTGGCTCAGGTAATAGTCACAGACTCAGTCCTAAGATATAAACACAGTTTCTGAAGTTCATACCTTCAGATGTGTAACATTCTTTTATCTCCCACTTAAGAAAGCATATCAAGCATATCAAGGAAGTGGTGATGCAACATGGAGGCTTAAGTGGGTAGAAGAAGAATAAATGAAACAAGATGGGATTGGGAGGGAGACAAACCATAAGTGACTCTTAATCTCACAAAACAAACTGAGGGTTGCCGGGGGCAGGGGGTTTGGGAGAAGGGGGTGGGATTATGGACATTGGGGAGGGTATGTGATTTGGTGAGTGCTGTGAAGTGTGTAAACCTGGTGATTCACAGACCTGTACCCCTGGGGATAAAAATATATGTTTATAAAAAATAAAAAATTAAAAAAAAAAAAAAGAAAGCATATCAAGGGAGCATGGGTGGCTCAGTCAGTTAAGTGGCTGCCTTCGACTCAGGTCATGATCCCAGGGTCCTGGGATTGAGTTCCACGTCAGGATTCCAGCTCAGCAGGGAGTCTGCTTCTCCCTCTCTCTCTGCCCCTCACCCCACTTGTGCTCTCTCTTTCTCTCAAATAAATAAATAAAATCTTTAAAAAATGATCCAAGGATTCAAAATACAAGAAAATAATTGCAGTCTTCTAGAAATAATCTTAAATATGATTCAGTTTATTTATTTATTTGTTAAAAGATTTTATTTACTTATATGACAGACCGAGATTACAGGCAGGCAGAGAGGCAGGCAGAGAGAATGGAAGGGAAGCAGGCTCCCCACTGAGCAGAGAGCCCGATGCGGGGCTCAATCTTAGGACCCTGGGATCATGACCTGAGCTGAAGGCAGAGGCTTAACCCACTGAGCCACCCAGGTGCCCCTAGATGCTCTGTCTTTAATTTGCTTCCCCCTCTCTCTCTGCCTGCTTGTGATCTCTCTCTCTCTCTCTCTGTGTCAAATAAATAAATAAAATCTTAAACAACAACAACAACAACAACATCTATACTGAGTGCCTCTGATAGAAGAGGAGAGCAGGCAAGGGTTTGAGATGTAGATGTTTTGAGGAGTAATTAAAGGTGAGAATGAAGTTTTTATAGGTTAAAGAAAACGGGTAATAAAATGGTGGAATGGTAAGACTAGAGACCAGGAAGTTACTCTAGGCTGTTAACTGTTATTTCAAGTTATTTACGAGAGATGGAAAAGGAGAGAGAACAGGGGAGCAGAAGACTGACTGACTTTAAGTATGTTTAAAATTTTAGAAGTCTATAAAATAGAGATTCCAAAAACTTCCTTATAGTTTTATTCACCTTGGTCACCAGATGTTTTCATTTAGTGTGAAAAGAAGTCAAACAAAAAACCAGAGCTACTTTTATGACAAATTAGTCTCATCTTTATCCTTTATGGAGAGATAACAGATAACTGTTGTTTATTGCCTGTTTATTGCTGTCCTAATGAACTGAAAGATGGCTTCAAGGACAAGTCCCTAAGTCTCTTTTGTCTTATTTTCTCATCTGCTGCTTAAAGGGACGGATCAGTTGATAAAAGGTAGCTTACCATAATGTTCTCTATTTCTATGAATATAAATGTTCAGGAAGGAGTCCTGCAGCTGCATGACCAAATTCACAAGGGAGAGACCACAAGTTCCTACAAAGGCAGAGGGTCAGTGTGTGGGAGTGAAAGAACAGGGCATTGGCTCCAACAGCCCCTCACTTGGGGCCTGCCACTTAAAGCTTTACTAAGTAGACCTACTTTATCTAGTTCACAGGATGTTCATTGGAGTTGAAAGAGATGAAGCATGTGAAAACACTTTTCAGATCCATAAAACTGGATACCTGTAATCCAATATCATTAGGTGAAGTAAAACAATGCAACAGTTACAAATCCCAAGAGTTCAATCACATACACAACGATGGCCACAACAGTATTTTGCACTGTCATCTCATTTTAACTTGAAATGAGCAAGAGACGCTTCCTCATAAATAAGCAGTGAGTGTATCATGACTTTCAGGCTTACTATTCCCTTATATAACTAGGAGGTTGCCTCTTAATATGGAAAATAGAAAATAATTCTGCCAGTCAGAGTTTTTTTTTTCCAATTAGAATATTAAGTTATGATGCAAGTAAAGTTTTCAAAGTCATTTGTTAATTAGGACTATTTTATTCCTCATTTATATAAAATATTTTACTGACTCATTATCTGCAAAGGTCTTGCTGAGGTGGCTTCCCTCCCTCCCTCGTGTCTTCCCCCTCCCTTTCTTCCTTGCTCCTTCCTTCCTCCCACCTTCACTTCCTGTCTTCTTCCTCTTCTTCTCTCCTTCTTCCCCCTCTCCCCACCCCTCATTTCTTAAATTTAGATATCACAGAAATATCTTTCATTGTTTGTTTTCTTTTCTCTCTATGGTGTCTCTAAGCAGATAGTCCTTTCTAGTATCATAGCTTTGCCAACCAGGGATGTGCAGGCAATATGCCTGCTGTATGCCTAGTACCTCTCCTTCAAGCTCCAGTTTCCTATTTCCAGTTACCTCCTGGTTATATGTAACTGTATCAGGTAATAACTTAAACTCACAGTGGATCTCTTATTTTCTCCCAGATCTGCTCTTCCTTCTCGGGTTCTTGTTTCTGTTAGTGATTTCTAACCTCCCAACACATAGGCTCCAAAGCTTGCTGTCTTTGAATCCTTACTCTCTTGTCCTTCTCATGTGAGCAGACTCCATGTTCTCATGTTTATTTGCTGCTCTCCATTTCCAGGATCATTCTGTAGTTATACTTTGCCTCTTCCCTGTATGATTAAGATGCTTAATTGGTTTCTCTGTCTCTGTCCTCTCCTCTAATTCATCCTATACATTACTGCCAGATAAGCCCTAGAATCTCAGAATTAGAAAACAGACCTTGAAGTGATCTGGTCCAAACAACTGGGTGCTTGTTAGTTATTTCTAATTCTCAAGCCAAATCTATGCTTAGATAACTCTCTTGCTAGCTTTAGCCAATCTTTAAAAATAAACTAGCTATTTTATTTTATTTTATTTTTTTTGTTTTTTTAAAGATTTTATTTATTTATTCGACAGAGAGAGATCACAAGTAGGCAGAGAGGAAGGCAGAGAGAGAGGAGGAAGCAGGCTCCCTGCTGAGCAGAGAGCCCGATGCGGGACTCGATCCCAGGACCCTGAGATCATGACCTGAGCCGAAGGCAGTGGCTTAACCCACTGAGCCACCCAGGCGCCCTAAACTAGCTATTTTAAAGTACTTTTTTCTCTCCTCCCTGATCCCGCTCTTCCTCCTCTTTCTTCATCTTTTTTTTTTTTTTTTTAAGATTTTTATTTATTTATTTGACAGAGAGAGAGAGATAGAGATCACAAGTAGGCGGTGAGGCAGGCAGAGAGAGAGGGGGAAGCAGGCTCCCTGCTGAGCAGAGAGCCCGATGCAGGCTCGATCCCAGGACCCTGGGATCATGACCTGAGCCGAAGGCAGAGGCTTTAACCCACTGAACCTCCCAGGCGCCCCTCTCCACCTTTATTTGAACCGAAATCCTTCTCCCACTTTTGTCTTAAGTCTGTCCCTGTGGCCATCAGAAAGTTTAATCCCTCTACCACAGGACAGAATTTCAAGGTTTGTTGTTAGTTACTATGTGTCAAAGTATAAAAGCTCTCCATTGGGTTAGGGTTTAGAAGCCGTCAGGAGCACTGTTATTTTTAAGCATGCTTGTTGCAAACTTCTGGAGAAAGAAGATAGTGAAGTGTGACAGCCATCTCTGAACCCCAAGCTGTCCGGTTGTTTAAATTCCTTTTGAAAGTATTTTTTGAGAAGAAAGGCAGAACTTTAAGGCCATGAACTTCAAAAACATGCATTAGTAATTCATATATGTTTGAAGTGATTAAAAAGTATAATTTGAGAACTATTTATCTCCTACATTAATCATGTTTCATTATATTTTGTAACTAATTAGAACATGTTTCAGTTCTTAAAATTGTAAGTCTAGATTTTAGATACATACTAAAATATCCTTATCACAAGAGAATCTTTATATCTGTATACTGAATGGCAAATACAGCAGAGAATTTTGCCAATTTAATATAGAGAGCAGATCATATCCAAATTTAATTTCATTTTAGGCTAATTGATTCATTAGCAAATATATCCTTTATAGAACTCCCTAGGTCATAAAAGTTCTGGATCTCATCTTTTTATGAGCATAAGGAAAAAGAATTACAATACAGAAATTGAATAAGCAAAAGAACTTTAATGTCCAAGTGATTTGCTTTTCAGTTTCCCTCTACTACTGAGGAGGTGTTCTTAAGGGGAGAGTTAAATTTCTAATTTTATATATATATATATATATATATATTTTAGGTGGAACAGTCTTTATTCCTTCAGCCATTATTCATATTATGATAGTGTCAAGGTCCTTTATTGACCTGGTTATTTTACTGGGGCAAAGACTCATTTTGTTTGTAAGACTTATAGCAGATGCTGCTGGTACCCTACCTTATCTCCTAGATACATATAGTTCTCATTTATAACAGGTATCCTATAGCAAACACCTGTGGTTCTTGGCTGAGGGCTTCTTCTGTCTGATGCTTCCCGTGTCTTTTCTGGTATCCTCTCCTTGCATTCAAATCTTAGTCTCATGTTTGATTCTGGGGGAACCTAACTTAAATTACCTTTCTCAAAATATCCTACTGTGTACTTTTACACTCAAACATAAATTTTGCCTTTACTTGAATCTTAAGAGACAGGGAATAGTAAGATATCAAATGTTTTTGGTCAGCCATGTTAAGACTTTTTTTTTTTTTTTAAGTTGATTTTAAAAGCAAAGGGAGGGTTGCCTGGGTGGCTTGGTCAGTTAGGTGTCTGACTCTTGATTTTGGGTCAGGTCAAGATCTTGGGGCTGTGAGATTGAGCCCCACATTGGGCTCTGCTCAGGGGGAGTTTGCTTGCGTTACTCTCTCTCCCCCTATCTCTGCCCTTCCCTCTGCTCCTGTGCTCTAAATATAAGATAAAATAAAATAAAATAAAAGCAAGGGGATATCACTGAAGGGGTTTCCAGCAGAGGAATGGCAAGATCAGATATGCATTTTGTGGAGGATGGATTTGAGAAAGGCAAGACCTGGGGTGGATATCCACTTAGGAATGTGTCGCTGTAGTCCAGGCAAGAAATGGTGACCAACTGTGGTGACAGCAGCATATAGTAATTACAAAGAGAAGGGTGTGGTTCTGACGACATTAATGGAATGGAATTGACAGAACTCAGCTGTTGGTATTAAATAGCTGTGAAGAAGAGGGACTATCTGGTTAGCTGTTCGTGCTACTTTTCTTCTTAAGGAAGAAGAAGTTTGGAGAATGGAGAGAAAAGCTTTTGTTTTTGACTTGTTATGTTTGAAATATATGTATGAGCTTGAAGAAGCATATGCTGTTTTAGAGGGAATGTAAATAAGATGTGTTTGTGAAGCTGATATTTAAATTTACTTTTATTTGTTCAAAATGTCTTCCACATTCTGTCCAGAGCATCTGTCATCTGTATCATTTTTACATTAGCTATGTTTGACATTTTCCTGCTACTGAAAATTATACCATGATGTAACCATTTGGACTAATTGCCATTTGCATATCAGTTCATACCTCTTAGGTCCCAGGAGACTAGGTAGAGAATCAACGAATGTGAAGCTTGTATCTATTAGACATTTGAAATGGATAAAATAATTAGAATGTGTGTGAGTGCAAAGGATTATTGGCATGTATACAGAATACTTTAAAAAATACCTCTATAATTGAAGTAAGAAGACTTGTTTTGTAAGATTTGAGAACTCTTTTTAGCCATCTGCAAAACACCAATGTGGCAAGTACTAACCGATATTAATTATTTTATGAAACAATTTGATTTTCCTCCTTTTGTTATATGTTCATTTATATGGACAGCAGTGTTTAATGGATAAAGCAGATAATGTCCCCTGTCCTCATGAAACGTATATGAGGGAGGGGAGATAGACAAAAGACATGAGACAATAAATGGGTAAATTATTTATTATGATAGGTGCAGATAATGCTCTGAAAACAATGAAGAAATAGATCAGGTTAGGGGAACCGGGGAAGTGGGTAGTGAAGGTGGGGTTGGGAGAGGCAGTTCATAGGGTTAAGATAGGTCTGCTGAGAAAGTGAGATCTGACCAAATGTTGGTAGGAGGTTAGGGAGTGAGCCAAGAGTATATTTGGAGGAAGAACATTCCAGGCAGAGGGATCAGCTAGAATAAAATACCTAAGATGGGAGCAGACCTGGGAAAAATCCAGAAACAGCAGGGAGATCAAAAGGCTGGAGGAGGGAGCAAGAGAAGAACCAGGATGTCAGGTGATGAAGAGTACCATATTGGGGGAGCTTAAGCTTTTACTGTGAGTGAGATGAGAAGAAGTAAAAATGCTAAGAGCAGAACAAAGATATTTTCTGACTTATATTTTTAAAGGATCACTCAGGCTTCTACTGAGAATAGACAATAAATGGTCTCGTATAAAAGCAGAGATCACTTAGGAGGCTTTTACACCTGTCCAGCTGAGAGGTGATAGGGGCCTGAATCAATACAGTAGTGACGGGAGACCTGACAAGTGGCTAGACTCTCCATATTTTTTGCATGTAGAACCAAAAGGATTTGCTGATGGTTTGTATCTGAAATGTGAGAAACAGAAGAGTCAAAGGTGGCCTGAAGTCTTTGGCCTGAGTGAGTTGTAGGATGGAACTGCTTTTCACCAAACTGGGAATGCTATAGAACAGCAGGTTTTGGGGGTGGGCTGAAGAATCAAGAGTTCGATTGGGTGTGATATGCTAAGCTTGAGGTATTTATTAGATTACCAAGTGGTTAGAAATAAAATAATGCTGAGTATCTGAATATAACTGAATAAAGCTTGCAATACCTCAAGCTTTTTTCCTCATCATTTATTCATTTTGTTTTACACCAAATAAATGACACTATACTTGTAGCAGGAGGCTCTAGGCAATACCATTATAAGCCTGAATTTGTGTGAGTAGGTCTTGTAGATCAGTGAGACTATATATGCTGAAAGGCAATTTACAAAAGAGGGACAGAAGCACCTCATGGAAAATAATTCGTATTAAAGGAAGTGGCAAAGTAAACAGGTTTGCCCCTATAGCAAAGCTTTAGCTGTCAAACCAGAGGGACAGTACTAGCCATAGAACAGTGCCCATCTCTCAGATGTGTTCCAAGTCCAGTTTCTTCTCTCCTGACTTCCTTCTGTGGTAGATTTAATTTTGGATATTATGGGAGAGAGGGTTGTAAATAAAAAGTGAAAGAATTACTTTTACTAAAACCTCTTTAAGATATTAGGACAGAAGAGATTATTGCATTGGCTTATTTCTGACAAGATTGGGAAGGTTGGGAAAGAAGATCAGTTTCTCCCATTAGTTAGAACACCGTGTAGCTTTGGTACCTTGGTATTCACCACGTGAGTAGCACAAGCAATGATAATGGATGTGTCCACAGTGTCGGGGACCTTGAAGATTATGGTATGGTGGTACCCAGTGGAAGCAGTAGTGGAGTCTAGCAAAGTTGGTGGTGCCAAGTCACAAGGTAGATGTTATGGGCTACATGTTGTGTTCCCTTCAAATTCATATGTTGAAATCCTGACTCCCCTAGTGTGATGATTTTAGGAACTAAGGCCTTTGGCTGTAATTAGGTGATAAGAGTTGAACCCTCACGAATGGGATTAGAGTTCTTATAAGAAGAAATATAAGAGATATGATCTCTCCACTGTGGGAGGACATAATGAGAAAATAGCCATCTATAAAACTGGAAGATGGCCTTCACCAGGGACCTGAGCATGCTGGTACCTTAAGCTTCTAGCCTCCAGAACTGTGAGAAATAAATGTTTTGTTTTGTTTTTGTTTGGTTTAAGACAATCATTTCATTTTATGGTACTTTGTGATAGCAGTTCAAACAGCCCAAGACAGTTAGTTGTATCTCAAGATCTTTATGAAATTCCTACTGGGGACTCATAGCAGTACTTAGGGTATGTGGTGTGTGCGTGTATGTGTGTGTGTACTACACAGACTTTTGGGTTCAAAATATCAGGTGGATTTGAGAACCAGAGAAATATAAAGTTTTGTTTCTTTTGTTTTGTTTTGCCTCAGTCTGGGGTGGACTAAGAGGGTGGCTTTAAATGAATCACTTTTAGCAAAAAAAGTAAAAATAAAAAAATAAAAAACTATATTTTTGGTCACTGCGGTTATTTGGCATAGGATGCTACTGAAACACAAATCATGAGTCTCATTTCTACATATACCTGTTGGGAAAGATTGATTAAGAAAGAAATATTTATTGTGTCTATTCTGTGCAAGACACCATTGTAAATGCTTTACACAGCTATTTCATGATGTAAGTTACCATTGACTCAGTGAAGCCTGGAGAAGGAAGGGCTTCATTTTAAAGATGATGATGATGACGATTGACAATGATGATGACATTGAGGACAACAACAATTTACAGAGTAACTGATATCTTAGGTGTATACAGTGTGTTTTACATGTACATGTGTTTTACATGCTACTTAATAATTGCCTCAGTACTATTAGATGGACATCATTACACTCATTTTACAAATGAGGAAACTGAGAGTCAGGTCTGTTGAGAAATTTGCCCAAGGTTACACAGGTAAGCTGCAGAGTGGCTATTCAAATCTAGACCTCTGACTCTGAAGTCTACCTACTTGCTAAGACGTCTAGTGCTTCAATAATGCTACACAAATTACCCCAGAATTCAGAGGCTTTCAATTTAAAATTTCTATTTTTCTCACTTCTGTAGCTGCGGATCTGCAGGAGCAGAGCTGCATTCTGGCTGGGCCAGTCTGGTTGACTCCGTATTTGGGTTATGGCTTATGTATCTCATTTGGGGTATTCTAAGGGTGTACTTTTTTCATGGCTATCAGAGATGCCCAGGCAGACCACATACACTTTTTTAATGCCTATGCTCTGGTTATATCCATAAACATTTCAAAGAAAGTTACATGGCCAACCCCATTGTCAGTGGGAATGAGGAAGCATCCTCACAGTGGGAAGAGCTGTGAGACTAGATGGCTTGGAGAATAGATTAATGATTTTATAATAGGGAAGGAGCGAAGAATTGAATACAATAATCCAATTTACCACAATACTGCATCCCACTACTTTCCTGTTGAAAGGAAATTTATTTCCCTCCTGCCTTGAAAGAGTCATTTTATAACTATATTATCCATTGATGGTGGTTTGGAAAGCTAAGAGCTGCATCACACAAAACATTAGATCTTAATACATGCTTGAAAAACTACTGATGACACTGAGTGTTCTAGTTAACTGGGAAGTGCAGAGGCGCATTTTCTACTTCTATTACTTACATGCGTTTCTCTTTGAATAGATAAAATTTAGTTTAAATGCTGCCATCTGTGTCCAAGTTGGATCTCTTTATGTTCCGAGACTTACTCCTCACTCACTTTCCATAATTGCTAATTTCTTGCCCATGCGGATGTTTCTATAATAATGAATATTAGCTCTTAAGCTTTTCCATATGATAAGAAAGCACCTTGTTGGTTCATTAAAATCAGAAAAACAATATGATCCAACAAATTACTTTGCCTCTTACATACCAAAATTCTTTTTTTGGTTGAGTGTTTTGTTTTGTTTCATTTCAGGTAGTGATAAAGGCTTTGTGCAGACGACACTTTCATTTGTGGAGATTCTGCACATTAGTACTGCCTATATGTAATTTAACTTGCAAATTCTGTGATTTTGTAATCTTACAGGAGGTAAATGCTAATAACCCTGAATTGTTCTTTATTTGTGCCCTGCCAGGTGGAAGTGCATTTATCAACATTCACTTGAAATCTGGGCATACCTTCTGAGTTATCTTCCAGGTGAGTCCCAAAATGTTCGTTAAAACCTTCAACGTTAATCTAAAAGCAATTTAAGGGAGAGTCATAGCAGACACTTTTGTTCTTTATTTGTATCTTTGGCTTTGTAAGAGGTCCTTTTCAAGATGCACTGCAGTGGAGCTAGAAGTAGTTCTTTTTTTTTTTTTTTTTTTTAATTTTTTAATTTTTTATAAACATATATTTTTATCCCCAGGGGTACAGGTCTGTGAATCACCAGGTTTAGAAGTAGTTCTAACAGGAGGTAGCTTCTCGCAGAGAGGAAGCTTAGTTTAGACATCTCACTTCTTTAACATTTCTTTCCAACCTCCTATCAAAAGCATCCACCGGGGGCCTGTGAAAGCACATGGGGAATATGCTGTGAAAAACCGTTCACCTTTGATAGCCAAGAGCAAAAGTCAGGCAAAGGTGACCTTTTTTCCTTTTCTGTAGCTCAGCTGAGGAACTTGCTTTTTGAACTTTGGCAGCTTAGCTTCTTCCACCATCCAGTCCTCTCAACAGCCAGTATAGGACAGCCCAGCAGGTGAGTTAATTGCTTCTCATTGTAAAAAGCTACAAAGTTCACTTTGCAAAACACTCCACAGTTAGTGGTGGGAAACATGCTTCCAAAAAGTGACAGCAGTTCGAGGGACCACGAGATGGCTCTTCTGTTCATCCTGCTTGAACCTGCAGACAGCTTGTTTTCACGGCTCTGAGCGCTGGGCACTAAGCTAAGGGGTCTACGGAACGGCCTTATGAAGTGGGTAGTATTCTTAGACCCATTTTATAGGCAAGGAATCTGAGGCTTAGAAAAATGACAGTTTGTTTCTCAAGGTCACACAGCTGTTAAATGGAGGAATCAAGGTTGGACTTTAAAACATATTCACAATCACCTCAGCTGTCTAACTCCTCTCATTGTACCTTTGCAGTGGGAATGCTTCATAGGTGGGTAAATGTCCACCAGAAGTGATTAAGTATTTTCATTTCAAAACCTTTTTAATGGAATTATATGTGTGCATGTGTTTCTGTACCAGAACCAATTTGAGGGAAAATGTGAGGCTTTTCTGAATCCCTGAAATGTTTTTTTAAGGACAAAGGTGTGGAAAAAGTAGAGTCACAGAATCAAAAGAAATAGCTTAAAGAAGCAAAGCACTTGAAATCTTATCCTGTGACCTTTGGAAAATCACCTGGTATATCTGAAACTCACTTTCCCCATCTGTAAAATTGAGATACTTAATCTCTTTATGAGTCAATGAGACAATATATACGTTAATATATGCCTAATAATAGTAGGACTCTACTGCTGTTAGGTGACTTCCATTTTCTGTAGTAAGATGTGTGTTTGTACATATGTGTAGGCATGTATATGTATGTATGTATGGGAAACGGGCAGTATCTATCATACTGTTTTGACGAGTACGTCGATTTGACTTTTCTAAGTATTTTATAACAAATGGTCCTGGTGGAGTTCACCAGCAGGAAGGCATATTAAGAATAGGAAAACAGTGCAGAAAAGCAATTACACCGGTATTTGCCAGATTTTTTTTCTTAGACCATGATTTTATTAGATATACATTGATGCTTATGATGTTCTTAAATGATTACCTTATAGGAGATCTCTTATTGCCAAATTTAACTCACTTTAATTTTTTTGAATGGCATCATTATGATAAAATGTTTATTTTTTCCTCCTAAAAGGACTCTTTTATATACAAGTTTATATTAGAAAGAACAATGATACTAAATAAAACATAAAATCCTTTACATGTGTTTGACACTGTTAAACAACATGTCCTTTTCTGATATTTCTAAAAGAAAGAAAAACCCAACTCTAACAAATTAGCAAAGTACATATTAGCCAAATCCATATAGTTATTTAGAGCTAGGCTAAAATTTTGAAAACTGCATATAGTATTTTTTGATTTGTTCGGGCACACATAATATTGGCATTCTCTGTAAAAAATACTCCCTTTTTTTTTTTTTTTTTTTTTTTTTTCTGGGGGAGACCCTCCTTTCTTTATCTGTAGCTCAGATGGTTGTTTAACTGTGAGTTTAAATGTGTTTGTCCTGGATTTTTGGCATGCAAATCAGATATTACTGATGAGTTCAGTTAGTGGCCATGACATCTCAATCTTGTATTTCAAAGACTGAGAAGCTGGATTTAATCATCCCTGCCCTAAATATATAAACATAAGGTAACCTAATGAGTTTTATGTCCCTTAGTTTTTTATTACCTTACATAAAAATGAACATTGTGGCAGGATGCATGTCTGTGCATTCTGTTGAGATCACCCATTTACATATATATGTTTGTATCTATGACTTATCTAATCTGCCTATCAAATCTATCTAGCTATCTATATATTTTCAAAAGTAAGCGTGTGTCTGAAACAGTGGTGATGAGTAAGGCCAGTTGAGCCGTGCTTACTTATGGTTGAAGTGCTTCTTAAAAGAACCATAGTCCATTTACAGTTTCAGAAGGGCAAAGGCTGATTTGTTTTGCTGTATATAGTTCAATTCATAATTACCAGTTACTCATAACATTTTTATAGCGGTGTAATAACTTCAGCGGTTCTGAAATGATACTATGGAAAGAGGAAAACATTTGCAAAAGATGTATTTTTAAAGTTCATGGTTTGTAGGCACAGATGTCAAGAGCATTGTTTCCATTAAAATCAATAACTGAAAAAAAAAATACTCCCTTTCTCATTCAGAATCTTAGTTTTGTGTATAAAGGATTTAGATGTTTTCTTTCCAGAGTATTGTTTATTTGACTCTTAAAAAGTAAAATAATTTGTTGAGCCATAGAATAGTCTATAGATGGTCTCAGACCGAGATACATTTAACAACATACTTTTGATTCCCAGAGTATTCACTGAGCAGTCATGAGTAACTAAAAGAATTGAAAGAAAGATTCCAAGGTGTCTGTTATTATAGGCCCTGGGAATTGTGCCGGGGATGAATCAGACATAATCCATCTTTTATGGAGTTTATAGGATAGCCAGATCAACTTCCACAGTTTCTCCTACATTTAGTTAGTAACTGACATTACATCTCTCTGAATAAACAGTAGCACAGGAGTCTGTGATATAAGTTATCTGCATTATATTTTTAAATTCATCTTAATAATATGGAGGTCTGGCTTTCTATAAGGTAATAGGAATTAACATCTAGCTGTGATTTTGGTTAATCTGCAGAGTTTCTGTGTATGCCAAGAAAACTCTTTTCTTAAAATTCCCAGGGTTGATTCATGGGCTGGACAGGTCATTTAACTTGGCATATTTCACTGACCTTGGCAAAATAGACCTTCAAATACTACTAAAAATCCTTAGCACTGGGCAACTCTTCAGTGATGCAGGATTTAGTTACTTATTCAGTTTTTGGCAAGAGTTTCTAACATGTCAGCTGAACATATTTTCCATTCCGTGTTTTTGATCTTATAAAATCAGATTTCCCATACCTGTGCTTTTTGATCCCATAATTTCTTCTTTCACATTTATAGCTGTTCCCTGGCCAGGTGTGGGTATCTGTCTGTTGCAGCTGATTCATGGGCACTCTGGCTGGCCTCAGAAAGGACAGAGTAAAATTTCATAGAGAAGTTTGGCATGTCTTTCTCCACCATTTCTCATAGACTCTGGGCATAAATAATCTGTTAGGAACAGAATGTGCAGAAATATAAAGAGGAGTGGCTGATGAGGTAGTGAGTCAGGAGACATTATGAGGTGTGGGCATCTGACAGAAGATTTAGGATGCCAAGGAGTTTGGAGTTGATCTGATAGCAGACAAGAAGTCCTTGAGTATGGGAATAGTGTAATGAAAACTGGATCTCATACGAAGACCTTGATCTAATGGCTTGGATAAGTCAACATGGGGAAAAAAAATTGGAGGCAATAACAAGTCATAATAGTATGAACAGGTAATAATGAGGTTTTAATGGTGATTTTAAGATTTTTTTTTCTTCTTAAGTAGAATATAACTGAGGATAAAATATTTTTTTCAATATTTTAATAGTTGGAAAGCAGACAGATTGAGATAATCTTGAGAAAATTTAAGTAAGGAGTTTAAGGTTCTTTCAATTTTCATCTTCCATTGTCCATCCTAGATTTCATTATACCATGCCTCTGTCTCAATTATGCAGTCCCTACCCTTAACTGAATGGTTTAGATGTAATTTTAGGTTTTTATTTGAAAGAGGAGTTTTAGATCCCATATGATATCTATTTGCCTGTCAACTTTCTATAAAATTATTCAATATAACATATAATTAATCTTTACCAGCAAAAATGCAAATTATAAAATTATGAAATATGAACTTTATCCACTTCTGTGTTCTTCATCATCATTCCTTTGTTCATTTATCTGTCTTCTTTGGAGCTTATAGTTAATATTTATAAAGCATTTCAGAATGACTTTGAAAGGCAGATCAATGTGTGTTTTGACCTTGTATTTGGGAGTTCCCCTTAGAGACCACTACATCAAAATTCTTACTGGTGATCTCAAATAAGATGGTTGCAGACATATATATCACTTAGGATATACCTAGGAACTGACATAGATTAAAGACTGACTAAAAAAAAGTTAGGGATTGTTATCTCAAGTGGTGGTGTATTTCTGTATTTTTTGGCTACACTCAGACATAGTATGTTCATTAAAGAGGAATTGTCAGTCTACTATTATTATTTCATATCAGCTCTCTAGATCTGAGCAAGTTAATATATTCAAATGTGGTTGGTCTAAATTGAGGTGCAGTATGTATAAAATACACACTAGATTTTGAAGATTAGTCCAAAAGAAGAATATAAAATATTTCTTTAATAATTTTTGTACTGATTACATCTTGAAATAGTATTTTTGAAATACCTAGTTACATAAAGTATATTTCTTTTTTTTTTTTTTTAAGATTTTATTTATTTATTTGTAAGAGAGAGAGAGAGTGAGAGCGAGCACAGGCAGACAGAGTGGAAGGCAGAGTCAGAGGGAATAGCAGGCTCCCTGCGGAGCAAGTAGCCCGATGCGGGACTCCATCCCAGGACGCTGGGATCATGACCTGAGCCGAAGGCAGCTGCCCAACCAACTGAGCCACCCAGGCGTCCCTATAAAGTATATTTCTAAAATTATTTCATCTAGGGCACCTGGGTGACTTAGTGCATTAAAGCCTCTGCCTTGGGCTAGGTCATGATTCCAGGGTCCTGGGATCGAGACCCACATCGGACTCTGTGCTCTGTGGGAGCCTGCCTCCCCCCCCACCCCCTGCCTGCCTCTCTGCCTACTTGTGATCTCTGTCAAATAAATAAAAATAAAATCTTTAAAAAAATAAAATTATTTCATCTGTTTATTTTTTATTTATCTACTAGAAAATCTTAAGCATATAGCTCATGTTTTTTTTTTTAATTTTTTATTTTTTATAAACATATATTTTTATCCCCAGGGGTACAGGTCTGTGAATCACCAGGTTTACACACTTCACAGCACTCACCAAAGCACATACCCTCCCCAATGTCCATAATCCCACCCCCTTCTCCCAAACCCCCTCCCCCCAGCAACCCTCAGTTTGTTTTGTGAGATTAAGAGTCACTTATGGTTTGTCTCCCTCCCAATCCCATCTTGTTTCATTGATTCTTCTCATACCCACTTAAGCCCCCATGTTGCATCACCACTTCCTCATATCAGGGAGATCATATGATAGTTGTCTTTCTCTGCTTGACTTATTTCGCTAAGCATGATACGCTCTAGTTCCATCCATGTTGTTGCAAATGGCAAGATTTCATTTCTTTTGATGGCTGCATAGTATTCCATTGTGTATATATACCACATCTTCTTGATCCATTCATCTGTTGATGGACATCTAGGTTCTTTCCATAGTTTGGCTATTGTGGACATTGCTGCTATAAACATTCAGGTGCACGTGCCCCTTTGGATCACTACGTTTGTATCTTTAGGGTAAATACCCAATAGTACAATTGCTGGGTCATAGGGCAGGAAACAGTTAACAAAATCAAAAGACAACTGACAGAATGGGAGAAGATATTTGCAAACGACATATCAGATAAAGGACTAGTGTCCAGAATCTATAAAGAACTTAGCAAACTCAACACCCAAAGAACAAATAATCCAATCAAGAAATGGGCAGAGGACATGAACAGACATTTCTGCAAAGAAGACATCCAGATGGCCAACAGACACATGAAAAAGTGCTCCATATCACTCGGCATCAGGGAAATACAAATCAAAACCACAATGAGATATCTCCTTACACCAGTCAGAATGGCTAAAATCAACAAGTCAGGAAATGACAGATGCTGGCGAGGATGCGGAGAAAGGGGAACCCTCCTACACTGTTGGTGGGAATGCAAGCTGGTGCAGCCACTCTGGAAAAGAGCATGGAGGTTCCTCAAAATGTTGAAAATAAAACTTCCCTATGACCCAGCAATAGCTCATGTTTTTTTACATGAAACATTAGTCTAAACATTTCTGCAAATAGTTGCACAGATGAGTAGGCCTATGAAAATTCTATTTACCAGATTTCCTCTTCCTTTGTCTACAGTAAAATGCTGTATTTGTTGGAGTCCACATCTATCCTCCCATCATCCTACCCCAGCAATCCCCCATATCATTAGGTGAAAGAGCAGAAGCATCTGCTTGAAGTACAAATGTGTTTTGTGAACAGCTAACGGGTAAACATAGGAAGGAGAGGCAGCTATTCCCACTTTTTAGAAAGACCCCCTGATTCATTTCTAATTAACTTGTGCTTGCTCTGTCTTGCCAGATACGTTTCAGTCCAATACATTTGAGGTCTGTAGCTATCCTTGAGGACATCTCCATCTGCTAAGGGCCATCACCTTTCACTAAAGTCAGTAAATCCTGGGCAAGGAACATTGCTCTGCAGAATCTTTGTAATAAAAAATCTTTGGCCGTAGAGCCAGAGAGGAGACTCTTTCTCTTCTCCTCCTCCTCTTCTTCTTCTTCTTTTTTTTTTTTTTTGGATTCCAAATTTATTTCATTTGCCTTCCCCTGATCATATACATGCTTGAGACTGTCAATGCTTTCCCAGAGTAGATCAATTGTAGACTCAATCTCCACCTGTACCCCTGACTATGGCACCACAGATTGGTGTAGGAAGGTTAAGCTGACCTCAGTGACATCATTCTTAAAAGAATAGGAAACTTACTGAATACCTACTACTTGCTAGACACTGAGGACTATTTACAATCATTCTCCCAATGACTCTTTATTTCAAGCTTATGAGAAGTTTTTTGATATTCTAATTTTATAGTGAAAAAAAAACCCTGAATATCAGAGAGATCCCATAACTAACCATGATAGAGCCTTAATTTGCAATAAGCTATCTCTAAGTCTATTCATGATTTTTCATGTTACACATTTTGCTAGGAATGTATTTGTTGTTAAATTAGTTTATTATTAGTAGACCTTTTTCTCCTACTATTTGCATTTCTTTCCTTACTGTAGTTAAGATTTTATTTTTTTAAAGATTTTATTTATTTATTTGACACAGAGATAGACATCAGATGTAGGCAGAGAGACAGGCAGAGAGAGAGAGGAAACAGGCTCACTGCTGGGCAGAGAGGCAGATGTGGGGCTCGATCCCAGAACCCTGGGATAATAACCTGAGCTGAAGGCAGAGGCTTAAACCACTTAGCCACCCAGGCGCCCTGTAGTTAAGATTTTTAAAAATATTTTCTTACTTTATACTGTCTTTATACTGTCTCATAATTACCTTTTAAATAATATTACTCATGATTTATCCACACTTCATTAAATTTAGTCTTCAAGATTGACTTTTTTTTTTTTAATTTTTTATTTTTTATAAACATATATTTTTTATAAACATATATTTTTATCCCCAGGTCTGTGAATCACCAGGTTTACACACTTCACAGCACTCACCAAATCACATACCCTCCCCAATGTCCATAATCCCACCCCCTTCTCCCCAACCCCCTCCCCCCGGCAACCCTCAGTTTGTTTTGTGAGATTAAGAGTCACTTATGGTTTGTCTCCCTCCCAATCCCATCTTGTTTCATTTATTCTTCTACCCATTTAAGCCTCCATGTTGCATCACCACTTCCTCATATCAGGGAGATCATATGATAGTTGTCTTTCTCTGCTTGACTTATTTCGCTAAGCATGATACGCTCTAGTTCCATCCACGTTGTTGCAAATGGCAAGATTTGACTTTTAATCATCTTCAACATCTGTTGGTCATTTGTAAACTTTAAAAATAATGGCTAACAGGCATATATGGTTTCAACTACATGCCAGGAGCCGTTTGCATCACTTTATATATATGTTCTCATTTAATTATCTGCCAGACACTATGTTGCAGGTGTTATTATTATCCCTGTTTTACAAATAAGGAAACTGAGACAGTGGAGGTTAACGATTACTAAGTGGAAGAACCAGCATCAAGCCTAGGCATCCTACTTCCAGAGTCTACCTGCTAAACTCCTGTGCTAGGCTGCTTTTTCCTAATTAACGGGTTACCTACTGTTTTTTTTTTTTTTTTTGAGATTTTATTCATTTATTTGAAAGGGAGAGCATGAGCAGGAGGCAAAGAGGGAGAAGGAGAAGCAGACGCCCCACCGAGCAGCGAGCCTAACACGGGGCTGGATCCCAGGACTCTGAGATCTTGTCCTGAGCCAAAGGCAGACAGACACTTAACTGACTGAGCTACCTACTCTTTATAGTTTTTTCTTCAGAAATATTTTCCACTTATTGACAGTTTCCACTTATAGACAGTTTCCATTTCCCATGAAAATGTTCCCCATCAGAAGAACATTGTGGGAGATGAACTAAATTTAAGTAGTTAAGTTTTGGAAATAGAAACAAATATTTAAATTAAAAAAAAACAAATATTTAAATTGTCTTTATTGTTTTGCTTCATCTGCATCTATATTTTGTGAGTTATATACATTCTTATTCAATTCAGATTTACATAGTCTTCACTCAGACTAATGGTAAAATCATTGAGGGATTCTTGGGCATTGCCAGTGGTTGGCATTTGCATTGTTCTCTGGGTCTCTGATCTTTCACATCAAAAGACAGAACAGAATTTAGTACTGGAAGGACAGAATCATCAGGCCCAGCCTCTGCCAACCCTAAACACACCAGTGACAGTGATGTGCCAAGAGTCTCATCTAAACCGCTAAGATGTCTGAGAATTGAAAAGACCAAAAAGGAAGGAAAATGGCTGGATATTCTGAGTGTAGGATATGGGGGCTTCTCAAAGAGAATCAGGTTGAATTTCCAGCTCTTTTTAAAGACACGTGTAGTGTATTTGCTAATTCTGGAAATAATTTCCTGTGCATTTTCTCCCGTTGTTCTGACAATATATAGAAAAGGATGCAGAATGTAACAGAAAAGATTTCATGTATTGTCTATCTCCTTAATGTTTTTGTGCTTTGAAATGTCTTAACTTTATATCTACTTCTGACTCTTAAGGATGTATAAAATATTAATTTAAATAAAACAGCCCTCGCATTTGACTTTCTTCCTATTGTGAGTATGTTTTGGAAGAATGTAAAGGTAAGACAGCTTGAAGTATATAAAGTTCTGAAATTTGGTTGTTATATTGATAATGAAAATCAGCCTGCAGTCTTCTGCGTTTGTCAGAGAATGGAAGGTCTAATTGCTAAGTTAATTTCCACGATGATTTCCATGATGTTTCAGGTTGTATAACATTTTTGCTGGTTTGCCCCGGTTCCTGGGATTCAAGCTATTCTTTCTGGTTATCTTTTCTACTCAGTGTAGTCCCCACTGAACATATTTGGGAGTCTGTGTATTACCAGACAGCTTTAATCTCTCCACTTTTATGCACCTTCAAAACAAGATCATAGAACAAATGTAATTAATGGAAAATGGTCAGAAAGCATTCAGTCTGTAGAATGGATGGATGCTATACCATCATTCCTCTGAATTCTGAGACTTCAAAATGTCTGCTCCAACAGGCAAGCATATACCAAAATACAGAATTGAAATTACTGCATTTTTTCTCATTTCCCTTCCTCCTAAAGTCTTCCACATCACTTCTCTGTTTCAAATCTTAGAATATTTGCCCACTGCACCTTGAAATAATCTAATCCTTTACAATGACCTGCAAAGCACTATATGATCTGGCCCATGTCTGCTTCTTAGATCTTATCTCTGTGATATCCCCATCACTCACTCTGCTCAACACACTGCCCCCCCCTTTTCTATTTCCTAAACATGCTGAGCTTTTTCTTGACTCAGGGCCTTGGCATTGGTTATTTCTTCTACACAAGATGTTTTCCTCTAGATCTTTTAATGTCTGAGTCCTTCTTACCATTCAGGTTTCAGCTCAGATATTACTTTCTCAGGGAGTTTTCTCTCTCCACTCACTCTACAGTAACTGTCCTCCTTATTGTAGATCACTTTGCCCTGTAAAATGATCTTGTTCATTTATTCTCTTCTCACTCTTTTCTCCCCACTGTATTAATTTCCATATGGTCAAGAGTCTTTTAATTTATGTTGATCTTTGTATTTTTAGCTTCTAGCATACTTCCTGGCACATAATAAGTGCTCAATAAATACCCAAGTAAATGAATAGATAGAGTAGTCACAAGACAACTTATACTTCATAGAGAGACTGTGTGGCTCAACTTTGAATTTGGGCAGGATTTGTGCAAAGGTAATAGAATAGCTTTCATCAAAGGAGACAAGAAAAAAAATTGGTTTTCGAAAGGACTGCATTCGTTATGTGAATGAGGAGATGAGAAGAGTGTTCTTGAAGAAATAATTCACGAGGGGCGCCTGGGTGGCTCAGTGGGTTAAAGCCTCTGCCTTTGGCTCAGGTCATGATCCCGGGGTCCTGGAATCGAGCCCCACTTCCTCCTCTCTCTCTCTCTTTCTCTCTGCCTGCCTCTCTGCCTACTTGTGCTCTGTGTCTGTCAAATAAATAAATAAAATCTTAAAAAAAAAAGAAATAATTCACGAAACTGAATTTTCAAAGAGCGTAAGGGGACTTAACATTAGTTATGTGGTAGCACCTCTGAAAATCAGAGACAAAATGAAATTAGTCTAATTGCATGAAGGAGTTTCTTTGTTTGACTGTAATCATTATTTGGAATCACCTGTACCCCAAATCTATCTTACTAGATTTCAGGAAGAGAAAGACAATTACTTGGGCACAAATGCATTTTATTCCTTTCTTACTGCAGAGCTCCAGTGCTTTTGGTTTGATAAATTACTTAAACTACCTGGCTGGCTTGAAGGGAAAGTTATGTTTTTACATTTATATTAAACAAAAAACTTGTACTTTAAAAATAAATCATCACATCTGATGGTATTGCCTCTCTTTCATTTGTTTGCTATCAAGTGTGAGTTAAAGGTTACGTGCAGAACAATCCCAGGGGTGCAATTTACACTTCCAGGTAGCAGTAAAGCCCTGTAACCAATAACCATCACAAACAGAGGAGCTGTCAGATTCCAGATTCATTGCTCCTATTCCCCAAGTCCTTTTGTTTTTGGAAGACACTGAAATATGTTCTCTTTTCTTAGCTTACAAGAATTTCAAAGATGTCCTTTGACCTATCTTTTGGCACTGTGCAATAAATATAGGAAAAAACTCAACACCTCCTTAAGATTACATTTTGGAGGAAGGGGAGTGGGCATACAGAAATTATACCAACTGACAATAACTTTATTGTCTTAGAGCTTTTAAAATGTGGTGGAGGTTGTGGGATAAGGTCATGGACCACTGAACATAATTTTTGGTGACCAGTATCCTCTTATTACAAGCCTTCTCTGGGAGAATAATATAAACTACGATATACATTAGATTGTTATTGTCCTGTCTAACTCATGCTGCCATTCCTGGCTTGATGCTAGTGTCTCCCAGGGCCTCTACACTGAAGTTCATGGTAAACCTTTCCTAGCCTTTTTTTCAAAGTTTTACTTTACTAGTCTTTCCAAGTGACTACACTAATAAATATTCAACTTTGTAGCTGTGTGACTTTCAAACTTCCTGTAATTTTTCCGGACCTAAATATTCTCATTCGTAGGACATTGCCACTGAGGACATTCTCAAGATCTTACCCAACTCTAAAATATAAAGACAAAGTAATCATTGTGCTTGAAGCAGCACTTTCCGGCAAGATATTAGTCATATAAATATATTTGATCTGTATTTTGTCATTTTTCATTCAGAAAAAAGTGGATTAATGCTTTTTTGATAACTTTTATGAATAGTCTTTACTCAATTAAAGGTGGCATTTAGGATAAAAGCATTATAATTTTAGAAAGGTAGATCAAAATCTATCTTGATCACCAGCTGGCATTTCAGTATGGCAAACAGGAGTAGAGGCAGGGGCCAATGTGGGAGACACCTGATTATATTCATTGAGGAAGTAAGGTAAAAGCTTGGAAAGAACTGGCCTTGAGGACATTCGTTAGGGAAACAACTCCCAGAAACAAGCTTTGGCATCAGAGGAAAGAACTTATTCTGAAGCCAGTTTGCAAATTTTTCTTTGAACCCCTTCCTGATCCATGGACATATATATGACTGTGTTAAGAATTAAAAGCACTGCCATGAAAAACAGATAGGTTTCATGAACGTATGTAAACTTTTGGGGGCACAGATCCCCTAATTTGCCCCAATGACTATGGCAAAGAGGGTAGCTTGCTTCCTCCCCTCTGTTACCACAGCAGTAGACTTTGAGGGCTTCATGGATTGATCATGTTTTCTAGCTAGAGATAGCAGACAAGGATTAATGCCAAGTGAGAATGTTTTCTTCTGAGCGTTTGGAAGACCTCCTGGGAATTCCTCAAATACTTGAGGGTGGCTCTGGGAAGCTTTTCAAGGGTTAAAGTTTAGCCTTGGCAGAGAGTTTTAGAGCCAGTGAAATTTCAGTTATTACAATTAATCAGGCCTCAACAGAACATTGTAGAAGCTCAGAATACTAATATATACATGAGGCCCTCTTGCCAAAAATCTGGAGCTGTGAACTTAATGTGGTCTGGTGTTTATTTGAAGCTTAGCGCTAGGTATACAGATGTTTGAAGAAAATCTTTAGATTCACATCATTTAAAAATTAAGTTTTCAGCCAATTGTTGTTCAGTCCTTTTAGCAATAATTGCATAAACGATTGGCCAGAGGAGTATGGCATCTAAAATATATGAAGATACTTATGAAATATACATTAGAGCAGATGGCTATGAGGAAAGCGAATTGGACAGAATAAAAAAATACAAATTAAGAAATTCACAGTTAATTAAAGAAGATTAAGGGTACTTAAAGGGGACATAAAGACCTAGGGACCTTTTCAAACAAAGGATTAGTATGTTGGTGCTATGCCATGCTCCCCTCTCCAATGTGTTGCTAATGAAAGGACAGTGATGTGTAGAACAGATAAAAAGACTTCATTAGAATGCTATCTTCAATAACCCAAATCCCTTGATTCAACATACAGGGATAGAGTGTCATAAATTCTTATGTAATTTGGTCTGGGTATTCCTCTCTTTTATTCTGCTATATGCATTCGGATCCCATTAACTTTTAAAAGGACTTTCATGCACAGATGATAATAGGCACATTTAGTGGGCGCAGTGACTTAGTGTACTTTATAGTCTTCAACTGGGAAGCGCTGCTTTACAGAATGTTAATTCTCAAGGGCTTTGCCCTTAGAAGGTACTCTTCAATCAATATTTATAGAACGAATGAAGGAGGTTGTTCAGGGAGAAAAACAAACTGTTTCCCCCTAGATTTAAAAGTACTTAATATATATTTCAAGGGTCATCTGCTAAAGCCTATCCATTTCTCAAGATTTGCCACAACTTAATGTTTATATTCATCATCTACCCACTCATTCATTTATTTATTCATTCAGCAGTCAACGTTTATTGAATACCTATGGAGTGCTAGCTGTTTTGTTTGATTCTTTTTAATAAAACATTGTCTTTATCCTTGATAGATTCACTGTTTAGAGAAGCAACTGAACATGTAAATAATTTACATAGTATAATGGGAAAATTATTATAATAAAAATATGCATAAAATCTAGGTGAGCATAAAAGATGAAATTCTCTAATTGGTTGGGGTGAAATGGAAGAAAGTTTCATGAAAGGTGTCAGAGAAGATAACTTCTAATCTGAATCTGAAATAGAGCTATACAGATTATGACCTGAGACCAAATCTGTTCCCATTTTCTTATAAGTTTTATAAGAACACAGCTCTAGGGGGGCCTGGATGGCTCAGTGGGTTAAAGCCTCTGCCTTCAGCTCAGGTCATGATCCCAGGGTCCTGGGATGGAGCCTGCTTCCTCCTCTCTCTCTGCCTGTCCCTCTGCCTATCTGTGATCTCTCTGTCAAATAAATAAATAAAATCTTCAAAAAAAAAAAAAAAGAACACAGCTATACCCATTCATTTAACACAATGTGTGTGCTTATGTTCATGCTACATAACAATAGGGTTGGTAGTTATGATCATTACAGTATGACTGGCAAAGCCAAAAATACTTACTCTCTGGTCCTTTATGGGAAAAGTTTGCTGACATCTGGTCTAAAAAAAGGTTGGCTTTCCAGGGGCCAAGGTTAGAAAAAGTTGCATCTCTAGAGGCTTAGGTATATGAGGCAAGAATATGGGTGATTAGAATAAATATTAAATGTTCAGGAGTGAGCAAGTAGGTCACTCTGGTTAGAGTAGCAGAGGAATAAAGGTAGAAAGATAGTTTGAACCAAAATTATAGAAGACTTTAAATGTTGGTGATGCTTCCTAAACTCTGAGACACAACACTGACTTCTGGGTAAAGTTAGTTCTCTAAGTTAGCTTTTAAGGAGGAAATGTCCTACATGAGAGCAGTTCCAAAAGAGGAGCAACAGAGTCATATTCTGTCATAGCATTGCCAGGCCTAGGATCTGCCAACATGGGAGGGGTTTCTTGCCAAGGGAAATCCATTTGCGAATCAAAGTCTAGCCCAGAGTAAAGGAGGCATCATTTAGGCTACTTAAATTGGTCTAGTCTGGGCAAAGTCATCCTTAAAATTTAAAAGAGAGCCAGCTCAGTTCATCATATGAGGGTTTGAGGCCAAACCCTGACTAGAAATAATATGAGGATATAAGATTTGGGAGTCCTTGATTTTACCTGTGACCACATTTTACTTAAGAGGCATAGATTTAACAGTGACAAGGGGCCTGAGGATATGGGCATCAAATACCTTACAAACAAATGGTGGCTGAATCTAGAAGAGTGGATTCAAAACCATTTAGTATCCCAGAACCAATTGGAAGGGTTCTAAAGAGCATACACTCCAGGGCTATTCCCCAGACCTGATTCAGAATTTCTGGGCATAGACCTCTGAAATCTTCTTCCACTTTTTAAAAAGCTCCCTAGGGTATTATTGTTCAACCACTTTGATGCAATATTTGGGAACCACTGATCCCCAAGACAGTGTCTAAACAGCATCACACAGTCAACACTTCTGTCTTTTTTAAATAACACAAGAGTTTTGCTATATGTGTGCTTAGTGACATGATAGTCTAAGGAAATAAGAGTTTATTTGATAGCCACAGTAACAGCCCCTGGAAGTATATTTTTTTATTTTATTTTTTTAAGTTTCATTCATTTGAGAGAGAGAGAGAGAGCGGGGTGCAGAGGGGCAGAAGGGGAGGGAGAGAGAGGTTTTTTTTTTTTTTTTTTTTTTTAAAGATTCTGTTTACTTGACAGAGAGATCACATTAGGCAGAGAGAGAGGAGGAAGCAGGCCCGATGTGGGGCTCTATCCCAGGACCCTGGGACCATGACCCGAGCCGAAGGCAGAGGCCTTAACCCACTGAGCCACCCAGGTGCCCCTGGAAACCTATCTTTAAAACAGCACATGTTTAATCTGGTAATTTTCAATTTATTTGATCACAGTAGCCTTATTTTCTGCCACGTATTAATATTCCATTGAACACATTTTGGGAAGTACTGTTGTCTGCTGCCCACATCTCTCTTTAAATGTCAGGTACAGGGAAAAAAATTCAGCATTCCAAATGTCACCTGATCTGTGCTGTGTTCAGACTTCCTTTCTCTTTCAAAGATATGAGCACTGTGTTGTTCTTCTTTTGAAATGTTCTTCTTAATATAGTCCATGACCACATCAGCATTTTTGTATTTGCATTATCCTACTGACTCATTGAAATTCTGGTCAACTAATATCATTAAGACTTTTCACATTAAATGCTGTCAAATTAGGGCATTCTCAGCCTCCGTATTGCTTAATAAAAATAAACAAATCGGGCGCCTGGGTGGCTCAGTGGTTAAAGCCTCTGCCTTCGGCTCAGGTCACGATCCCAGGGTACTGGGAGCGAGCCTCACGTTGGGCTCTCTGCTCAGCAGGGAGCCTGCCTCCTCCTCCCCTCTCTGCCTGCCTCTCTGCCTACTTGTGATCTGTCTGTCAAATAAATAAAAATCTTTAAAAAAAATAAAAAAAACACAAATCTATGAGAAAGTATACACATTCTTATTAAAGTTTTATTCATTTTTCCCTAGAATTTCATTTCTGGGAAGTGATTTTAAATCTTGATTTGGTGAGCTGCTTCGTTTAGCTCTATTTTTTTCTGAAAAGTTATTAAGTATGTTTCTTCTTTGCTTTAATCTCAGTCTAGGCCCAAAGTTGACGTCCCGTGGTTTATGTTTGGATGTTTGTTTCTCTTAGACATGGATTTGGCTTTCAGCACCCTTTGAGTTGCTCAAGTAATTAGTTGCATGTCTGCTTAACCACATCTACTTCGTCCTCATTTTTCTACTTGGTTCACAGCCTTAGTACACAAGATGGCCTCAGTCTGGCTGCAGTTGGTGCATTATTTCATATTACTCTTAATTCTGGTCTCTGAGGGGAGTGGCTTTTTCTATACTGTATTTCATGTAAACCCAGCCCTTTGGCCTTCATCCCTTTTTGGTATCCCTCAACAGAGATTCCTGGGATTATGTGTGGGCCAATAAAAGGAACTAACATTTTGTCTTGCTTTCTTACTCCTTAATGTTAAATACTATAATGATGTAAGACGATGATGTGGAGGGAATTTTTCATCTCTTCTTTTTCTGTTCAAGTAATGACATTTGTGGATTTAAAAAAGACAACAGGCACAGTGTTTGTTGAAATTCTAAGTGTGAGTATCTGGTAATAAGTGCTTCGAATCCATCTTGTGTGAGATATGTGTGTGAAACCACTTTGCAAATGAAAGTCACTGTATAATTGAAGACATGACTATATCTAATTTTAAGTAATTATAGAAGCGATCATTCAAATTTCTCTCTCTCTCTGTCATCAGTAGAGCTAGGAATAGGAAGGGTAGGGGCTAAAGTTTACTTGTGATGAAACCTTTCTCTCTGAAGACATGGTACAAAACAAGAAGCATTATTGGAATTCTGACCCCAAGTTTCATGTGTGCCTCAGAGTGGATAATGAGCTAAGGTGTTAGTTCTCTTTGTACTTATGGGAACTCTTCAATCTCTGGGCCTTTGTACTTATGGGAACTCTTCAATCTCTGGGCCTGCACTTAGTTCTGTGAAGGTGACCCCAAACTATTTTACTTAGGGAAAAATTGTCTCGTAACATAACTGCTGGCCATTCACTATACTTTGAAAATATGCCGATGACCTATTCTTTTTTTTTTTAATATAATTTTTTATTTTTTATAAACATATATTTTTATCCCCAGGGGTACAGATCTGTGAATCACCAGGTTTACACACTTCACAGCACTCACCAAAGCACATACCCTCCCCAATGTCCATAATACCACCCCCTTCTCCCAAACCCCCTCCCCCTGGCAACCCTCAGTTTGTTTTGTGAGATTAAGAGTCACTTATGGTTTGTCTCCCTCCCAATCCCATCTTCTTTCATTTATTCTTCTCATACCCACTTAAGCCCCCATGTTGCATCACCACTTCCTCATATCAGGGAGATCATATGATAGTTGTCTTTCTCCGCTTGACTTATTTCGCTAAGCATGATACGCTCTAGTTCCATCCATGTTGTTGCAAATGGCAAGATTTCATTTCTTTTGATGGCTGCATAGTATTCCATTGTGTATATATACCACATCTTCTTGATCCATTCATCTGTTGATGGACATCTAGGTTCTTTCCATAGTTTGGCTATTGTGGACATTGCTGCTATAAACATTCGAGTACACGTGCCCCTTTGGATCACTACATTTGTATCTTTAGGGTAAATACCCAATAGTGCAATTGCTGGGTCATAGGGCAGATCTATTTTCAACATTTTGAGGAACCTCCATGCTGTTTTCCAGAGAGGTTGCACCAGCTTGCATTCCCACCAACAGTGTAGGAGGGTTCCCCTTTCTCCGCATCCTCGCCAGCATCTGTCATTTCCTGACTTGTTGATTTTAGCCATTCTGACTGGTGTGAGGTGATATCGCATTGTGGTTTTGATTTGTATTTCCCTGATGCCGAGTGATATGGAGCACTTTTTCATGTGTCTGTTCGCCATCTGGATGTCTTCTTTGCAGAAATGTCTGTTCATGTCCTCTGCCCATTTCTTGATTGGATTATTTGTTCTTTGGGTGTTGAGTTTGCTAAGTTCTTTATAGATTCTGGACACTAGTCCTTTATCTGATATGTTGTTTGCAAATATCTTCTCCCATTCTGTCAGTTGTCTTTTGATTTTGTTGACTGTTTCCTTTGCTGTGCAAAAGCTTTTGATTTTGATGAAATTCCAATAGTTCATTTTTGCCCTTGCTTCCCTTGCCTTTTGCGTTGTTCCTAGGAAGATGTTGCTGCGGCTGAGGTCGACCAAGTGGGATTTATTCCAGGGCTGCAAGGTTGGTTCAACATCCGCAAATCAGTCAATGTGATACAACACATCAATAAAAGTAAGAACAAGAACCACATGATACTCTCAATAGATGCTGAAAAAGCATTTGACAAAGTACAGTATCCCTTCCTGATCAAAACTCTTCAAAGTGTAGGGATAGAGGGCACATACCTCAATATCATCAAAGCCATCTATGAAAAACCCACCGCAAATATCATTCTCAATGGAGAAAAACTGAAAGCTTTTCCGCTAAGGTCAGGAACACGGCAGGGATGTCCATTATCACCACTGCTATTCAACATAGTACTAGAGGTCCTAGCCTCAGCAATCAGACAACAAAAGGAAATTAAAGGCATCCAAATCGGTAAAGAAGAAGTCAAATTATCACTCTTCGCAGATGATATGATACTATATGTGGAAAACCCAAAAGACTCCACTCCAAAACTGCTAGAACTTATACAGGAATTCACTAAAATGTCAGGATATAAAATCAATGCACAGAAATCAGTTGCATTTCTCTACACCAACAGCAAGACAGAAGAAAGGGAAATTAAGGAGTCAATCCCATTTACAATTGCACCCAAAACCATAAGATACCTAGGAATAAACCTAACCAAAGAGACACAGAATCTATACTCAGAAAACTATAAAGTACTCATGAAAGAAATTGAGGAAGACACAAAGAAATGGAAAAATGTTCCATGCTCCTGGATTGGAAGAATAAATATTGTGAAAATGTCTATGCTACCTAAAGCAATCTACACATTTAATGCAATTCCTATCAAAGTACCATCCATCTTTTTCAAAGAAATGGAACAAATAATTCTAAAATTTATATGGAACCAGAAAAGACCTCGAATTGCTAAAGGGATATTGAAAAAGAAAGCCAACGTTGGTGGCATCACAATCCCGGACTTCAAGCTCTATTACAAAGCTGTCATCATCAAGACAGCATGGTACTGGCACAAAAACAGACCCATAGATCAATGGAACAGAATAGAGAGCCCAGAAATAGACTCTCAACTCTATGGTCAACTAATCTTCGACAAAGCAGGAAAGAATGTCCAATGGAAAAAAGACAGCCTCTTCAATAAATGTTGCTGGGAAAATTGGACAGCCACATGCAGAAAAATGAAATTGGACCATTTCCTTACACCACACACGAAAATAGACTCAAAATGGATGAAGGACCTCAATGTGCGAAAGGAATCCATCAAAATCCTTGAGGAGAACACAGGCAGCAACCTCTTCGACCGATGACCTATTCTTAAAAGGTATAACATCCACCGTACTGTCAAATGCAGAAGTTATCTTTCCACTTTCAGTCATCTTATATTATTGATGCATGAATATGATGAGAAGAAAATGCTGATGAAAAATGTTGCTTAAGTTAAAGAAAAATCTCTTTAAACTTCTCTACACAGAAGTAAATTATAGGCTTTCAGGCTGAAACAGAACCTGTTTATCAGCTTAAACTATAATCCATATGGAAGATGAAAAGACCCTTGAGGACTTCAAGTGAAAGTTGTCTTTCCATAAGATGATTTCTTAGAATCTTTTCATTAACTCTGTCCCCTAACATTACTAAGGATTTTTCTTTCAGAAGGAGTAGAATCTTTAAAAAGCTGAATGTTACTCTGAGAATCTATGTATATCTGCTGTTTTTAAATGATTGTTCCTTGAATACAGAGCAGGATATAAATCTCCATTATTGGAATAAATGAATGCCATGTAATTAAATATGGCAATTTTTAGAGATGGAATTCTAGTAATATTTTCAACAATGCTTTATGAGATAATTCACTGAGATGGGTAATTCGAAGCTAGAATGAGAAGGAACAGAGGAGTTGAAAGCCTGAGGGGTAATTGATGTATTTGACGCCCGGGCCTATCCAGGCAAGCTGTGACTCAGCTGGAAGTGGCACTGGACCCAGTGCTTTCCTCCTTATGCTCCAGACATATTCATGCTGAAAAATGCATCCATCCCTCTTTGCCTTCATGCAACTGGAATCTAGCCTTGCAGAGCAAAGTATACAGATTAAGAATAATTTATCAGATTATGATTTAGCAGTACTACAACTATAAAATGTAAGGTCAAGTTCATTGATTTTAATGAAAGCAGATACAGTAATCATAATTATTTCAAGTGATTTTATCTCAGAAGCGCATGTTTATGGTAGATTAGATGTTGCAACAAGCAGAGACATTGGCTTGATTTTGAAGATTCCATAAACGGCTCATCTGATAGTGATTCATAAAGAAGCAGTACCATACAATGAGAACGACTTTCCATTAAGTTGAAATGTTAAATGGATCAAGGTAAAATATAATCAAGGAAACTGTCTTGCTTATTATCAGCCAGGAGGATCAGAGAGTAATATCCAGGACAAATCTCAAATGGAATGACTCACCTTTTAAAGATTGAGAACAGATTGCATTACTGGTTTTCCCTAAATAAAACAATATAGAAAGCAAAATTTTCAAGAGGTGATTTGTTGTAAAAAGCAAGCATGACAGTGTCATCAAAAGGAGCAGCTAAGATCTCTTCTGTAACCGTTATCCTAGTACCTTCCTTAAACTGGAGATAGTTCTCGAATCAGAAGTGGCGGGAATATTAAGATGGCTGTCCCATAAATGCTTACCGTTCAATGGAAAAAGAGAATTTGCAAGACCCTAGAGACTAGTTTGTGAAGAGCAGCAATTTTAAAGCACATCTAGGAGAAAGAGCTTATCTTCTTTACTAATATTTGTCTGGACTTTCCTGTTCTTGACATAGGTCCAAATTAGTTAATTTTGTTTATAAGTACCTTTCACAAAGGAGAATTTTATTATATAAATAGTAACATAGAACAAGATTTGGGAGTAAAATGTGTGAATTTTTAGAGAGTAAGTTGTTTTCAATTGATTTTGTTACATGTATTTTAATAAAAATAAATGAATATGCTAATACACATATATTAACTTTCATCAATGTATACTTTTTTGATTCAGTGGTTATCTTCAGTAACTTCTGGTCTATCCAGCTCAGCATGTTGAAGACAGTGATTTTTAAAAAAAAATAATGTAATATTCTTTAGGATCTATAGCACAATCTCTAGAGAATATAATACTATGCCTGTAAGGCTGGGCATATAGGTGGTATCCAGTAGACACTTGGGAGACTGATTAATCAAAAATGGACTACTAGAATGCCTCCTTGGCATTGCTAGTGTTCTATTAATTTGTGTTATTGTATAGAGGGCATAGTAAAATGACATTTTTTTAAATTCTTAAAAAATGGATGTTTTTTCAGTAATCCATGTTGGCTTTCTCCACGTTTGATTAGAATCACTTTGATATCCTCTATCCTTAGGAGAGAAGAAATATGAAAAAAATTTAGAAAACCATAACATTTAGAATAGCGCTAACCTGACTTTTTAGTTTTTGCTTTTGCTTGAGAATAGACTATGCAGATAGAGATCCATGCAAATTATTTCTTTCAATCATTCCTTCATTATTTATTCATTCTATTGGTTATTAGCTATTTACTGGGCATTTCTGGGTGCCAGCATGCAGTGAACGCGAGGTACTTCAAGTAATGGGAGAATGCAGGACTACTGCAGAAGAATGTGTGCTCTCCAGAACATGGCTGTGCTGTCTTCTGAGAACTAAGACCATAGAGAAGTCTAACCCTGGATTGCAGGAGCAAGAGGCAAAGAAATGGCATCAAGGCAGGGATCTCGTGGTTGTGAAGCTCACCAAGCTCACGAAGGGAAGCTCAGTCCCTTTTCACATTTTAGTCACCATGTTTTCCAGCTTCCAGGCCACCATCCACAGTTTATTTTTCCTGAAATACTCATTTTTCCTCTTCTCCCAAATGACTCCTTATCATAATTCACGTCTCAATTTAAGTTTTACATCTTCAGGGAGACTTCCCTTGACCTCCTAGCCTAGACTAAATTAGGTCTTCCTGATCTATGGGAATGCCATCATTTATTTGCTTTACCTTTCAATCTATAGTTACCCTATTTATAAATATTTGTTTGATACTTACTTGTCTTTCTTTTCTTTATTTTTTAAAAAGACTGTATTAACCATTATTATATATATATATATTATATATTTCAGTTATTAATGCAACAGAGGTTTCTTTCTTTTTTTTTTTAAAGATTATTTATTTATTTATTTGACAGATCACAAGTAGGCAGAGAGGCAGGCAGAGAGAGAGGAGGAAGCAGGATCCCCGCCCAGCAGAGAGCCCTATGTGGGGCTCGATCCCAGGACCCTGGGACCATGACCCAAGCCGAAGGCAGAGGCTCTAACCCACTGAGCCACCCAGGCGCCCAGGCATTTATCTCTTGCTCATGCTTTGTGTTTAGAGGAAATCAGCAGTGGGTTCAGCTTTTACATAATATTTCAAAGACTCAAGATGATTGAGGCAGGCTCCAGCATGCATTGCAGCAAACCTACTAGAATAAATTTTTTTTTTTTTTTTGGTTAGGGGAGTGAGATTAGTTTGTTTCTTTTGTTTGCTCATTTTTTGGGGGGTGGGTGGGTGGGATGGGGTGGGTGGGTTACATGGTCCAGGGAGGAAAAAGAATAACTCTGGGTCCCCTCACTATTATCCATTGGCTAGATGTAGTCACATGGTCTTACCCAGCTTGAATGTAGGAACGTAGTTTTCCCTGTGTCCTGAAGGGAGAAGAACCTGATATTGGGGAGTGAAGGTAATTGTCTTTGAATTGAAGTCCTAAGAAGAAATAATGGTTGGAAGGAAATGATTTTCCAGATTTGGGCCAACATTGAGAAAGAGCTTTTAGTTACTTTCATTAGTTTTGGTCCCATTATATTACAATTTCTGAAAGAATTTGGCCCCGGGATCACTAATTCACTTTTAGTGGTTATTGAGTGATTGTGAGGAGTTGAAGAAGGTTAAGAGAAGTTGGGAGTGGAAAGAATAATTCCTTTTCTAACAATCTGTCAGAAATGCAGTGTGTAAATTATAAACCGGTGGAGTATTGCAGGGATTGTTGTTGGGGACTTGGGCCAAATGTGGCCCCCAGTCAGGGGCTTGTCTGCAGTTACTGCTCCATGTCATAAGCACAAAAAGAGAGGAAGCATTGAAAAACGTGTAGACGTTTTTTCACGGAATTTTACATCTAAGAAATCTAATACTTCTGAAACCTTTCAAAATTAAAATAATTAAAAATACATTCACATTTTGAGTCTTGCTTTTTATATTATTTCATTTTTCTAGAAAATTATTGTTATTATATTTTACAAATGTTTCAGTCCATGACAGATTGGAAATTGAGAAACAAACAAACAAACAGACTGGTCCATTGCCACCGATCCGTTTGGGAATCACTGGTTTGAGCACTTACAAAAGGAAATGAGGAAAAGTGATCACTGGAAATTAGCATGTGCTGATATATTACGATAGCAACTAATATCAGAGCACATATATTTTTCTTTTAAACAACTAACTAATCTAGTAATGTGGGAGAAACAGTGTATTTTGTGTATATGGATTTTGGCACATGATAAATTTTCTCATGATATGCTTTTTTGGAAGTGGTGTTGAAACATGGACTAGGTACTGACTTTAAGTAGGTCATGGTTAAACAATCACAACAAAGAGCCCAGTTTATGAATCTGCCTGCCTCATCAGTTGTCCCTCACTCTCCCTAAAAACTCTGCTTTACCTTTGGGGGCTCTGTCCCAGCTCCCTCCTGCCTCCTGCATTTGTAATTTCTGATTTTTTTCATGTTGTACATTTGTACTACTTCTGAGATGTGGAAAATGGGAAAAATAAAATAATTTTTAACAATTTAAAGGAAAGGATGGGGTATTTGTAAAGGATTTGTAAAGCATATGTAATAAAGCCTACATATTTCGATTGACAGAATTAACGTCATTTGACTATCAAGATAATGAAAGTAATCTTAGATTGCATTATTAGGACATTTATTGACCTAGATATGAATTTATAAGTCCAAACCCAGTTTCTACCAAACTGGGTTTGAGTCAAGTTACTGTCTATGTGTCTTTAAAAATAGCAGTAAACTTGTAGCAGTCTCTGTGATTTTATTGCATACTACAGTATTATAATATAGGCCTAAAGTTTGTTTCTGAGCTATCTAGTGACCAGAACAAAGAAAGAAGCAAGAATCATGAATAAGATAAAAGTAGAGCTTTTTCCAGGAAAAATCAAACCTGTTCCTGAAAGCTAGACTTTCTGTGTTCTCACAGAAAGGCAATTGCGTGATATAATGGTCAATGTCCACTAACAAGTTTGTAAAATAAATACAATGTTGAGCTCATATGTCTTTTTCTTGTTGTAGCTCTTTGGTAGTCTAGCTTGATCAAAATATAATAAGGCACATCTAACATGGGTTCTCAATTTTTAGGTTGGTTAAAGATTTCCTGAAAGGATTCTGACTTAGCAGATCAAGGGTTGGGTTCAAGAACCTGTGTTATTGGAAAGTGCCTCAGGTGATTCCTGATGCCCGTTGTCCAAAGATTGTAATTGGAGAGACATTGATCTAGAGGAGCAGTTGGCAGTTTTCCATAAAGGTGGTTTATCACAGCTGAACCTTATATAAGAATGGCTCATATGTGTGTTTCTGCTACTTGCCAAGAATCTGGATTGCAGAAATTAAATCTTGCTAATTCGGGAGGCAGCCTGTAAAATTTGACCTTAAAAGCTTCCTGCTAAATGCACTTAACAAAAAAAAAAAAATTAGTTCTGCTATCCAGTGTATTTCTCCTGGCTCTCTGCAACCAATAAATACTCTAAATGTAGGATTTTTACGAAAGTGAGATGGTCTACACAGAAAAATCCCCATGGAGAACACTAATATGAAGGATTGCCTGGGGAGTTATATAGAGAATGGAATGATTATTTAAAATATTTTTTTAGGGCGCCTGGGTGGCTCAGTGGGTTAAGCTGCTGCCTTCGGCTCAGGTCATGATCTCAGGGTCCTGGGATCGAATTCCGCATCGGGCTCTCTGCTCAGCAGGGAGACTGCTTCCCTCTCTCTCTCTCTGCCTGTCTCTCCGACTACTTGTGATTTCTCTCTGTCAAATAAATAAATAAAATCTTAAAAAAAATTTAAAAAATTATCTTAAAGGTCAAATAGACAAATACCTACTACTTAGCCATTAAAAAATTAGTATACTAGTTTTAAGTTTTCTTTCAGATGATTTACAGTAGTTATTCTTTATTTATTCTGTAACATGGTTATATTGTGCAAAAAGTAAATGAGATGGTGTCTTTTTAAACTATACTTCAAAGTAATGTATTTGGTAATAGAAATATAAGTCATGTGTTTTGAAGGTTTTAGGTCTTTTAGCTGACCTAGCAGCACATAGCAGGGGGTAGGTACTAAATTTCCTAGAATTTGTGTTATTAATCCCCTGAGAGGGTGTTTGAACTAATCTCAAAAGAAAGTATCAGTCACCTTCTTCAATTTTGGACAGTATTAAGAATCATTGAATAAGATGAAAAGAATATGCTTTGTGCAAAAGAAAATCTTTTGAAAGAAATTCTGAAAAGTTATATAAAAAAGAAAGAATAGATTTTCTAGATAGCATAATTTCTTTCAATTTTATATATAAATGTGAAATCAAATAATCCTAAACCAAAGTTAATTTAAGGCTACTGGAAGTGGGACTATTAACTATACCTTTTCTAAAAGTTGCTCAACTTTATAAATCATATTAGGTGTAACACACTAGAATCAATCTCTTCAACATGGGAAAATTTTTTCCTTACATAAATGTGCTGCTTAAACTATGATGATTCTTAAAGCATTACACATTTTTGACATTGAATACAACATGAAAATCTTGTTTTATAGATAGAGATTTTTGTACATGAAATCAAAGAGTCAGAGACAGAGCAAATCATTCTACCTTACATTTCTGTTCCTTGTTAAATACACTTAAACACACCAACACCATCACTGAGGTGTCTGGATGGCTCAGTTGGGTTGAATATCTGACTCTTGACTTCTGCTCAGGTCATGATCTCAAGGTCCTGGGATCAAGTCCCAAGTTGGGATCTACGCTCAGCAGAGAGTTTGCTTGGGGTTTTCTCTTCCTCTTCCCCTGCCCCACCCCCATCCTCAATTCTGCTCACACATGCACGCGCTCATGTGCTCTCTCACTCTGTAAATTAAATAAAATCTTAAAAAAAAAAAATTAGACAAATACCACCACCATCAGCCATGCCTTGAAGCAGAAATCTTACTTGTGATATATTTTTTTTCAAGTTTCATCTACTCTTTGATCAGAAAGTTTCCAAAGTAAAGTTTTTCTACTTTATATTAAGTCTACTCTCTTGCTATATACATTTCTAATTGTTGAAAAGTTCTGAGGCCAAATTTTGCCTTCCTTTAACTTTCCTCCTTTGGGATGACACATGAATATGGATGTGTCCCTAAAGCCACATTTTCAACTGTTTGAAGACATCTCTCATTTCCCCCTAAGTCCTTTTCCAGGTAGCGCATTCCAATTATTTCAAATACTTCTTATATTACAGACTTTGCAGATGCACACTGTGTATTTTTTTCCCTCTCTTAGTGGGTCATGTGCTCATTGTGGATAAGGATAAGATCATTTTTAATCTTTCTATTTCCAGTCCCAGCATAACATCTGGAACAGATTAGGTAATAAAAACTTATATCCACAGTTTTACTAGAATAATCAGTGATCAGTCACCACTGAGCTTCCCCATTATTCCTTTTAAAAGTAGTGCCCCAAACTAAACACGATATCCCTATGGTTATCTGGTCAGTACAGAATATAGTGATTATTACTTTTTCAGAAGTGGGATAATTCACATTTTAAACAATATTAGACGTAGATTTCTTTTCAATATATCTCCCTGTGGCCTAATATCAAGATTTTATTTAATACAGTAAGATTGTTTTCAGTTGACTAGTTAGCCATCATCTCCCAATCTGTATGTATGCAATTGATTTAATCTAAATCTAGAACCTTAAATGTTTCTTGTTACTTACTTTTTTGTAGAAAATTTTAGTTCTGTAGCCAAATTTATTTTTTCTGACAGTGCTATAAATCAGTATGTTAAACCTGCCTTTAATATATCCCCCAACATTAAAGGGCCACTTTCAATAGATCACTAAAGCCTTATTGTAAATTTTCATCCATCTATGAATCAACATATTGTAGTGATAATGTTCATTCCACCTACCTATGCTATTAATAACCAAATAGTTTTTTTGTTCCCCATGAGTATTTCAAGGGAGACTTTAATCAAAAGAAATATTAAATAAGAATACTCTTTTAAAAAGTGATATTACAAATCATTTGTCTTACAATACTGTCAAAAAGGGAGATTGAGGTTTTATAACTAAGGGACTTCTCTTGTTCACTCTGGGCTAGTTTCTGGAAGTAGCTGCTTTCTAAGTATCCATACATTATTCTAGAATTCTTCTAGGGATCCGTGTCATTAGTATATTCATTGGATAGTTTTCCCTTTTCAAAAAATCACTGACAATATTGGTCCTTATCTTTTGGAATTTTTTTTAACCACCTCAAATATTTACTTCAGTACACTTTCTATTCACAGGATTATCTTATTCACAGGTATTACTCATCCAGTAGATTTTTCTGAGACCATTGCCAGAGGGGAGGGGGTGGGGTTGGGAACATGGGGGAGAGGCGGTGGGAACGCAGGCTTCCAGTTCCAGAATGAATAAGTGATGGGAATGAAAGGCATGGGATGGAGGAAGACAGTCGATGATACCCTTATATAAGCTAGATCCCATCCTCATTAATCTCCAACCCCTTGCCCCCCTCCCCAAGATTCCAGTACAGAAGGATTTCTAAATCCTGTCAGTATTTTGGGTATAGTGAAACATGAATCATGACATTGTCACCAAGGAAAGCCTAGAACTTACCAGGTATTATTCAATTAGGAAAAAATAACCTTACCCAAGATACTATTATACTCGAAATACTTTATACCTTCTCTATTTTGTCATCTACACAGTTTTGAAATCCACCACTTTGATATGGCTGGGTACTCTGTAGGTCACATGCTTAATGATGTTGTTTTTTGACTCCTTCTTCCCAGTCTCATCTGTTGATTCCCAGTTGTGTTTCTGCTCTTAGGTACATGGATTTCTCTTTCTCGTTCCTCTTCAGTGATATCTGCGTTATAGACCCATTGCTTTTTCCAGACATACATTCTCTCTCTCCCCAGTTTTCTTTCTTTTTTTTTGTTTAAGATTTTATTTATTTATTTGACAGACAGAGATCACAAGTAGACAGAGAGGCAGACAGAGAGAGAGAGGAGGAGGAAGCAGACTCCCTGCTGAGCAGAGAGCCCGATACAGGACTCGATCACAGGACCCTGAGATCACGACCTGAGCCAAAGGCAGCAGCCCAACCCAAGTGCCCCCTCTCCCCAGTTTTCACTGGTATCCATGAGATCAATTCATTTCTGAGGGTCACATTTTTTTTTTTAATTTTTTATTTTTTATAAACATATATTTTTTATATACATATATTTTTATCCCCAGGTCTGTGAATCACCAGGTTTACACACTTCACAGCACTCACCAAATCACATACCCTCCCCAATGTCCATAATCCCACCCCCTTCTCCCCAACCCCCTCCCCCCGGCAACCCACATTTTAAATCTTAATTTGTAAGACACCTATATTCCTAACTGTTCTAGATGCAGACCATAATGAAACCTGTGAGAGATCTCAGTTTTATTACTGGATTTTTTCCCTGTGAATTATTTTCCTTCATTACTCTTTTTATGTCATATTTATTTTCACTGTTTATACTGCCAGTTCAATCTTTGGATCTGGGCATTTTCTCCCCTCCCTTAGGTCTTAAAAACTTTCATCATTGCAAAAATTTTTAGACTTCCAGCCTTTCTCAGTAGTCTGTGATGTAGGAGTTATAAACCTCAGTCTAGAAAACCAAATCCTGATCATCATCATTTATGTAGTTAGATGTTTATTTTCAGTGTTGTTGTTGTTTTAAAGATTTTATTTATTTATTTGACTCAGAGAGAGATCACAAGTAGGTAGAGAGGCAGGAAGAGAGAGAGGAGGAAGCTCTGCTCTCTGCTCAGCAGGGAGCCTGATGGGAGGCTCGATCCCAGGACCCTGAGACCATGACCTGAGCCAAAGGCAGAGGGTTAACCCACCGAGCCACTCAGGCACCCCTGTGGTTTGTTTGTTTGTTTGTTTGTTTTAATTTTACTCCTATAGTCATACTTTTACTGGTAGAAAATATAAAATTCCTACATATGCCTGCATATCTATAGTTCTTCTCAGTTTCTGTATAATAAATTATCGCTGCACTTAGCAACTTAAAACAAGTATTTAATATCTCACAGTTTGTGGGAGAGAATAAATTATCCTGTGATCATTTATAAATAAATAATTTGTAAATAATTATTCCAGTGAGATTCACAGGACTCAGGGAGCGACTTAGCTGGGTCGTTCTGCCTCTAGAAGTTGTGGTCAAACTGTGGGCTGGGTTGCAGTTATGCCAAGGCTCTGCCAGAGCTGCATGGTCACTTTGAAACTGACTCATGTGCTTGTTGGGAAGCCGTGTTCCTTGCATTTGGAGACTTTAAGAAGATATATATGGAGAGAGAGAGAGAGAGAAGGAGATAAGATATGTATCTATATCTATCTATAGCGAGAGAGAGAGAGAGAAAGGGAAAGAGACGGAGAGAGAGAAAGGGAAAAGAGAAGAGGAAAGAGAAAGGGAGAGCACAGGGAGAGAGTGCCCAACTTGGAAGCAGCAGTTTTCTATAACTAATCTCAGAAATGGTCTTACCATTATTTCTGCCATGTGCTGTGGGTCGCTCAGCTCATCCCTGGCATGAGGTGGGAGGGTGTGAGAAGCAGGAGATGCAGATCATTGGGACCACTTTCCACAGTAGTTAGTACAATGGCATTCAGTTTCCCATCCACGCCTTCCCATGGAAGCATTCTAGGTTTCTTCTAAAGGAATCAGTAATTTCCACGGAAATTATTTAAATAGTGAGAGTTGACTGGAATACAAGCCTTTTGGGGTCCTCTGGTTAATTTTAGGTAAGTTATCACTAGATTAGCATATTCTGATTAGCTTTATCTTATGTCTCAGATGATGATTTAAGCTTTAGCACCATAATTTGAAATTATTTCATTTTACAGTTTTCAGAGAACCAGGAGATGAATGCACTTGTTAAATACAGAGAATAGCCACTTGGAAGATGCTCTCTTATATATGTGGTCCTTACCGCATTTAATTCTGGGTTCAGAAATTTAACTGTATGCAAATATGTAATAGCAGTTTCTGTTATGGTAGAATTAGATAGTACTGTGTGAAGATAAAGGAGATTTGGAGGCACAAAGGCCATGAATTTCATTTTAGTTTTTCAAATTGTACAAAGCGAGGTGCCCAGCAGGGGATTTGAGATAATAAGATATTATGCTTCCCCTCGAGGAGCTTATAGTAGTTAGTTTTAGAACAGACTTGGAATCTGGCCGTCATTTCATTTTCCTTTACCTTCCAGCTTTAGGATGGATATCCTGCCTGTCAGTTCGAGACAATGTGAAAGCTAGTGAGATGTTTCTTGTGTTATAATCTTTTCAAAAACATGTTATATAAATGCCTTATTAAAATATAAAGGTCCTATCCTAGGTACCATAATGATCAGATGCCATTACACAAGATCTGTATTTTCCCCCTTTAATATAAGCATGAAAGTTTCTATGCTTTCTTTTTATTTATTTATTATTATTATTTTTATAAACATATAATGTATTTTTATCCCCAGGTGTACAGGTCTGTGAATCGCCAGGTTTACACACTTCACAGCACTCACCATAGCACATACCCTCCCTAATGTTCATAACCCAACCACCCTCTCCTGACCCCCCGCCCCCCAGCAACTCTCAGTTGGTACAAATGTAGTGATCCGAAGGGGCATGTGCACCCGAATGTTTATACCAGCAATGTCTACAATAGCCAAACTATGGAAAGAACCTAGATGTCTATCAACAGGTGAATGGATAAAGAAGAGGTGGTATATATACACAATGGAATACTATGCAGCCATCAAAAGAAATGAAATCTTGCCCTTTGCGATGACCTGGATAGAACTAGAGGGTATCATGCTTAATGAAATAAGTCAGTCGGAGAAAGACAACTATCATATGATCTCCCTGATATGAGGAAATGAGATGCAACATGAGGGGTTAGGGGGGTAGGAGAAGAATAAATGAAATAAGATGGGATCGGGAGGGAGACAAACCATAAGTGACTCTTAATCTCTATGCTTTCTTTTAACACTCACAACTTTAATGAGGCTTTTCTTGCAAATATGAAACTCAGTTGTAAAATGGAAATAATTTGCTAATTGATGCAAAGTAGAGGAAAATCCTTTCCCCTAGTTACTCAGTAAATGAAATCATTCTAAGTTTCTTCTAGGGGAGTTAGTATTTCAGGCAAAAGTGATTTTTGGCTTGCAGAGCTTTACATACAACATTTTTAAATATTTCAAATAATTTGGAGTAAAATGTTCCTACCCTTTTGAGGACTAGAACAAGGAGATTAAAGAGCTTTTTTGGCAACTGTAATACTGTGAAAGAATAAAGAATTCAGGTTAGTATTTATACCATGTTGTAGACCCACTAAAATGTTTTCTTTCAAACCAAATCTTGGAATTGTATGGGGAGAAATCCTCACCCCAAAATGGATTCTTATCTGAAGTTTTAAAAATAAGATCTTTCTTTTGGGGGTCATTCATATGGTCTATGGTTAGATGCAAAAGACAAGCCACGCAGAAATATACACACCAGTCCAAAATGATACACATTTTGCAAGTTTGAAGTAGCATTAAAAGAAAAAATTAAATTCAGCTCCAATAAAGCATATTAACTAAGAAAAAATATGATACATTGTTTTCCTCCCTCTGGGATGCCAAGTTGGAGAATATAGTATAGTCAGGCCATGGGATTTTTGCTGTGTTAAACTTAACCTGAGAACCTGAATTGCGGGATCCTTATTGTTTTGAAAGTAGGCCTGATTAATTCACAAATGTTTATTCCTTATAATACAGGAAAATAAGAGATAATCGGCTTGCAAAAATTCCTTCTCACAGTGCTGTATCTTTGAATTCTGAATTCTCAAGGAGTAACTTTTGAAAGTGTCTCCTGGCATTTTGTTATTTGCAAATTACGGCTGTATTACTTTAAGAAAATTCAATATCTGAAGATTACTATTTACCAAATACATGGAGGAGAGAAAATTGTTACTATTTGTACTATAAAAATATTCTGTTTTACAAAATGATGCACTGCATGATTCCTATAAATAGGGAGCTTCTCTAGTACTTTTAAGAATGTGAATTGAGTAACAGAAATGTGATATATGCAGAACTTTCTAGTCACACATTTACCGTGGAACAGAAACAGATTTTTTTGTTTTTCAATGTAAGACTGTTTCTGATGAATTTGTGTTCAGGATGAATTTAAGCCATTTAATAAAATCTCACTCCATCTTTGGGAATCTGTTGTTTTTCTTCCTCAGGAATCTTACTGTAGCTTTCCCCAATCAATGTGATCACATTTAGTATCCAGTTCATGTAGGGCTTACTGAGTCTTTCTGAGTCGTATTAGTCAGGATGCTAAATGAGAATATAGAACATCTATGATCTTCTAATGCATCAGTTGCCATGGAAGCTGCTCTTCTGGCCTGATTTGATCAATTTTTTTCAAGCAAGTAATTTGATAATTCTTTCCAAAGGGAAAATGTCATAATGTTCTTGTTATCAGATTGAAAGGACCAAATTGTTTCTTTTCATTCTTAATGGTCTCCTCCTAATAACCATGATATTTTTGGTCATTTTATTACATTCAGCAGATACTAAGACTTGAGTTTATGTATTTTAAAGTATGTCATTAAAAGTCTTTTAATTATTATTTTCCCTTTGTTATGCTTATCAAAAATATTATCTAAAAATTCCTAATCTTTTTAGGATAAACACAGTGATGTTTTCCTTGAGAAGTGGTGGCTAATTGCATCACACTTAATGAGACAGGTAACAGTACTCACTGCTAACCACCACCACCATCAAAAACATCCACTAAATGCTACATTTGAACATTAGGGTTTATTGCAATCTAGAAGATTCTGGAAGATTCTTTACTCAGAATTTTTTGACCACCTTGTCCTGATAATCTGCTTTCTGAAATGAAATAGAACAGGAATAAAAATGTGTCTTGCTGTGAAATGTTATGTGAAAGGAGGGACTTTCTTGGTTTTCTTAAACCAGTCTCAGACTCACGGCAGTGCTTTACTTTTATGATAACAGACATCAGATCGAGTGTGCATTTGCATACTTAACTTTAATGCTGCATGAAAAATAGGGGCATCATGAAATTAATTAGGACATTTACTTTCAGCCAGGAGAAAGAAAACAGGTTATTATCTAGCATTTGCCAGCTGTCCTTTAGGTGGCAGTATGTAGCAAGGAGAACCTGGCTGTGATAGTTGCTGTGTGGGCTGATGACAAAAAGTTAAAAAAAAAAAAAAAATCAGTTTCTTGTCAGAAATGTCTTCTTGCATCTCCTGCATTTGGTTTCTTTTTCTAATTCCAGTCTCTAAACATGCATGCCCTATATCACTGAAATCATTACCGTGCATTTTCTTTGGTTCAGAAACAGTATCTCCTCTTCAATAGGTACCTCCAAGTACCCACAATAGTATTACGAGCTCTGTGGGTGTTGAAGGATATTTTTTGACTGACTGGCTGTCAATACTATGTTGGAAGTAAACATCTCAACTGTTCTATCACTTCATGTTTTTCAAAATTGGAGCACAGAAGTTATCTAAAGACTGTTGGCCAAGATATGAAGAACAAATATATAGACATGCTGTCTAAAAAATATTCAGAAGTCGGTATTTGTTTTTGAATTCTAGAGAAAACCCCCCGTGAGTTTCTCTCTCTGATGGATATGCTATTCCATCTGGTTTTGTCGGGGATTAGGCTTTGCCAGTTCTGTCCAAATGCTTGGTCATAAATTCAAATATGAAGCCATGTTTATCCCTTTTCATTATAACCATATATCCATGCTGTACCCATTTCCTCCTTATGTGAATATAATTTTTATAGCAAAAATACAAATGTAGTCTAAGTCCCTAAATTTTTTTTCTGATCTTTTTTTCTCTTATCCAGAACAGGAACTATTGGATGTTTGGAAATAATGCATGTCTCTAATTACCAATGTCTTATAAAAGAGACAGTAAAGAAATTAGAGCAGCCCAAACATTTCAGCTCCAAATCTTGATCAGAGATTTCATTACTTTTTTACGTAATTATATTCTGTCCATGTCTGATTCAATTAGAAGTCTTTCCAACAAAGCAGGTTACAGCATCTGGAGCTTTTGATCTTCTTTAAGCCTCTGATGTAATCGGGCAAATGATCACTTCAAAAAGAGAACACAAACCCTCAACACCTATTTCCAAATTTCAAATGATACTTTTAACCCCCTGTGCTTCCTGCAGCTGTCACCTTAAGTCAACAGCTGGGTTCAGTGGCAAGCTGAAAGCTTAACTGTCGCAAAACATTTGAGCCATCTTCTGATGCTGTGTTTGTCAACAGTGGCTTATTTCTTTTTGCCTACTTTTCTAAAGGGCACTGAGATTCAGCTCATTAATTCAGTTTATTAAACAACAACAACACCAACTCCAAAACTGTTGCGAAGGAATTATTGAAGATAACCTTTCCCAGCTATTTGACATCGATAGCCCTGCTAAGTTGCAAGGGGTTTTCTCTGTCTCCCTGGTCTTTTCAGTGTTTGCAGATTCATAGAAACAAGCTTATTCCTTGACCCTAATTTGCTGCTTTCTGTCTTCAAGCTGCAATGCCCTTCTATTAAGTCTGTCTCTTGTGTTTATCAGATGTCACTTGTTTTTATGCTCTTTATGCTTTATGTACTTTGTGCTTTTGTCCTTTTCAAACTACTGCAGATGATTGTGGGTTTCAGAACCTTGACACAACTGTCCTAGTCCTTTGTAAACTTCCTCTTGAGGGTAGAACACAGATCAGCTGCTGTTTAATAAAGCAGGCATCTCATTGCATTCCTTTCACATCCATCAAAATGTCTTTTCCTAGAACTGGCATTCTTCCACTATTATTTGGTTAACTTGCCACATACAAGTGATTTTTCATTTCTTGATTGGGGAGAGAAACTCTCAGGGGTAATGCTTTTTTTGTTGAATTGTAGGAACCTAGCTTTCCTCCTGGATACAAAGAGCTTGCTTCTCTGCCATTTTGATACCTATCCAGCCTCTGCCACCTTGAAGCTACTGGCTTTTGTGAAAGTTAGAGATGTTTGGAGGAAAATGTCACATATTTAAGCTGGAGTTAAAAAAACAAGCAAAAAATAAAATTGCATAGTCTAAATAGATGGACTGCTGTAATTAATTACACCAATGACAATTCTGAATGTTTATGTGTTATGTATTTTTCCTTATGTGTAAGATTCTCAGATTATACATTCCCATTTATATCCCTACTACTGTTAAGAAAAAGCAAGAGTTATTTTTCTCATTTTGTGGATGGGCAAAATGAAGCAAGGGTAAGTGAGCAGAAATACAGTGACAGAGGAGGGAATAAATGTCTCCTGATTCCAAGGCTGCTGCATCTAGCACTTTGAAGCTGCTGGCTTCATTGAAAGTTAGTGATATTTGGAGGAAAATGTCACCATTAAAGCATACTCTAGCTTCTACTGGACCAAAGGGATTCTGTATCTACCGTCAGAATGCAATGCAGTAATGTGTTTTTGAAAAGTCGTAAGGATCTGTAACTGCTAAAAGAAAGGGGAAATTTTCTTTGATTACTCCAAGAGTCTGTTAACTGATTAGAAAGGGTTCTTAATATTATAGGAAGCCTGAGACTTCCTGTGAACTCCAACTGTACAATCCATTTGGGGGTTTTTATTAAAATCCTGTTAAATGCCTGAAATAAGAATATTTAGCATTTTCACACAAGATGTACTGAAAGGACTTTTTCTGAGGAGGTCAGCATTATGTTAAAAAAATACTTAACATTTTTTCCCCTAATTACAATACATGTTCATAGAGTAAAAGTTTAGAATATGCAAAGGTACAAAACCAAATTTTCTATAATTCTATCACTTTTGTTTAATTGTTTTTCAGATTTTTAAGTAAACAAGCATAAAAATTTTACAAAAATGGGTTTATGGGTCTCTCAAGAGAAACCCAACAAATAGCACTCTTTTTCCACATTGAAAAGGTTGGGGGGAAAAATGCCCAAAGTACTATCAAGACCAAAAAATATTTAATACTAACAGAGGTTAGGCAGAGAAGGTAGCTTTATATCTATCAGCCAAATAGGCTTGCCAGTAGGAAATTCCAGGATTATGCAGATTTCCCCATCTGACCGCATGTTGTTCTGAACTGGGACTTCCCTACCAAGAATCCTCCTCTGGTAAAACGCAGCATGGAAGAAAAGAAGATTTGTCTTCTTAGTAAGAGATCTCCTTCTCAAGAGGAAGAGAGTGGAGCTAAACAGAGCATGTCCAGTCAGTCTTCCCACATTTGACAACTAGTTAAGTCATAGGGCCAAGAGAATATGCATTACACAAATTAGTTTCCCTTACCTGGAAATACAATAAAATATGGAGAAGTATTTCTCGTCAACAGGATCACACAATACCTGTTGGTGTATATTTTGTTCCCCCCTTCCCCTGTTTAACTGGGAAACTTGACTTTTCTCTAGGTTCTGTGTGAACCCACTAGACTTACATAGAAATGAAATGATTTAGGGGAAAAGGACTGAAACATTCTGTAACATCTAAGAAACCATGAAGGCACTCTTGCCTAGATTTTGTGTGTGTGTGTGTGTGTGTGTGTGATGGAATATTATTCAGCCATAAAAAGAAGGAAATCTTGCTGTTTGAAACAAAATGAATGCACCTGGAAGGACATTAATCTAAGTGTAAATATATGAAAAACTCTTAAAACTCAACAGTAAGAAAATAAACAGTTCAATTAAGAAATTGGCCAAAGTTGCAGCCACTCTGGAAAACAGCATGGAGGTTCCTCAAAATGTTGAAAATAGAACTGCCCTATGACCCAGCAATTGCACTATTGGGTATTTACCCTAAAGATACAAATGTAGTGATCCAAAGGAGCACATGCACCCGAATGTTTATAGCAGCAATGTCCACAATAGCCAAACTATGGAAAGAACCTAGATGTCCATCAACAGATGAATGGATCAAGAAGATGTGGTATATATACACAATGGAATACTATGCAGCCATCAAAAGAAATGAAATCTTGCCATTTGCAACAACATGGATGGAACTAGAGCGTATCATGCTTAGCGAAATAAGTCAAGCAGAGAAAGACAACTATCATATGATCTCCCTGATATGAGGAAGTGGTGATGCAACATGGAGGCTTAAGTGGGTAGAAGAAGAATAAATGAAACAAGATGGGAGGGAGACAAACCATAAGTGACTCTTAATCTCACAAAACAAACTGAGGGTTGCCGAGGGGAGGGGGTTTGGGAGAAGGGGTTGGGATTATGGACATTGGGGAGGGCATGTGATTTGGTGAGTGCTGTGAAGTGTGTAAACCTGGTGATTCACAGACCTGTACCCCTGGGGATAAAAATATATGTTTATAAAAAATAAAAAAATTATAAAAAAAAAAAAAAAGAAATTAGCCAAAGATGTTAACAGATCCCTTACCAAAGAAGATAGATAGATGGCAAATATGCATATGAAAAGGAACTCCACATTTTATGTCTTCAGGGGTATGTAAATTAAAAGGTTAATGATATACCACTCATTTCACACTATTAGAATGAATGACTAAATCTGGAACACTGACAATACTAAATATTGGTAGGGATATGGAGCAATGGAAACTCATTAATTTCTAGTTGTGATACAAAATGGTACATCCACTTTGGAAAACAGTTTTGCGGTTTCTTACAAAACTAAGCATATTCTTACCATACAATCTATTAATCATACTTCTTGGTATTTACCCAAAGGAGTTGAAAGCTTTTCTACACACAGAAACTTGTACACATATGCTTATAGCAGCTTTTTTCATAATTGCCAAAATTTGGAAACAACCAAGATCACCTTCAGTATGTGAATGGATACGTTCACATACTGTGGTACATCCAGACAATGGAATATTATTTAGCACTAAAAAGAAATGAGCTACCAAGCCATGAAAAGACATGGAACACTTTAAAATGCATATTAAGTGAGAAAAATTAATCTAAAAAGACTACATATACTGTATGATTTCATATGTATGCTGTTCTGGAGAAGGCAAAACTATGGAGACAGTAAAAAATACCAGGAGTTATGGAAGAGAGAAAGATAAGCAGGCAGAAAACAGAAGATTTTTAGGGCAGTGAAATTACTGAATATGGTACTGAAATGGTAGGTATGCATCATCATAAAATTTGTCCAAACTCATAGCAGGTAAACAATGGAGGCTGGGTGACCATGTCAATTTAGGTTCATCAGTTGTGTTTGTTTTTTGTTTGTTTTAGATTTATTTATTTATTTGAGAGAGAGAGAGAGAGAGAGTGTGTGTGTGTGTGTGCGTGTGTGTGTGTTGGGGAGGAGCAGAGGCAGAGAGAGAGAGAGAGAGAGAGAGAGAAATCCTCAAGTAGACTTCCATCTGAGTGCAGAGCCTGACTCAAGCTTGATCCCAGGATCCTGAGATCATGACCTGAGCCAAAATCAAGAGGCAGATGCTTAACTGACTGAGCCATCCAGGCATCCCCAGGTTCACAGTTGGAACTAATGTACCACATTCATGGGGGAATGTTTATAATGGGGGTTACTACTCATGTGCAGAGGCTGGGTTGTATAGCAAACCTCTGTACCTTCTGCTCAATTTTGCTATGAACCAAAAACTACTCTAAAAAATAAATTCTACATAATTCTTTGCTAAACTGGGTTATCTAAACTCTAAATATTCAAAGTAGAAATATATCATATTTCTGATAAATAATCAGAAAGGAATTAATGGAGGAGGATGGGAATTTTTGACCCCCGAAGAATGGATACACTTTGGTTGCAGGTCAAAAGGGGAACACTTTTAACAAAGGTGTATAGTATCTGAAGTTCAGAGAACTTATATTGTTCTTAGAGATAGTGACACATCTCAGAACACCAGTCTTATCTTTGGCTTTTTTCTTAAAGTGGCTTTGGAAAGTATATGTCGAGCCTTCAGAGCTGTACCAAGAAAATCCAGGTCAGTACCCTGACCATATAACATTTCTGCTTTTCTCCTTCTGTTCTTTGGACCATTTATGTTTTCCTGATCTTTGGAACAAAATTTTGAAAATGGTAAGAACTGGAAAATTGAATAATACTAGTAATTAGAAGAATTAACTCTGTGTGAACATAATTTGAAATCTCAGGCAGCAATTATGAATAACCTAATTAACGTTGGCTTGAACGTACCTGCGGTGGCCACTAAGTGATAACTCTAGCCTAATCTTTAGGGTTACATATTACAGTAAACAGGAGGAATGATTACCAAACAAGTGAACAATGCATAGAAGATGCAGTGAAAGTTGCTGACATCAAGAATATTAGCATCTAAACAAATACTGTCTGAAAAATGCTGTTCACCAGGGACTAGTATGAATTCTATGCTAAAGAAGAAGGTCCATTGTACTTTCACATTTATGATAATTGTTCTGATGAGATGTTGAGTCATCCACAGTTATTTATATCTCTAAATTGTGGTTTCTTGGTACTTTTGGTAATAACATGTAACTGTGGAATTCTTCACCATTTGGAACCTGTTTGTGCGATGAGTAGTGAAAAACTGTTGTATTATACTCTCTGGACCATGGAGGGGTTTTCTACTGGAATATATTCTAAGAGTAGATTTCTGATTCATGAACAGACAGGGAAGTGAACGATTTAGTTAGAATTGCAGTTTTGGGGTGCCTGGGTGGCTCAGTTGGTTAAGCAGCTCTCTTTAGCTCAGGTCATGATCCTGAGGTCCTGGGATCGAGTCCCACATCAGGTTTCCTGCTCAGTGGGGAGTCTGCTTCTCTCTCTAACCCTCCCACGTCTAGTGCTCTCTCTCTCTCAAATAAATAAATCTTAAAAAAAAATTTTGCAGTTTTGAATTACGTCAGCTATTATTTTTTTTTTCTCCCTCTTGGGAAAATCTAAAACCCAAAAGAAAGCTAGAATTTAACAACTTCTATCACATAATCATGTCATTCTTCTTTACATAGTTACTAATCCTAAACCATCAGGGTATGGATTATACTTTTTAAAATGGGTTTTCACTTTTAAAGTCACTAATATTTAATTTTAAAAAATTCAATTATTATAACCCTGTCTTCTGTCTAAACAGATGATTTATAAAACCTTTAAAATTATATTCATTTCTGCCTTTTTTTTTTTACCATCAAATGGTATACCTAATGTATTTTATCTTATATGTATGAAAATGTTCCCTCCGCCTTTTAAAATATTTTGAACCTGATTTTTTTTTATTAACCCATATTTTACTTTGATTTTTTTCCACCCCTCATGTCTTGGTTGTTGTTCATTTGCTAATATGATTTTTCCTGTTTTCATCATACCCATTGAATGGGTGCTTATGAAATATTTGACTCAACCTCATTGAATTTTTTGTTTTGTTTTGTTTTGCACCCTGAGTATTCTATTGGCTCAAGATAATAAATCATATCTATTTAATGTTTGTGTTATGATAGTATAATACATCTTATTAATTTCCCAATAGTTACTTTGGCATTAAATAGCCTACTTCTTTAGGGTTATTTATTTGTAATATTCATGGATATCATAATAGTGCATGACTTTATAAGCCTGTATAAACGTTTATACTTTTCCAGTGGCACCTGGGCGGCTCAGTTGGTTAAATGTCTGCCTTTGCCTCAGGTCATGATTGAGGGGTATTGGGATCGAGCCCCTCACTGGGCTCCCTGCTCAGCAGGGAGTGTTCTCTCTCTCCCTCTAGCTCTCACCCTTTCTCACATAAATAAATAAAATCTTTAAAAAAAGTTTACATTTTCCCAAAATACTACCATAAATTCTTTTAGGGCACTGTACAATTAGTTAATGCTGTATATTTTCTAAGAGACAGTAACTTCCTATATATGGAAAACTGAAGAATCAATTCAATTGACTTACATAAATTAGCGGTGGTTTGCAGACTGGCCCTGTACATGCAGGGAGGGGAAAAACCGAAGAAAGAAGTAGATTACTCCATAATGATAGGTAGCAGTTTTAATAAGTAAGAGAATTTGCAACCATTACACCTTGGATGGCTGCAAAACACATAGATCTTCACAGCTACCTGTCAGAATCTTAAAAGTTTTATAGAATTCTTCACTGGGTTCAGTCATATACTTAGTGCTCATACGCTTAACATATTTCTTTCTCAAGGTTGTATCCTTGGAGCAGCTTCTGGGAGTGGGGAAGGCCAGAAGATCATACATTCGAAGGACGGGAGTATGTAGGGAGCTTCTAGTTGCCTGGAGCCAGCTAGAGGGTCAACTGGTGGTCATGTCCTGATAGCCTCCTTCAACAATTAGTCTTCTTGATGATACTTAAAATGATTGTTCTGCATAGTGCCGGTGTGATAGAAAAAATGATAGTTGTGTCTCTTGTTGTATATGACATAGAATTCTTGTTCTTTGGTTTGTTTTTAGTGTTCATCTGTCTCTTAGATTCACTCATTCGGTCGTTACTCAATAGTGAAAATAGTTTTGTTGTCATTGAGGATAATAGTGTGTGATTGCCATTGTGGTTTTGAAACAGTGTTACAACTATTCTATATCTTTTTGTTTTGTTTTGTTTTAAATTTTAAATTTTTTATTTTTTATAAACATATAATATATTTTTATCCCCAGGGGTACAGGTCTGTGAATCGCCAGGTTTACACACTTCACAGCACTCACCAAAGCACATACCCTCCCCAGTGTCCATACCCCACCCCCCTTCTCCCAACAACTATTATATATCTTTACCATTGTGATTCATTAAGTACCTGCTATCGCTTTGCCATTTCTTTCATTATATGTTAACTTTTGAGTAAGTTTCTGTCATTTTTTTTTTTTTCTCTAGCCATGACTAATCCTGTGAGATTGTTTAGAAGCAATCATTCTTTCAGAACTGATAGGTTGGCTTTGTTCTGGGCCATCGGTTGGTGACCTTTCTATGCAATAAATGTTTTATTACTCTTGGATGATATTGATGAAGTTTGATTAGAAACCCAGGACCCTGTCAGGTAAAGAAAGGTTTCTGTGGGGCTGAAATAGAGTGTGTTACCCAGGAAGCCCTTAGATAGACATAAACTGTTTAGGGACAGATTAGAGTCACAAAGTATGAGTTAAAATCACGTGTCATATCAAAGTTACAAAAAGATAGGAGTGTCTGTTGGAATGAAAATGTATGGGGACAGTCAGTTTAGTGTCTGAGTGTTCTACAAATTCATATCTATGTCAAATACGAGGCTTTAGAAATTTTAAAACAATTCTCCACAGTATACATGTCAGCAATACTGTGGCCTATGAATAGAAGAAAGAATTATTTCAATAGGTTTGCCTCAGGTTAGTCACCTAACACATAAGTTAGTGATTAAGAAAACATTTTTAACATCTTACCTTTAGGAAGGATTGTGCTAGTTTCCTTTCCTATAGTATTTTTAGGTATGGCCCATGAGCATTAATTCAGAACTAGAAACTTAACTACATAATTTAAAGTCATAGAGGCAATCACTGGGTTAATTCAAATGAATATTAGGTGGAGGGGAGAAAGGGAGAGGAGAGCAGGGTAGCTATCCAAATTCCTCATCTCTCATGGTGAGGAGACAGGGGAAACTCTCAGGCATTTATGAAAAAAGAGGGATGTATAACTAGGTTGTCGTGATAGTAATGAATAAAATTTAAAAAATGTCAAAATACTTATGTTGGGAGTATGGGGCTAGAAGGTCAGATCTGGGAAAAAGATCTTATGTTTTTACTCTTAATTTCCATATAGTTTGAAATTTTGTGTGTGTGTGTGTGTGTGTGTGTGTGTGTGTGTGTGTATCCTGTATCTTTAGAAAAGATATTCTCCTTTGGTATTTTCTCTATTCTGTCTCTATGTTTTATAATCTTATGCAGCTTTACCCAAATCTCCAATAGCTTAAATCTCCCCATCTCTCTATAAGAACAAACCATCTCAAATGACCTCCAGAGAATTTCGCTGGGTTCATGTGCCAGTCTTTTGGGTGCAACCATCTATAGAGTACTTAGGCTGTCATTTTGAGGGTTTCTGGTAGCAAAATAGTTGTTATAGAATATGGTTCCAAAGTTTAAAGCAAAGACATGTATGCAAACATAAAAATAAGGGAAAAGTCAAGAGTTGTTCTTAGATGACATGAATAACTTCCCGAGGTGCTGAGGACCTGTACTTGGGAGGTTCAGCTTAGGGGGTAGGTGGCATTAACATCGTTCATCTAGTGGGCAGTGAGATGAAATTGTGACTCTGCTTCTACCTTATGGAGTGTAGAGCATATGCAGAAAATATATATATTTTAAATATATAAAAGGGCCTATATTCCATAGACTTTAGAGTAGTATTTTTCCATATATGACCTATAGATGCCGTAAATGAGAATCAACTTCAGTGTTTGGAAATTTCTGAACCCAAAAGTGGACATGCTGCCTCAGAATCTTTTTGAGTCCTAGAAATCTTAACTTTTAATAAGCTCCCCAGGTGGTTCTTTTGCCCACTAAAGTGTGAGAGTCTCTGCATGTAAAACAGAAACAAGTACAAAGTTTGTGCCAGAGAAGTGTATTTCAAGAATGTGGCTCTTAGGTGACCATGCCAATGTATACAGTGAGTAAGTGTCTGGGGAGAAGATAGTCAATGCCAAGATTTTTTTTTAAATTGTGTTCATTTTGGTTTTGTAGTTTTATCTCCTCTGATTTTATAGCTTTCTTTCACTTCCTGCTATAGCAATAGTGATGAATGCTGATGAGGCTATAGTTAATCCAACCCCAGGCACTCATTTTCAGGTAATTATTTGAAACCAGAACAGCACTTAACAGCACTGACTTACCTGTTTGGGAGATTAACTAATTAAAAGCTCAATCAAGACAGGCTCCCCCCCCCCAAACTAGTTAGGAGGAAGGAATATTAAAAAAAAAACACCCAGAATATTTTGCCTTTTAATGTTTTTCTGCCATCATATTATTAAAGAATGGAGTGCAGTTTTTATGTCTCTGTTCTGTTAAACAGGATGACAGATTACAATGAAATGGTGGGGGAGGCCTTTGAAAAATGAGTCAAATTTATTCAGCCAGATTTATTTCAGAAGATGCAGTAGAAGAGGGCAATATTTCAGACAAATTATATAGATGATTAAAAGAAAACAAATACAAGTTTTGGATTTCATTAGCTGGGTGTCTTTTTTTATACTGTCTCAAGCCACTATACTTTGTTGATGTGAATTTCAGTCCAAATTATTATTGTTCTAATAAGACAGATTAATGAGATCTACTACAGTATAAGAAATCACTCTATTGATTGCATTAAAAACAAATGTTACTATCTTGTCGTTGATATAAAGAGAGAGGATTTAAGGTTTTTC